>NC_092878.1:82314967-82995466 GCF_028372415.1 Notamacropus eugenii | reverse complement strand
ACCCCTCATTGTCAGGACTACAGCTCACTAAGCGACCATTGCTATAAGTATTGAGATCTCTCCACACTGCCTTAGTCCCCCCCACTAGGGATGAGCCCTTGGTACATAACATAAAATGTTGTTTCCCTCACTTCGAAATTAAACTTCTGTTTGACTTTTCTCGTGTCATCATTTCTCTGACGTCATGGTCTTCTTTGGCAGTGAAGGACGAGCACACATGTTTCTCTTGACTCTAGCCTGCTCTGTTTGGTCCTGACTAGCCACAGGTTAGAGACCACTTTGGTCCAGTTGACAAATCCTATAACAATTAGGCCAATACACACAGTATTATTTTTATAAGTACATATTTTATGAGGTAGCTAGGTAGCACAGTGAATAGAGCACTACACTTGGAGTTGGTAAGACCTGTGTTCAAATCCCACCTCAGACACTTAGCAGTTGTGTGACCATGGGCATCAGGGTCTTAATCTCAGTCTCAGTTTCCTCATCTGTAAAGTGGGGATAATAATAGCACTTACCTCCCAAAGCTATTGTATGGATGAAAAGAGATATTTGCAAAGAACTTTGCAAACCATGAAATCCTATAAAATGTTAGCTATCATTATTTTTTATATGCTATGTGATTTTCTCAAATGGAAATATGATATTCTATGGCAGCTCAATAAGAGAGCTATTTATGCTTTATTTTTTAATATTATTGACACCTTTTGCTTTTTATAGCACAATAATTTTCTACCATGCCCCAGTCACCCCCGCGCTAAAATGAATCCTCTTCATAACAAAAGGGGAAAAAAGTCCATCAGGTAAAATCAACTAATACAGTCTCATTCATCACTTGTCTACCAAGAGAAGGGAGGTGTATTTCACCTTCTCCAAGAGATGCCTAATTTAGGGGAAGTTCTGGGCACTGCAAGACAATATTTATAGACCTGATGAGTAATCTTGTAGAGAAGAACATTGGGAACCCTAGTATATTTTATTAAAGTTATACAAAAATCCTCTAAACCCTTTTACAACTCTTTCCATTGGATAATAATGGGAAAGAATGTACAGAAAATTGGAACCAATTTATCAGTGATGGGTGATGTGGAAAATACACACTTTTTCAATTAAAAAAATGCTAAGGCAAAAGCATGGGCCCTATGCATTTGTGTTTTCAGCCCTGTTTTACTAACAGTAATAAAGCACAAAATAAGATATGGGGGCTGGTGGTGGGGATGAAGGGTTGGTTGGGAGAGAGGAATAGTCCTAGGCAGAGAATCCTTTATGCCTAAGAAAGTCAAAACTAAAATTTTAAAAAAAGGCAATCTATGAAACTTCATCAATGAAAAACAACCAGTTTCTGTGATCAGATACCAGCCAAACAAAGCAAATAATGGCCAACTGTCAAACTGGCATTCTGTTTAGCTTTCTAAGCTATACACCAGAAAATCAAATTCCAACTTCTCCACTCCCAGCCAAAAAAGGAACAAGTAGAGGTCGATTTCAAAAAAAATGCTAAGTAAACATAGAATATGATGAATATTGCTTATATTGGTATAATTCTGAGAGATTAACAAAGTATTTTGCTCTCAATAACCTTGTAACCTAGACAATATAAGCAGCTTATATTGGTATAATTCTGAGAGACTGACAAAGTATTTTGCTCTCAATAACCTTGTAACATAGACAATATAAGCAGACATTCTATTTTCCAGATGAGGAAAACAAATGGAAAATTTAAGACTTATGAAAGTGATTGTAGAAAACTGAAAACAAGTAAATTAATTTTTTAAAAAGACATGTTAAATAACTTGCCTACTGTAACTCCCCCAAGGAATTATAGTTGGAATTTGTACTTGGAACTCAGCATTCATAATATTTATAATGTAATGAACATCATTCCTTTGTAGAGTGGTGCAACCTTTTCTTTTTTCTTGAATTGGTAATCTATTTGACAGGTAACCAGTGGCTTGACAGTTGACACACACTTTAGGAATCATCAACATAAATAAATTATCACTTACAGCTTTTAAACATCATGTGGATACTATTTGTAGGGTCAAAAGTACAAGACCTTGGCCTTCACCAAATAGCAGCATTCTCCCTGGGGGAATGAAAGTAGCCCTGACCTTTTAACCTTGTGTTATATTTTTATCTATTTTGCATTTAAATTATGACCATATTGCTTTGTTTTATTGAACTATTAATGCTTTGCTTTTTGGAAGTTACTGGTCAAATTTATTACCATCTGTTGGAACTTTTCTTGGTGGACTTTGATGAAATGAAGGTATTATATTATTTTTATTTATTGTTATAATTATTTGTTACTATAGCTTTTAAAATTATTCCTATAACTTATTATTCTTTTGACATTCAGAAGGTTGAAACTATAGTAAAATAAAATTTTTTGAGAAGTTTTTTCCTCCTCAGAAAATGCTTAGCATAAAGGTCATGTAAATTCACTTCACACCCTTAAATTAAGCTGGGAGGCCTTCCAATCATAGTTTCTGAGCTCCTCTGATACAATAAGAATCTTTAGTTTTACAATGAACACTCAAGAGAGTTAAAGAACCATGTTAGTTATTCTAATATATATTCTATATTAGAATCAAGTGACAGATTGATATTCTTTTATTCACCCAGTCCCCATAATATTTTCTTCACTGATAGTCATTTTTCATTTTGATGATGTAATGTTGTTTCATTCAGACATATAGCTTGCGTTAATGCTGTCTGCTCTAATATGAGTGTGTATATTTAAATGGCACCAGACCATGTCAGCAAAATATTGTATTGGCCACAGCTCATGACCGATAGACTGGAGCTAGACTGATAAAGACACCAAACCCCATCTAATGTTTACTACATTATAGCTTGATGGATCGAACTACAGGAAACAAAATTTCTGAGATGATTATTCTTGAAGCTACTCAGGCAAATAAGTTGAGAAGTCTAAGCAAATAAAATCATATACACAAAATCTGATTAGTGATATTGATACCCCTGATCTCATGTTCCCCATAGGACCAACAAAATGGCAGACTAGGTACTTTCTCTGATCCTTATGCCCTTCAAATTCCTCCAAAATAAGAGTTATGCTCAAGAGATAGAGCATTTTCAGCTCTCTCTAGGGTCTAAGACAGTGGTTTCCAATTCAAATAGAAAAAAAGAGGCCATACATAAGCCATACATAAAGATACCTGTGTGCCACATATTGACTTAGAAAAACCACATACTAACATTATCTATGTTCATTGTTTTTTTAATTTATTTTGTTAAATATTTCCCAATTACATGTTAATTTGATTCCAGTTGTACTTAGATGTGGAGTAAGGGTGGTCAGTCTCTGTGTTTAATACCTCTGATCTAAGACACCAGGAACCCAGAAGTAAAAAAATCTTATGAATTGAGAGACATAATGTGGGAAAAGCATTGGATCTTGAATCTAAGGACCTTGGTTCCAGCTCTTTTATTAATATCTGGGTGACCCTGAACACTTAAGCTTAATATCACTTAACCTCTCTGTGCCTCAGTTTCATCAAATGCAAAGTGAGGAACTTGAATTAGATGACCTCTAAAGTCCCTTCCAACCCTAGATCTATAATAGGTGAATTCATTTCTGCTACATAATATTTGACTTTTCAAGCTGCAATAGACCACTTTACTGCCATCAAGCTTAATAGCACAGTAATATTTTTTTTTCCCACCTTAACATTACATGTGAAGAGTTCAAATTGGGAAAAAGCCATAAAAGACAATAATAAGTGAAAAGCCATAAAAACATAAACTCTGTGAAAGGTGGAAGCCCAAACTTGACGACCTGTTTACAATCATAACTTAAGCACTGAGTCATAATTTAAGATACTATGACCTATTAAAGCCAAAACAAGAATATTGTGACCCATATAAGCCCAGTACATGTTCCATATACAAACTTATATTCTGGCATAACAATGACTTAACTCCCAAGTTTATAATTAACCAAAAATATCCCCCAATCAGTAATGATGCCCTCTCTAGCTCCTCTTGCATTTGTGTGTTTTCTCTAATTATCATGGGAATTTAGGGGTTCTTCAGCAGGGATCGTCCTGCTGCTGCCTCAGACCAAAGATTGCCCGTTTATAAGTATTCATAATGATTGATTAAACTACTACCTATAATCAGTCTAATATCTCTATGGCCTCTTCCTTTGGCATTAAAAAGAATACCTCATTTTATGGGAGAGGTACAGGATTCCCTAACCAGAGGAATTCTGGACATTACAATTGGCATAGTCAGGCAGAAAACCAAAGGTATGCCAAGGGAGTAGGGGATAGACCAGGGGGTGGGGAAGGGGAATCCCTGGATGGCCTCCATGTGGGGTGTGGTAATTAGAGGATGCCCCAAAAATACCAAAAGGCCTAGAGTCCCTTCTGATGGAATTATGTTCCATCAGCTTGGGAGAAGAGGAAGAAAATTGTGGAAGTATGTTAGCTCCTTCTTGTAGCATTAAAAAATAAAGCCACTACCAAGTTCCTAGACTGAGAGGCTGAGAATACAATGATAGACTTATACTACCTATAATCGATCTATAGAAGAAACATGTCACTTAACAATTACACACATAGGAAAGCTACAAGGTGTGTAATTGTGAGAGACTTCTATAGGCTGAAAATAGACTGAGCAGCAGGATAAGTCTGGTCTAGGGGCTATGTCAAAGAGTACAGCCCATAGTAACTCTAAACGTAGAGGGAGTGGATATCTCCTGACTCCCCTACCTAAGAAAGATGCCCAAGGTCACCTCTGAGGTGGAGCTAAAAGGAGGTGACCAGAGCCCCCATATGCCAGCCACCATTTACTAGGATCTTAAAAATAAATCAACCATGTCCACTCTGGTAGATACTAGTGCAGAATGGATCATGATATATGGGAATTTCGAAAGACATCCTGGTGGGTAGCCATAGAAGGATGTGGGGGGAAATTCAGACAGAGCAAAACAAACTAAATGAAGACTGCCACCCAGAAAGTATGTGTTTTACATCAGTCTGGAGGAAGAATATCGTGAGGGTAGGCAGGCAGGGGCACCAGGATTAGTCCCTTCTTTAGGGTCTTTATCAATTCTCCTTATTTTGTAAACTTTCCAGGTCCATGGAAACCATCTGTGTGGACAAGGTCATCAGCCCTAGGAAAAGAGCTTGTTTTGATTATGGAGTTATTAAATAATTAACTTGGCTTGTTGAGAACCTGCAAGTTTATGTATAATTTAGAAATGATTTCTAATGATTGGTCTTTATACCAGGACAAATTTAAGTTTGAGAAGGAAAGAAAAACAAATGAAAGATGTTAATTGAAATCTCTTATGTAAGTGAGTCCTGGTAAATGTTTATGGCTTATTTCAACTCCATGAGAGTAAAAATAATTGTATGTAGCCCTAAGCCATAATTAGGGAAACTTGCCATTTGAGGTAAAATGGCTCTTGGGACTGTAACTGATTTTGTGTTGAGGTCTGAGATTCAAATTCAGGTATTATTGTCTGATGTATCATAATAGTCCATCAATAACCAACAGTCAATAATTCACCATTTGAGAGAAATGCCACCAGCTACTCAGAAGACATGTGATACTGACCTGTTACAGATGGAGCTTTGAATCTGGGAAAAACCAAGAGGACAACCTTGGCATCATCCTAAGGTGGGATCCTCCTGGCTCAGTTTTCTCATTGTGTTCCTTTGAAAAGGAATATTTCCCACCTAGTTATTCCTGAGTCTGGTTCTGAGGTGGAATTGATACTGCATGATTGGTTGCCAAACTGTGACTCTTACCTGAAATCAGACATAGCTAAGGATGCTTTATCCTGTCATATATATACCCTTAGGCTTAAGTCTGAAGGACCATTTTGATGCTGGGATAATCATATCCCTTCTTTTTCCTTTTATAACAAATTTCTATAATCAGAACAAGTGGTCAGTAAAAGACATGAGCACAATGCAATTATGTGAGACCTTGCTATTTTCAATCTGAATGTGTAGTAATACTATATCCCAAACAACTAAGTATATTAGTGATTGGGCTTCTCATCTGCCTGCCTGCGTAGTAATGTGTAAGATTAAGTGCCTGAAATATTTAATCCTTTCTGAATAATATGGGGATATTCAGGCAAAGATAAAATAAGGTCCTTAAATGTTTCAAAATGATATAAGAAAAATTGGGTGTTTATACAGCTGACTGGAGGACCTACCTGTTATTTTGTTAATTACTGAAACAAAATCAGAAAAATCAGTTTGATTTGGGGAAGAGAATTTCAGTGCAATCAATTTTCTTAGAGGGAGGTAAGTTATAGAATATTTTGTGTTGCATTAATGGAAGAGTCAATTTCATTCAAGTTTATTACTAATGTGGAAATAACCTCTATGTACCGCTTTCCTTGCATTACCAACATGTATTCATTATAAACAAATTATTGATATGCACTGTTTTGGAATTAATTACTTAAGCATTCTCCTGAGTCTTTTATTATTGTAATTGGATTAAAGTTAACCTCTTATTAGTAAATTCATTTGTATAACTATTAAACCGAGGGGTGGAAAGCTTCTACTTGTAAGAATTTTGTTACTTATATTTTCTTATATAGGATTGAATCCCCATAGCATCCAATCCTCCTAAAGGAACTGGAGTTAGAGTGAAAATTTTTGAGAAAGTAACAAGATCGGACAATCCTGTGTATCAATTATAAATGATTGTAATAGAGCATGTAAAAAGAAAGAAAATGTAAATTTTCTGAAGTTTCAAGCAAACTCTGGGTTCCTGCTTTGATGTTCCCCCTTATAGTTCTATTGTTAAGATCAGACTTCTAAAGTTTGAGCTGGTCTTCACAATATAAATGAGTTATTGGAGAATTAAAATTTGAGAGGCTATACTAAACTTGTATTGAGATCTGTTTTATAAAATATTTTTCAGTAGGAACATCTAAGGAGTCTCTACAAATAACCTGGAACCAGAAAAGCAATTCTGTTGAAGAGCTGCCCCTGAAGACAAGACATTTTCCAGACTGCCCCAAGAAAAGATGTTCCAGAGACCAGACAACTACATGGGACATCTGGATTCCAAGATAAAATTTATTAATTAAATGGACATGGACATTTTGTAGTTGATTCTGTTCTCTGTCACCCCCAATATATTGTAAAACTCTTGAAGTCACGTTTATGTGTCTCTGAACCAAGTTCAGAAATTCAGCTCATCCTTTAATCCCAAAATGGCATTGGCATTGGTTCTTCCTTCACCTCGCCAGGAGTGGGATGAAAGAAAATTGTAACATAGTGACGATTTTCTTATTGGTCATGTTGTTTTCCTGTCTGTGCTAGCATTACTTATGTGATTTATGCTTACAAATGAGATCATCCTGGCTGTACCCAAAAAGACTCTAAATACTCTAGCATAGAGTCATCTCAGGGATATTGTGGAAGGTATTCAAAAAGAATGTAAAGGCAGCTTTTCAAGGGTTACTTGTAGAGTTCAAATATTTCAAAACCAAAAATATCCACCAATCATTGGTGATATATCCTCTAGCTCTTCTTGCCTTTGTTTTTTCTAATTACTATGGGGACTTGGGGGTTCTTTAGCAGGGATCCACAGAACAGTCTGGCTGTTGACCCAAACAGAAGACTGACCCTGTTTGTTAGTATTCATGATAATTGAATAACTACCTATAATCATTCTAGAGCTCCATGGTCTCTTCCTTTGATATTAAAAAGAACACCCTATGATTATGGGGGAGGTATAGGGTTCTCTAGTCAGGGAAATTCCGGACCATATACACATATCTCTGGTTTCTTCTTCCAAACATGGTGGCAGCTGTTGCTCTCCAAATAACATTTTACACACACCATTTTGATTACCCCCACCCCCTTCTCAGATCCCTGAAGGAATTCCTGGTTGTTTTTCAGAACAAAGTGAAATTCTTAACCACTGACTATTTTCACTATTTTTTCTCCTCTCCCCTCCCTCTAATTGTTGTTAGTCATCTTATCCTGGAACTTTCCATGTAACTTATTCAACCTTGCCATTCCTGCAGTCACAAATTCAAGAAATTCCAGAGCTGGAAAGAACTTACATCATCATTTTATATATGAGGAAACTGAGGCACAGGGAAGTGAAATAACTGTCCCAGGCTCATAAAATTAGGAAGTGGCAGTCAGGACTCAGACTCGTCTTTCTTCTGACTCCAAATCCAACATTCATTCTACTATGCCACCATACAGTTATCCCTTCCACATTGGGAAGTTAGTACTTTGGCACCTCCACAATCTGGAAAATCTATGTAAAATTTTTGGCCCTCCCTTTGTACCAGAGAAAATGTCTGAATTATCATGGTATTAAAAGATATCAATATACAATACTATACATATATTATTAGCATTTCTGAATAAACTTTTAATGTATTGTCTGCTGGCCTTTGCATGTCATCTGCAGTTTCTTCAAAATTTATCAAAAATTCCCATTTAATTTTTTTTATGCTGACCTACAATGTATTGAAATTGACATGGGGAAAGGCATGATGTAGAAGGAATAACTGTATACTCCTTCCTCGTCAGTCTTCACAGCTTCTCTCCATCTGATCTAGCAATGGAACAGCTTGCCTCTTCCCACACATTGCTTGGTGATCTGTTTGTCCTTCCTAAAAGCCAGCTATCTTTATGTGGTATCCTCCCAAATGTAGGCATTAATTTGAGGAACTAAATAAGTACTTGTGAATGGAATCCAATTGCCCACCACCCCTCCTGCTCCTCCCCATCTCTTTCTCTCTCTCTCTCTCTCTCTCTCTCTCTCTCTCTCTCTCTCTCTCTCTCTCTCTCACACACACACACACACACACACACACACACACACACACCACCACCACCACCACCACCATCACCACCACCACCACCACACAGGCATGCACACACATACTCACACACTAACCAGAGCCTCTAAGAACATGTGGATATGTAGGGTGTGGTTATAAAGCTAGGAAGTTGGTTTTCAAGGTGTGGCAGATGAACTCAGTCTCAGTACTTTCTGTTTACATCTCTATGTCTGTTTTAGTGTCTCTTGCCATATAACCAAAGCTCTATTCATGAGAGGCAGGTAGGCATAATGAAGAGATAGCTGGCCTGGAAGCCAAGACCAAGGGTCACACCCTGCCTCTTACATAACAGCTATCAATCAGTCAACAATAATTTATTAACATTGTTGATTAGAGAGATACAAATCAAAACAGCTCTGACATACCATATCACACCTATAAGATTGGCTAACATGACAGAACAGGAAAATGATAAATGTTGGAGAATACATGGGAGAGTTGGAACACTAATTCATTGTTGTTGGAGCTATGAACTGATTCAACCATTCTGGAGAGCAATTTGGAACTATGCCCAAAGGCTACAAAAATTACATACCCTTTGACCCAGCAATACTGCTTCTGGGACTGTATCATAAAGAGATCATAAAAATGGGAAAGGGTCCCACATGTACAAAAATATTTATAGCAGCTCTCTTTGTGGTGGCCAAAAACTGGAAATCAAGGGAATGCTCATCAATTGGGGGATGACCAAACAAGTTGTGATACGTGAATGTAATGGAATACTATTATGCTATAAGAAATGATGAACAGAAAGAGAGGCCTGGAAAGACTTGTATGAACTGATGCTGAGTGAAAGGAGCAGAACCAGGAGAACTTTGTATACAGCAACAATAATTTATTAAGTGTTTACCACATGCCAGATACTGTCCTAAGGGCTGGGAATATAAAGAAGGGCAAAAACCACCCTTCCTTCAAGGGATTACATTCTAATGGGGGAGACAACAGGTAAATCACTAGGTACAGACAGAATATATGTAGAATAGATAGAAGACAGTCCAGAAGGGCAGGTATTAGCAGCTGGAGACTAGGAAAGGCCTCCTGTAAAAGGTACAATCTAAGATGAGTCTTGAAGGAAAAGTCAGAAGCTAAAAAGTTAGGGTGTTGGAGCAGAGTATTCTAGTCATGAGAGAAAGCCAATATGAAGCCATGTCAATAGGACATGGAGGGTAGTGTTCCAGAAAATGTGAGTGAGCCAACATTGCTCCTTTCTAGAATTTATGAAAGGGAATAAAGTATAAGACTGGAAAGGTAGGAAATGAGTTGGTTATGAAGAGCTTTTAATGCAAAGAGAGGCATTTATATTTGATTCTGGAAATAATAGGGAGTCACTGAAGCTCATTGAGCAGGAGAGGGACATGGTCAATCCTGAACTTTAGGAAAATCACCTTAACAGCTGAGTGGATGATAGATTGGAGTACAGAGAGAGACTTCAGGTAGTGAGACCAGCCAAAAAGTTAATGAAGTAGTCCAGGCAATAAGGGCTCACAATAGACTGATTGTTGTGTGATTGAAAAGAAGGTGACACAGTGGACAGAACACTGGGTTTGCAGTCAGGAAGATCAGAGTTCAAACCTTGTCTCAGATACTGACTACCTCTGTGAGTTTGGGCAAGTCAATTAACTTCTGGATGCCTCAGTTTCCTCAACTGCAAAATGGGTATAACAATAACACCTAACTCCCAGAGCTGTTATGAGGATAAAATTACATATCTGTAAAGTGCTTTTCAAACTCTAAAGTTCTTACCCCATCCTCAATTCTCCCCTCCCACTTTCTCAGGGGGGTTACCCAGTAGGACTATACAGATTGGCATCCATATGCCACCCCCTTCTTCAAGGTGGTGTCCAGTGTGACCTAATCCACCTGGGTTACATTGTCCTCCACAATAAGCCCCAACCCAAGAGAATCTGCTCAGGATGTCATACTTCCTGGTTATAGATCTGACTATTCTGTAGGCCAGCTGTGGACTCTGAACCATAAAACTAATTATATAAGTATTCAGTGACAAATAGAACCCAAGTAAAAACAGGTCTTTTACTTGCTAGCCTGACTATAGAATTCCTCTCAGGTTTATGCATAGAATGTGTACACACCCATTAATTAGTAACAACTTGCATCCTCTTCCTTCCATTGTAAAGAATTTCCTTGTTTTCCCTGAGCTTGGGCACATGACAAACTATTAAAGAGTATAACATATGTCTTTATTGTCAACTTCAGCTGAGTATACATACCTGTGCAAACATACACAAAGATTATGTGGGTCTGCATGCATGTGGTGTATTTATATGCACATACAGATCTGTACATGGCTCTTTTTCTTTGCCTGTTTAGTAAGCAGCCTCCACACCTCTCTGTCTTGAAGCATTCTTGCATGAATGTTCTTCCCTTGATGACTCTATACCCTAAGGAGAAGAATGGTGCCAGACCTGCCTATGTGCCAAGGAGCCTGTATGTTCTGATTTTATTCATTTAGTTAGTCATCGGAGGGATCTTTGGTTCACAGTGTCAATAAAAGTGAATAAAACCATTTTGCCAGTATCGAAATTCATTGGATACATTGGATACTTAAGCTGTTTATATAGCAGCTTAAGAATTTAAAAAACACATTCACATACATGATCTTATTTGATCCCCACAACAACTTGCAGAATTAAAATCATGCTTATTTTACAGTTGAGGAAAATGGGGCCTTGGGAAGAGAAATGGGTTATCCAGGATCACATAGCCAGTAGGTGAAAGAACTGAAACAAGAAATCCAGAACTTTAGAATTTTTGCATCTGGGACAAAAGGCAGAAGTGTCTTCATTGAAGTGGTCAGAAATAGTGTGAGTTTCTGAACCACTGGTGTGAGGTGAAGAGAGGAAGAGAAATTCCCATTCCTGAAGATTCCAATTCAATCCAACTATCATTTATTAAACTCCTACTATGTGCAAGACACTACAAGAAACTATTAAAATTCTAATATAATTTTAATACTTATTTTTTAATCTGATAACTTGAATTTTGTTACTGATTAAAAGAGAAGAATTCATAGCATTACTTTCACTTACATTTATGATAAGGAGATGTTTAATAAACAAACAGAAGTGAGAATGGCATGTTGCATGGGGAATTTGTAGGGCTGTTTTAGTGTAACAAAATAGGTATAATCATTTTGGTTGTGTTAAATAATAGATTTTAAAAGTTTAAATACTTGAATTTGTACCATTGTAGCTAATATTTAAAGACTGTAATTTTTTGTTTAGTAACTCAATTATGTAGCTCTAGAATAAAATAAAAATTTGTTGGATTTTTATTTTTTTAACATTTTTACTTAAAATTTTTAGTTCCAAATTCCATTTCTTCTTTCCCTCCCCCCTTCCTTAGATGGTAAGCAATCAAATATTGATTATGCATGTGTAATTATGTAAAGCATTTCTACATTAGTCATTGTATACAAGAAGATTCAAATAAAAGAAAAAAATTAAAGAAAGTGAAAAATAACCTTCTTCAGTCTGTATTCAATCAACATCAGTTCTTTCTCTGGAGACTCATAGTCTGCTTCATCATTAGTCCTTAGGGATTATCTAGGATCATTGTATTGCTGAGAATAGCTAAGTCATTCATAGTTCTTTATCAAACAATATTGCTGTTATTGGCTCTGTTCACTTCATCGTACATAAGTTCATATAAGTCTTTCCAGGTTTTTCTGAAATCATCCTGCTTGTCATTTTTTATAGCATAATAATATTCCATTACAATCATATATCACAGTTTGTTTAGCTGTTCCTCAACTAATGGGCATTCCTTTGATTTCCAAATCTTAGTCTCCACAAAAAAGAGCTGCTATAAATATTTTTGTATAAATAGGTCCTTTCCCCTTTTTGGATGTCTTTAGGATATACACCTAACAGTGAGATTGCTGGATCAAAGAGTATGCAGAGTTTTATAGCATTTGGGGTATAGTTCCAAATTGCTCTCCACTCTGAGTTGTTTTAATTTTTTCATGACTATAGATAGCTTTGATTTTTTTATCTAAAAACTGCCTGTTTGTATCCTTTGACCATTTGTCAATTGGGAAATGATTTGTATTTTCATGAATTTTACTCAGTTCTCTATTTGAGAAATAGGTCTTTATCAGAGATATTTGTCACAAAAACTTTTCCCTAGTTTTCTGCTTTCCTTATAATTTTGGTTGCAAAATTTGTGAAAAACTTTTTAGTTTTATATAATCAAAATTTTCTATTTTACATTTTGTAATGTTCTCCATGTCTTCTTTGGCCCTAAATTCTCCTCTTATCCATAAATCTGACAGATAAACTATTCCATACTCTCTTAATTTGTTTGGGGTATCACCCTTCATGTGTAAATCATGTACCCATTTTGACCTTATCTTGCTATATGGTGTGAGATACTGGTCTATACCAAGTTTCTGCCATACTGTTTTTCAGTTTTCCCAACAGTTTTGTCAAATAATGAGCTTTTGTTCCAAAAGCTTGGATCTTTGAGTTTATCATATACTAGATTACTATGGTAATTTACTGTAATATAATTTGTATTATTGCAGTGACCCACCACTCTATTTATTATGTGGTACCAGATTGTTTTGATAATCACTACTTCATAATACAATTGAGATCTACCCAGGCCACTTACTTTGCATTCTTTTTTCATCGATTCTCTTGATATCCTTGAGCTTTCGTTCTTCTAGATAAATTTTGTAATTTCTTTCTAGCTCTACAAAATAACTTTTTGAAAGTCTGATTGGTTTGTCACTGAATAAATAGATTGATTTAAGTAGAATTGTCATTTTTATTATATTGGCTCAGCCTACCCATGAGCAATTAACAATTTTCCAGTTATTTAGATTTCACTATATTTGTGCGGAAAAAAAGTGTTTTATAGTTGTTATCACGTAGTTCCTGGATATTTCTTGGCAGGTAGAGAGCCAAGTATTTTATACTATTTACACTTATTTTAAATGGAATTTCTCTTTCTCTTGTGGCTAGACTTTGTTGGTAATATAAAGAACTACTGATGATTTCTGTGGGTTTATTTTGTATACTGCATGCAACTTTGCTAAAGTTGTTAAGAATTTCAAAGAGTTTTTTAGTCGATGCTCTAGGATTTTCTAAGTGTAACATATCATCTGTTACATGATAATTTTGCATCCTCATTACCTATTTTAATTCCTTTAATTTCTTTTTCTTCTTTTATTGCTATACCTAACATCTCTGTACAATATCAAATAATAGAGATGATAATGGGCATTCGGTGAACCCTGAGTGTATTGGGAACAAACGCTTCTAACTTATTCCTGTTACAGATAATCCTTGCTGGTGATTTTAGATGAATAGTAGTTTCCATTTTAAGGTAAGCTCTATTTATTCCTATGCCCTCTAGTGTTTTTAATAGGAATAGGTGCTGTATTTTATCAAAGGCTTTTGCTGCCTCTATTGAGATAATCATGCAATTTTTGTTTTGTTTTGTTGTTTTGTTTGTTGTTGTTTGCTACTGTTTGGTTTTTTATTGCTATGGTCAGTTATACTTGATAGTTTTCCTAATATTGAAGCAGCCCTCTATTCCTGGTATAAATCCCACTTGATCATAGTATATGATCCTTGTGATATATTGCTCTAATCTCCTTGTTAATATTGTATTTAAAAATATTTGCATCAATATTCATTAGGGAAATTGGTCTATAATTTTCTCTCTTTCTTGACTCTTGCAAGTTTGGATATCAGCACCATGTTTGCATCATAAAAGGGATTTGGTAGGAATCTTCATTTGCCAAATAGTTTATATAGTATTGGGATTAATTGTTCTTTAAATGTTTGGTAGAATTTACTTGTGAATCCATCTAGTCCTGGGGATTTTTTCTTCGCTGATAGTTTGTTCAATTTCTTTTTTCTAAGATTGGGAGATTTATATATTTTTTTCATCTTATGTTAATCTGGGCAATCTATATGTTTGTAGATATTCATCCATTTCATTTAGATTGTCAAGTTTATTAGCACATAATTGGGCAAAATACCTCCTAACAATTGTCTTAATTTCCGCTTCATTGGTGATATTGACCCCTTTCATTTTTGATACTAGTAATTTGATTTTCTTTCCTTTTTTTAATCAAATTCATTAATCTACTTTTTCTGCTTTATTGATGGAAGCAATTAGAGATATAAAATTTCCTACAAGTGCCACTTTGGCTGCATCCCATAAATTTTGGTATGTTGTCTCATTGTTGTCATTTTCTTTAATGAAATTATCGATTGTTTCTACTATTTGTTCTTTGACCCACTTGTTTTTTAGGATTAGATTATTTAATTTCCAATTAATTTTAAACTTCTCTTTCCATTGTCCATTAACGAATGTGATTTTTATTGCCTTATGATCTAAAAAGGATTCATTTATAATTTCTGCTTTTCTGCATTTGGTTGTGAGGTTTTTTATGTCCTAACACTTGGTCAGTTTTTGTGTAGGTGCCATGTATTGCTGAGAAAAAAGGTGTATTTCTATTTCCTTTCAATTTTCTCCAGAGATCTAGCATATCTAACTTTTCCAGAATTTTATTCACCTTCTTAACTTCTTTCTTGTTTATTTTTGGTTAAATTTATCTTGTCCTGAGAGGGGTAAGTTAAGGTCCCCCACTAGTATAGTTTTATTATCTATTTCTTCCTCCAACTTATTCAACTTCTTAAAAAATTTTATATGCTTCTTAAAAAATTTATATTCACATTTGGTGCATATCTCTTTAGTACTGATATGACCTCATTGTCTATGGTAACTTTCAGCAAGATATAGTTTCCTTCTTTATCTGTTAATTACATCTACTTTTGCTTTTACTTTGTCTGAGTTGATAATAACCACCCCTGTTTTCTTTGCTTCACCTGAAGCATAATAGATTATGCTCCAGTCCCTTACCTTTATCCTGTGTGTCCTCTGCTTCATATGTGTTTCTTATAAACAACATGTTGCAGGATTCTAGTTTTTAATCCATTCTGCTACCTGCTTCCATTTTATTGATAAGTTCATACCATTCACATTTATAGTTATGATAACTAACTTTCCTTCAATGCCAGTTTTTGCTTGTTTATCCCCCCTCTCTATTATATCTTTCCTAAGTCTTGTATTTATTTGGAAGCCAAATTTTTTTCATTCAGTTCTGGTCTTTTAATTAGAAATGCTTGAAAGTCATCTGTTTTGCTAAATGTCTATTTTTCCCCAAAAGATTATATTCAGTTCTTCTGGGAAGGTGATTCTTGATTATAATCCTAACTCTCTTGCCTTCTGGCATATAATATTCCCAAGCCTTCTGTTTCTCTAATGGGGAAGCTGCCAGATCCTGTGTAATCCTCACTGGAGTAATCCTGAGCTACAACTAAACAATATTTGAATTGTTTCTTTTTGACTGCTTGCAATATTTTCTCCTTGAGCTCCTGTGAGCTCTGGAATTTGTTCCCAGAAGTTTTCATTTTGGGATCTCTTTCAGGTGGTGATTGGTGGATTCTTTCCATTTCTATGTTGCCCTCCAGCTCTAATATATCAGGGCACTTTTCTTTGATAATTTCTTGAAAGATGACCTAGCTCTTGTTGTTATTGCTGTTGTTATTAAAAGAGACTTTCCAGTAGTTCAATAATTGAAATATTCTCTCTCCTGGATCTATTTTCTAGGTCAGTTGTTTTTCTAATGAGAAATTTCACATTTTCTTCTTTTATTATTTTTTTTACTTTATCATTTTTTGACATCTCATAGAGTCATTAGTTTCCATTTGTTCAATTCTAGTTTTGAAGGAATTATTTTCTTAAGTGAGTTTTTCTACTTCCTTTTCCATTTGGCCAATTCTATTTTTTAGGCTGTTATTTTCCTCAGTAAATTTGTGTATATCTTTTCTCTTGTTATTCTTTTTTTCATGATTCTCTTGCATTACTCTCATTTCTTTTCCCATTTTTACTTCTAGTTCCCTAATTTGCTTTTAAAAATTCTTTTTAAAAAAATCTTTTCAAGCTCTTCCAGGTATCCTTTTTTGGGCCTGAGGCCAAATTACATTTTTTTTGAGGTTTCATATGTAGCCATTTTGACATTAAGGTCCTCTTCTAAGTTTATGCCTTAATCCTCTGTGTCATTATAGTTACTTTCTATAGTTAATTACTTTTTTTGGTTTTTTGACCATTATTTTCTGCCTTCTTTTCTTTCATGATTTGGTGTTTTTATGTAAAAGTTAGGCTCTGGTCCTGCACTGTCCCAAGCTTTATGTGCTGAGCCTCTGGGTTTTGCTGCTGGTTTTTATTGAGCCTCAGGGCTTAGCTGCTTCCCCTCTGGCTTGTACTGGGGTGTGGGGCCTCCCTGTTGGCCTCCTCTGGGTGTGGGATTCAGCTGCTGGCCTGTTCTAGCAGTAGAGCCTTGCTTCTGGGTTGTCCTGGAAGAGAGATCTTGTTACTGATCTGCCCCAGGGAAGAGACCCTGCTGTGGGTTGCTATGGAAACAGGGTCTCTCTGATGGTAGGCCTCAAGGATGGGGTCTCTTTGTTGGCCAAACCTGGGATTAGTCTTCACTACTGGTCAACAATGGGGTCAACAGTGGGGTCAATCTGGCTGGTAACTTGTGCTAGGAGTAGGGTCGCTGGGGTAGAACATTGCTGTGCTACAGAGACAGCTCGCTTGCCTAGACATCTGCTGGTTTGCAGGAGAATAGGATCTCATTGGTAGATTGCCCCAGGCTTCCAGCATTGCTGTAGGCCCCCTTGCTGTGAGGCTGGCTGATGCTTCTGTTTTTAGACCTCACTCCCCTCCCACTACAGTGAGATAGACCCTTCTTGCACAGCTGGTAAGCTGCTTCCCTGCTCCTAAATCAATTTTTTTGGAAGGGAATTTTGGAGGGTTTCTAAGGGTTCCTTCCTCACTCTACCATTTTGGCACCCGAAGTCTGTAGTTTTGCTGCTCCTTTATTTTTTAAGGAAAATACATGAAGGAGAGACTTTCCAGGAGAAAGGAAGTAGTTTCTCAACATTATCCAATCAATAAGAAGGTTAAACAGAATGAAGGTTTATTATTTTATTTATGTTTTTCTTTTAATTTTCTGAAACTGGGTATCACTATCTCACCAAAACTTGGAATGTAGGGACCACATTTCTACTACTGATAGACATGGAAGTTTTGACCTGTTTTATTTCTGACCTGGATTGGTTTGCCCCAGTTTAGGCAACTTAATGGGCTTCTGTTTGCAGGAGCTTACCACATTAGTGTTGGAGTGGACACCCAATTGGCTTTAGATGACTGAAGCTCAAAACTCTTGAAATCAAGTGATCCACCAACCTCAGTTTTCAGGCATTACAGTACCATGCCTGACTGAATGGAATTTTATGTACCAAAAAGAAAAATTATAACTGCTCTTTTTTGTTGTTAAAAAGAAATAGAAAAAAGGAAACTAGACACATTTGGGGAATGGCTAAACAAATTAAGCATAGGAAGAATTGTATGAACTGATATAGAGAGAAATGAGCAAAATCAGGGGAAAACATACAGAGGAACAACTTCATGAAGAAAAACTACTTTGAAAGACTTTAGAACTCTGAACAGTGTAATGGCTAACCATGACTTCAAAATATTTATGATACCCACCTCCTAATAGAGAATCAGGGATGATATATATATATATGGAGAGAGAGAGAGAGAGAGGGAGAGAGAGAGAGAGAGAGAGAGAGAGAGAGAGAGAGAGAGAGAGAGAGAGAGAGAAAGGGAGAGAGATGGATATTTGGGATGATACATATGTAGACATAGGTATGTATGACACAAAAAGTATGTGAGTTTGTCTTTCTGAATTATGCTTATTTGTTACAAAGATTATGTTTTCTTTATTTGTTGGAGGATGAATGGAAAGTAGAGCTAGGGACAGTGTTTCCCAGAGAAAAAGAAAAAAGAAAAATAGGTTTTTAAAAAAAATTTTTAAAAATACATATCTAAATTTGAAGTTCAGAAGGAAATACAATAAAGCATGACAGCTTTTAAAATGGCATGTTGAATTTATTGCATACTCTATTTTTTAATTCTAAAATATATAATTTTATTTAATTAATTTTCATAATAGTCTAGTCAGTGGTTCTTAATATAGGGTCTTGGCAATTCCATGTAGTTTGCTTTATGCAGTTAAAAATATTATTCTGCCAAAGAGGTCCATGGCACAAAAAAAGACATAGAACCTCTATTTTAGACCTTTGAGAGATACAGCATCACCTGCATCCCAGTTCCAATGGCCTTGACTGAAAGATTGTTATGGTACTTGACCTGATCCATATTGTTATTTCCCCAAGTCAAAATACCCTTGCCCCAGATCATTCTCATTCTCTTGGGTTTGTTCCTAAAAATCACTTTGTTTTTTAGTTTGTTTACATAGGCTAAAAGGATCCACTTTCAGACCAGGCATAGATTCCTTCAGTCTTCAGAAAAACTGTGTGTTCCACAGTGTTTCAAAGGGCACACTTGAAGCTGGAACAAATGGCCTTACAGACATTTTCCTGTTCTAGAAGTCCTATCTCTCAAAGGTCTTCTGAATTCTAGGATGGAAGAAAAAACTCTACAACCTTTGCTGTGGATACACAGCATTCTCTTCTGATTACTCCTTCTCTGCCTTTTTCTACATTTTTAAAAAATATATTGGCTTTCTTCAATGGTCTATCTTAACCCTGTTAGAAGCAGCTAGGTGGCACCATGCAAGGAACACTAGATCTGAAGCTAAAAAGACATGAGTTCAAATGTAGCCCCAGACAATAACTAGCTGTGTAACCCTAGGCAAGTCACTTAACTTCTGTTTAACTCTCTTTCTTTAACTGTAAAATGGGGATAATAATAGCACTTCCAGAGCTTTGGTGAGAATAAAATGAGATAATATTTATATTTTCTTGGTACGTAGTAGATGCTTAATAAATGCTTTTTCACTTTCCTTCTTCCCGTTCTCTTTATTCTTTATACTCCTGGTAAAAAAAAAAAACTAAAGGAATTTTCTATAATTTAATTTAATCGTTGTTACCCATGAAATATTAGTAGCATCACAAGAAGGCTTCCAACAGGAGGTGGAGCCAAGATGACAGAGTAAAACAGAGCCTTGCTTAAACTCTCCCCCAAATCCCTTGAAATACCTTTAAAAATGACTCTAAACAAATTCCAGAGCAACAGAACCTACAAAAGAGAGAGTAAAACAAATTCTCAGCCCAAGACAACTTGGAATGTCAACAGGAAAGGTCTGTTGTACCAGGGTGAGAGGAGCGCAGTCCAGCACAGGCTGCAGTAGCACAGACTGGGCACCTCAGCAAACCAGAAGCAGGCCTTGGGAAGATTGAATCACTAGTAGCAGTGGCAGTTTCTAGGCCTCTCAGCCTACAGACAGTAAGGAGGTTAAACAACTGGTCAAAAGGAGATTACAGGGGTCTTTTTGCTAGCACTGAGAGAGGACTCTGTTTCTTTGCTCATACTTGGATTGGAGTGGCAGTCCTGGCTGGAAGTTCCAGGGTGAGGAGGAGCACTAGTATCACAGAGCTTGCAGATGCTCATCCCAGTTCCAGGGAAGAAAAGAGTACTTGTGGTTATTCACAGACCAGAGCACAGACCAGGAGAGGAGTAAACACCTCTCCTCAGATAATACCACCTTGGAAGAACTGAAAACTTACAAAAAAGTTGCACAAAACCCTTAACTTGGCACCTTCCATCCTGTAAGCAGAGCTCTACCTTAACAAAGAGTCAAAAGTCAAGCAATTATCTGGAAAAATGAACAAAAAATGGGAAAAACTCTGACTATAGAGGTTACTGTGGTGACAAGGAAGATCAAAACTCACGCTCAGAAGAAGACAACAAAATCAAACCTCCTAGATCCAAAGTCCCTAAGAAAAATATGAATTGGTTTCAGCTCAAAAAGGATTTTGAAAATCAAGTAAGAGAGGGAGAGGGAAAACTGGGAAGAAAAATGAAAGGGATGCAAGAAAATCATGAAAAACAAGTCAATGATTTGATAAAGAAGTTACAAAAAATACTGAAGAAAATAGTACCTTAAAAAACACACCAGGCCAAATGGTAAAAGAGGTCCAAAAAGTCAATCAGAAGAAGAATGTTTCGGAAAGCAGAATTGGTCAAATTAAAAAGGTCCAAAATCTCACTATAGAAAATAATTCCTTAAAAAATAGAATGGAACAAATGGAAGCTAATGACTTTATGAGAAAATAAGAAATTATAAAACAAAATGAAAAGAATGAAAAAATAACAGACAATGTGAAATATCTCATTGAAAAAAAAACAATTAACATGGAAAAGAAATTCAGGAAAGATAATTTTAAAATTATTAGACTACCTGAAAGCCATGATCAAAAAAAGGACCTAAGCATCATCTTTCAAGAAATTATCAAGGAAAACTGCCCTGATATTTTAGAACCAGAGGGTAAGATAGAAATGGAAAGAATCCACCAATCACCTCCTGAAAGAGATCCCAAAAGGAAAACTGTCAAAAATATTATAATCAAATTTAAGAGTCCCCAGGTCAAAGAGAAAATATTCTAAGCAGCCAGAAGGAAACAATTCAAGTATTGTGAAGTCACAGTCAAGATAACCCAAGATTTAGCTCCTTCTGCATTAAAGGATTGGAGGGCTTGGACTATGATATTCTAGAGAGCAAAGAAGCTAGACTTACTACCAAGAATCACCTACTCAGGAAAACTAAGTATAATCCTTTGAGGGGGAAATGGATATTCAATGAATCACAGGACTTTCACACATTCTTAAGAAAAGACCAGAGCTTTTTTAGCTTTTTTAAGGAAATTTAACTTTCAGATACAAGACTCAAGGCAGAAAAAAAAAGGTAAACAGAAAGGGAAATCATAAGGGACTTAATGAGGTTCAACTGTTTATATTCCTACGTAGGAAGATGATTTTGTAATTCACAAGACTTTTATCATTATTAAGGAAGTTAGAAAGAGTATATATGGACAAAGAGAACAGGTATGAGTTGAATATGAAAGGATTATATCTAAAAAATAAAGTTAAGGCGTGAGAGAAGAATGTACTGGAAGAAAGAGAAAAGGAGAGGCAGAATGGGGTGAAAAAAAGGAAGAAAAAGCTTTTATAATGGAAGAGAACAGAGTGGAGGTGAGGAGTTAATGAACCAATTCATCAAATCTATCTTACCCTACAGGAAGGTAGAGGGCAAGGGGATAAGATAAGGGGAAGGTTGATAGAAAAGAGAGCAGATTGGGGAAAGGGGTAGTCCGAAGCAGAACACTTCTGAGGAGGGACAGAGTGAAAGGAGAGAAAGAATAGAATACACTGGGTGGGGGGGGGGGGAATAGGATGGAGGGAAAATACAGTTAGCAATAGCAACTGAAAAAATTCTGAAGCAGATTTCTCTGATGAAGGCTTCAATTCTCAAATGTATAGAGAACTGAGTTAAATTTATGAAAGAATTCCCAAACTGATAAATGATCAAAAGATATTAGTTTTCAGATGAAGTAATCAAAGTTATCTATAGCTATATGAAAAAATACTCTTAACTCACTATTGATTGGAGAAATACAAATTAAAACATCTCTGAAGTACTACTGCATACCTATTATATTGGCTAATAGAACAGAAAAGATAAATGACAAATGTTGGAGGAGATGTGGAAAAAATGAGACATCAATGCACTGTTGGTGGAGTTGTGAACTGAATCAACCATTCTATAGAGCAATTTGAAACTATGTCCAAAGGGCTCTAAGACCATGCATACCCTTTGACCTAGCAGTGCCACTATGAGACCTGTATCCCATAAGAGATTTTTCTTTTATGGGGGCAAAGAATTAGAAATCGAGGGGAATGACTGAATAGATTGTGGTATATGATTGCATGAAATGATGAGCAGGATGCTCTCAGAAAAACCTGGAAAGATTTTCATGGACTGATGCAAAGTGAAATTTACTGTGTACAGCAATATTGTAAGATGATCAGCTATGAACAACTTAGCTGTTCTCAGCAATACAATGATCCAAGACAACTCTGAAGGATTTATGATGAAAAATGTAATCCATTCCCAAAGAAAGAACTGATGATGTCTGAATACAGATTGAAGCATACTTTTTTTAAACTTTCTTTGTTTTTCTTAAGTTTTTTTGTTCATGTTTTCTTTCACAACATGTCTATTATATGCTCTGTATGACTACACATGACACTATATTAAATTACTTGCCTTCTCAATGAGAAGAGATGGAGAGAAAGAAAAGGAGAGAATTTGGAACTCAATGTTTTAAAACTGAATGTTAAAATTATTATTTTATTTAAAATTTAAATTTTATAAATAAATAAATTTTAGAAATAAAAATTAAAATAAATTTAAATTTAAAAAAATTTACATGTAATTGGGGAAAAAATAAAATACTACATAAAAAAAGAAAAGTTAAAAAAAAGAAGAAGGCTTCGAGCACTTCTAGGTAGGGATCTCTAAGGAGGAAGTACAGAAACAAGTGAACACAAATCACCAAGAAAAATACAGTCTAGAGAGGGTCTCCATCTGTAACAACAAAGTTAACCACATTGCTCTCTGATCACAGATATATTCAAATGTGAAATATAAATAATTCTGAATTGTACAAATAATTATATTGAAATAGAAATGGAAACAATTGTCAATATTTGTTGAAGTTGATATTTTTGTAATTAGAATTATTTTTAACAACTTTAATGTATTATTAAATTTTACCTTTCTTATGATGCCCAGCAGAGGGTCTGCCACAAAACTGGTATTTAATAGATGGTTTTCAACTTGAACTATAAATCATTCAACCAGAAAATCCTGAAAAATGTGCCAAGGGAGTAGAGGATTGACTCCCAGGCAGCCTCATTGGCTGTTATTTAACTGCTGAGAATCATTGTGACATAATGGCTAAAGTATTGAACTTAGCATCAAACCTCTATTTGAATGATGGGAAAATTATTTAAATTCTCAGGACCTCCATTTTCTGACCTATGAAGTGGAAATAGTATTTGTATTTGTATAACAGTTATTACACTGGTCCCCACTGCCTGAAAGTCAGGTATGTTACATTTCACCCTTTCCCCAGAATTCAGGGGTTAAGGAATGGGTCTCATCTCTACTATTTGCCCCCACTGATTGTGTTCCCTTAATTTTAGGAGGTCCATAGCACCCCTGTTCCATTTTACCACTTAAAAGTGAGGTTAGCATTAATATTTACTTCAAAGGCATTACAAGAACAAACATACAAATATTCCTCCCCACACTAGGAGAAGACACCCCCATACACAACTTCTGTTTGCAGAAGGGAAGGGGATTAGATTCACAGCTTAACTGTGTTCTTACATAGCAATCATTCCCTGATGTCAAGGAGCTTACATTGTAAAGAAGATCACACATTTTAGAGAAGGAGAAGCTGCCTTTCTTAGAGCAAAAAATTTATCAAGTTTATACAATTTGTTCATTCCTCCCAAAGTATATTGGCCTAGATTATATTTATTGATATTGATTTCTGCCTCTGTCTCTTTCCATGGTTCCCTATTGGCCAAGAAAACACTTGAATCAGTACCTATAATCAATATATTTAAATTTTGTCCTTTGAAACAGAATTCTATGAAACTAAATGCAAAAGGAAAAAAAAGGATGTGTAACATATTTGATTATTTGACTGACTGTCTGATTCACATTATTCCCTAATATCCTTAATCTCCTTCAGTTCTGAGAACATGAGCCAGATCTCAGCCTTGAGGAGGAAGTGCCACAGATGTCAGGTTGTTGTGCTATTAATTTTCTGAATACTAGCCATTGCCTCCTACAGTCACAAACCATATTATGATCAGGAAAGATAAAACTACAGAATAAACATCTAGGAATAGTTAGTTGCTCAATAAAAATTTATGGAGCATCCCTAGTTCTGTTTTGAGTTGATTTATTAAACATTTTGAGTTAATTTATTAAAGATTCACTAGGCTATGGGATCTAGTCCAAAACTTATGTTACCAGTCACCCCAGCATTTGCAAAACACATGAAATTCAAGTTTCCTTGACTTTACTGCCAAGTTCCTGGAAAATTAAGCTCGATATTTAATAAATCAACTTAAAATCAGGCATGCCCTAGACATTACTGAGTAAGAATTCTTCGAGATATGTGTGTGTGTATGTTGTGTGAGTGTAGACAGAGAGAGAGAGAGAGAGAGAGAGAGAGAGAGAGAGAGAGAGAGAGAGAGAGAAAGAGAGAGATGACAGATAGATGTTCTGAGGTTTTTATCTTTTCCAGGCTTAATTCGGGAATGTTTGGGAAATAAACTCTGAGATTGTATCAGGGTAAGGATTTCAGTTACCTCCCTTCATAATTACTCATTATTGCATTTCTGTTAGAAGAGAGAAGAATTTTCCATCTGGGGTTTTCATTCCAAGTAGGACCTATACCTGAAAGGCCAAAAATGTCCATTTACTGAACAGATGCAGTGCAGTTCAACAAATTGAGTGGCCACTGTATCATATCACAGATCTAGAGCTGAAAGGGACCTTAGAGATCATCTAGTCCAATATTCTCATTTTACAGATGAGGAAACAGAGGCCCAGGGAAATAACATGACATACACAAATAGCAAGAGGCAGAGTCGAGATTGAATATCTAATCCTAACTCTGATCCTAACAGACCTCCTTCCTTCTCTGAGGATGGTTTTATTGTGGAAAAAAGAGCTATTTAGGAGAGTGGGTGGCTCTCTAAGCATCTTGCTAAGGAGGATCCAAGAAGGGAAGTCCCAAGAAAAGGTTAGTTCTTTTCTCAGCCTACCTTCTTCTGTACCCGTGTACAGACACTATCATATAATCTGTTGTTTCATTACATAAATGTTTCCAATAAACTGAATTTTGCCCCAAACACAAACAGGCCAAGGGTTAACTAGTTGTTGTTGTTTAGTCATTTCAGTCATGTCTGTCTCTTCATGACCCCATTTGGGATTCTCTTTGCAAAGATACTGAAGTGTTTGCCATTTCCTTCTCCAGTTCGTTTTACAGATGAGGAAACGGAGGCCAGCAGGGCTAAGTGACTTGCCCAGGGGTCACATAGCTAGTAAGGGTCTGAGATTAAATTTCCTGACTCTAGGTCAAACACTCTATCCTTTGTGCTGCTTAGCTGCCCCAGGATTAACTAGAGATAAATATAAATGTAAGATTAAGCAGAGTCTTTAATTAGGTGTTAACAGTTTTCCAGACTGGGGGTTCATAACAATTGTGACTGCACTCAGAAATTTTCATCTAAAATAAACTCCCTAAAACCGAAAAGGAGAGAACCAAGTGGACTGTAAGGGTCACTTTATTGGCCACAGGCTTAAAACAAAGCTAAATTTATAATAGGGTATTGCCTCTTTTGTTGTTATTATTTTATAATATATTTCAGCAGATCTCTAATGAGCTGTTTCTGCATCTCAGATAAGTAGCACAAACTTTGCTAAATAAACTGTCATAGTAGAGGACAGGACCAGGCCAGAAAGGCAATCACTTGGAGTCTAGCCACCAGGAGAAGGAAACACATCATCTGGTAACTTTCAGTTTAACTATTCTTAAAGGTGCTAAGGTTGGGGTGGAGCCAAGATGGCAGAGTAAAAGCAGGGACTTGCTTGAGCTCTCTCCAAAATCCCATCAAATACCTGTAAAATATGACTCTAAACAAATTCTGGAGCTGTAGAACTCACAGAATGACAGAGTGAAGCAAATATCTAGCCCAAGACAGCGTGGAAGGTTGACAGGAAACATCTACAGTGCCAGGCTGGGAGTGGAGCACAGCTCATCATGGGCTGCTCTGCACAGATCGAACCTGGGCATGCCTCAGAGTGACAGCATCACTGGCATTTGTGGTGGTTTCCAGACTTCTTAACCCCAAAATGCTGAGGACAATTTAGAAGGTCAGTGGAAAAACCTGTCAGATCTGTGGTGAGAGAGTAGAGTGGTCCAGCTCAGCCCCAGGGCTGTAGAAGGAGCAAAGAAGTCTGCACAGCCACAGCAACAGCAGTGGCAGAGGTAGCAGCTATTTCTGGAGCTCTAGGTGCAGATAGCGGGGGAATCAGGCAGCTGACAGTACACCCCCATCCCCACTATAAGTATAAAAATACCTTGACAAAGAGCTCAAAAGTCAAGTAATTGGCTGGGGAAATGAGAAAAAAGAAAAGAAAAAACAGTCAGACTATAGAATCTTACTTAGGTGACAAGGAAGATCTAAACATACAACCAGAAGAAGACCACAAAGTCAAGTCTCCTACATCCAAAGCCTCCAAGAAAAATGTGAATTGGTATCAGTCCATGGAAAAGCTCAAAAAAGATTTTGAAAATCACATAAGAGAAGTAGAGGAAAAATTGGGAAGAGAAATGAGCATGATGCAAGAAAAGCATGAAAAACTACTCAACTGCTTGCTAAAGGCGACCCCCAAAAATGCTGAAGAAAATAACACCTTAAAAAAATAGACTAATTCAAATGCAAAAGAGAGCCAAAGAAGCCAATAAGGAGAAGAATGCCTTAAAAAGCAGAACTGGCCAAGTGGAAAAGGAGATCCAAAAGCTCACAGAAGAAAATAACTTCTTAAAAATTAGAATGGAGCAAATGGAAGCTAATGACTTTATGAAAAATCAATAAATTATAAAACAAAATCAAAAGAATGAAAAAATAGCAGACAATATGAAATATCTCATTGGAAAAAAAATTGACCTGGAAAACAGATCCAGGAGAGATAATTTTAAAATTATTGGACTACCTGAAAGCCATGATCAAAAAAAAAGGAGCCCAAACATCATCTTTCAAGAAATTGTCAAGGAAAACTGCCCTGATATTCTAGAAGAGAGGGTAAACTAGAAATGGAAAGAATTTACTGATCACCTCCTGAAAGAGATCCCCAAAATGAAAACTCCCAGGAATATTGCAGCCAAATTCCAGAGTTCCCCAGTCAAGGAGAAAATATTGCAAGGAGCCAGAAAGAAACAATTTGAGTATTGTGGAAATACAAACACGATAACTCAAGATTTAACAGCTTCTACACTAAAGGATCCAAGGCCTTGAAATATGATATTCAAGAGGTCAAAGGAGTTAGGATTAAAACCAAGAATCACCTATTCAGCAAAACTGAGTAAAATACTTAAGGGGAAAAATGGTCATTCAGTGAAATAGAGGACTTTCGAGCATTCTTAATGAAAGCCATCCATATCCAGAGAAAGAATTATGGAACTGGAACACAGAATGAAGCAGACTCTTTTCTCTTGTGTTATGTTATGTTTTGCTTTTTCTTATGGTTTCTCCCATTCATTTTAATTCTTCTATGCAACATGACTAATATGAAAATGTGTTTAATAAGAATGTATGAGTAGAACCCATATAAGAGTGCATGCACAGTGCATGCATATAAGAGTCTCAGGGAGGGAGGGAATGGAGGAGAAAATTTAAGATTTATGGAAGTGATTGTTGAAAACTGAAAGCAAATAAGTT
The DNA here is from genome assembly GCF_028372415.1 of Notamacropus eugenii. Taxonomy (NCBI): domain Eukaryota; kingdom Metazoa; phylum Chordata; class Mammalia; order Diprotodontia; family Macropodidae; genus Notamacropus; species Notamacropus eugenii. The sequence goes on along the minus strand of NC_092878.1, from coordinate 82,967,163 downwards.
AAATTTTTTTAAATGGAGCTGAATAGAAAATTTGACTTTCAAATCAAGAATCAAGAGAAGCATGATAAGGGAAACAAGAAAGAGAAACCATAAGGGACTTACTAAAGTGGAACTATTTACATTCTTACATGAAAAGATAATATTTGTAACCCTTGAGAGTTTTCTCAGTATTGGGTAGTCTATATAAATAGACAGAGGGCACAGGGTGAGTTGAATATGAAGGGATGATATCTGAAAAGACAAAATTAAGGGGTGAAAGAGGAATATATTGGGAGGAGGAATGGAGAAATAGAATGGGGTAAATTATCTTCCAAAAATTAGGCAAGAAAAAGCTTTTACAATGGAGGAGAAGAGGGGGAGGTAAGAGGGAAAGAGTTAACCTTACTCTCACTGGATTTTGCTGAAGGAAGGAATAACATGCACACTAAACTGAGTATGAAAATCTATCTTACCCAACAGGAAAGTGGGGGGAAGGGGATAAGAAAGGATTGGGGAGAGGATGATATAAGGGAGGGCAAATTGGAGGAGGGGGTAATTAGAAGTAAACACTTTTGAGGAGGGACAGGGTCAAAAGAGAGACTAGAACAAATGGGGGACAGGATAGGGTGGAGGGAAATATAGTCTTTCACAACATGACTTACGGAAGTGTTTTGCATAACTACTCATGTATAACTCATATCAAATTGCTTGCCTTCTCAATGGCAGTGGGTGAGGAAGGAGAAGTTGGAACTCAAAGTTTTAAAAACAAATGTTAAAAATTTTTATTATATGCAACTGGGAAATAAGACATGTAGACAGAGGGGAACAGAAATCTATCTTGCCCTACAAGAAAACAGAAGGGAAATAATGAGGGAGGGGGTGGGGCATGGTGATAGAAGACAGGGCAGATTGAGGGAAAGGATAATGGACTATAGAAGGGATAAAGGAATGCACACTGTCTTGGGGTGGGGGGAGGGAATTTTGGAACTCAAAATCTTGTGGAAGTGAATGTTGAAAACTAAAAATTAATTAATTAGAGAAAAAATTAGATGCTAAGCTCAGTAATTTTTAACTGCTTTTTTTTTCCTAAAAAAATATAAGTGCTACTCATTTTACCTTTCATTTTAAGTACCGGGGGCAAATCTCCAGTGTACCTGCCCTAGTTACAGCTCTGTCTATCTCTAATCATATCATTACAGAATTTTTATTGCTTCTATAATAAGAGACACTAGTAATTGAGTTCCAAATGAAGGGAATACACAAAACCAAAGAGAGGCTGCATAGCTTAAAGAAAGGCTGAGTTTCAGAGTCAAGTCCTGACCCTGTACAATAGAGGAAAGAGCCATGATTCCATCATCAGAGGACATCAGGCTCAAATCTTACCTCCAATGCTTATCACCTATATAACTTAAAGCAATCTCCCTGGATTTCATTTTCCTCATCTCAACCTCAGACTAGCTGGCTTCTGCAGTCCCTCAGAGATCACTGAAACTCTTAATGTCCCAAATAATTCTCTCAGACTACACGTTACAGATAAGAAGCCAATCTGAATCAGGACAAGCAGTTTCCACACCTCTACTGATGAACCTTTGGCCTAGGAACAAACAAATAAACTGTTAATTATAGATCTGATCTGCCTAAGTATGGTTTATAAAATAACAATGAAGTGAATACTGAATAGATATCTATTTGTTAGTTTAAGTGACTTTTATTGATTTTTTTACATCACCAAATTTCCCCCAATATCTCTCCCTCTTCTACCTAGAGAACCATCCCATAAAAAAAATTAATATTTTAAAGAGAAAAAAAAGAAAAAGAAAAAAATCAGCAAAACTGACAAACACTAAAAAGTCTGAAAACATGCACAATGCTCCAGCTATGGATAGACCTCATATCTTTATAGAGATAGGAGGTGTGGGGGTTGATGACATCATCCCCTATCTCTTCTTTGGGGCCATACTTCTTCTTTGTAATCTTACAACATTCACATTTGACTGTTCTGAGGTTGTTCTTTCTATTTACATAGTCATAGTCATGTATGTTGTTTTTATGGCCCTGCTTACTTCGTTCTGTATCAGTTCACATAAATCTTTTCATCCTTCTTCTATACATTTATTGTATTTGTTCTTTCTTACAGTATAGTAATGTTCCATTATATTTACATACCAAAATTTGTTTAGCTATTCCTCAGTGAATGAGTATCCATTTTGTTTCCAGTTGTGTGATACCACAAAAAGTACTGCTATAAATATTTTGATGTATATGGAGATTTTTTCTTATTAATGCCTAGTAGTGGAATTTCTCATAATGCATGGACAATATAGTCACTTTGCATGATTCCAAATTGCTTTCCAAAATGGTTGTGCTGATTCAAACTTTAACAACAATACATTATGTGCCTAATTTATCATATACCCTCCAGCACTGACTATTCTCATCTTTTTTCATCTGTGCCAATTTGCAGCGTGTGAGGATAAATGTTCAATGTTGTTTTGATTTGCATTTCTATTATTGCTTGTGATTTGGAGCATTTTTTCAAATAGTTATTAATTATTTGCAGTTCTTTTGAGAACTGCTCCTATCCTTTGACCACTTATTTATTGGACAATGGCAGCTGGGAACAATTTGTTCTAATGGCCATGAAGACAAGAGGATGGCTCAAGCACGGGCTATGAAGGGCTTCGACAGCTAAGACACCAAGGTCATCAACTGCATCCTGGGCCATCCCAGTCATCTTGACTTTTGTCTTACCATTGAATTTCAATAACTCTGGAAGAGAGAGTGAGGTTAACAACTTTGTGCAATTCTGCCTTACTTAAATCCAATTCACATGAATCAAGACATCACCTTATATCACTGATACTCTTCCAAAACAAAGGACAAATAATAACAACACTGGAGACTGACTTTTGGCCTTAAATGCATATATTAGATATTTGTTGAACTGTACCAAATCTATCTTATAGATAAGTATTGCTGGCAGGGCTCCCAATACTATGTGGTTCTGAAACTTCCTATTTTGTCCTAGATACCCAGGAGGTATAGCCATTTAGCTGTTATACTTACATATATTAATCCAACAAATAGGTTTGGAAAATCTGGGGTCCATTCTACTTTTTGATGCCATTGTCTCTTGCTGTTGACCTGTTCTCATTCCTTCCTATTCATTCCCACATCACTAAACTGAGAGAAAATATTACTTTCAGAAAAAAAATTTTCTACCAAACACAAATGTTTAAAGAAACAATAATGACATGAACCAAAACAATAGCTTATGATTGGATAATGTTTTGTGATTTACGAAGCACTTTTTTTAAAATTACCTCCTATGAGACAGCAGCTATCATCACAAGACCATCATAAAATTATTTAACTTCAGCACAGAGCAATAACTAGGGATGAGTGATCATGGCTTCTTCCCAGGTTAGCAAAATTTAATGTATACTCCTAGTACATTTAGTCCTTCCTGCATAAAAAAACAACTGAGCTTCGTACCTAGTTAGCAAAAATAATTAGGTAAAATCATAAGTTAGAAGATAGTAGGCAGACCTCACTGAGTCTTGTTTCATGCTTTTGGAACTTGAGTATTATAGGATCATGGATGAAGCGCTGAAAGAGAATTCAGAGTCATTCTAGTCCAATACCTCCTCCTGCCATCTGTAGAGATAAGTAAATTGAGGATGAAATAGAGTAAGTGATTTATCCATATTTATCCACAGGTAATAATGGCCATCAAAAGTGAGATTTAATCAGGATATCAGATGTCAGAGCCAATATACTCTTTCCACTAACCCATACTGCCTCCCATTTGTTGACTAAAAATAATTTCAGCCAAATCACACCCAAAATCCTTTGCCTGGCTTTGATGTCTTTCTTATCTTTATTTCCCATAAGTCTCCATGAGTTCTAATATCAGTAGGTCTCCTCAGAGTTCCAGCTTTATTTCTGTCTCTGTGCTTTATTCATACTACTTAGAATACCTTCTCCAATTTCTCTCAAACTTTTTGATCCTTTAAAATTTGCCTCTCTTCTATTTACTGTCTTCCATGAAGTATTACCCACTCCTTGAGCCTCCATAGATCTCTCCCTTCTCTGAAATTTTATTGTGCTTGGAGTCACCCCTATGCAGTTTGTGCCTTTTTGTTCTGTCCTACTGTTCCAAGGACATTAGGTTCCCTTCCCCAACCTGACTGGACGTTCCTGATGACATAATATAGTATACAGCCCTCTCTGAAGTTCCAGTCACATATGCATCTATAAAAACAATCTCCACCAACAAATCATAAATGAATAAGTTGTACCTCATTGATGGTGGAGCCATGAGTGCTGGAGCCATAGAAAATAATTTGACATTATGTCCTGAAAGTTACTAAGCAGTACATTACCTTTCGCTTAGTGACACCACTATAAGTCCTGTGCCCCAAAGAGATTCAAGGATAGAGGAAAAGTTTCTCTATGGACAAAAATAATTGTAGCTGCTCTTTTTGTAATGACAAAGAATTAAAGACTGAGGAGATGACTATCAGTTGGGGAATGACTAAACAACATATGGTAGAGGAACATGATGGAATATTATTGTACAGCAAGATGTGAAAAAAGAGATAGTTTCAGAAAGACAGGAAAACAGATAAAATAATGTACAGTAAAGCAAGCAGAACTAGAACACTTTTTATTGTAGTATCAATATTGTATATTTTCAGTCATTTCAGTCATGTCCAATTCTCCATGACTCCATTTGGGGTTTTCTCGGCAAAGATATTGGTGTAATTTCTCATTTCCTCCCCCAGCTCATTCTACAAATGAGAAAACTGAGACCAGCAGGGTTAAGTGACTTGCTCAGGGTCACACAACTACAGTAAGTGTCTGATTCTGGATTTGAACTAGGGTCTTCCTGGCTCCAGGTCCAGCATTCTATCCACTGTGCCACATATTATAAAAATGAGCAGTTCTGAAAGACTTAATAACTCTGATCAATTAATAATCAATAGTGATTCCAAAGATCTGATGAAGAAGAATGCTGCCCACTTCCATGCAGAGAACAGACAATATGTAAAATAAGAAATGCATTTGTGGATGTGGCCAACGTGAAATTGTGCTTTCTTTGACTATGTTTATATGATACAAGGGTCCTTCCTTCCTTCCCATATAGACACAAATGCACATACATGTGTATAATCATATGACATACACATGTATGTGTATATACATGCTCGTGCAATAAATGTATACACATGCACACATACATCTGCATGTATATACATACATACACAGTGCTCATACATGCATACATCACATAAGCCTCTACCTGTGCACATACATGTAACATATACAAACCATATATACATACATGGGGCATGTGCTTATGTGCATGCACATGTGTGCACATATGTATAGTCACATGCTTGCATATATGTATCTTAATTACCATGCATGTGTGTACGTGTATGCATCCATATACACTTGCATACATATACACACATGCATTCATACACACAGACATAGATACAGACAGAGACATAGACACACACACAATGAGAGGCAACCTGGCATGATAGAGAGCTGGACTCACCCCCAGGAAGATCTAGGTCCAAGACATGCTAGCTGTGTGACCCCGAACAAGTCACTTAACTTCTCAACACTCTTTAGCAATACCCCCAAGATGGTAAGTTGCAGAGAAAGTGTAAACCTGGATGATGTATCTTCATGCAGGAATTCCCTACACCCAGAAAATCACAGGTCTAGTCCCTTTTCCTCTGTATGATAATAACTGCACATTTCTCAAGTACTTTATGTATATTTCTCATTTGATCCCATTACAAGGATAGATTCAAAGTGGGAAATTCAATAGATCAAAGGGAATGTTTGATAATTAGTCTTAGGGATAAACAAGTGTGCACAAGCGCAACTTATGACCTCAGGGCATTATGTTAATATCCCTTTTACAATGATATGTGCCATATTATCAAATAAATTTCTGACAGAAGCCAGAAGTACCCACAAGAGTCCCCTGCATAGTAGCTAATATCACAGTGTGGAAACAGCCTTTGATTTTCAATCAGAAGACCTGGGCTCTTGGCCCAATTCTTCCACTTAATTGTGATGGGACTATAGTATGTCATTCAATTTCCTTTGACTACAATTCATTATCTGTAAAATGGACATGATACTATTTGTACTACTTATCTCTCCAACTTTTTTTGTGAGGATCGAATGAAATAATGTATGTAAGACATTTTGTAAACTCTAAACCTGTAGTCAACGTCAGCTATTAAGACCAGTCTACTAATTTGCTGGTTGTTGATGAACATTAGTACTCATATATGTTATATATAAATACATCTTTATACAGAAAAACATATATGTGTGTACGTGTACACACACACAATATGGATTATTAATCAATCAACAATCAATGAGTAGAATGATGGGCCTGGAGTCTGCAAGACCTGAGTTCAAATTCAACCTTAGATACTTACTAGCTGAGGAAGTTATTTAACTTCTTCTGTCTGCCTCAGTTTCCTCAACTATAAAGTAAGGATAGCACCTACTTCCCAAGGTCGTTGTGAGAATCAGATGGCATAAATGTGTAAAGTGCTTAACATACTGCCTGGTACCTAGTAGATGCTTAATAAATGCTTGTTCCCTTGTTCCTTTCTGGACTTAATAAGCATCTACTTTGTTCCAGGCACTGTATTGGAAGCTGAGGAATGCATAAATGACGTATGTATGCATTTGCATTTTCTACAGTATTCATAGGAGCTGAAAGGGACTTCTTAAGCCATCTAATCCAAGACCCTAACTTCATAGATGATGAAATTGAAGACCCTGAAAATTAAGTGATTTGCCCAAGGTTACATAGGTAAGCATTATCTATGTAAGGTTACAGAGTAAACATTATAGGCAGGATTTGTACACAAGTCCTCTGACTTCAGAAGCAGTATTCTTTCCCCTAGTACATAGCAAGTGCTTAATAAATTTTTGTTGACTGACTGTAAATTGTTGTCTCTAAAATTAGAACTAGAAGGGACTTCAAAGTCATCTAATACAACTCGCTTAATTTTATAGATGATAAAATTGAAGGCAAGAGAAGTCAGATTATTTACCCAAAGTCACTCAGATAGTAAGTGGCAGAGCAGGTTTGAACCAAGGGCCTCTGCCTTTAAACTCCATTCTCTTTCCACTGCTTCCTGCTACCCCCTCCTGGGCAGAAGCACTTTACTTAGGATTCAGGGAGCTACAAAATGGAAATCAGAACAACAGAAAAGTAGAAAAGGCAAGATAAGGATGTCTGCAGTTTCTCCTTCTCTCAAAAAGGGTGGGATGATGGTAAAGCCCTCCCTATCCATTAGACTGTCATTTCCCCTCTTTATTCCCAACTCAAGCTTTTGTCTTTTCTGTCTTCACTGACTTAGCAGTTTCTACAACTATTTCTCCTACCACATGCTTCCAAAGAGTTCCTTAGGAATAAGATAGGAAAGGTTTCCCTATGAACTGACTCCTCCATTGCATCTGCCCTCTCCAGCCTCTGATGAACATTCCAGAAGATAAGTCAGTAGGGAGGTCTGAATTTGTCCAGGTCTAGAATAAAAGAAAAAATGAAAGAAAGTGAAAATAGCATTTTGTATTCAATCATTTTCAGTTCTTTCTCTGGAGGTAGACAGTATGTTTCATCATTAGTCCTTTGAGATTGTAGCTAAGTCATTCATAGTTCTTCATCAAACAATATTGCTATTGCTGTGTGCAACATTCTCCTTGCTCTGTTCACTTCACTTATGCATCAGTTCATGTGACACTTTCCATGGTTTTCTGAAATCATCCTGATTGTCATTTCTTATAGCACAACAATATTCCATTACAATCACATACCACAGCTTGTTTAGCTATTAGCCAATTGATGGACATCCTTTTGATTTCCAATTCTTAGCCACCACAAATGGAGCTGCTATAAATATTTTTTGTACAAATAGGTCCTTTTCCATTTTTTTGAATGTCTTTGGGATCAAAGGGTATGTAAGTTTTATAGCCACTTGGGCATAGTTCCAACTTCAGAATGGTTGAATCAATTCAACAATTCTACCAACAGTGCATAAATATCCAAGTTTTCCCACATCCCCACCAACATCTAACATTTTCTTTTTTTGCCATATTAACCACTCTGATAGTTGTGGGGTGGTACCTCAGAGTTATTTTATTTGCATTTCTCTGATTAATAGTGATTTAGAACATTTTTCCGTATGACTATAGATAGCTTTGATTTCTTTAAAAACTGTCTGTTTATGGCCTTTGACCATTAATCAATTGGGGAATGACTTGTAATTTTATAAATTTTACTCATTTCTCTATATATTTGAGAAACGAGGCCTTTATCAGAGATATGTTACAATTTTTCCAGAGTTTTCTACCTTCCTTATAATTTTGATTGCATTGGCTTTGTTTGTACAAAAACTTTTAAATTTTATATGATCAAAATCATCTATTTTACATTTTGTAATGCTCTCTATATCTTTTTTGGTCCTAAATTCTTTCCTTATCCATAAATCTGATAGATAAACTATTCCATGCTCTTTTGTTTATAGCATCGCCCTTTTAATGTAAATCATGTACCCATTTTGATCTTATCTTGCTGTCCAGTGTGAGATGCTGATCTATACCTAGTTTCTGTCATTCTGTTTTCCAGTTTTCCCAGCAGTTTTGTCAAATAATGAGTTTTTGTTCCAAAAACTTGGACCTTTGGGTTTGTCATATATTAGATTGCTATGGTCATTTACTAAAATCTAATTTGTACCTACTCTATTGCAGTGACCCACCACTCTATTTATTAGCTGGTACCAGATTGTTTTGATAATCACTGCTTTATAAAACAATTTGAGATCAGGTATAGCTACACCACTTCTTTTGCATTCTTTTTTCATTAATTCTCTTGATATCCTTGAACTTTTGTTCTTCCTGATGAATTTTGTTATTTTTTCCTAGTTCTATGAAAAAATTTTTTGAAAGTTTGATTGGCATACCATTGAATAAATAAATCAAGTAGAATGACCATTTTTATCATATTGGCTCAGCCTACCCATGAACAATTAATATTTTCTCAAGTATTTATATCTGACTTTATATGTGTGAAGAATTGTTTTATAGTTGTTATTATATAGTTCCTGTGTATTTCTTGGCAGGTAGACTCCCAAGTATTTTATATTGTCTACAATTATTTTAAATGTAATTTCTCTTTCTGTCTCTTGCTGGTCAACTCTGTTGGTAGTATATGGAAATGCTAATGATTTGTGTAGGTTTATTTTGTATCCTGCAACTTGGTTAAAGTTGTTAATAATTTCAAGTAGTTTTTTAGTTGATTCTGTAGGATTTTCTAAGGATAACATATCTGCAAAGTGGTAGTTTTGTTTTCTCATTGCCTATTCTAATTCCTTTAATTTCTTTTTCTTCTCTATTTCTATAACTAACATTTTTAGTACAATATTAAATAATAGAGGTCATAAGGGGTATCTTTGCTTCACCTCTGATGGAATTGGGAAGGCTTCTAGCTTATCCCCATTACAGATAATGCTTTCTGATAGTTTTAGATTAAATAGTACTTATCATTTTAAGGTAAGCTCCATTCATTCCTATGTTCTCTAGTGTTGTTTTGTTTTTAATAGGAATGGGTGGTATATTTTGTTAAAGGCTTTTTCTGCATCTATTGAGATAATCATATGAGTTCTCTTGGTTTTGTTATTGATATGGTCAATTATGCTAATAGTTTTCTTAATAGTGAACTAACTCACCATCCCTGGTATAAATTCCACTTTGTTACAGTGTATCATTCTGATGTATTGCTATAATCTCCTTGCTAGCATTTTATTTAAAACTGTTGAATAAACATTCATTAGGAACATTGATCTATAATTTTCTTTCTCTATTTTAGCTCTTTCTGGTTTGGATATCAGCACCATATTGATGTCGTAAAAGGGATTTGGTAGGACTCCATCTATTTTTCCAAATACTTTATATAATAACAGGATTAATTGTTCTTTAAATGTTTGGTAGAATTTGCTTGTGAATCTATATGGTCCTGGGTTTTTTTAAGAGTTCACTGATGGCTTATATCAATTTATTTTTCTATGACTGGGTTATTAAGTATTTTAATTCTTATTCTGTTACTCTGAATAATTTATATTTTTGTAGATATTCAACCATTTAGTTTAGATTGATAAATTTATTGGCATATAATTGGGCAAAATACCTCCTAACAATTGTCTTAGTTTGCTCTTCACTGGTGGTGAGTTCACTCCTTTTGCTTCTGATACTAGTAATTTGGTTTACTATTTTCTTTTTTTTTAATCAAATTAACTAATGGTTTATCTATTTTCTTGTTTTTCCCTCATAAAACCATATTCTAGTTGTATTTATTGATTCAATGGTTTCCTTACTTTCAATTTTATTAATCTCTTACTTGATTTTCAGTTTTTTTCAGTTTGGTGTTTTATTGGGGATTTTTTTATTTTTTATTTTTCTAATTTTTAGTTGCATGTCCAATTAATGGATCTGCTTTTCTCTATTTATTGATAGAAGCAATTAGAGATACAAATCTTTCTCTAAGCTTTTTTGTGGGATAATTTTCCCCCATTCAATCTCCTTCCTCCATCTTTCTCCAATGCAATTTTCTTTCTACCCTTTTGTTTTTTGGGGTATGATCCCATCAAAGTCACCTTATATCCACACCCTCTGTCTACATATACTCCTAATTGCTCCTTAGAGTATTAAAAGTAAAGAGTTACAAATATCATCTTGCCGTAGAAAAATATAAACAGTTTAATCTTATTGAATTTCTTATGATTTTTTCTGTCATTTCTATTTTACCTTTTTATGTTTTAGTCGTGTATTGGAAGTCAAATTTTTTATTCAGCTCTTGTTTTTTAATTAGAAATGCTTGAAAGTCTTCTGTTTCATTAAATACCAATTTTTATCCTGAAACATTATATTCAATTTTTCTGGGTAGGTGATTTTTGCTTATAATCCTAACTCCTTTGTCTTCTGGTATATCATACCCCAAGCCCTCTGTTTCTTTCTTTTGAGGCTTCACATGTAGCCATTTTGACATTATTGCCCTCTTCTAAGTTTATGCCTTCTAAGTCCTCTAAGCAACCATAGTTACTTTCTATAGTCAATTTCTTTTGGGGGGATTTTTTGCTCATTGTTTTCTGCCTTCTTTTTGTGTGTGTGTGACTTGGTCTTTTTATATGCGAGTTGAGCTCTGGTCCTGTAGTGTCCCAAGTTTTTTGTGCTGGGACTCTGAGTCTTACTGCTGGCTTTCACTGGGCTTCAAGGTTTAGCTGCTTGCTTTCTCTGGAGGACAGGCTTCCCTTCTGACTTGTACTAGGGTGTGGGGCCTCCCTGTTGGTCTCCCCTGAATGTGGGGTTCAGCTGCTGACCTGCTCCAGGAGTAGGGTCTTGCTGCTAGGTTGTTATGGTCACAGAGTCTTTCTGGTGACTTAATCTGAAAAGAGAAATCTGAATCAGAGAAATCTGAACTGCCCTAGGAGAGGGGCCCTGCTGCTGGATTGCTATGGAAATAGAGTCTCTCTGGTAGTAGGCCCTGGAGGATTAATTTTGTTTCTGGTCTGCCCCACCAGGTCCCTCCTGCTGGGTTGCTATGGAAAAAGGGTCCCTCTGCTGATAGGTCTCAGGGTTGGGGTCTCTGTATTGGCCAGCCCTTGGGATGGGCTTCACTACTGGTCAGCACTGGGATCAAGGCCTAGGTGGTGGCTTATGCTGGGGAGTGGGGTGTGACCTTGTTGTGCTACAGATACTGCTCACTTGCCTAGGAGTCTGCTGGTTTGTAAGAGGGCAGGACCTCACTGGTGGACTGCCCCAGGCTTCCAGGGTTGCTGCAGGCCCCCTGTTGTGAGTCTGGAGGCTGCTATTGCTGCTCTTGGGTTTCACTCCTTTCCATGCCAGTGAGACAGACCCTAACTGCACAGCTGGTGAACTGCTTCCCTGCTCCTAGACCAATTCTGAGGTGGTTTTCCAGTTGTTTAGAGGGGAATTTGGGAAAGTTTCAAAAGGTTCCTTCCTTACTAAGAAGTCCCAGTGCTTATATTTCACTAGTATTTCTCATACTTATATACATAATATTTTAAAAAAATAACACAATAACTATAACAGCAATAATTATAATACCTGAGAAGTGTATTACAGAAATGCAAACTAAGCATTAGACGAGATCTCAAATGGGGAAAAGCAAATTGTCAACAATGAAGCCAATGAAACACCTACTATGCGCCAAGCACTTTCCAAATACTATTTCATTTGATTCTTATAACAACCCTGGTGGGTAGGTGGGTTTTTATCCCTATTAAATAGTTGAGAAAAATGAGGCAAATAGATGTTGAGTGACTTGTCCAGGATCACACAGTTTAAATGTCTGAGGCAGGATCTGAATTAAGCACTTACTATGTCCTAGGTCCTTTGCTTAAGCAATAGGAATACAGATACAATCAGAAAAAAAAGACAATCCCTGCCTTCAAGAGGCTTATATTCTAATGGGAGAATGGAACTGAAAAGAATATGTGTGTGGAAGTACCTACCTGCCTGCAGAAGTGTGGCAGACAAAGTCATGCGAAGACAAATCTGAAGTACAGTCTGGAGAAGAATGAAAACATAGTTGCCCTGCACATCCTCCTTGAAAAGGAGGTTCTAGAAGGAACCAGCCCATCAGAGGGAAATACTGTTGGGAGAAGGGATAGAGGCATTTGTGCTGGGCTTTAAAGGATGGAGAAGGGTGGAGGAGGAGGAGGAGAATATTTCAGGTAATGGAAACTATGAACAAAGGCATGGAAGGAGGAAAAAATTTTTAAAAGGGGAATCTTCTGTTTTGGATATATACAGTTCATAAGAGATAAAGCTGTACAGCAAGGGTTACACAAAATTATAACTTTACACTGATGGGTTATCAACTCCTTAAGGACAAGGTTGGTTTTCCTTGTTGTTTTTTGTATCCCTGGCAGCTAGCACATAGTAGGAGCTTAAGAAATGCCTTTTGATTGATTGAGTCCAAGCAGAGCATGTGTATCAGCAGATCCATGGTTTTTGTCCATGTTATTTTAGCTCTGTGATTTATTAGAGTGGGGGAACTAATGCAGACCAGCAACTTGTCTGTAATTTAGAATCACAGAGAGCTACCTCGGGAACTGAGGGATTAAATAACTCCTAATCTGAGGCAGGATTTAAACTCACGTTTCCATGATCCCATGATGATGTTCCTGACTGTCAAATAAGCCTTTCTTCTACTATTCAGTTTTGCCTTTTTGCATAAAAAGAATTCTTCTGGCAAGAGTTCGAAGGATGGATTAGATAGAGGAGACACTGGATACTCTGAGGGACTAACAGATGAATCTGTTAGGAGACTATTGCAATAGTCCAGGCAAGGTATTGAGGCTCCATTCTGGATGATGGCAAGAAGGAAGAAATAAAAGTTATGAGAGATATTGCTAAGGCAGAATCAGCAACAAGCTAACTGTGGAACCATGGGCAAATAATTTCATATCCCTGGGTCTCAGCTTCCTCATCTAGATGCTTTCTAAGATTCCTTTCTGCTCTATGATCGTAGCAACCTATGAACAGGACTGCTTAATTGATTAAATACAAGAGAGAGAAGAGTCAAAGACAGTCCTAAAGTCCCTTTCTTTTTTTTTTTTTTTTTAGGCAGTCTGGGTAAAGTAACTTGCCCAGTAGCATACTGCCAGTAAGTCTCTAAGGCCAGATTTGAACTTAGGTCCTCCTGACTCCAGGTCTGATGCTTTATCCACTGTGCCACCTAGTTGCTTTAATAGCCCCAAAGTTTAAAATGTGGTGTGGCCATTGACAGAAAAAGTTAGGTCAGAGGAAAGTTTTAGGAGGTCTGCAAGTTGCTTTGCAACTATTATCTTATTTTATCCCCACAACAACCCTTTGGAAAGGAGTACACGTAAGGACTATTATTATCCCCACTTTATAGGTAGAGGAACTGAGACATGACTTGACACAACAAGTTAGTGTCCAAAGCAGGATTTAAACTCAGGTCTTCCTGACTCCATGTCTTGCATGCTATCCACTGGACCATCTGAGATATCCTAAGCATAGCAAACTAAATCCTCATGAACCTCCTCATGAAAGTGGTTGCAGTTTTTGCAAAACAATTGTGCTGAATTAGGGCACCAGCATCAAAGGAGATGCAAAGCACCTGCTGGTAGCCATTTGTTCATGATATTTTAAGCCTCAACAGGAGGCAAATAGTTCCATGTGCCATACTCATCCTCTTCCCTTCCCACCCTCAGCACTAAAAATAAGTCTTCTAAAGGCAGCTTTGTCTTGCAGGTGTTCTATATACACACTATCATTTGTATTTTATGTGGTTGAAGAAAAAGGGAGCTGTTGCAAGCAGTTTTGGCTTCACATTTGTTTGTCAGGGTACTCAGCAGCCTTAGAAGGCAGCATGTCACAAGGGACATACGGAATTTCTATTTCAATGAGGAAAATGAATTCAGCTCAAGTAAATTCTGGACACCAGTGATGCAGAGACATCCAATAGACAATCAGAAATACATACCATATTTTTCTAAAGCCCTCCTAGGGGAGAGAAATGTTTTCAAAAAAGAATTTTAAAGCAGGCCTTAACATAATAATGATACCCACACTGCACTGTCCTTCAAGTCTAAAGCTATTCTAGTGACCCATCATTGACAGAGGAGGCAGCAAGGCCTGGTAGTAACAACTATGACCTAGGAGTTCTAGATCTGGCTCTGCTGTTAATTTATTATGTAACCCTAGGCATCCTTTCTCGGACCTCAGTGTCTTCAGTTGTCAAATGAAGGGGTTAAGTTAGATCACAAGTTCATCTACTAACAATTAGAAGGGATTTTAGATTATCTGAGGCAGCTGGGGTACAATGGATAGCATGTCAGGCCTGAAGCCAGGAAGACTCATTTTCCAGAGTTCAAATCTAGCCTCTGACATTTAGCTGTGTGACGCTGGGCAAGTCACAACTTTATTTGCCTCAGTTTCCTTATCTGTAAAATGAGCTGAAAAATGAAATGGTGGACCTCTCCAGATATCTCTGCCTAGAAAACCCTGAATGGGGTCATGAAGAATCAGATACAACTGATAAGACAATCATGATGGTTAGAGACTGAAGTCTGGCCCCCTGGACTCCAAAACCAGCACTCTTACCATGACATTGTCCTTTCAGCTTAAAAAGTTGTGATGATTCATGATTTCTCTGTTTTGAGTTGTCATTTTTTTTAGAAGAGGCAATGGGTGATACTTCACTAGATATACCCTCTAGCTTAATCTTTTAGTGCTAATGGCACATTTGTTAGTAGACAGATGATAAGGATATTCCAGTAAACATGAGGATGGCTATGTTTTCTTCCTATAAAATTAACTGACCTATGTTTCTAATCATGGCCAGGTTGCCATGAAAGATTTGTAAACAGTAGCTAACTGCCCACTGGGATATTGGGAAATATGAGTTCTTCAGCAGGACCTAAGTGCTTTGATGTAATAAAAACTGCTTGACCACCCTAACTATTTGGGACTTTTGTTTCTGTGTCATAGATTTAGAATTGGAAGGGACATCACAGGCCATCTAGTGCAGATCTGTCATGCTACAAATGAGAAAGGTAATTGTATACCCAAGTCTATCATAATGCCTTGCATATAATAGGCACTTAATAAATGCTTATCAAATACAGGTTTTTAGTTGTGTTGTTGTGTTTGTCCTTCATTCTCAAAGAGGACTAGGACATCAGGAAGATGATGACATGACTTGCAGTTGATTTTGATTTGAGTGAGGGAAGGCTGTGCAAGGTCACCAGCCTGACTTCTCCTTCAGAGCTGTCTGGGTCCAGTGACCAGATATTCATCAGGATGACTGGAGATGGCCCAGGATGTTATGGGAGTGAGGTAATGGACATTAGGAATAGGCCTCTTTAAGAAGTGAGTCAAGGGATGACCCCTTTAATTAAAAAAAAATCAAACTTGGAGGGGAAGACCCTCAGGGTTACTGGTCAAAAGAGAATAAGTTAAAATTTACATTCATTATGAGCCAGAAGGACCCAAAAACTAGCCATTAAGTGGTGCTTGGGCAGGGACCTATTGTTCAATCTATGAGCGCCAGAGTGAAATGTGTTTAAGGCTTGGTTTTTAGTAGGTACAAAAGAACGAAGCTTGTTCAAGGTTAACTAGCCAAGGAACCATGAGAAGACTAGTTTTTCACTTAGCAGTATTTCACTACTTCTAACATTGAGAGTTTCTGGTTCAAGTCTGGCCTCCTTGGTCATCTTACCAGCACTCTCAGTTTCAAGGATTCAGTGCAGCTCCTTTTGGTCAACATCTATATCTGTTTGGGGAGCTTTTTCTAACAGTGTTGTCCATTTGAATCACCAGAACACCAGGTCCTCAAGGATGGATGATTTCAGGACTTGGAGGAGATGGTCCCATGTGTATGCTCCCTCCACTGACACAAATCTCAGTTCTGTTCTTTAGATGGCCTTCACACCTTCATGAGTTGCTCTGGTCAAGAAAAATCACCACAGTTCAACCAATCTGCCAAACATGTAATGAATGAGGGGGAGAGAAGCAAAGGAAGAGAGAGGAAAAATGCAGTTAAAATTTTAATAATATTCTCCTGGTATAAAAATGTAAGTTTAATTTCTTGTGGTGGGACCACCAAAGAAGAGAGAGAAGAATTTGGCAAGGGTGAAGAGGCTTCCTGGAAATTCAGAAGCAGAGCCATAGGAAGGAGTTCTGGTGCTCCAGTCAAGTATCACAAAACCAGAAGATGTCACAAGAAAGGTTTCCTCACCTCAACTGTTTTTAAAAAAAATCAATGGAATGGTACATGAAGAATTTTGGGGAAGACCCGAAGGAGAGACTATCAGATCACAAGACTAATGGAAGGAGAAGACCCAGGATAACAAAAGGTCATTTCTGGAAAGTTACTTCTAGGGATGAGAGCAGAGTAGAGCCAGACTGGGCAAAGGCTCATCGGAGGTATGAGATAGGGAGAAAACATCATCTGGGAGCTTCTCATTTTCAAGAATTATTCTTCAGTTGTTTTTATTTTGTATAGAAGTACAGGCATCGTCATTATATTTTAGCACATTTGGACAAAGCTCTGCTTACCCCACCCTAGTTTTAACTCTGTAATGGATAGGGTCACTGCTCAAACTAGCACTCATTTTGCAATGGAGAAGCTTATTCTTCTGACCTGTGGATACCCTTTGACTCATTCCCTAAACTCCTCAGGCTGTATACCTCAGAGCCTACTCTGGACCCTAGTTCAGGAACCCAAAAAGTTAGAGAGCCTGGCAATCAGAGTTTTCTATGAACTCAAATTAAGTCTTAGTCTATGTGACCTTGGTGGGTAGACAGGGTGAATGGGTGAGATGGGTATTAACAGAACACTAATCCAACCACCAAATTCTGCTCTTTTCCCACCCCAATCATCCTTTCACATTTTCTAAATCCCTTGCAAATTTTAAAATGTACAGAAGATTTCTGGTAATTAATCCCAGAATGTTAGGTTTGAGGTAAATAGTATTGATGACATTAATTCATTTTATTTCTTTCCTAGAGACTAGTGAATATGATATGCAAATCTATTTAGACAATATAGAATTGTGGAAAGCACTAGAATAACCTAGCAACTTTAGTACTTAACTTCGCTTAGCACTGAGCCGTGCTTGTAGCAAGAACCCCATGAAGGCTTACCGTTTCTAGAATTTAATTGAATGACCAAGTTAAGCATTTTGAGAAAAATTCTACTTTGAATAATGCCTTGGGAAATAATTCTCCTGGTTGGGGGGAAGGGCAGGGAGCTAATGGAAGATGACTTGTATTTCTCAGAAACAGGTTCCTCCTCAGCCCCAAGTGATACTTTTCATTTCATTTTGTATGAAACATTAACTTTTCTCATGCAGTAAGAATTGAATATTTGACTATTGGCTTTGAATATTGACTAGTTCTATTGCATCTCAACACATTGAGAAAGAGCAACAGAAACCCCAGGAATGTAAGGCCTGCCCCCACCTCCACCCCTTGAAGCAGCAGTTGCTCCAAGACTTGGGCACCAAGCCTTTCAGTCTGAACTACTGGTAAAGGAGGCAGGCTTCCTCTTCTGTTGAATGTCCAGCAGGGCTAATGCAAAGATCTAGGGAGTCTTTCATAAGTTTAACAGCCTCCTATTAAGGACTTCAGTCCCAAAGGAAGCTAAATTTTAAAATAAATCCAAGGTTTTCAGAGTACTTTGAAGATGTACTCATCTTTAGGCAGCCTCAGGGCCCTCCTCTCTTGGAGGCTCACTACATTGGTAGTGCAGATACCCAATCATTTTTAGACCTACTGTACCCTAGAACTCCTGAATTCAAAGGCTCTCCTAGCTAGCCCCTCCTTAACAACAGGGATTATAGGAATGAGTTACCTGCCCCAACATTATTTCCTCCTTCTAGGAACATCCTTGTGAAGTCAGGGAAAGAGTAAAGATTATTTTCATTTTATGAAAGCATTAAGTGACTCTCAGGGTCACAGAAGCTTCATGGATCAAACTGGGAAAATTACAGTCATGCCAAGTTTTTGGATAGAGCCTCTGCTGAGTGGGGAAGAGTAGAGTGAGAGGTAGCAGAGTTCAGTAGGTAGTATGGACATTTTCTACTCTTCCTCTATTGCTGTTCTCTTCATCACCTCCTTTTTTATCCCCTCCTTTGCTTTTTTAAAAGCAGAAAAACTAATGAACATGACCTCAAAGGCCACTGGAAAACAGGAAGTACAGAGAATCATAGATCTCAAATTGGAGAAAATCTGAGAGACAACCCCTAGAAATTCTGTCTAGTGGCCTGATACTAGGGAAATTGGCTTGGCTTGTTTGTTGGAGGCCATGACAATATCAATAACACTCAAATATGTCTACAGATTGATAAAGATCATTTAGTGCAAATCTATCATTTTATAGATGAGGAAACCAAGGTCACACAAATAGTTCCTGGTAGAACAGATCCTATAACCCAGGTTTTCTGGCCTTTGTGATGGTAGAGGGTCCTTCAGTTGTTACATTCTTATTATCAGTACCTGAGGAAGGAAGGCCTCAACGCACAGGGTTCAAATACCATGTTCTCCATGAAATCTTCTCTGACCACCTTCAATTTGTTTTGATTGAGCACCCATATTTATTACAAGAGGTTTCATTTTCTTTTTTTTCACCAGTGAGAAGGGGTTAAAGAATATGTATTTTTGTTCATTGAACAAACTTACTTTTAAAAAAGACACCAATGGAAAAAAAATGAAGTATACGAAGACACTTCTTTTTCTGGAAAGAAAGGAAAGAGAGAAGGAAGGAAGAAAGGAAGGAAGGAAGGAAGGAAGGAAGGAAGGAAGGAAGGAAGGAAGGAAGAGAGAGAGGGAAGGAGAAAGAAGAAGGAAAGGTGAAAGAAAGATGAAAGGAAAGAAAGAAGAGAAAAAGAAAAAGGAAGGAAAGGAAGAAAAAGAAGAAAGAAGGAAGGAAAAGAGAAAAGAAAAGAGAACAAGAAGAGAAGAATGATGTTCTGAGAAAAGAATCTGAATATTTATTACCTATTCAAGTACCAGCTCTTCCATATATTGGCTAGGTGAGCCTGGCCAAGTCACTTAATTTAGTGCCCATAACAACTGTTTAAGGACTAGAAGTTGCAAAGCAGGTACTAAGTAGAGGAAGTTTCTAACCAGGAGCTTCCTCTGCAAATTAAATCATTAGGACCAATCTTACAAAACAAAGCAAAGCAAAATTCTGATATGACACTTGAGGTACCACATGTTACAGTTAGAGTACACCTGTCTTCTCTAAGTATGTGTGCGATTTCCTTCATTTCTTTATTGGTCTAAATATAGGCTGTCTCAGACTCTACCCACTTAAATCAAACAAAATCTCTTTTATACACTCACACATACTGGAAAATACTGAATTATTTCAATACCTCAATAGTTTGGGTTTTTGTCAGTGTTGTTACTCCTTTCACCAGCACAGATCCCAACTTGTCTGTGGTCTTCAAAGGTTACTGCTATGTGAGGAAAATCTCATCACCCTGACCACAGGCTATCTTTCCAAATTCATTAAGATGTCCTCCTGCTCCTGCACTCTGCAGTTCAGCCAGACTGGCTTTCTCCCTGTTCCTCATTCACTCACATTCAGTCTCCTACCTCTGAGCCTTTGCACTGATTTTTATGCACACCTGGAATGTGCTCCCTCTGACCTCTGCCTTATAGGGTCCCTCTTTACCTTTAAGATGCATCCCAAGCACCAGCTTCTGCTTGAGCCTTCCTCCCACATTACCTTCTCTTTAACTAATTTGTTTATATTTGTATTTACTAGCTTTATATTTGTGCTATATATTTTTATATGCACTTCTTGTCTCCCTTATTAGAACGTAAGCACATTCAAAGGTTGACATGATTCCTGAGGACTGATTATGAAGAATGGGATGCTTTTCCACCTGACTCAGAAATGATTGATGCAAGATGAAGAGAGACTTATTTTTGAACAGGGACAATGTTGCTATTTGTTCTTTGTTGCCTTTTCGTATTTGTTACAAAGTTCTTATTTTTCTTTTCTTCTCTCTCAGTGAAGGTAGAGTTGAAAGGAAAATAAAATAAAGATGTATTAATTTTTTTAAAAGAATGTAACTTCAGTGCAAGTAAGGATTGTTTCCTTCTTTGTATTTGTATCACCAGTCTAGCACAGTCCTTGGCATGTAGAAAGTACATAACAAATACTGATGGATTGATGTTAGATCCTAAGGCTCTAAATTCAGCACTCTTCACACAGCATTACCCAAGCCAGGTCTCAATATAGAATAGATTTATTGAATCATTCTAACTACCCACACTGTACAATGAAACTGCTGACCATTGTTGTTCAGTTGTGTCTGACTCTTTGTGACCTCATAGACTTGTCCATGGGATTTATTTCCTCCTCCAGTGTGTCTGCTTTTTCCAGATGAGGAACTGAAGCAAATAGGGGTTAAGTGACTTGCCCAAGGCACACGAGATAGTAAGTGTCTAAGGCCGAATTTGAATTCAGATCTCCCTGACTCAGGTCCAGTGCTCCACCCACTGTACCACCTAACTGCCCCTATCACAGAATGTTGACTATCAAAGAATCACAAAATCTGAGAGTTGGGATGGGTGTCAGTCGCCATCAAGTCTGATCTATACAGAAAAGAAACCCTACAAATACTCTTCCAGCCCAAGCAGAATAACTATAGGATCTCATTCCTTGATCTTTCTCTTCTCCTACCTGCTTCTGCCTGTGCCACATGGGCAATGTAGCCACAGTGGAGTCACAGTGCCAAGACATGAAGAAAGAGGCAATTTCCCTACCACACACCTTAATCCCGCCCTGTAAGCACAGGCAATCCTCATCGAAACAACTCTCTCAACTACAACACAACAGGGATAGTTGGGCTAGTTATTTTGTTGGGTTTTTTCCAGTTCAGGGCATGTGAAATAAATGGTGTTTCACTGAATCTAGCTGTGGAAAACATTAAAAAACAATGACTCATCTCTGTTAATAAAAATCAGTTCTTAAAGAAGGGGAAAATATGTAATAAGGAAAGGTCACTTCAAGCTATAGAATTAAGTGGTCTAATTGGAGCCCCTCCAGTTCCTAAATTGCATAGACTCAGAATGCAGATGGATTTCCAATTGGTTTTCCTTTTACCAGGTTTGCTGGTTTCCATATTGTGTGCTCAGGTAATAGGAAAACAGCTCTTGCCAAGTCATCCTTGTTCTGAAGTTATTCCTATGCAAAAATGCCTTAGTAGATATATACCAAATTTCCATTTGATATTCCTTGTCTGAGTCCTGTAGTTGGTACAATATTCTACTAGCTCTCCAGACAAATAGACCAGTACTATACAGTCTCTCTTGTTGGTAGTCTAGAACCCAAGTCTCAGGACAAAGAACTTGAAGTAAACAAGCTAAAATTGGGAACTTGGCCAGCTGACATATCAGTGCCCTATGGTGCTAATTTATGGAACACCAAGTTCTCAGATGATGACACAATTACATTTTAGTAACTACTCAAGGTCAAAGTCTGACATCATCATCAACAGCATCTTATTTCCCACTTTCTAATTTTCAGCCTTACAATTCTATGATGGTCTTCATTTCCTTTGCAGGAAAGGAGATTTATAAGAGAAATTATAGCTTAGTCCCAGCATGGTGATTAACTGATCAAAATGGGAATGGGCTGAAATATCAAGGTAGTTTTAAAACATTTTGATCCCAAACAATGTCAGCTCTGGACAGCTCTTTCTACAAACAAATTAACCTTCTGGTTCTCTTTCTCCATCCTTCACCACTGTATCCCACCCTCTCCTCTAATTTGGTACAACTCACAAATGACTAACTCCTTGGACTGGGAACATTCAGAACTCAAGGTAGCTGCAAATAGGTTTTGGAATTGAACCATGAACCAGCTTCTTTACTATACAGCACCACTCTCTCCTCCCAAAGAGAAGGCAGGGAGAAAAGCATGGGGATTTAAAGGAGGCCAGGAGAAGAGAAACATATCTCTTCATGGTGTTGTGAATGGTCTTTTTAAAGTGTACCACTCATAATTACTTGTTATTTTACATTATCATTATATTAAATCACCACATCAATGACATTGCAAACTGCATTTTATTCAGAAGCATTATTGTCAGAATACAGTCATTTTTATTATTTTTACTAGATGTGTCATTACATTATCACCACATTCCCCCATCTAATCTGCACAATGTATTTTGCCCTACTCAGGACAAATAAGTAGAAGTATAAGTCTTTCATGCTATGATGCTAATCTATGAGAGAGATGGAAGACGGAAAGAGAGAGACATAGAAAGAGACAGACAGAGATAGAGAGACTGAGACATAGAGGAGAGGAGAGAGAAGGAGAGGAGGGAGAAAGAGAGACAGGGACAGAGTGGAACACAGCAAGGGGGGAGAAGAGAGGCAGAGAGAGGGAGGGGGAAGAAAGAGAAGGGGAGGAGAGAGAGACAGAGGAACAGAGACAGAAATAGACATAGAGAGATACAGACAGAAATAGGAGAAAAGAAGTGGGCAACAGTGTAAGAGTATACAAAAGCCAAGGGTGTTCAAGGAGATTAGCACCTCTGGTTTGAGGGCATGCTGAGTCCTTTTCAGGGTTGTTCATCCACCTTTGGTGTCAGCCTGCCACCCAACTCAACTATGGTTCCAAAAAGCTGCAGCATGCATAATGGCCACACCCTGGTAAAAACCAGTTGGGCAGATGGGCTAAACCACATTGCATATAACCTCAAATACATCAGTGACTTAGGGGAATGAGCAGATGAGAACAGTTTGTTCTAACAGTCATGAAGCAGCTGAAGCAGGTGCTGTGGGGCCCTTAGAGCTTGGTCAGATGTCAAAGGTGCTTAGGTCATCCACTGAATCTGGGGCCATCTCCAGTCATCTTGACTTTTGTCTTGCTACTGGACTTAAAAGACTGAAAGAGACAGTAAGGCTGACAACTTTGTGTAGCTCTGCCTCACTTAAATCTAATTTATGCACATCTCAAGACATCACCCCATGATGTCATTGGTCATCTTCAAAAATGGAGGATGAACAACATAAAGTCAAAGAAATTGAGGAAGAAGCAGCCTAACTTTTCTCATTGGAGACCAGGCTATCTAAGAACTGAACTTAATAACTTGGTACTTGGGGTCCCTAGAAGGGTTCTCTTCGATGAGAAGGTGTAGTGTCCCAGCCCCTTGAACCCATCATCAGTTTTTAGTGTTAGAAAAGAAAAATAAAAAATAGAGAGAAAAGAGATATGACAAAGAAAAAAAGACACAGCCCATAAAGAGAAAGGAAACAGAAAGACAAGAGAGAGATGAAAGAGAAAAAAGAAAGCAAGCACATATGAAGAGAACAAAGAAAGAAAAAGAAGAAACAAGGAAAGAGAGGGAAGGAGAAAGAAAAGAGAAAAGGGGAGGAAAGGTAAAGAGTAAAGGAAGAAGAGGGAGAGACAGAGTAGAAGGGAGAGGAGAGAGAGAGGAGTAAATAGAAGAGAGAGAAAGAAGACAGGAGGGGAAAAGAGAGGAGGGAGGGAGAATAGGGAGAGAGAAAAAAGAAAAGACAAAGAAGAGAAAGAAGAGAGATGAAAAAGAAGAGGGAGAGGGAAGGAAGGAGAGAAAGAAGGACTCTCCTTCTGACTTCAGTAAAGGATGATCTCTTGGAATTCAAAATTCTGAAACATAGCAACTCATCTCAAGATCCCCTATCCTCATGTTTTGTGATTTTAACAATAGTCTTCTCACACAGTGTACAAAGAAAGTCCTCCAGGAGCTTGGAGGAACATAGAACTGTATGATCCAGTCACATTCTGCTTCTCCTTCTTTCCTCTTTTCAAACTCTGGTACATGTACCAGTACCCTGCACTTACAGGAAAGGCAGGCCATTGTGAATCTTCAGAGAGAGGCTCACTGTATCCTTTCATAGCTTTCTGTGATGCTATGCTATCTCTTACCAGTGCTGGAATGCAGTTGTTGCCAATTTACAAAAAGCACACAGCAAGAGGAAGAATGGGAAAGGACCATGGAGACTTGTGTTTCCCCAGGGTTCTCCTTGTTGTTCTCGATGGCCCCACTCTCACTCACTGGAAGACTTTCCCTGGGTGGACAGAGGACCATGATTTTGTAAGTCACAAAAAAGTGAACATAGGGAAACTTGAGTGAGACTAGCTACCTTGAAGAATTTGTGTGGGGGAGAATGACTTCACAATTTTCACTGCCCTTTGGGGTCACAGTTAAGAGAGGGAGATATTTTTGCCACAGAAGGAGTCGAGGAATAGAGCACATATAGTGTGGCCTCTATAGAGGGCCAGAAACCCAATAAATTAAAAAATGTTTTTCTGAAGAACTATATTTAGGAAATTGCTTTCCGTAGGAGCTAATTTGCTATTCCATTCAGGCAATAGAGTTTCTCCAAATTGGTCACTGCAGCTGCATTTGTCACCATCCTTATCATGTATTACTAAATATACCCTGGTAGGAAGAACTATGCTATTGTATTTACAGCTAAATGTATTCAAAGAATGTCTTAAAGACCATTCTTTATCATCAGCACAGTTATTATGTTAGAATGTTATAACTTATGGGTAAAAGTGTATGGGTATATGGAATAGACAAATTATCAGGAAGTCCAATTGGAAGGTTGTTGTAACAATCTCGTAAGAGTTGATGAAAACTTGAATGAAGGTGGTAGCCCACCTTTGGACAGAAGGATTTAAATGGGAAATATGCTGTAATGGTAGAATATCCAAGGTTTGGAAATCCAAGTGAATTTTGGAAGGGAAGGATGAGTCAAGAATGAGAACCTTTTCTTCTACTTTAAAGAAAAAATAGAGGCCAACTATTCTTAACTTTCTCTTCTCTACCTCACACCTCAAAAATCTATTGACACACCCTCATTCTCTCCTTTGTTATTCAAGTATTTGACAAACAAGTGGTGGCATGTCTTGCCAAGCCCAACTTTTCTATTTATGCCCTTTGAACTTCACCATTTAATTGGAATTGTCATATCCAAGGTTAACAGTGAACTCTTCATTGTTAAGTATGATGGAAGTATGATGGCATTTTCTCAGTCCTCATCCTTCTCAGTTTCTTTGCAGCATTTGACTGACCAGTTCCTCCTCCTAGAGACTCTCATCTTCCTGAAGTTCTGGGACAATGCTCTCTTCCAATAGTCTGAGTTCTGAATCATTATTCATGTCCCTACCCACTAGCTATGGGTTAAACCAGGTCTTTGCCCCTGGTTTTTCTTTTCTTCTCTCTCTACATTCCCACTCTGTGATCTCATCAACTATAGGCTCAATTATTATCTCATAATACAATGGAAAATGTGCTGAATTTGGAGTCAGAAGATCTGGGTTCAAGTCCTACCTATGCAACTTAATAGCTGTGTAACTTTGGGTAAATCATTTAACCACTTTAGGCCTCCATTTCCTCATCTTTAAATTAAAAGGTTGGAGTTAGGTGGCTACTGTCTGTTCCACCTCTAACTTTACAATCTTTGATCTCTAAGCAGGATATTCCCAGAAGGCAATGAAAGAGTTGAAGGAAACTATTTAAATCATAGATGTTTTGCTAATTTATTTTTAAAATTCCAAGCTAAATGTTAAAAATGAAAAAGTTCATTTCATATGCAAAGTAGAAGAGAGAAGGGGATTATATGTGAAACCATGAATCTACTACATTTTTATTTTTTTTACAAAGTATGTGAAAAAATGTTACTTTCAAAGCTTTCCTTCTTAATTTCTTTCTGTGCATTTTAAATTGTATGTCAATGAATTTCTTTTATTTGTTTTTCTTGGTAACTCCAAGCTCTCCATCTTCCTAAGATATCTCCTCCATTGAAAAAAAAAGAAAAACTCTTGTAAGCAGTAAACATTTGTTTTTTTTATTCAGTCATTCTGTCATGTTTGACTCTTCCTGACCCCATGGACCATACTATTCATGGAGTTTTCTTGGTAAAGGTACTAGAGTGGTTTGTCATTTTCTTTTCTAGTGGATTAAGGTAAAGAGAAGTTATGTGACTTGCTCAGTGTCATACAGCTAGTAAGTGCATGAGGCCATATTTGAACTCAGGTCTTCCTGACTCCAGACCCAGTACTCTATCCATTCATTGAGTCTTCTAGCTACCCCCAAGAAGTAAACATAGTCAAGCAAAAAAAAATCCATTCCATGCATGTTTAAAAATTAATGTCTCCTTCTGTACTTTGAGCCTATCATCTTTCTGTGAGGAGGTTGGTAGCATGCTTTATTATTAGCCCCCTGCAATGGCAGTCTATTATTGTATCAATCAGATCTCTTAAGTGATTCAATGTCGTTTTTCTTTAACATATTGTTGCTATATAAATTGGCAGCTAGCTGGACCTGAAGTCAGGAAAATTCATCTTCCTGAGTTCAAATTTGGCCTCAGACACTTACTAGCTGTGTGACCCTGGGCAAGTCATTAACCCTGTTGGCCTTTGTTTGCTCTTTTGTAACATGAGCTGAAGAAGGAAATGGCAAACGACTCTATTATCTTTGCCCAAAAAAATCCCAAATGGGGTGAGAAGATTCTGGGAAGATGGTGAAGTAGGTCAGAAAATTCCAAGCTTTCAAGATTTTCCCTCATAAAAGATATGAAATAGCACCTCTGGGCAAACATAGAGCAGTAAAAATAAATAAGAGTAGGGACAAAAAAATACTCCTTCTGGGACAAGTGGAGACATGAAGAAAAATCCCAGGAGAGGATAGTCCCTGTGTAAATGCCTTCAGGTTAGGACTGCTTAAACAACAAGGACCAAGCCCTAGGATTAGCTGTGTTGGGAGGATGCCTAAGCCCTAGTCACAGGAACAAAAACTCTGGGACAGTGAGGGGATCTGGGCATCTGAGCTGGGGAAGATTGGGTGTATGAAAAAAAATGAACATTTAATAAATTATCAGCCTTCCGGACTTTGTTTAAAAAAAAAACAAATAAACCTGAACTTAATAGAAGATTTGACATACAAGAGCCAAGAGAAATATAAGGTAGATAGATACCAGAAACTAACTACAAGGGATTCAGTAAGGACAGACTGTTTATCTTTTATATATGTAAAATGCATATCTAAGATTATTATTAGTAACTGGATAATTCATAAGAAAGATAGGAGTAGACCTGAATATGATATGACTTTAAAAAAACTATTTAGGAACGACTAAAAAAGAATAATTATTTTATACAAACGAGGTTCAAAAGGAAGAAGTGACACAGAGGAATTAGATGGGGGAGGAGGGCTGGTAGTTCTGGAAACCTGCTTTCATAAGGAATGGTTTCAAGAGTGAGCAATACATATATATCTAGAAGAGTATAAAAGTCTTCTAAATTCAGAATGAAATAAAATGCTAAAGGGATAGGGAGGGGAGAGAGGAAAAGGGAGGGATCTCTAGAGGTGAATGGGAGGGAATAAGTCAACAGGAGCTACAGAAGGGTGTTTAAACTTATGGGAATGGGAGCATAAGGGAGGGATCTGTAGGGTCGGGTGATAGGTTAAGTAATAAGAGGGCAAGGTAGCAGGGAGAAGTAAGGTAGAGGAATCAAGAGCGATAGGAAATAAAAGATACATGCAAATATACGAACATAGATCAGGAGTAGAATTTGTTAGGGGAAGTATATGTCTATACAAGTATGTATGTACGTATGCATGAATGTGTGCATATATCTATATACAAATATATCCACACTTGATGGGGGGGATGCGGGAACAGGGGAAAAAAGAAAACTTAAAAGAAGCAAA
This sequence comes from Notamacropus eugenii, assembly GCF_028372415.1. Classification (NCBI taxonomy): domain Eukaryota; kingdom Metazoa; phylum Chordata; class Mammalia; order Diprotodontia; family Macropodidae; genus Notamacropus; species Notamacropus eugenii. The sequence continues at coordinate 82,938,856 of NC_092878.1, read as the reverse complement.
AAAAAGATAAACAGTTTTTAAACATTGCATAGTATTTATTATATAGGCTTTTTGAAATGGAAATTTATTGCTCTATATTTTGAATCCTCTCATGGTCTTATGCACACATGACAGCTTTTTTTTCTGTTCTTACTTGGTATTTAAGTTTCAATATTTAAGTTTGTGTTTCTTTTTCTTTTCTCCATTGTATATTTAAGTTTTAGCATTTAAGTCTAAAGGAAAAAAAGGAAAATTCTAAACAGGATCACAAAGAGTCAGTCATGATTGATTAACAACTACCATATAAACTGTTCTCCCGGTTCTGCTCATTTTACTCTATCAATTTATGTAAGTCTTCCCAGATTTCTCTGAAATTATCCCTTTTGTCTTTTCTTACAACACAATATTTCAGCATAATTTATACTATAAATTGCTTCAGTCATTCTTCAATTGATGGACACAACTTTTTATTTCCAATTTTTTCTACAAAAAAAGTTGCTAGAAATATTTTTGTACATTTTATCCTCTTTTATCTTCTCTATCACTTGTTGTAAAAGATATTTTCTTCTTTGCTCCTCTAATTTATGATGTGACCTTTTATATCTAGGTCATGGATTCCTTTTAGCTTCTTGTGGTACATGATGTGAGATTTTAGTTTAAACCTGAACTCTGCCAGACTGCTTTTCAGTTTTTGTGAGTTGTTGTTGAATGATTTGTATATTATACGTCTAATCTATACCACTGATCAGCTTTTCTATTTTTAACCACCACCAAACAGGTTTTTGTATTAATTAATTTGTTTTTATTTTTTTACAATCACTTTCATAAATCTTAGATTTTCTCCCCCTCCCTCCCTCCTTCTTTCCTCCTTCTTTCCTCCTCCCTCCCTGAGACAGTATGCAATCTTATATAGATTCTACATATACATTCTTACTAAATATATTTTCACCTTAGTCATGTGGCGTGGAAGAATTAAAAGGAATGGGAGAAACCATGAGAAAAATCAGAACAAAACGAAACACATGAAAAATAGTCTGCTTCATTCTGCAATCCAATTCCATAGTTCTTCCTCTGAATGTGGACGGCATTTTGCCTCAAGAGTTCATTGGAAATTTTTTAGGTCCTTGCATTGCTGTGAAGGGCTAAGTCTACTAGAAAAATTCCTTGGTCACTGTGGTTGTTGCTGTGTATAAAGTTCTCCTAGTTCTGCTCCTTTTACTCAGCATCAGTTCATATAGGTCTTTCCAGGCCTCTCTGAAGTCTTCCTGTTCATCATTTCTTACAGCACAATAGTATTCCATTACATTCATATACCATAACTTGTTCAGCTATTCCTAAACAGTTTTGATGATTTGAGATTTTATACTACTATCCCACCCCTCCATTTCCACTTTTATACCTTCAAAATAATTCACATTATTTGCCATGAGATTCTTGACCTTTCTTTCCAGATGAATTCTGTTATTATTTTTTCTAACTCTCAAAGGGATTCCTTTAATAGGTTGATTGGAATGGCACTCAATAAGTAAATCAATTTAAATAACCTTGTCTTTTTCTTTTGTAATACACAATATCTCTCCATTGATTTGGGTCTATATTTCTATAAAAAGTGTTTTGAATTTTTGTTCATATAGTTCCTGTGCATATCTTAGAAGGTAGACTCCTAAATATTTTATATATTCTGTAACTATTTTTAATTGAATTTCTCTTTCTATCTCTCTGCTGAGTTTTGTTGCTAATACATTGAAAGGCTTACAATTTGTGTAGGCTTATTTCCTGAAACTTTAGTCTGCTAAAGTTATTGTTATAATTAATTTTTAGATAATGCTCTACATATCTCTAAATAGACAATCATATCATCAGTAAAAGTTATAATTTTATTTCTTCTGTGGCTATGCTGATTTTCTTGATTGCTTTTTCTTATTGCTATAGGTAGCATTTCTAGCACTGTTATCAAATAATAGTGGTGGTAATGGATATACTGCTTTGCTCCTGATTCTATTTTTGAGATCTCTAGCTTATTTCCATTGTTTTTAATGTTCACACCTTATTTTTGATAAATACTATTCAAGTCCATGTATTCTCACAGTTTGTAATGCTTGAACAGAAATGGGTGTTTTATTTTGTCAATAACTTTTTCTGAATTTATTAACATAATTAGATGATTTGATTTTTCTTAAATATACATAGTCAATTATTGTGTTTATAGTTTTACTAACATTGAACCAAACTTGCATTCCTAGCATAAATTCTACTTGGTCTTAATATTCTATCTTTTGAGATATTGCTATAGACTCTTTGCTACTCTCATTTAAATTATTTTGTTGTTGTTACTACATAGAGATATTGCTCTATATGCTTCTTTCTAGTATTATCTCTCCCTGGTTTAGATATCGAGACTATATTTTTTTCTTCCCATGTTAAAATGTGAATATTTCATCATCATATTGTCCACTCCAATTGCTCCAACTGTATTTTGAGTTTGTATTTCAAAGAATCTTGGTAAAGAAAATCAAAGAATTTTCATCATCATTTTCATTTCATTGAGAATATTTGCACGTCCTCGAATTCATTAAAGACTCAGTATTTTCCCCCATTGGATAAAACATGGCTTTATCAGATAAATTTTCCATGGTTATAAGACTTTATCTTTTACGTTTTGGAAAAATGTATTCCATGCTCACCTCTCTTTTATCATTGTAGTGGATGATTTTTGTGTTAAGTTAATTGTAGCTCCTTGATATTTGAATTCTTTCACTTTGGCTACTTGCAGTATTTTTAATTTACCTAGAAGCTCTAAATTGTGGCTATAATGTTTCTGAGAGTTTTCATTTATGCAGTTTCGTTCAGAACATAGCCAGTGTAGGTTTTCTGTTTTTACTTTGCCCTCTGATTCTGATAGATCCAGGTTCTTTTCATTCGTGTCTTTCTTTTTTTTCTTTTTGGAGGCTGTCAGGACTAAGTGGCTTTCATCAGGGTTACAAAGCTCCTGACCCCAGAGCAGTGCACCCAGTCCACTGAACCACCTAGCTATCCCCTTTCATAATTTCTTGAATTATGGAATATAGAATTCTAGGAACATAATTTTCAGGTCATGTGATTATTCTGGATTTCTTTTCCCTTTTTTCTGTTTTATTTTTCAATTTTGGTTTTTTCTAAATTATTTTTTTAACTTTGAGTTTCAGATTCTCTCCCTTCTTCCAGTTCCTCCCCAATCCATCAAGAAGGCAAGCAATGTGGTATCAATTATAAAAATGAAATAATGCAAAACATATATGCATATTAGCTATATTTTTAAAAGCAAGAAGAATAAAGTGAAAAGATTACACTTCACTTTGCACTCAGGGTTCTATCTCTCTGGAGGTGAACAGCATTTTCCATCAGAAGTCCTTCGGAATTATTTTGTATCATTGTATTGAACAAAGTAACTAAATCTCTCAAAGTTGATCATTGTTACAATATTGTTGTTAATATTCTCCTGGTTCTGTTCACTTCACTCTGCCTCTATCCATATAGGTCTTCCAAGGTTTTTCTGAAAACATCCCCCTTATCATTTCTTAAAGTACAAAACTCTTTCATGATACTCATATGCCACAACTTGTTCAGCCACTATCCAACTTGACGGGTATTCCCTCAATTTCCAGTTTTGTCACCACAAAAAGAGCTGCTATAAATATTTTTGTATATGTAGTCCTTTTCCCTTTTTAAAAATCTCTTTGGGATACAAGCCTAATAGTACTATTCCTAGGTAAAAGGGTATGTACAATTTTATAAACCTTTGGGCATAATTCCAAATTGCTCTCCAGAATGGCTAGATCAGTTCACAACTCCACCAACAGTGCATTAGTGTCACTATTTTTCCACCTCCTATCCAGTATTTGTTGTTTTCCTTTTCTGTCATGTTCTGCCAGTCTGACAGGTGTGAGGTGGTACTTCAGAGTTGTTTTAATGTGTATTTTTCTAATCAATAATGATATAGAGCGTTTTTCATAGGATTATAGCTTTGGTTTCTTCTTCTGAAAACTGCTTGTTCCTATCCTTTGACCAGGTATCAATTGAGAAAATACTTTTATTTTTATAAATTTGACTCAGTTTTCTATATATTTGATAAATGAGGTCTTTATGAAAGAAATTTGCTATAAAAATTATTTCCCATTTTCTTCCTTTCCTTCAAATTTTTGATGCATTGGTTGTGTTTGTACAAAATCTTTTTAATTTCGTATAGTCCAAATTATCTATTTCACTTCTTATGATACTTTCTATTTCTTATTTAGTCATAAACCCTTCTCTTACCTATATATCTGATAGGTAATTTGCTTATGATATCACCTTTTATGTCTAAATCATGTACCATTTTGACCTTCTCTTGGTATACAGTGTGAGGTGTTGGTCTATGCCTAGTTTCTGCCACACAGCTTTCCAGCTGCCCCAGTAATTTTTGTCAGATAGTGAGTATTTGCCCCCAGAAACTTGGATCTTTGGGTTTATCAAACTGATTACTATGGACATTTACTACTATGTATTATATACCTGGGGTATCAGGTGAGTTCAGAACAGATTAGTACCTCTGGTGTGAGGGCTGCTGAGCCCCTTTTAGGGCTGCTTTCCAACTTTAGTGTCCGCTTGATCTGCCAAACTCTCACCTGTGACTCCAAAAAGCTGTAGCATGCACAGCAGCCGCACCCCAGTAAACAGTTTTGGCAGACAGGCTAAACCAAGTAGATTGAGGAGTCTCAAACCCATCAGTGAATTAAGGAGGTGCCCACCCCAAACATGTGAAAACTTCCTCTGGTGGAGTGGGTAGATTTGTTCCAGTACCCATGAAGGCAGATGAAACAGGTACTATGGAGTGCTTAGAGTCTGGTTAGACATCAAAGATGCCAAGTTCATCCACTGCATTTCAAGTCATCAACAATTGTCTTGATTCTTCCCTAATATTGGAATGTGATGACCCTGGAAGAGAGCATAAGGCTGACATCATGCAACTCTGCCTCACTTAAATCCAATTCACACACAAATCAAAAGATATCACCCATACCATTTTACCATTTTTTTACCTATCACAAAGTCCTATGGCAACAGGCTAGTGACAAAGCAACAGGTACAAATACAATGGAAGCTGTAGTCACAACCCTGCACACAGGTGGCCCAGAACATAGGGTCATTTTCTCATTGGAAGCAGCAGTGACTTTCAGCAGCCCCCTGAGTGTCTAAGCAGCCTTTAAAGATCACACCACTCACCTCCTGGTATGAGGAAGGTGCTGGAAAAAGTGCCCTAAAAATTGCCTAGTTACCCAGCCTGATGACCATGTCAGGTCACACCTGTATTTGAAACACAAAAAATTGTACAAAAACTTCTGCAAAGTTGATTTCATTCACCATCAGTACTTGGAATATGCATACACTTATAGACAACATAATTTCCAAAAGATCAGAAAAATGAACATCTCTTGCAGTTGGTATCACATCTAAGTAGTAGCCCTGAGTGAAACAAAGCTGTCAAATGATGGCCATCTTACTGAAGTAAGAGCTGGATACATGTTTTTTTTTTTTCTGGAGTGGCTACAGTGAAACAGAATACCATGAAGCTGGTGTAGGTTTTGCAGTCAAAACTAATCTATTCAACAAACTTGTGTGCCTACCAAAAGGAATAAATGACAGATTCATGACAATATGATTTCAGGGAAACACCATGCCACCATCATCAGTGCCTATGTTCCCATGGCAAACCCTAATGAGGTCAAAGAAAAATTTTATGAAGACCCTTATCATCAATGTGCCAAAAGAGGACAAGCTTATAATTGTGGGAGACTTTAATGCTAGAGTAGGCTCAGACTATCAGACATGACAGGCAGTCCTTGGGAGGAATGGAGTTGAACAACAATATAGGTCACTTACTACTGAAGATTTGTGCATCTCATGACCGCCTCATCACCAATACTGTCTTCCTATTACCAAATACAACAAAATTTCAAGGATGTACCATTGCAGCAAACATTGGTATTTAATAGATTATATGATTGTAAGGACAAGAGACAAACAGGATGTGAGAGCAACGAAAGCAATGTGTGGTGCAGAATGCTGGACTGATGATAGACTTATCATCTTCAAGCTAAATATTCACATTCAGCAGAAGTGGCATCCTCAAGGCAAAATGACTACCAGAAGAATTAATGCCAACAGATTGGAGGCTTCTCTGAGTGGAAACAATTTGTTGCTAACTTGGAGGATAAGTTGAACCAAAACACAGTTGACAACAGTGGAGAAAAAAGGGAGTAGGCAGCTTTCAGAGATTTTCTGTATAACATGCATTTGCTTATCTGGATCAGAACATTTGTAAAAATCAAAACTGGTTTGATAAAAATTATGGAGAAATTCAAAAGCTGCTAAATGAAAAATGAGAACTCCACAGGGTTTACTAGCAGGATAGTTCATCCATCTCTAAAAAGGCAGCATTTAATTACATTAGAAGTAAAGTAAAAGTGAAATTTAAAGAGATGCAGGATTCTTGGCTCAGTTTTATGCTGATAGTAATAAGTCAAAGCATTCTTATGATGCCCTGAAGGCTATTTATGGGCCAAAGATCTGTGGTGTATCCCAACTGCTGGGTGCTAATGGAGCCACACATCGTAAGGACATGATCCTAGAGACATGGGCTAAATCACTTCCATAGTATTTTCAACAGACCATCATCAATCAATACTGAAGCCACTAACTATTTATCTCAGGTTGAAGTCAATCCCTCCCTAGCTGAAGTTCCAACTGGAGAAAAGGTTATGAATGCCATTAGGCTCTTTTGGTGTGGCAAAACATCTGGTGCTGATTCTATTCCAGTTGAGATTTATAAGGTGTGGGTTTGTGAGTGTGGTGGGAGCTGTCCTTTGCTCATACAAAAGCTGACTGAAATAAGGCCTTTATCAGAGACACTGATTATAACAATTATTTCCCAGCTTTCTGCTTCCTTTCTAATCTTGGTTGCATTGGCTTGGTTTGTGCAAAAATTTTTCAATTTATCCTAATCAAAATCATCCATTTTCATTTCATGTTTGGTCATAAATTCTTCCATTTTTCATAATCTGACAGCAAGGGATACTTGCTCTCCTAGTTTGCTTATAATATAAGCCCATATGTCAAATCATGTACCCATTCTGACTTTATCTTGGTGTAGGGTATAAGATGTTGGTCTATGCCCGGTTTCTGCCATACTATTTTCCAGTTTTCCTAGCAGTTTTACTTAAATAGTGAGTTCTTATACCAGAAGCTGGAGTCTTTGCATTTATCAAATAGTAGAGTACTATAGTAATTGACTGTTATGTCTTGACTACCTAACCTATGTCACTGATTCACCATTGTATTTCTTAACCACTACCAGGTAGTTTTGATATTGCTACTTTATAATACAATTTAAGATCTCATACAGCTAGGACACCTTCCCTTGCATTTCTTTTCATTAGTTTCCTTAATATTCTGGACCTTTTCTTCTTCCAGATGAATTTTACTATTGTTTTTTCCAGTTCTATAAAATACTTTTTTGGTAGTTTGATTGATATGGCATTTCATAAGTAATTTAATTTAGGTAGAATTGTCATTTTTATTATGAGTAGCTCATGCTATCCACGAGCAACTGATATTTATTTTTGCTTGAAAAGTGTTTTGTAATTGTGTTCATGTACTTCATGGGTTTGTCTTGGCAGGTAGACTCCCAAATATTTTATAATGTCTACAGTAACTTTAAATGAAATTTCTCTTTCTATGTCTTGTTATGGACTTTGTTAGTAATATATAGAAATGCCAATGATTTATGTGGATTTATTTTGTATCTTGCAACTTTGCCAAAGTTGTTTATTATTTCAAGCAGTTTTTTTACTTGGCTGTCTAGGATTCTCTAAACATACCATCATATCATCTGCAAAGAGTGACAGCTTTGTTTCTTCTTTGCCTATTCTAATTATTTCGATTTCTTTTCCTTCTCTTATTGGTATAACTAACATTTCTAGTACAATATTGAATAACAATGGTGATAATGGACATTCTTGTTTCACCTATGATCTTATTGGAAGTGCTTCTAGCTTATCCACATTACATATAATGCTTGCTGATGATTTTAGATAAATAATACCTGTCATTTTAAGAAAGCCTCCATTTATCCCTATTTGTCTAGTATTTTTAATAGGAATGAGTGCTATATTTTGCCAAAAGTTTTTTCTGCATCTATTGAGATAATCATATGATTTCTGTTAGTTTTGTTGTTAATATGGTCAATTATGCTGATAGTTTTCTTAATATTGGATCAGCCCTGCATTTCTGGTATAAATCCCACCTGGTCATAGAGCATTATTCTCATGATAATTTACAGTAATCTCTTTGGTGATATTTTATGTAAAATATTTGCATCTATATTCTAATGAATTAGAAATTGATCTATGATTTTCTTTCTCCTTTTGATTTTTCCCAGTTTAGACACCAGGACCATATTTGCATCATAAAAAGAATTTTTGTAGGACTCTTTCTTTGCCATTTTCCCAAATAATTTATATAAGATTGGAACTAATTGCTCTTTAAATGTTTTATAAAATTCGCTTGTAAATCCATCTGGCCCTGGAAATTTTTTCTTAGGGAGTTCATTGATGGCTTGTTCAATTTATTTTTCTGAAATGGGGTTATTTACATCTTCTATTAATTGAGGAAATTTATATTTTTGTAAATATTCATCCATTTCACCAAGATTATCAAATTTATTGGCATACAGTTGAGCAAAATAGCTCCTAATTATTGTTTTGATTTCCTCTTTGTTGGTGATGAATTCACACTTTTCATTTTTCATACTGTTAATTTTGTTGTCTTCTTTTTTAAATCAAATTAACTGAAAGTTTATCTATTTTATTGGTTTTTTCATAAAACTAGATCTCAGTTTTATTTATTAGTTCCAAAGTAGTCTTAATTTCAATTTTATTAATCTTTCCTTTGGTTTTCAGAATTTCTTATTTGGTATTTAATTGGGTTTTTTTAATTTGTTCATATTCTAGCTTTTTTAGTTGCTTTCTCAATTCATTGTTCTCCTCTTTCTCTGTTTTATTCATGTAAGCATTTGGAGATATAAAACTTCCCCTAATAACCACTTTCACTGCATCCCATAAGTTTTGAAATGTTGTCTCATTTTGTCTTTCTCTTGAAGCTGTTGACTGTTTCTATGATTTGTTATCTGACTGATTCATTCTTTAGGATTAGATTATTTAGTTTCCAATTAATTTTAGGCTGTCTTTCCATGGTCCTTCATTGCATGTAATTTTTATTGTATTACAATCTGAAAAGGATGCATTTACTATTTCTGCCTTTCTGTATTGGATTGTGAGGTTTTTATGCCCTAATGCATGGTCAATTTTTGTGTAGGTGATATGTACCACCAAGAAAATATATATATTCTTTTCTATCCCCATTCAGTTTTCTCCAGAGGTTAACCATTTCTAACTTTTCTAAAATTCTATTTATCTATTTATTCACTTCTTTCTTATTTATTTTTTGGCTAGATTTATCTAGTTCTGAGAGAGGGAGGTTCAGGTCTCCCACTGGTATTCCTTTGTTGTCTATTTCTTCTGGTAACTCCCTTAATTTTGCCTCTAAGAATGTGGATGCTATACCACTTGGTAGATATATGTTTAGTAATAATATTACTTCATTGTCTATAGTACCTTTTAGCAGGATATAGCTTCCTTCCTTATCTTTTTTAATTAGATCTAATTTTGCTTTTTCTTTGTCTGAGATCAAGATTGCTAAATCTGCTTTTTTTTTTACTTCAAGTGAAGCATAATATATTCTGTTCCAGCCTTCTACCTTTACTTTGTGTGTATCCATCTGCTTCAGATGTGTTTCTTGTAAACAACATATTGTAGGATTCTGGTTTTTAATCCACTCTACTACTCATTTCCATTTTATTGGAGAGTTCATCCCATTCACATTCACAGTTATGATTACTATCTGTGTCCTTCTCTCCACCCTATTTTCCCTCCATTTATGCTTTTCTCTCTCTTTTCTCCCTTTCCCTCCTCACTAGAGTTTTGCTTTTGACCACCATCTCCTTCAATCTTCCCTCCTTTCTATCAACTCCCTCCCTTTACTTCCCCTTTTTCCTTACTCCTTTTTCTCCCCCTTCCATCCACCCTCTCCCTTTTCTTTCCCCTTTCTCCTTTTACTTCCTATAGGGTAAATTAGATTTCTACATTTAACTGATTATGTTGTTCCCTCTTTGAGCCAAATCTGATGACATAAAAGTTCAAACAATGTTCATCTCCCTCCCTTCTTTCCCTCTACTGTAATAGGTCTTTGTGCCTCTTTATGTGATGTAATTTATCCTTTTCTGCCTTCTCCTTTCCTCTTCTACCAGTAACTTAATTTGATTTTTTATCATCATATCAAAGTCAACTTCTACCCATACCCTCTGTCTATGTATAACCCTTATGAATGTCATAATAAAGATACATTCTCAAGAATTACAAATATTATCTTCCCATATAGGGATGCAAACAGTTTGCCCTTATTAATAACATGTGCCTTTTTCTTTCCTGTTTACTTTTTTATGCCTCTCTTGTGTCTTGTCTTTGAAGATCAAATTTTGTTGAGCTCTGGTCTTTTCATCAGGAAGGTTTGGAAGTCCTCTATTTCATTGAATGCCCAGAACCCTGAAAAATTAAGCTCAGTTTTGCTGAGTAGTTGATCTTTGGTTGTAATCCAAGCTCCTTTGCCTTATGGAAAATCATTTTCCAAACCCCACAATATTTTAATGTAGAAGCTGCTAAGCCCTTTGTAATACTGACTGTGGTTCCATGATGCTTAAATTGTTTCTTTCTGCCTGCTTGCATATTTTCCCTTTGCCTGATAATTTTGGAATGTGGCTACAATATTCCTTGGCATTTTCAATTTTGGATCTCTTTTAGGAGGTGATCAGTAGATTCTTTCAATGACTATTTTAATCTCTGGTTCAGGGACCTCAGGGCAGTTTTTCTTGATGATTTCTTGAAAGATAATGTCCACATTCTGTTTTTTCATCTTTAGCTTTGTGGGCTGGGGCCTCAGGTGCTGGTAGCTAGAGGCTGTAGCTGTCTGGAACTTATCTGGTTCTGAGCTGGAGTCAGCAACACTGAAGTTCTCAGGGTGTTTAAGGGGGGAGGTCCTTGCCCCTGGAGGATATCTGCTCATGTGGGCTGCTTTGAGTCACTGCAGGGCTTGGCTACTTGAGGACACCTGCCTTCCTGGAACTGTGCCTCCTGTAGTTGTGCTTCAGCACTCAGAGGTTTGGCTGCTGGAGGATGCTTGCCTGCCAGAATATGCAGTGGTTTTCTGAGCTAGAATCTACCTGTGTCAAAGCACTGAGGGGGCACTGGTATTGGCACCTGCCTGCTCCACCACCCTAGGGCTTAGAATCTCCCTCTGGTTTGCTGAGGTGGGGTTTGCTACTAGCTTGCCAGGATGCCTCCCATCCTGCACTGCTCCCCCTCCATCAGAACCTAGACAGACCTTTTGCATTCATCCTCTAAGGTTTCTACACTATAAGACAGCTGCACCCTGTATTTCTGCTGGCTCAACCATTCCAGGGATTTTCCTGGGATGATATTTTCTGTGCTTTCAGAGGTCAATAAGGGAGAGATTTACTTCTTACTCTGCCATCTTGACTCCCAGAAGTTTAAGCAGAATTCAGTATTCTTTCCACTACACTATGTTTCTATAAGTTTGTTTAGATTTCAATGTCATCTTGTACATGAAGAAGCTTTGTTGCCCTAGCAAAATCTAGAAAGACCAGGAAGTCAAAAGAAGATAGATCATAGTAGAGGAGGGAGAGCATGGTCAGCAGGTTTGAATGCTACATACAGATCATAAAGAATAAAAAATGAGAAAAGACCATTAGTTTAGGCATTTAAGAAGAGGACATTTAGTCTGATCCCCTCATTATAAAGATAAGGAAAGATAAGGTTCAGGAAGATTAAGTAATTTCACCAAGGTCACAGAGGTAGCAAACATTACAAGCTGAATTTGTATCCAGTTCCTCTGACTACAAATTCAGTGTTCTTTTCACTGCATCATGCTGCCTCCAAAAGATGACATTTGAAATAACAATTTCTTAAGAGTTATGGAGTTGGAAGTCAGATTACAGAGGATTGAGGAATAACTGGGTGATCAGGAAATGGAGGTATCCAGTGTAGATAACTTTTGAGGACTTTGTACCATATGAAATGAAATGATAAATTTGAGTAATGAAAAGGTATATGAAATCCTTTAGATTAAAGAAAGCAAAATTAGAACACTATATTCAGGGACTACTGTTATACAAAAATAATACAAATAAAATAGTAGCAAAAAAATTTGAAAATATATATGGAAGAAAAAAATTGGAAAGGGACAGTGAAACAAACCGAAATTTTTATCATTTTGTTAAAATTAATGTTACATTTTAAAAAACCAAATCAAACTTTGGAGTTTTAATGTTTCATATACATCATTTTAATGTGTTTATTTGGGTGGGGTGTTGTTACTAAATTTAGAAAATAAGCAAGTAAATAAATATATTCTTTCTTTCCAGCTTCCCATCTCTAAGATAAATCAAAGTCTTTTGTTTATAAGCTAAATCAACTGCAAACTATTCAATCATGAGATTAAACCTCAGATTGCTAGAGTGATCATTCCCAGAGTACCCCATTGTCAACAGAGATCAATATTTAACTGACAAAAGCTATATTTGCTCCTCATCAACCCATTACCTTTTCTTCTAGGAAGTCTGGAACTGTCCAAAGTGGCTAGAGAGCCCCCTGATGAATAGCTTAATGCTTATTTCAAGGTGACCCTAGCCTTATTAACTCACAGATGAATGCACAAAAGCTTTCCTTAGACAATGCAGGCTGAGGCATCTATGCTGGTATCTTCTCCAATCTGACAAAGGCATGACTAGAAAGGAGAAAACTTGGGTCAAATAATTAGGGAGCCACTTAGTATCTCATTTATCCTTCATACCCCTCTTCCATGTGAAAGAGAAATTAAAATTTTGGTTTAAGTTTAGAGGTAACTGTGACCTTTTCCCCACATATACCCATATGCAAGGAGGAACAATAAGGCTTAAAGGAAGAACTGGTATCCCAGAAGCCAGTAAATGGTGGAACCTGCTTTGTGTATGGGAGGGAAGCTAAGAATGACTTTATTGCATTATTATTTTTCCATTGCTATTTGTTTTATTTTTAATGTCTTAATTAAACATTTTGCTATTGTATTGTGACTTGAACACTCTATGATTAGAGTATTAGAGTGGTAGGATCTTAGAGTGCAATTCATATTATTCATTATCCCAAATATCCCCACATTGAACTTGAAGAAAGTTACAAGGGGTTCCAGAGTCAGAATGTGAGTATGGCTCAGTATTTTATTCACATAGCTCTTTAAAGTTCTTAAAGGCTTGTCTTTATAAACAGCAAGATCTGAAACCTTGGTTGTTCACATTCACATCCTTATTCACATCACATACTTACTGAATATAAAAATAATTCTAAGTCAGGTTAGCCCTTTCCCTAATGGTATCTCATCCACTGGGAGCAACTAGGTGGTACAGTGGATAGAGCACCAGTGCAGGCGTTAAGAGGACCTGAGTTCAAATCTCTCCTCAGAGACTTGACACACTACCTGAGTGACCTAGGACAAGTCACTTAACCCCAATTGCCTCATCCTGGGTCATCTCCAGTGATCCTGATGAATATCTGGTCACTGAATTCAGATGACTCTGGAGGAGAAGTGAGACTGGTGACCTGCACAGCCCTCCCTCACTCAAAACAAAGGCAAGTGCAAGTTATGTCATCATTTCTCTGATGGCATAGTCTTCTTTGGCAATGAAGGAGAAACACACACATCTCATCCATTACTCAATTTTTGTCACACTAGAAGAGTCATTTTGTAGCTCACAAATCAAATCAATAAACATTTATTAAGCATTACTATGAGCAAATCACTGTACTAGTGTGACAGAGGGACCCAAAAAAGCAGTAGCCATCAACTATAAGACAAGAGAATTGGACTCAGTGATATTTAAATTTCCTTCAAGGTCTGTAATTCTATGCTTGGTGTATTTGGGGAAACAAGCATAAACAAGATGAAATAGCAAGGTGTGATTTAAATAACACTTTAAGATAACAATCAGAAGGACTGTCTTAAGGTAGTATGTGATTAACGGGTTATTCAAGGAAGACTTGGTGTGAGGACTGCTCATCAACCTTTGGCATTTTCCTGCCACTCAACTCTCACCTGTGTTTCCAAGAAGCCATAGCATACACAATAGCTACACTCCAGTAAAATCCTATTGGCAGACAGGCTAAACCAGATTGAGGATAACCAGCAGACCTCCAACCCATCAGTGAGTTAGGGAGATGCCTGCTCCAAGCATATGAAGACTTTCTCCAGTCAAAATAGGTGAATGAGAACAATTTGTTGCAACAGACATGAAGGCAGCAGAAGCAGGCACTGTGGAGCACTTAGAGCTTGGTCAGACATCAAAGATGCCAAGGTCATCCTCTGCATGCCAGGCCATCACCAGTCATCTTGACTTTTATCTTGCTATTTTCGAAGCCTCTGGAAGAGAGAATGAAGATGACGACTGTGCAACTCTGCTTCACTTAAATCCAGTTCACAAGTAAGTCAAGACGTCACCCCTCAACCACTATATTACTTCAGCATTGTGATGTTATTGGTCTTCTTTGAAATGAAGGACAAACAAGAACAATGTGAGTAACTGGCAAATGGATTGCATAGATAGTGAGTGCTTCCAGAGTACAAGGAGGCAAGAACCCTTCAAATCATCTTGGAATGATCAACAAGCATAGATAGACTTTCATATTCATAGTTGAGAGGTTATACAGTGTCTGAGGATCACACTAACATTGGAGACAGAATGGCAGTGGAGAAAAAGAGAAAATTATCACTGTATTTCCACTAATGAACATAAAAGTGATCAATAGGTCTTTTGAGGTAAGGAAAAGAAAAATCTTTAGGCAAACCCTTCAGAATTCCTCAGTGGTAATTTGTGATATCATGTCTTAGCTTTTAGAGTTTTATTTATTAAGTCTCATTTGGAATTCAAATTTAATTTGGGGCTCAGACAACACAGTTCATCACAAGAAAATCTGAGAGGGAAAATGATAGGATCATAGCTTAAGAGCTGAAAGCGATATCAGAAGCCATCAGTCTATACTCCACATTTTAAAGAAAAGTTTTATGACTTGCCCAGGATCACAAATATCTGACCAATCTTTACATTAATTTGGGGAATCAATTTACATTTAAATATGAAAAATTGAGACAATAGAGTCTGTTAATCAATCCATCTTGAAAGTTCCCTTTACCTTCAAAGCTCACAAGTGGGCTTTCTTACATTCCATTAGTTTCATGACACTAACTTACAAATGGAACCACCCTTTGGTTACAATAATCCTGAAAGAGACATGCAGAACAACTGTGCCTATCCCTCATAATCAGGTCACTAAGGGAAGCTTTCCCAATATTATTTTTTAATATTCTTTTTTTAAATCACCTTTGCTGATAATAACTTGTTCTTTTGTCCTACCCCAGTAAATAGGATAAATGTAAAGCTTAGCTTTTCAAAACCATAGTAGCTATGTTTAAAATGAGAGTAAATACCTAGAATAGTTGCAAATCATGTAATAATAATACCTACAGCTGTGTGAGTAGAGCAGTTAGAGGACCTCCCTGATGTATTTTACACACAACTAGTTAAATCATGGGATTACAGATTTAAACTTGAAAAAAAATATCCAGTTCAACCTCTTTATTTTACAGATGAGGAAACAGGCACAAAAAGTTTGAGCAACTTGCCTAGAGTCACAAAGATAGGAAGAATGTCAGGTAACATTTGAATCTAGGTCTTCCTGTCTCTGAGTCCAGTACTATATCTACTTCCAGAAACTTCTCCAACAGACCTGCTCTGATTTCTCATCCTGGTTCTTAAACACAGTTTAAGAAGCCCTGAAGAGATTGTGAGTGGAAAAAGTTTAAGAAGCTCTGGATAGAAGAAAAGCTGTGGAGATCCCTAGTTTAGGCAGATTCTACCATTGTAAAGCTTTCAAGTACATACTGCAGGCGTATTAGTGCTATTGTCCAGTAACTAGCGTAGTTCATTGCCAGAAGGTTGGCCACATGTTTTGTGTGTGTGTGTGTGTGTGTGTGTGTGTGTATGCGTGCACATGCCCATGTGTATGCATGCACATGTGTGTGTGTGCCACATTAATTCATAAAACTGTCTATAGAGAATTATGGAAGGAATCATGATATCTTCCAGGAGGGGGTGTTCATCCTGATGAAATCATAGATCTTCTAAAATACTGAAGTAAGAAGAGTAAGGATATTATAATTGAGTCTTAAGAATCCCAACTAGCAAGATTTCAAGAGACAAACTCATCACGTTATATACTAAATATATAATTGTCCAGTAAAGAAAAGATGAATCCAAACATGTCAGTGTATTGCAATACAGGTTTCAAAAAGTGACTGGAATGTTACTGAATAGGAGGGCTAGAAAGAATGAGATCAAAGAAATTGCCACTGTATTTCCCCAAGAATTCATGGGAGATCTCCAAAGGCAGAGGTTTCTCCCCACGCCTGTATTTTAGAGATATGTATATTTCATTAATTTGTAATACTTGTATTTCCTAACACATTTCTTCTCATTCTCTTTCTCAAAAAGTCATCCCTTGTAACAAATAATACAAATGATTAAGAAAGGGAGTTCAGAAAAAATTAACCACCACATCAACCAAATCGAATTGTTACGTACATTGTTCCACATCCTTTGTCTCCCCTTTGGCAAAGAAGAGAGATGCATTTTCTCAATACTCTGAACATGGTTTTTATAAAGAGTATTCTAGACAGTATTCTAGACTTAGATGTATGTTTGAAGGTAAAGAAATATAGGAGACTATCCTGTCAGATTTTGGACAATATGGAGATAACTAGAATGTTTTGGGTAAAGTGATATTTTCTGGGACTGTAGGCAAGATGGAAAATATTAATTGCTTTAACTACATTAAATGTAGTGGTAGACCTAATAGTAACTACTTTCATTTATGTGATCTTTAAATTTTATGAAGTATTTTCACATACATTATCTCAAATAACTAGATAATAGAATCATCCCATTATAGATATAAAACTCAAAGAGACATCAGAAGACAACCTTGTAAATTAAGCATTATTATCTCCACTTACATATGAGGTAATTGAGATACCAAAAGATTTACCCAAAGTGACATCACTAGTAAGTGAATGATTCAAGACTTGTACCAAGTTTCTTTTAATTCCCATTCAAGTGCTCTTTCCTCTCTACCAAATATGTTTCCTATAAAATAGAAATACCCAGAAAGCCCTGGTTTCAAGTTCTGTCTCTGGTCTTGGCAGAGACATATACTGGCTTTGTGACTCTAGAGAAGTCATTTATCTTCTCAGTACCCTAAGGAAATCTCTAAAAATCTAAATTTTAGAGAAGGTACCAATCTGAAAACTGAGAGTTTCCTATAGTAATGAAATAACAGCTTCAGTATCTATCCCCAAAATAGAAATATTTACTCTCCTGTATTTCCTACAGTAACTAAAAACTATTTGCCTTATCAAAGACACAAACAAACAAAATCATTATTTCATTCATCAGTGTAGTATATGCAGACCACAATTCTATAATATCTCTATGCCTGGCAGCTAGGTAGATCAGTTAACAGAGCACTGGGCATGGAGTGAGGAAGACTAGAGTTCAAAAATGGCCTCATATACTAGCTGTGTGACCCTGGGCAAGTTACTTAACCTTAGTTTCCTCAATTGTTAAAAAAAATGGTAAGCACAACGTAAATGTTAACTGTTATTATTATTATTACTATTAAATGTTTGTTTCTTATTTCCTTTACCTTCTTTTTCTTTAGGCTTTACATCTGTGTTATTCAATAAATCTTTCATAGGTGATTCACTTAGCATGATATACAGTTAAACTTATCCCATTAAAATGCACATTCAACCTTTACTAATAAAATTAACTCTTCAATAATGTAAATTGCCTTTGCCTATAAAAATTCTCATGTGCACAAACAAGTCATTATCAAGAAAGGATGTTATGACTGCCAGTAGGCTGGCAGAATATAACAAAGGTGAAAGAATAGTCACTTTAGACTCCTATTGTCTGCATTACAATATTTGGCAACTCCAAGGAAGGCGTAAAATCCACTGATGGAAAATATAAATGTTTCTTTTTATAATGGAACAACCAGATAATGAGGCCCCATCCTTAAAGAGGATACAATATCTGCCTACTTGGTGTATTACTTCCAGAAATATATAATAAAAGGGTCACTTCCTCCCAATTCAGAGCATATATAGGCATTCTCTGACTATTTCTGTTAGCTTCCTGTTTAGTAGTAAGCAGACTTTTAACTGGCTGTTGAACCATAACTGAATGTGCGTACAAAAGTCTCAAACAGATGAACTCTATTTCTCTAAGACGCAAGGGAAGGGAGAACTGGCAGTAACAATATGGATCTCTCTACCTGGCAGCCATGCGTACATGAATACATGACACCTCTCTTCATCTCAGACAGATATAGAGAGATAGATGGATAGGTAGAGTATTTATTAAGTGCTTACTATGTGCCAAGCACTGAGAATATAAATAAACCCCAAAAGATAAAGAGATAGAACCTAACCTCAAGTTCACATTCTAATGGGAGAAGACAATACATAAATAGGAGCTGGGAAGTGGAGGTTTATCAGGAAGGAGGATACCTGAACCATGGTCAAGGCTTCTATGGAAGAAGTGGAAAAGTCCAGAGAGTCAGAAGTACAACCAGAAGACAAGCCACCATGAATAGCCTGGGCACTTTATGAAATTAGTGGGAATTCACCAATCAGAGAAGAGACTTCAGGGGTAGAAACATCTCTATTATTTTTATTCTTTCCTGATCTTAAGTGAATGAATACTATAGATGGACTAGACAAGGTTACAATTTTATGAGCTTCTAAAGGTTGAAAGAACCATCAAAAGTCCCCTCAGCAACCAGAGCTAATAGTAGCAATAGGAAAGTCCAGTAAGGAAAAACAGCCCTGAAAAACAACCTGCTTGATCCAGACCAACAGTAAATTAACCCAGCAGCCAAAACACTGGATTCTACAAGCAAGGACATGACTTGTCCATCAGCTATGCCTCACTCAGGAATTAACAGGGCAGCAATTGCTTTAGATTTGAGTTCATTTTCTCCAGGGACTGAAATGTTTAGAGCCTCAGGAAGATATTGTTTTATTTTAGTCCTTGCTATAAATATCCATTTGTTAAGGCTAATTGATGTTAATTTGTTAATTTATATTGGGGAAATGTTACCTAACCAATTGACACTGAGGGGAGTACACAAGATGAGAAATTATGTGCTATAATACCAAGAAGAAAAAACCTCAAACTTCTCAAGGTTAGCCCTAAAGGGGTGGGGAACCTGTAGACACGAGGCCACATGTGACCCTCTAGGTCCTCAAGGGCAACACTTTGACTGAATCCAAACTTCCCAGAAAAAATTCTTTTATTAAGGGAATATTCAGTCCAACTGCCTCATTTTACAATGAAGGAAACTGAGGAAACAGAGAAGTTAAGTGACTTATCCAGGGTTACACAACTACTAAATAAGTGCCTGAGGCAGAATTGGAACCCAGGTTCTTTGACTCTAAGTCTGGGCTCTTTCCATTTCATGCCAATACCTCCATAGAGTTGGAAATTAAAGTACAGAGAGGGTAGTGACCTCCTTAGAAATATACTGCCAGTGTTGGCAATAAACTTATTATAATGTCCGAAAAGCTAAGCCAAACTGACCACTTTCCAGGGAGGGAGACAAAACAAAAAGGGTATAAACTACATGATAGGAACTAAATATAATGTGAAAATAATCACAATTCCAGAAAAACAAGAAAATTTTTATTTGCAAAGCATTTAACAAATAGTCTCCTGCTGAATCTCTTCTGTTCCATATATAGTGAAGCCTATGTAACATACTTTTCTAATTCCAAGAAGTTGTGTGGATTAATTACTTAGAATATTGTGCTTTCTCCTTTTTCTCAAGAAGACTTTCTCTATTTAACTTTTTTTCTTCCTCTCAGGATTATATCTTCAAGGTTTTCTTTTTTCCCACAAGGTCAGCAATTTATGTGATTCATGCTCCAGCGTCCCAGTATATATTCTCACAAATAAGAACCATAGCTAGATACTATAAAAATTCACCACTAAGATGTTTTGTTTTTCCTGGTACACATTAGCATGCTTAAGACAGCATTTGCTTTATTTTTTATTTCTTTCGATTTTCTTTCTTGGCATTTGGCAAAGACAAATGATGGAAGTTACAGGAATTAGCTTTAGACTAAAGAAAAACTTCCTAGTTTGTTGCTTAGTTAAACTTACTCAGAATTCTAAGTTACAATTACTCTAAGAGACAGTTTTTGATGTTTGATAATTCTGAGACAGTTGTTAGAGCATTTTTGAACGTGACATATTATTATACACTGAATAAACATGGGCACTAGAACTGCTGTATGATTTGGGGGAAATGTAATTCATCTGATTATAGACAGAAAAGAATTTGATTTCTAATTATAAGCTAAGGTGGAGTTGTTCACAAATAGGCTAGACTAGACCCAGAAATGTAAGAGGAGAGAGAAAAGAGAAAGGACATATTTCTGAACTGTATCCACTAAGTTTGAAGCTGGAAGTGGTGTAATTGATGAAAAAGTCAAATGGGGTGGATGAACATTTTGAAACTATTAAGAGTGTCAGCTAATTAGATTGAGATATTGTGTTCATTGAGGTGTCAGTCACGCACAGTGTGGATCAACTGAATTTAGCAATAGAAGCATCTAATCAACACAGAAGCTTTTATGGAATTTCTGTGGATAGTTCTTGAGACAGAGACAGGGTACTAAAGTTCACAGCTGTGCAGTTGTCAGTTACTCTGAGCACATGGATTTTCTTTACATGTTTCCTTGGCAGGTTTCTTAAAGTGTGTGTCTACTCTCCCCCACAGATATTATGCATTGACTGGTTTGTGAGCGGCTCCAGGTTATGTGTGAATTTTGATGTATTTATTATTTGTGCATTTGCGTTCATATGTGAATACTTGTAATATTACTGTTATTTCTCTTGTTGTTAACCTAATAGTTATTTGAGATCCAGAAATGTCATGATTGTGAATCATGGTTGTGTAAACAGAAACCCTTTGGTGGAGGTTCAGTAGATGGAATGATGAGTAAAAGGAATATATTTTCTCACAACAGGCTTACTTCTTGAACTCTGAGAAAATTGAGTGAGATAAAGTGAGCTGGGGTTGGTAACATGTGTATGTGTATGAATAGTAGGATTGGTCCAGAGCTATGATTCCATTTTACAGGGAACTCCTAGAGAGAAAGATCCTTCTACCACTGTAGATTAGCAACCCTTCTGCACCTTGGAGTCCTGGAAAGTTTGATCTGTGTGCTAAGGGGTTTTATGACCTTCCCAGCATTACATAGCCAGTATATGTCAATGTATCAGAAACAGGTGCTGCATCAGGTCTTCCCGATTCAGTCAGTGCAAAGCTTTTTATCCACTGTACAAATTGCCTGTACAGTTACCAGATTAGGGAGTTTCTGATAAGGAACATACTAACACTTTCTCTGCAATTTATAGTCTGAGAGAGTAACCTGAGGGCACTGAGAGGTTAAGTGCTTTGGCTGGTCTTAACAGTCAATACATGTGGAAGGCAGAACTTAAACACAGTCTTGTTGACTCCCAGGTCAACTTTTGTAGCTAATGAACCTATCTTTTGGGTTTTTTGTCTAAACCAAAGGAGTGACAGACTGGTAAAAGAGAGAAGATGGAACCATAAGCAGATAAAGGAGATATCTGGGGACAAATCAGGTCTTTCCATCTCTTTTCACATCACTCACCTATTCCTCTAAGATATAAGGCTATCCCTGAATAAAGATGGAAAGTACAATTCATCTGCTATTTCAAATGCTCTCATCTCCCAGACCTTACTCTCTTATCTTACTAAACCTGTTTAGAAACATGAAAAAATTATATCTATCCCTTTCATCTTTTTTTTTATCACCATAAGACTTTTCTCAGAATTTAAATGACCTTTGCTATAAGACTACTCTCATGGATGTTTTTCCAGTATACTTTTTGCCTCGGTGTTGTGTTCATTGGGAAGTCAGACTAGATTCAGATCCATATTCAGAGACCGCATACATCTTCCCAAACAAAGAGAACTATTCTGTCCTAACCTTTCTGGATGGCAGACTGTTTCTAGCCTGTTCTTGTACAGGAAGCTTTTTGTTTTGTTTCCTTTCAAAAACAAATAGCTGTCAAGTGTTTCATCTTTTAAGACAATACCAACTCCAAAACTGATGTGGTTAGTTAAGGCTGGGAAGATGGAAAAGAAGGCCATTAGTCAGGCTTTCCCTTGACAATCCTTTTGTATTATTGTCCTTCAGCAATGTCCTTTGTACTTCCTTGTGTCTCTGATCTTTCTAATCGTTTCTCCTCACTGTCCAACATTTTCCAGGTCTTTATGAATGACTTTATTTCTGGAAGAATTAAACTCAAGGCTCAGGAAGTCCAAATAGCTCAGTGCTCAGACACCAATCTGCCTGCTGTGGGTATCCTGAGACTTGCTCATCCAGAGAAACATCTATCTTTCACTGTTAAGTGGGAGAACAAATATCCATTCCACTCTTCCTACTCAATATGTGACAGCATTTAAATGTTTCATTCTTTGTGTCTACCCAACCCCTGTCACACACATACACACACACACACACACACACACACACACACACACACACACCCCATACTAAATATAGAAAGGGAAGGGAAGGGAAGGGAAGGGAAGGGGGAAGGGAGAAAGGAAAGGGAAGAGAAAGAAAAGATAGATTTACTAGATTTTACAAGGGTAGATTTACTAGATGAAACCAGTATACAAGACCATTTGATAAGATAGCCCAGATAGCTAAAGAAAGAAGCTGAAATAACTTGGTATAAGAAAGAGACTCAAAATATCCACCATCCCCTGGCATAGGAGAAAATTCAAAATAGGAAACAATTAAAACATCTATTTTAGATCAATGTTTACTGGATTATACATAATAAACAATGTTGAGCCATCTCTACAATACAACCTGAAAAAATCCCCACAATGTCAGGCTTGCAGGCAACTTTCCTAGAGACCGCAGAAACTGTAAAACCTCTCTCTTCCCCATCCTTCTCTCTCTTTCTCCACCCAGTAAATGTTCGATTGTCCTTGAGGTGTAATTTTGGTTTCTGCTTTTGTATGAGCCCTGTACCCATATCATTTCAATGAATAAAAATAAACCTGGGATTACAAGAATAAAAAGGGCATTCCAGCATTGCTGAAAGCTCAGTGTGTCCATGCAGATTTGTTATAGAGATAACTAACAGAGAGGCTCAGAGTTCTTTCCTCATCCTATCTGTATACCTACCCTCTCTCATTGTCTCAGAAGTCTGATGATACACTTCTGTGCATTGTGCTCATTCACTGGCCTTGGCAGATGTATGTATGTGTATGTCATTTTGTAGAAAGATGCTTCTGCCTGAAAGAACAGATGACAAAGAGCTGTAGAAGCCGGTCAGCATCTGGGTAAGATCCTATGTCCCTTGATGCTTTAGTTCTAAGGCTTGGCCAGTGATGCCACCATAATGATCTTTAGTAACTTTGTTTTTTCATGGCAATAACTGTGGACTCATTCCTGGCATACAATTTCCACTGTTAAAATACAACTCTAGGCTGAAAATGGAGAATTTGGAGCTGCCAGATGATTTTAAAAGAGGAAGGAAGTATTGTGGGGCCTTTTTTTTAAAGATTAAGCTATGGTCTTTTTTTTTTAAGCATCTAAATTTAATTTACCCCAAGTCACAGATGGTAAAACTAAGAGTCTTATTGAATTTACATTCAGCTTATATAACCTTTCTTTTCCCCGCTTTTCTCTGGTTCTTTAAAATTCAACTTTAACACAAAAGAGAGTGCTTGAAATTCAGCCATGGCCTACATTAGAAACACAGGGTCATTGCTACTTATAAGCTATAGAAGAATTGATTGGGAGACCATGCTACACAGGTTAGCATTCCATTGACTAGAGTCAGAAAAATGCTCACTCTTGACCCTGAAGAATGGAGAGAAAGGTGGAAGGGTAGTAAAGGAACTGATGAGAAGTGCTACAATTTCAGTGGGCAAGAAGATCTATCTTAAGCAATGTCACAAGTTGGGGGTAGTGGGGGAAATAGAAGACTTATCCCTTCTAATCCCTGTGGGGAGTGAGCCTGTGAGTTTTTATAGCAGATGGTGGAAAAATATTTCTCTTTTCCTGAATACAGTCACTGCCCCTCCTGGGCAGGGACTGCTACTAGGAGAAGGTCTATCATCTGAATACTGAGAGAAAGAAAATACTATACTATACAATTATTCTTTCCACATTGCAGGGGGGGACTGGAGCGGCACCCCCTCAATCTGGAAAATTTGCATAAAAATTTTTGGCATTCCCTTTGTACCAGAGAAGAAGAAACTACATATATTTTTTGGAATTAAAAGACAGAATATATTAATGTTATACAATACTGTACATATATGTTATGCATTTCTGAGTTTCTAAACTTTTTCTGTGCCATCTGCTGGACTTCATGTGCCATCTGCAGCTTCTGCAAAACTCCCCAAAATTCCCATTTAATTTCTTACACTGACCCACAATATATCAAAATTGCAATGGAGAAAGTAGAAATATGGAAAGGATAACTGTAATATCTTTTCTCAGTAAATACAATATTGGTGAGACAAATATGGTAGGACTTATGTTAGGCATATATTTGTGAACTCCAAGGTCACAGGAATAGTATGAGAAGGCTTCAGTCTTCTGCAAGCCATTTTGCCATGGCAGTGACTCAAAAGTGAATATCCTCTCCAAGGAATAAGATAAAGAAGCAGCAATCTAGAAAGAGGAATGTCCATTGTCACCTGCTAGGAGCTAAGAAAAGCTGTAGGTGCGATGATATGCAGGATAAGGCACCAGCAAAGAAGCAGAAGACAACATCTGGTACCATCAGCTCATGTAAGAAGAGTTAAGGGATAAACAAGATGGTAGAAAGATGGAAACAATGCCAACAGGGAGGAATAACCAGTGACATAAACTGAAGAGAACATCAGGAAAAATGAATTGCGCACAGAGAAATGATACAAGGGATATGAGCTATAGGCTTAGTGTTGCTGGGTGGCCAATCAGAAAAGTAACTCCTGCTGGAGATTTACTCTAAGCATCTAAGTCTCTGCAGGCTCCTTGGGGCATTGCTTCCTCCTGAGTAATGTTATTTCATATAGGCTCTAATGAAAATACTGTTTGTGTTCTTTGACCTTTAAACAAATCTGTTCATTTTTTTACTTGTGAACTGTGTGCTTGAAAGGGGAACTGGAGATGACATACTGGAGGTAGAGGACAGAGGAAAAATAGGCTATTCAGGAAATTCTTAAATTATCTGGCTCAGAGCAATTGACCATAGAAGTGAAAAATTCTCCCGAAGTGTACTGGGAGTCTTCACTTTAAATGAGTGCCTCTACTAAATGGATTACCTAGGAAAAACTTTTTATTGTGCAGCCGAGCTCATAGCCTACTGTCTCAGTGCCATATGAAGGATACTTTGGGAATAATTGTAGTGATGTCTCATGGTCTTAGTCAGACCAGGAGGTGAAAAGAAGAAATTCTTTTCTGCTCTGCAACTTGAGGGGGTTCATTGTCTAGAACTGATGAACAAGAGAGGGAGATAGGAGTTTGTTGTCCTATTTTGATAAAGTAATTTCAAGGGAACTTTACTGGACTTTTGGAAACATTCCAACCCTTAAAACGAAAGATAAAAAATATTTGAGCTCACATTTTTTTTCTTAATGAGTCTACTCAGCTTCCAGGAATCACACAGGCAATAAAATTAATCCATCAGCATTTTTTTATTCGTACAAAATAAATAAGCTTGCCTTGAGCAAGAGGATGAGTTGTTTGATTTGCAGGCACCAACTGATTCATTCTCATAATCCAATGAAGTGGGTATTCTGGGTATTTACCTTACATCATCATTAACTAAATCAGATGAATTTCATAGCCACTGGATTTTTGTCATTTATAATCAGATCCATGACATACATGCCAATGCATGAGGGCAGGGAAGGACTCAATCAGAAGATAAATAGCAAAAACTTGCACTTTGTCTGAAACCTGAGAGATCAATCCTCCTTTCTGTTTCTTCTTCCTCTAACAGAGCAAGAAGAAGAGTGGGGCTAGTGGTAAATGTCCCCATCAGTTCTGAGTGCCACAATCCTACCACATGATCTCAACATATCCCTGCATGGAGGTAGTGGTGGAGGACTGGGGGGAAGAAGAAGGAAAGTCAGTGTCTAGAAACTCAACCTCACCAGCAGCACTTGCTCCCATGCTGTACAACATAGACAGTCTAATTCTTTTGTTCCAGCTTTCTCTTCCCAGAAACATTCAAAGCCAAGGTCAAAGATTCATCAAAGATACATCACCAAATGGTGAATTCTGGGATAGTTTTGTCTTGAGTTTCCCACTTCCACAGCAGCACAGTATGGGCAGGAAGCCAAGATGACACAAAACAAAAATGAAATAAATACAATATAGTGTGGTTGGGGGAAGTGCTAGCAGCTGAGGGAATAAGGAAAGATCTAATGTGATAACTGAACTGATCTTTAGAAGAAACTAGGGATTTGGGGAAGGAGAAGTGAGGCAACAGCATGAAGGCAGAGGCAGGAGATGGAATGTCATATTTGAGGAACAAGAATGCAGTTTAGATATATTATAAAGTGTGTGGAGGGGAATAATGTATAATGAGGCTGGAAAGATAGGTTGAAGATATGGTTTTATGTGATGATCAAATGAGTTTGCATTTGATCCTAGAATCACAGGTATTTATAGGGGAAAGGGGATGTCTTTGTCTGATGTGAGCTTAAGGACTATAACTTTGACATCACTGGGCAATAAGATCAGAGAGAAGAGAATTGGAAGAGGTAGAGCAATTAGTAGGCTATTCTAATAGTTTAGGTAAAAGTGATGAGAGTCTGAACTAAAGTTACAGCTGGGTAAGTAGAAAAATGAGGACTAGTGCAAGAGGTACCAGGTGGGGTAGAATCAGGAAGTTGTGACAGTTTTCTGGATATTGGAGTGAATATGAATTCATGGATAACTTCAAGGTTTTGAATGTGATTGCCAGTTAAGAGAAAAATCCTAACAAAAGAAAGTGTTGGGGGTGGAGAGAAGGAGATACCTGGAAGGACAAGAAGAGAGGAGCCTGTTGAGAGGCATCTAAAGACAGTTTTAACAACTCTTTGATATTTATGGAGAAGCATGACAGGACAAAAAAACACTGACATAGAAATCAGGAAACCTGGTTCTACCTCTGGTTCTATAACTTTGGACAAGTTTTTTTTTCCATTCTCTGGATCCCAGTTTGTCCATTTGTTAAATAAAAAGGTTAGCCTTGTAACACCAATGCAATACCCACAGCAGCCACTATGGATATGCATGTGTATTTCCAGGGTAAATTCACAAAATATAAACTCTCTTCCTCAAAGATGAAACCAAGACATTTATACAAACACGAGAAAGTCAAATCCATCATAGTAACAAAGAAATCTATACACATTATAATTGTGGATATCATGGCCATCCAAAAGCCTTCTTTCCATCAGGCCTCCCCACAAACAAGCTCCCTTAGGCAAAATCACTCCTCTCACTCACACGAACTTCTCTGCTTCAGTCCTGCCTCCTCTCTCATCTCCACCTCACTCTCTCTTCCTGCAGCACCCTTTCTGCTCCACCCATTTGGCAAACTCCTCCCACCATTAGCTCCATGTAACTCAAGCTGTGGACTGAACCAGAGCTCAAAGTAGGTCACATGGGCCTATTAAGGGGCAGCGAGAAATTTCAAATTCCCTTACCATTACATTTGGCCCCAAGATCTTGGTGTAACTGGTATCAACATAACTTCACATATAACAGGGATAACATGAAATAAACACACAAAACAATATCTTGGGGTAGGGGTTTGAGCACAAACACCCCATCATTCTCCCCCCTCAAATGAATTGACCCAAAATCCCAGGGAGTAAGGTATAAAGGTTTTTTCTTCTATAACTACTTCCTGCTGGGATTGGATGTAGAGTTGTCCCTGCCTCAAGAGATTCCATTCAAGGGGTCAGTTCTTTAGCTGGTATCTGGAGCTTGGTCAATGTCAGGTCCAGGGATGACATATTGTAGCCAGTATTCAGAGTTTGGCCAATACCAGGGGCTACATATTATAGTCTTGGACAGAGGGTGATAAACAGCTTAAGCAGTCAGTCATCTACAAGTGAAGGGCACTAGTCCTACAGGAGACAAATCTATTAAACAGGTTAAACAAATAAACAAAGGCCAAAAAAAATAAGGAGACAATAACCAGAAGCAGGATAAACATAGCATGAGCCATGCTTCTGGAATCCATAAACCCACGGGAACTGCACTAATTCCTATCTTCTCTACTGCAGGATTTCCATATATAAGAGAGGCCTCTTTCTCAGTATTTATTAATGCTCTAGTTACAATACTTGATCCATTTTTCCAGTATGTGGTTAAACTGATATGAGGTCTATAATGCCATCCGTGTACTTCCATAATTTGAGCTGGAGCTTGGCAAATTTCCTATTCTCCCTGAAGGTGTGACAAGCTTGTGACAAACAAAATGATTCAGGAGGATCTGTAGGACCAGTTCTTACTTCTCTATTCCATCTAATACTAAGTCCCTTTTCTTGGTACATTTTATATAATTAGTTGGTTGAAACACTGTCTATTCTTCCAAAATCTGTCCCTGCTTTTAATAAAGCAGTAAGCAATGCTTTCCTTGTTAATTTATTCTGATTTTGAATCCACTGACTATTTGCTCTTCTCTCTTGAGGAAATTTATCTTTTCCCCACTTCCCTAAGTCACTTAACTGTGAAATCTTATCCAGCACCTCCAAAAGAGGGTATCCTATTTCCCCAAATAGTAGAGCAAGAGGAACAGTCCTCACTATTATATTTCTATGAAGAACTGTTAAGGGAGTGCTATGATAAGCATCAGTATCTACAATCATAATTAAAGTTTTCGTTACTTCTTCCTTTAACTTTCTCATATAGTCTCTAAGTGACTATCAGGATCTAACTCCACTAGGCCACAGAGAGTCAGTGAGATACTGCTTACTGCATCCCTCGGCAGCTAAAGCTAACAGATTAGTTCCATTGTTACCTCCTTGAATGTGGTAATCCCTAAAAACTTGCTCTACAGAAGGATTCTGACTAATACCTATGAATTTCAAATAATCTATGTTATGTATCCATACACCTCTGGCCCCTTCCTCACTGATTCTCACCATTCAACATACTAACGATTCTCCCATTTTGGGGGTGAATAGACTTAAAATATCAATGACCTCCTGCTGAATAAAATCCTCAGTTACTTCCTTAGACACTGTATGACCCCCCAGTTCTAATGCTTCCTTCATAGTATTAGATGTGTTCCCACATTCCTAGAAGCCTCCTCATGTAAATTTGTTTCATTTTCCTCCCATACATATTCCTCCCAGGTGTCTGGGTCCCAATCAGGCCCCACAGGTGCAAGGGTTGCATTCACTTTCCTGTTGTTAACTTTGTTGCTTTTTTTCTGAGCCACTCTCACAACTGTCTTTTCTGTTACCACTTGATACTCTTTAGCTTGCTCCTCTAAAGGAAAGTTTGGATGCTATAGCATAAAAAACTTCTTGTGCAAATCACCTAACTCCTTTTTTACTCGAACCTTTTCCTCCAGCAATTTGTCTCTGCTTTTACATATAATACCTTGTTAATAAGTCCCATCCACTTCTACATGTCCCTCCCATTTCTTTCCCTGGTTCTATTGGTATTTTTTGCAAATGTCTTTCTAAATCTCTGGGTTCTCCCTTCTGTAGCCTTGGTTCCCAATTTTCACAAAGTCCTGTGCTTTTAGCCCATTCTTTTGCCAGGGAGAACTAAAGTAAATCCTCCCATACCAGGATACCCATTTCCTTCCCTAGAACCTTCCCTGTCTCCAAAAGCCTTCCCTGTCTCCAAGGAGAGGTTTTATATTTTGCAATCCCATCCTTGTCACCATTTGGTTTTTGGTTTTTTTGTTCTTTGTTTTTAACATTAAAAGATTTCTTTTTTTACATTTTTTTTATTTTTCATTTTTAACACAGTTCATATCACATAACACAATTCCAACTTTTGGTCAGGTGATATTTCTTTTAAAGCATTTACAATATAGACCACAAATGGATTTTTTTTTGACATTAACGAACTGAGACACAAATATAACTATGGATGCTGACTTCATAAGCCCTTGACCTAATTGTCTCCACACTATTGCTAAGAATTAAAGGACCCTAACTTATTGTTGTTGGTCTAAAGTCCTAAGTCTAATAGCTTAATTTTAGACTTAACCTCGGATGTTCCGCTATCAACAATCTATAATTTAATAGATCTGTTATTAAGCTTACAAACCTTTTTAGTATAGGAAATTGTCACTAAGAGTAGAGACATTGCAGGGAAACAATATCTCCCCAACTTCATGTTAGTTCCAGGAAGGAGTAGATTGTCAACTTGCATTCAGTGAGGCTTAGAGTCTGTCAGGGGTCAGTGGAGAAACTGAGTAAGGAGAATCCTACCCCAGCACAAGTTGAACAGCCACTCTCCCACCCTTCCCATGAGGTCACCTTTTTCAGTTCATACCAGCATCTTGCAGGCTTACTGGCATCATGGATTGGAGGCTCAGACCACCTTTCTTGTTATCCATACCTGGAGTTAGACTCAGAAGAAAAGTCACTTACTAGTCCCATAGTCTCTTAAAATAGCAAGTTCCAGTAATTGGGTTTCAGATATGACTACAATTTCACATTGGCTAAGGAACATGTTTTGAGGCAAGTCTTAAGTGGCTTACATGCTTTTCTATACCTGTTCTAGTTCCTGCTTAAATAACAACCATAAAATCAAATTTACCATTAAAACCTTAACTTTTCCATCAATGCCAAATTTTACCTGAAGTTACCTGCCTCTAGGAGACTTAGACTAAAATTCATTTCCCCAAACTAAAGATGCCTCTGATTTAGACTCAGTAATTAATTCAGTCAATTGTTTTAATACTAATTGCTTTTACATCACTTTGTAACATGTCCAATTTTTCTTCTCATCTCTCCCCTCCCCCCACTCCCTAATACCTTGCATTCTGATTACCCCTTCCCTCAATGAGCCCTCCATTCTATCACACCCCACCTTTCCCTTATCTCTATCTTCTCTCTTTTCTTGTAGGGCAAGATAAATTTCTATACCTCATTAACTGTGTTTCTTATTTCTCAGTTATATGCAATAATAATTCTCAACATTCATTTCTAATACTTTGAATTCCACCTTCTTTCCTTCCCTCCCTCCCTCCCCATCCCCACTGAGAAGGCAAGCAATTCAATACAGGCTATACATGTGTTGTTTTGCAAAAGATTTCCATAATAATCATGTTGTGTAATACTAACTATATTGCCCTCTATCCTACTCTATTCCCCCTTATTTTTTCATTCCCTCATTTCACCTTGTCCCTTCCCAAAAGTGTTTATTTCTAGTTACTCCCTTCTCCCATTTGCCCTCCCTTCTATCATGTCCCTCACCCCACTTGTCGCCTCCTCCCCTACTTTCCTCTAGTGTAAGATAGATTTTCATGCCAGATTTAGTGAGCATGTTATTCCCTTCTTCAGCCATATGTGGAGAGAGTAGCTTCACTTTTCCCTTCTCCCCTTCTCCCTTTTCTCCTCTATTGAAGAAGATTTTTCTTTATCTCTTTTATGAGTTATAGCCTGCCCCATTCTATTTTTCCCTTTCTCCTTTCAGTATTTTCCTCCCTCACCCCTTAATTTTTATTTTATATATATATATATATATTTTGTGGATATCATCTCTTCTGATTCAACATAACCTGTACTCTCTTTCGATATGTGTGTGCATGTATGTACAATCCCTTCACCTACCCAAATACTGAGAAAAGTCTCAAGAGTTATAAATATTTTCTTTCCATGTAGGAATGTAAACAGTTCAGCTTTAGAAAGTCTTTTATGATTTTTCTTTCCTGTTTACCTTTTCAAGCTTCTCTTGATTCTTGTGTTTGAAAGTCAAATTTTCTACACAGTTCTGGTCTTTTCAACATGAATGCTTGAAAGTCCTCTATATCATTGAATGACCATTTATTTCCTTGAAGTATTATACTCAGTTTTTCTGGGTAGGTGATTCTTGGTTTTGATCCCACTTCCTTTGACTTCTGGAATATCCTATTCCAAGCCCTTCCATCCCTTAATGTTGAAGCTGCCAGATCCTGTGTTGTCCTGATTGTATTTCCACAATACTCAAATTGTTTTTTTCTAGCTGCTTGCAGAATTTTCTTCTTGACCTGAGAACTCTGAAATTTGGCCACAATATTTCTAGGAGTTTCTCTTTTCGGTCTCTTTGAAGAGATAATCAATGGATTCTTTCAATATTTACTTTGCCCTCTGGTTCTAGAATATCAGGACAGTTTTCCTTGATAATTTCATGGAAGGTAATATCTAGGCTCATTTTGATCATGGCTTTCAGGTAGTCCAATAATTTTTAAATTATCTCTCCTGGATCTATTTTCCAGGTCAGTTGTTTTTCCAATGAGATGTTTCACATTAGCTTCTGTTTTTTCAAACTTTTGGTTTTGTTTTCTAATTGTTTGGTTTATCTCATAGTCATTCATTTTCCTGAACTCAATTCTCTTTTTTGCACAACTATTTTGTTCAGTGAGCTTTTGAACCTTCTCCTCCATTTGGCTAATTCTGCTTTTTAATGCCTCCTTCTCCTCATTGGCTTTTTGGACCTCTTTTTCCAATTGAGTTAGCCTCTTTTTAAAGGTGTCATTTTCCTCAGCATTTTTTTGGTTCTCCTTTAGCCAGCTGCTAACTCACTTTTCAAGCTCTTCTATTGCCTGAGTCCAATTTAAGTTCACTTTGGAGGCCCTGGAGTCAGGGGTCTTAACTTCCTGTGACAGTAAGCCTTGTTCTTACCATCTGAAAGGATGGGAGGAGATACCTGTTCACCAAGAAAGTAACCTCCCATGGTCTTATTTTTTTTCCCTTTTTTGGACATTTTCCCCATCAGTTACTTGACTTCTGAATCCTTTGTCAAGAGATTAGACTCAGTTGCTTAGTTCCTCTGGGTTTTGGGTGGGGATGGGGCCATCATTCAGGGCTGGGGTTTAGATCAGCTGCTCCCTACCACCAGAGGCTTTAAGCTGAGCTGCCTGAACAATGGATCCAGGTTGTTTCATGGCCTCTGTAGCTGCCTATAGTCTGCTACTGCAGCCTCTGCCATCACCTGGGGCTATTGCTGGAGAAACCTGTTCTCTCTAGCCCAGCTGGGAAAACCCTCCCCCACTGACCTTTGGAGCTTTCTTTGTCACTTGTGGGTTGAGGTATCTGGGTCCTTCCCTGCTAAGAACTCTACCTGGAGGTCTATTCACGTCCTGTTCCTCCCAGTGCCATGTGGCCAGGGCTGTGCTCCACTCCACTCAGTATCCTGTGATATAGACCTTTCCTGTTGGCCTTCCAGGTTACCTTTGGCTGGAAACCTCTTTTGCTCTGTTGTTTTGTGGCTTCTGCTGCTCTAGACTTTATTGAGAGTCATTTTTACAGGTATCTTGCAGGCTGTGGGGGAAGCACTAGAGTATATGCATCTGTCTACTCCACCATCTTGGCTCTGTCCCCCCTCCCCGCCCCCTGCATTACCATTTGTAATGCCAATGCAATACTCACAGCAGCCACTGTGGATATGCATGTGTATTTCCAGGATAAATTCACAAAATATAAACTCTTCCTCAAAGACAAAAGCAAGACATTTATTCAAACACAAGAAAGCCAAATCCATCATAGTATCAAAGAAACCTATAAATATTATCAATTCAGAGATCACAGCCATCCCCAAGCCTTCCCTCCCTTAGGCCTCCCCACAAACAAGCTCCCTTAGGTAAAATCACTCCCTCTCTCACTCACAATAGCTGTTCTACCCTGTTCTGCCTTTTCACTCTCTCATCTCCACCTCACTGTCTCTTCCTGCTATACCCTTTCTGCTCCACCCATTTGGCAAGCTCCTCCCACCATCAGCTTCATATGACTCAGGCTGTTGGCTATGCCAAAATTCAAAGCAGGTCACCTAGGCCAAATCTCAAAACAAGTCACATGGGTCTATTAAGGGTCAGGGAAGATCTTCAATTTTCCTTACCATTGCAGACTAAATCAGGGGTTCTGAACATGAGGACTGTGAATTTTTTTTTAAGTATATTGCTAGTTATATTTTGAAATAATGAGTTTCCTTTGTAATGCTATGCATTTTATTTTGTCCATTTGAAAACATTCTGAGAAGGGACCTCAGGCTTCATCAGACTGACAAAAGAGTCCAAGACATAGAACAGCTTAAGAGCCCCTAGCTAGATTGTTGTAAAGTTCCCTTTCAGCTCTCATGCTTTATAGTTAGTGAGAAAAATGATTATTTCTCTCTTATATTATTAACCAATTATTAATTGAGATTAATATTTTCCCTTTCCTATTTCCTCATTCAAAGTTCAGTCTCTCAAGGAGAATACTGACTTTGCCCAGAAAGTTACCCCTATCTAATAGATACATAATCTTATCTTATAAGATAAGACTATTGTTATCTAGGTGGAATTGTTGCCCCACCTAACTAAAAAACCTTACAAAGAGAATCTAATCTAGATGAATTCCGAACCATTGTATTATTTACGCTTGAGTAGGGAACAGATCCCTTTGTCTAGATTGCCCAGGCTGGGTGTGGTCTGGGTAGAGAGGAGTAGGAGTGAAGTGATCCCCCAGGCTTTCTGTAGAATAGGTCCACCTCTCCTTATAATAGTCATTCTCTCATTAATTGCTAATCAATCAAAGTTGATTGTCACCTGTTGTGGAAACACCCACTATTCCAAGGGCGTATAAGTGTTGAGAAGACTCCATGATATGACTGTGGTTTACAGAGAAAATCAAATGACAATCTTTTTATTAATTATTCACTAGACATAACTAATAAAATGATTAATTACCCAGAAATTATGTCTCTCAAACTTTTTGTATGTCATATAGTTTGACCAGTAGTTCCCAAAGCCACAAGTGTTTATGATGTTGCAAAATTCCTCCCCACATCCAAAGGCCTGGTCATAGTCCCTGGCCCCTGGCCCCACCTGAGGAGTGCTGCCAGCTTTCCTCTTTTGAAGTAAGGAAGCCTACCTCTTCTGCAGCAAATCCTGGGGAAGTTCAGAAAGAAGAGCATAGGGGAATGAGAAAAGGAAAGAAGAGGAGGAATCCCATGGCTCAGTTAATGGGTTTGGAGGCCCAATTGACTCCTGAATCCTTTCCTATTGTCATCTTAGATATTCAGTGAGCAACAATTCCTCACTTCATACTGTACTATGGAGGGGTAGGGGGAAGAATATTTGAGACCCATCCAGTTAGGCTTGTAAAAATAAGAAGCTTCTAGCAGTGAAAGTTATTAAATAATAAAATATATTTTAAGAGAAGTCTTTGAAAATAACAAATGTTTATTTGCCCATCAGGGTTTCTGTTCTGTTCTACCTCATGGCAAAGTATTTGGCTAGGTGTTGCACCAATATGATGTTCATAGCATCTATAGCAGCCATAAATATACCAACACAATTCTGAATTGTGAAATACAAAAAACTCTCCTCCTAGAAGACAGAATATTTATTTAAGTATTTATTCAAACACCAGAAAGCAGAATCCCAACGCCAGAAAGCCAAACCCATCATAGTAACCAAAAAAATCTATACATAACAACAATGGCAACACCATCCCCACGCTTTCCCTCTGTCAGGCTTTCTCACAAACAAAAACTCACACTTCCTCACTTCCTCACTACCTCAATTCTGACCACTCTGACTAGTTTCTTCTCAGCTCTGCTCCACCCTTCCAACTCCACCCCTTCCTGTTCCACCAATTCAGCAAGCTCCTCCCACCATAGATTCATGTGACTCAGGCTTCCATGTGACCCAGGCAGATCATATGGGCCTATTAATGAATGGGAAAGACCTTCCCATATAAATTACTATTACACTAGGTGACATTGTCTGCTCTTCCATTCCTATATTTCTCTAAGTATTTAAGAGCAGAACCAGCCCTTTGCAATTCTAAAATGAGTGGACACAACAGCTTCTACATAAATATGGTTGCCAGGAGGTAAAAACTATGTATGTCAACGTGAAAAGAAGGGCAAAGGGGTTTAGGGGAGGTGAAAACTCCAACAAACTGCATCACTAATAATACTCTTCTGAACCCAAAGGAGAAACCATGATATGTGGAGAAACTTTCAACTCTTTGCAAGAAAGATACCTATAAAATTCAAAGACTGTATTACTTATACTTTTATAGCTCAAAAAGCACACATTCCATCACCTTAGTATTTAATTGAGTTGTCAATTTTGGATATTTGAAAATAAACAAAGCTACATTTATTATCTATACACTATCAGATTTTGTAATTGGGTAGCTCCAAATCAGCAATTCATTTTACTCCTATCCATTTATATATAATATTATACATCATTATATATAATATTATATATAACAATATAATACATATTAATATTATACAATATTATATATAATAAAAAGAGCACTGAACTTGTAGTCAAGATACCTGGGTTCTAAAACCCTGAGCCCCTTTCTAGGACTGTTTCTTTATCTGAAAAATGAGATCATTGAACTAGATCATCTCTAAAATCCCTTCTACCTCTAAATCCTATATTCCTGCTTTGATTATTTAATAGATTTCTGGAAATCCCACACTGCTTACTGGCAGACCTCAATCTTATAAAACCTCTTAGCAGTTACTCCTGAAATTTCTTATGACTCTTGTCCATTGGGTAATACCACTTATTCCATTTTCCACACCTTGAAACCGACTTTTGAGAACAAGTTTCATTATTATTTCATAGCATATTTTCTTCCTTCTTGCTTTTCTTTAATTTTATTTCATTCTTTACACTATATTTCTTTGTCTTTCTCTCCTACTTTCCTTCTTTCCTTCACACTACATTTTTTCTTTTTTCTTTCCTTCCTTCCTTTCTTTTTTATTATAAACAATTGATAATTTTATAATGAAATAATAAATACATTAATTTGTCTATAATGTGGTCTTCCACAAATAGAATATTTGACTATATAAAGTGCTTCATATTTCCATGCTTTCAGTGAGGGGAAATAGTGAACTGTGTTGATATAGTGTAAAACATTCCAGAATTGGAATAAGCAGACCTGAGTTCAAACATTAACTAGCTTGGTGACCACTAGTTGTAATCTCGCTCCTTTGATCCTGTCTCCTTATCTATAAAATGGAATTAATAACACTTGCACTACCTATCTCATATGGTTGGTATAAGGAAGACATTATGTAAACCTCTAAGTGCTTAAAAAACTATGAACATGATTCACCTCATTGACTCACTTCTTCAATCATATGTCCAACTCTATTCCACTATTCAAAACCTCTTGCTTCAAGAAAAAATTTCCCTGAATCTATTACCTTGGCAGTTTTTTTTACACAATTTTCCTTTCTTGAAATGCTTGCTTTCTCTAACAATAAGAGCTAACATGAATGTTTATAACAATGTCAAGGTTTGCAAAGTATTATATATATATACAATCTCATTTAATCTTTACAACAACCCTGTGTGATTTGTGGTATTAGCTCTATTTTGTAGATGGGTAAACTGAGGCTCAGAAAGGCTACCCATATATGTGACCAAAGTCACATACAAAGAAATTATTGGAGGAAGCATTTGTATCCAGTCCTTTCTGACTACAAGTCCAGAGGCTGGTGCCTCTCTAAGTATTTCCTCTCCTCCACTACACTGGACTATAGTGAACTTTCTTTCCTTTATCTTTACCATACGGGGAAAAATAAAGAATTTGGGTACTGAACATATATTATTATTAGTCATTTTCAGGTGCATATGACCTGTTTCCCCAAATAGCTTCTAAACTACCTTAATTTCAAAAGAGATGTATCATATCTATCTTTATACACCAACCACTTAACATACTACCTTACATAGAGTAGGCAATCAGTATAATATTTGGTGAAATTATCTTAGTTAAGTCATGTATTTTCATAGTTGTTATAACACAGACTCACAGAATTTCAGCACGGAAAGAGATATCAGAGGTCATTTAGTACAACTGGACCCAAATGAATCCCTTCATGGGTGAACCAACATGTGGACCACCATCCTCCTTCTAAAAACTTCATAGATGGGAATCCCACTGTCTCCTGCAGTATCTCATTCTACTGCTAGAGCTCTGTTATTAGGAAGTTTGTCCTTATCTAGTCCTTGTTTGGGTAATGGGGGTATTATTAGGGCATTGGTGCTCAGTTGGTTAGCAGATTATTTACTCCCTCATGGATGGTCTCCATAGTTATGAAGGTAGTACTCCTTTTCTAGCTATATTCCCTTCATGTATGACTTCCTTTCTAGTCAGTACATTTAGCTCAACCCCTCAGGGAAAGAGTTTTCTTTTTAGACCTGCACAGGAAGAACAATGTGAATATGGGATTTCAGAAGCAATTGCCTTAGAAAGGCTGCTCCAGCTGACTTACAAACCATACCAGGACTGCTGACTCATATATCCAAACATGATTCAGGTGTTTTTTTTTCTGAATTTAGAAAATCCAAAAATATAAATTTTTAAAAATCTTTTTTGTTCATCTTGAGCCATTAATTTAATACTAATTAATATAATTATACAAATGTGTGTACATACACCTGTGTATATCTCCATCCTTTGCCTCCTTCTTGGTTACATTTACCCCAAAGATACTTATAAGTCAATGATGAATTGAATGAACATTCTATCTCAGAGAAACAAATGGCAAAACAGACCCAAAAAAAAAAAAACTTTTAAAGAACAAAGATTAGGAGAACATGCACATCTCTTCCTTGTAAGAAGATGGAAGAAAAGAAGATGGAAAAGCAAAAATCACCAGTTCTGTTTTAGCAGCATAATGGGTAGGACACTCTCTATCTGTTCTGACTGTCTTCTGTTCAGTCCTTGTCACACTGGGTATAGGTTAGTATCATAGCATCCTCTTCTCACTCCCTGGGCTGATGCCTCCCTTGTGCTATGGCACTCTCAGTGACCATGGCCATAGGTCCAGCCCACAGTGGGTAGCTACTATGCTGCAACCACCAGTCCTCTCAGTGCTTACTCATATTTTTCTCTCCAGAGGTGTATGCTCTTCCTCTCCCCCCATCTAAGGGAGAGAGACTAACCTTTCAGAGTTTCAATCCATCTGACCACCAGTATACTGGGGATTCTTGTCCTGAATAGTTGGCTTCCATTTCCAATAGCCACTCCAACTCTCTCACACATATACCCCAATGGTGCAACACTCCTAAAAAACTAAAATGTGCCCCTCTACAACTGCCATGGACTGTTCCTAACCAGGACTAAACAGGACAAATGTTGTCCACCTTCCAAATAACCTATCTTTAGATTCTCAAAGACATCTACCACATCACTTCCCAAATTTTCTCTTTTAATCTACTTCATGTTTTGCATATAAAGAAGCTAAGACTTCTAACGATCCTGATCACTTACCTCTGAATAACTGTCAGAATGTACCTATACTGAGAGGATACATACCTACTGAGAGGAAAGTGAATGAATGATGATGATGATAATGGTGATACCCATTCACTCTATCCTTGAGAGCAAGGCCAATATGCATTCCCTAGAGTTTCATTAGATGATTGATTGAAAGGCACCCAAAGCATTCCTAGATATCTTGAAATTTCTCATCTGATCACTGAATCCCTATAAGACAAGACACAAGAAAGCCAAAAAGATATGGATTTTTACCCCAAGTCTGTTGGTTCCTAGCCTGAAATCATGGAATTCCATGCCACTTGTGAAAGATAGTGAATAATGGCTTTAATGCCTGTACCATCTTTGAAATTGTCTGTCTTCACCACTCCTGCCTTCCAACCTAGAACAGTTAGTTTTACATTGACCTTGTAGGGGAATGACAGTAATTTGCTTATTTCTACACTGCCCAATTCTGTCCCCTGAGCAGCTATTTGAAGAAACTATGATTTACATATACAGTATACACACACATTTTTCTGGATGCCCTACAGAAAACCAATAACAGGAACAATTTTTAGTGGGGGGAAAACCATTTAACCTAAACCATTTAAAACTTCAAATGAAGTTTGCATTCAATTCAATAGGAAAAGAGCTTCCACCAGATTTGGAGAAGGGGGAGGCTGGGAGTACATGTGCATGTTTTTTAATGTGTGTTTCCACTTTAGCACTATTGCAGAGGTACATGACAAACTCCCAGTATCCCCCCTCCAGCTTTTCTCATCACAATCTTGTCTTAGGTAAATATTGGACAAATAAACTAGTATTCTCAGTGTGCTTATTGCATATATTCTAATGTTACTGTGCTTCTGATATTCAAATATTCACTTTGGCCAATGGAAGAAACCAATTCAAGTGTCTTTCTACTATGCACAAACTCACATACATACACACAGGTGATTAGCATGGACCTATTGCTGGATATTCATTCAATTGATTGATGGGCATTGCCCTAACAAGGATATTTCATGAGCACAGAATTAACCATGTCAACAAATGGATTGTAAAATCAAGAGTGATAGTTGGAATGGACTTTGGAAATTATCTAGTCAGTCTTTATCATTTTATAGGGGAACATATTTTGGCCCAAAGTGGTTAAGTGATTTGTCTAGAGTCAGATTTACAAAAATTTACTAGATTTGCCATATAGCAAATGACAGAAGTGAAGTTTAAACCCAGGTTCATCTGATACCAAATCCATGTACCAAATAGTATCAAGTGTATCAAATACAGTTTCTGAAATGATCGGTCAGATATATGCTGTTGTCTCTATATAGATGAAAAGAACTCAACTTTACAATTCAATTCAACAAGGCTTATTATATGCCTACTGTATCCCAGTCAATGTACTGGATACTGAGCATACAAAGATAGAAACAGCACATAACACAATGGAGCTAGCCATCCATTCTGTGATGCTTGGTCTTCAATCCTAACAAATCCAAAGTTACCTAGGCCTCCAGAAATAGGAAGACTATGAAGAAATATGAAACGAGCACTAATCAACTGGCCACCAGCTTGGATGTGAAAACCTTTACCTTTCAAAGTCATGGAAACTTTCCAACACATTTTGGTTGTATTGCCTTGATTGTTTTCTAGTTCCACAAAAGCAGTATCAACATGAGAGTGATACAGATACTTTTGAATTCCTAATAATTACTTTAGAGATTCAAAACTGAGTCCATTAATTGCTTTCAATATC
Organism: Notamacropus eugenii; assembly: GCF_028372415.1. NCBI lineage: Eukaryota > Metazoa > Chordata > Mammalia > Diprotodontia > Macropodidae > Notamacropus > Notamacropus eugenii. The sequence continues at coordinate 82,897,324 of NC_092878.1, read as the reverse complement.
AGAAATCTTTTAAATAACATTTTTCCCCAAAATATATGTAAAAACAATTTGTAATGTTCTTTTTTTTAAGTTTTGAGTTCCAAATTCCATCCTTCCCTCTCCTACTGCCTCCCTGAGATGGGAAACAATCTGAAATAGGTTTTACATGTAAAAACATGTAAAACTTATTCCCATATTAGTCATTTGGTGGAAGAAAACTCAAACCAAAACTTAAAAAAAAAAAAGAAAGAAAGTGAAAATTTGTGTGCTTCTGTCTGTATTCAGACACCATCAGTTCTTTGTCTGGAGGCAATTAGAATTTTTCATAATGAATCCTTTGGGATTGTCTTGGATCATTGTATTGCTGAGAATAGTTAAGTTGATCACAGTTGTTCATCATAAATTATTGCTGTTACTGTGTACAATGTTCTGGTTCTGCTGACTTCACTCTGTCTGCTTCAATTCATGTATGTCTTTCCATGTTTTTCTGAAATCATCCTGTGTATCATTTCTTATAACAAAATAATATTCATTATGACCATGCTACAACTTGTCCAAGCATTCCCCAATTGATGGGAATTCCCTCAGTTTCGGATTCTTATCCAGCACAAAAAGAGCTACTATAAATACTTTTGTACAAATAGGTCCTTTTCCCTTTTTGTTCTCTTTGGGATATAGATCAATGAGTATGTAAAAAGTAAAGGAATTGTAGACAGAAGAAAATAGAGCCAATCAAGAATAGAGTTCAGTAAAAGTATGGTTGGTTTGAATTCTGACATCTTTCTTTCAATGCTGGCTGCTATATTTTTTACTCAGGAATCTAGGCTCACAATTCTGTTTGGTTGAAAAATGGGCTGAATGTGTGATAAGTACAAACAAAAGATTTTATAGAAATCTAACATATTGCTTATGTTCACCTAACCCCAGGTTTTTTCACTATTCATCACCTCCATCTCATTTCATGCGATGTAAAACCAAAAAAGACAGTCACACTTTTGTTCCTGAACTTATACATTTGTTCCTCAATAATATATAGGTTGCTTGCTAAAGTATAAGCATGCTGAGGGCAAGGTCTGTTTCATTTTTGTATCTGTATTCATGATGCCTAATGCAGCAGCTTAAAAAAAATGTTTGTTAAATTGAACTGGTTGTTCCTTGCATTAATACTCTAATAATAGCACAGAATGGGTTCTCATTGAGATAATTTAATATGGCTTACATTGCAGCATAGATAGCCCTTCTACATAGCCCAGGAGGTCTTTTCTTTGTTTTGGGGGTGTTTTTGTTTGTTTTTGTATTTTTGCGACTTCTTAGGATCTTTCCATAGAGGACAGCTCAGAAGGGATTGACTCCATGGAGCAAAACTCAAAGATTCTCCACTAGAAACTAGTTTGCCCCTAACATTTTTACTATGGAAGAAGACAAGGTAAGCAGGATTGCCCCTAAAGTGGAAAATAAAGCCCTTGACAGAATAAGAGACATACTATCTTACTCTATTTACACTCTTTCCCTCTTCTCCCCATTTAGCTTTCTGGTCATGAGACATATGGATGTGAGTGGAATTGCTGAATGAGAACTGCATGGAAACGAGCAAGTGACCATGGTTACCCAGAGTCTGTCAAGAGCTTTGAGCTATACTGAGTCTTGCTTATGACCACCAGATTGTACATTCATGGGAAATCTCATCTCCCTCTGGGTTCATTTATCCTTGAGAATGAATGTTGCTCCCCTCATCCCTCCTATTTTCACCAATCTCTAGAGTATGCTATGGGGATTTCTTTTTTGTACAGATAATTTGAGAGGCCTAGGAAAGGGGAAGGGATTTCTTAAACACCTATGCTATGTTGAGTATTTTACAAATATTATCTAATTTGATCCTCACAACAACTCTATGAGGTAGGTGCTATTATTATCCCCATGTTACAAGTAAGGAGATCAAGTCAGGCAGAGGACAAGTTATGTGTCCAGGGTCATACAGCTAGTAAATGTCTGTGACTCAATTTGAACTCAAGTCTTCCTGACTCCAAGCCGAGCATTTAATCACTGAACCACCTAGCTGTCAAAAAGGAGATAGTGATAATTGCACAGGAATATTTTGTTTATTTTCCTTTTTATCATCTACTATCAATGATGAAAAGACAGCATTGTAAATGTCTGAATTTACAAATGCCATAAGAAAGTTGAATACCCTCAAGGAGTAGATGCTTTCTTTGATTCAACTGCAAATAGTGTGTTCCATATTTCAATATTTGATCAATATTTCATTTCATCTCCTCATCTAATCTGGACTTTGGCTAGTTAAGGTTAAAATAGCAGCTCCTGAGCCAAGCACTTGAAAGTGGTCAGGACATACTTGGGGAAAGGACAGTTGCCAGGGGTTTGTTCAGCCTCACAGTCCTGCTAAGAAATGAGGCAGGATGCCTATAAGTCAGAACTAGAGGAGCTATTCATGCTGAGATATTGCAAATTCACCTAATGACACTTGCCTTCCTACGTGGATAGGGAAGAACATCATACTCCCAACAACTCTGTGAGGTAGGGCAAACATCATTAACCTCATTTTACAGATAAGATAACTGAGGCTTAGAAAGATACAGAGCCTTGCCCCTAGGAACACAAAGTTAATAAATAATGGAGACAAGACTTAGCCTAGATTACATGGCTATAAAATGGTACAGATGGGACATATACCCAAATTCAATACCCTGTATCCAGATTCAAGGCTCTTTCCACCACATTACTCTGCCCCTCTAATGGATAAACATGTTTATAAACCATGCCATACTAATTAATGTTTAACAACCAGCTTTCCCAAAAAACAACAACAATTAAAACAACCTTTTCATGTGAAACACTTTTAAGGTTAATTTCCACTATTAACATTTTTTTCACCACTTTCTTAAAGCTAGACAGTCAACAAAATAATGAATCAAACTCAGATTTGGAACATTTGAAAATTCCCAAAGTGTAAATACTCACACTGAAAATTTGACAACTATTTCACTAAAAGTCAGTATGAAGTGGTTCCAGTACACCTCTCTATATACTGCCATGTATGTAGCCTTGAGTATTTCAGAGACAGGAACCAAAAAATAAGGAAATTATTTAAGAAAATAAGAAAATTAAACTTTCTAAATGAAAACATTTACTTAGCATCTCCTCTGTGCCATGTATGTGCTTGACACTGGATATACAAAGAAAAGCAAAAACCAATCCCTGTTCTCAAGGAGCTCACAGTCTGATGATAATAATAGCATTTACATAGCATTTTAAGGTTTGTAAGTCATTTTACAAATATTGTCTCATTTCATCCCATAGCAATTCTGAGAGGTAAGTGTTATTATTTTCCGCATTTTTACAGATGAGAAAATTGAGGCAGACAGATTGTAAGTGACTTGCCCAAGATCTCACAACTAAGTTAGTGTCTGGGGCTGGATTTGAACTCAGGTTTCCCTGATTTCAGGCCTACTGCTCAATCTAACAGGGTTGGTCAAAATAACTGATCATTTTGACATAATGATAGTCTTTACAGCAAAGAAAAAGACCAGTGCATATTGGTTTTAACTAGGTATACTCTTTACAATAAGCAAACATTTAGCTTTCAAACTGACATTGGGTTTCTGGGCATGAGCATCATTAACAACACCCAGCAACGCTGATGACAAAAATTATGTTTAGTATAAATCTTAAGCAAAATTCAATCATTTATCTGAGTTTTCTGATTGTTCACATTTATAGATGAGGAAATTGAGAATCAACAAAGTGAAGTAAATTGGACAGGGTCTCACAGTGCAAGGAGATTGGACTTGCTACCCACTGAAGCCCCTCCTAACATGAGGAGTCTATGAATCTATGGCATCTGGGGGACAAGAATTCACTCACACTTCCCTCTTCTCCCCTAATATGTGGGAATTAGTGTGTGGGAAAGGACAGAGATTTAAAAAGGAGAAAGTATCATCAAGGAGATCATTCTAGTAAGCAGCAAGAAAGGTTATGAATGCATCCTCCAGCTTCATCCCTACCCTCTTAGAAACATCAAAGGGTCAAGCAGCCTCTGGCCACGTATTTCCCTTCCTCCACAGGCCACGAGGAAGAGGTGGTTACCAGTTGTGGCCTTGGGATCAACCAGTTGAGGAATCTTTGCTTTATTTTCTTCAATATATGCAGCCTGAATATCCCATTCCCTACTATATTTCTATTTATCTACTTATCATCTATCTACCTATCTGTCTATCTATATCTAAATGTATCTATACATACAGAAAGAGAGAGAAAGTTAAAAGCTTAGAGCATATAACTATATTTCTATGTAACAGTCACTGACGACTATATTCCATCTCCTAAGGAAGTTTTTTTAAGCTATCTGATTATATCCATTTACAAGGCAGAAGAGATGGTAGAAAGGCTCAGAAATAGGGGCCTCTCTTGCTAAGTGAAGTGACTCTGGAGGAAAGGGTGATTTTTATTCCTTCCTTTACCCTTCAATGCTTCAAAATTCCTTCCATTTAACCAATCAGAATGTCACTCCACTATTAGCAAATTTGTTTGAAGTTTAACTTACAGTTTTTCTTTGTAATAGATATTTTTATATGTTATACAGTTCAAGCATTTTCCTTCTCTGAATGTTCTACCTGTACTCACTTTCATCACTTCCCCACAGTACATAAAATGTTTCTAATTTGTTTAAAAATAATACCAACACATTTACAAACACCAAGTTTACAAATCGCCTTCTTTACAATTACTCTGCAAGAGAGGCGATGCAATCATTTTTATCCATACTTTAACAATGAGGAAATAAAACTTTAGGCAGACTGAGTTATTGGTCCCAAATGAAGCCAGTTAAGACCCCAAAATCAGACTAACCCAGGTCTTCCTCATATAAATTCAATTGCTTCTTTTCACAATTTCAACCTGTTCTTCAAGTGTTGTCATCATCATCACTCAACCAAAAGGACTCTTATGTGTCTTTAGTAGTTTAAAAATAATATTACAACTGCTTTAAATGCATCCATTTTTCCCTATACTATACAGCAGAATAGCTATATAATTTCATCAACGTGTATTGCTATTACCACGTCATACTTATTAAATTGGCAAAGAGTAACTTTAAAATGACAAAATTTAATGCTGGTGGTCTTGTGCAAAATACATTGCTAATAGTATTGCAAATGAGCAAAATCTTTTTGAAAGATACTCTGGCAGAATGCAATGAGTTGCAAAAGTAATCTCTATCTTTGACGCAGTTCAATAATCCCATTACCCTAATGGTTCTATTCTAGAAGAGAGGGACTGTATCTTCCCTTGTGATTTCAGATTCAGGTTCACTCCTCTACAGCTTGTGGTCTCAGAGAGTTACCTAGAACATTTAGAAGATCAGAAATTTGACCAGGGTCTCATAGCTAACATACTAAAGTGTTTCACATACTAATGTGTCAGAAGCAGAGCTTGAATCCAAGTCATTATGGCCTTGTGAATAATTCTCTATAGACACTGCCTCCCAGTTCTTCCATAAAGACAAAAAAACTATTAAAAATATATAGCAATATTTTTGTTCATTATTAATGATAAAGAACTGGAAACAGTCTAAATATATAATAAATAAATAAAACTATGGTATATCAATGAAATGGAATACCACAATGCCATTTAAAATTATAATCATATAGGTAGACAATGTGGCACAATATAAAGAGTTTGGGTTCAGAAGGTCCTGGTTTCACATACTTTTTCTGACACCAGCTGAGCAAGTCACTTTATTTTCCAGAACCTCAGTTTCCTCTTATGCAAAATGAGGTAACAGGACTAGATATTCTCTGATGTCCCTTTCAGATCTAAGTGCATGATCCTATGATCTATGATTTCACAATTCCATGACAAATATAAAGTAAAACAAAATAATCAAAACAGAACAAACCCCTGTACAAACCAACTGAAGGGAATGAGGAAACCCAAATTCCCACATTCCAGCTATTACTGAACAAAGGGAACACAAAACAGGGAGAATCAAATTATGTTTCATGAGCATATGGTAGGTGGAAATGTGTTTTTTTAAGTCTAAGAAGTTACAAATGTATGTTTATTTGGTTTGGGGGTAGTATTTTTTAAAAGCTATACTACCATTTACTAAAACTTAAGGTGTCTTAACTCCATTGAAATTGTCATGGAACCAATATAATCCTGGATTCTCAAAGGCAAAATGTAAGCTCCAACAGATCCTACCAAGATGGAAAAGGGAGGAAGGAAAGCAGCATTTTATTAAGCTCCTACTATGAGATATGCACCATGCTAAGTGCTTTACAAATGCTATCCTCACGACAACTATTATTGTTGTATTATTATTATTTCCATCTTACAATCGAGGAAACTGAGGCAAACAGAAGTGATTTTCCCAAGATCATATAACTCATAAATGCTGAAGCCATACTTGAACTTGGATGTTCCTGACTCCAGTGCCAGTACTCAATCTGCTGTACCACCCAGATTCAATTCTGGGAGTCCAGATTATCTGTCATCTGAGAACCAGCCTACCTAAGTTCAGAGAGGTTCATCAGAAAAATGATGCCCCTCTCCCAGGAGAATATTTTTGACTACAGGATTTCATGAAACTGGCTACTAGAGAGTAAGGGAGAGGTTATCATTTGTATCAGTGGAATAAGTACTCAGACCAATGAAATCATAGATTTTTTAAAAGAATTAAAATAGGATGACAGCACATTTTTTTCGTTGAAAATAGCAATATTCCAACATCCCAAAAGATCTGTGATCTACTGTATATGGGTATCCTTCCAATGATTGCAAGGGCAACCTCTCTATTCTTGCCCATACTAAGTGATTCACACCCATGTTGTCCCATAAATTAAAGAAACAGGATCTACTCAACTTACAGAGGCCTTCTTTTCATTCTCTTGACATTTCAGAGATTGTGATGAAGCATATAGGCTGTCTGTCAGTTATCTCTAATTCTTGACACATGACAGATTCATTTTTGGTAGGGGGAGGGTGACAAACATTTTTTCAATGACATCTTTTACACAGACATGATTCCTTATTTGAGACGTATTTAAATCTGTTCACACACATCATGGCACCTCTATTGCCCTTTGAAATGTCCTCTACCACAGTTCTTCAGAAAATGTTATATTCCATGAGTCACTGTCACATATCATTGGAATGAGTATACTTTGCAAAAAAAAAAATGTAATCTAATGTGTGTGCTTCTCTCTCTCTCTCTCTCTCTCTCTCTCTCTCTCTCTCTCTCTCTCTCTCTCTCTCTCTCTCTTTCTCACACATACACATACATATTATTTACATTTTATATGTATAGGACCTATATAAAGTCTTCATGTAGTTTTAAAACTTTAAAAAATTTAAACCTCTGTTGGTTTGTCTTTGGGCACACCAGGAGATGGCTTTAAAGGCAAATTAAACTTTTTAAAGCAGTACCAGTTGTTGGATGTAGGACTCTGTGGTACCATAGAAAGAACACTGAACTTGCAGTTACAGAATCTGGATTCAAATTACTGGGTCTGTCACTTACTACCTATGGTTCCCCAAATGTCACTTCCCCTCTCTCTATATCTCAGCTCTCTCCTCTGCAAAATGAGCAAGCTGGACTAAAGACCTCTAAGGTCCCTTCTCACTCTAGAATTAGGATCTTGTGATCCAAAGGAAGAGTATCCTTGTGATGGAGGTATCCTAATCTTGAACAAGTTTATTTTAAAATGCCACTGTTACAGTACTCTAAGCTTGTAACCACTCTTCCCCCCATGAACTGTGTGTATTTGTGGGTGAATGAACCCGAGACTTGGAGGGGAAATGTTTTATAATCACTGTTCTTCCTTTTGCAATGGTCAGAAAACTAAATCCATTCTTAGCTTGTGGGCCATATAAAAACAGGGAGCAGGCCAGTTTTGGCTCATGGGCTGTACTTTGCTGACTCCTGTCCTATTACATTTGAGTAAATGCCTTTGCAAAGAGTTAATTAAATCTGCTGGCTGATTATAAGCAGGCATCTCACCATTAGGGGCTTATGAATTATAGTGTTGTGTTAACCCCACTGAGTCATCCCCTAGAACCCTACAAAATATTCACCCTTCTGGGGACCCAAAATAAGGGTACTAGTCCTGGCTTAGGAATGACTCCAAAAGACATGCTATAAAGAAACAAGTCATCTTTCTTGCCTTCTCAATGGGATGAAAAGGGAGAGAATTTGGAACTTCAAAGAGAATAAAACTGAATTTTTAAGAAAGTAATAGTTAACTGATCTGTGAGTAAACTTCAAATTAACTAAACAGAAGGTATCTGATTATGGTTAAGATCAAAAAAGAATAACAAAGGTTAGTCATCAACCATCTTACTCATATTTATTTAGTTATCATCATACCACTTAAAGCATCTTTAGTCCATAGACCATCCAACCACAGAGTAAGTAAATGTAAATATTCAACAGATTCCCATATGCCAATTCATGCCGAAGAGGAAGCTTGATACACAGATGATATACATCAAGGTGTCTCCTCAGGAAAAGTGAGAATTTGCCAAGTCATCAAGAGGTGACTTTCTAACAGAGGTCAAACACCACACTTTCCTAATTGCACTGGCACACATATGATTACAGAGTGAATTCCTCAAGTTGGAAATAATAACCACATAGATTGAATTGAGGCTGACACAAGCCAAGTCTTTGAAAAGTCAAACTACTGTGACATTTAACTGAGTGGGAGAAACATATATTTGTCTATGAGAAGAGTGCCCTGTTTGGCAATCTGGATGAATAAACAGTAACTAAAATTGGCCATTCACTTTGAAAGACACAACTTCTTCTATTTTGTCATTCTTTAAACAGGGGAACCCCTACTCCCCATTTGTTCTTGCCAAAAGACTACTGTGAGTACCTGACAAACACATTCCTACCTTAGCATCCTTGCTCATAGTTTTCTCTCACATCTTTTTCCTTCTTTCTATTCATACCACCCTACTTCAGACTCTCATCATCCTTTGCCTAGAGTATAAAAATAGCTCTCTTTGTATTAAAATCTGTCCACCACTCAATCATCAGCTCAAATCCTATTTCTTTTTGGAAACTTGCCCAAATCACCGTAGATAGAAGCAAACACTCTTTCTGAACTCTGATAGGAACAATTGTTCATAACATTCATATAGCAGCTGTCATGTATTCTGATGTATTATAGTTCTTCATGCAATTGATTCATCTCCCCTTCTAGATTAAAAAACTAGATAGTGGGAATTTTTTCTTATATTTCTTTTTCCCAGAGCACCTACAATGGTACATGTCCATTGTAGTTGCTTTGTAAATAATTACTGATCGACTGATGTTTGCAAAAGATACAGATCTCCTCTGAGGAGTGATTACTTATAAATGCTACAATTTTAGAAAGCAATTTATGGAGCCAATGAGGCCAATATTAACCACCTGCATTACCTATCAATGACATAAATTCCATTTATGATAAGGGGAAGAAGATAGTTATCTATTTGTTCTAGCTGTAATAATACCCAGATCTATAAGAAGAAGAAGACAAGGTCTTGTATTAGCTCCCATGTTCAACATAACTAGACGTTTCTCATAAATCTCCAATGGACACACAGTAAATTCTTGTGTGGATTGATAGATTTCTGAGCTCTGAACCTCCACTTCATAAGATTTACACTGGGACTTTCCAGATTTCTTTAGACTGAATGTATTGGGGAATTAAAGAATAAAAAGACTTCTTGCCCATACTTTGATGAACACCAAGACAACAGGCAAGTTAGTGACCCTGAACAATTCCAAGCAACTGGGACCAGGAAAACCAAAGCAAGGGGAATTTCTGAGGGATCAGGGTCAAGGTATAGGTAAGGGGATCTGCAAATAAGCACAGAGTCAAGTGATGAGGTACGTAAAGGTACTGTAACTCAAAACAAGACAAATAGGTGGAAATCAAACAGGCAGAAAGAAACTAGAAGATATAACAAGACTTATGGTTGAAGGATGAGTAAGAAGTCGAGAACCAGGAACTACATAGCAGCTAAAAGGTAGATAAGTGAAGGCCATGAAGTCCAAATCCAGACCAAAACTGTAATCTATGTCATAAAATGTCAAGAACGGAAAAAATCTAGATATTTGTAGCAGAGTACTATCTAGCATTTAATTCTCCAAAGGATCTATAAAAAGTCAAATATCTGTGAAGTCAAAGTCAGAAAATGTGGATTCTTCACCAAGGTCAGTGAATGAAGGTTTTATGAGTTCATTCAATGAGAATTCCAAAGCCATAATCATTCAGTGACATAATCATCACACCTAAAATTTCTCCAGACCCAAAACTGGGTACAGTTTTGTGGGATCTTCTATTCTGCTAAACTGAGAAAGCAACATTCTATCCCACACACATACAATTCAGGCAAATACACGTCCAAAAATCAGAAGATTTTTCTTTTAGATTAAACCATCATGTTGTACTGCTCTTGACAACAGATTGACAGTCTGAGAAAATCAGAACTCAGACAGAAACTAAACCAAGGAAAAGCTATTTGAGTTTACATTTGAGCAAGGATTTAGGATTAAGACATCAATATTTACTAGTGAGGGCTGGATGGGTGGAGCTTCAGTTTGAGTGACTCAAAAACCCTGTTCTTCAATCCTTGGCAATAATCACTGAATCCTTCTTGCCAACTGCTGAGTGGGTTAGACACTCAGAAACACTAGTCCGTGTTCCAGCAAAATTAGATGCAGGGATTTCATAGCTTTTTTTGTTTTTGTTTTTTTAATGAGAACACAGTGTCCTTAAAGGATCCATTAGAGACACAGAATGTCTTTCTGTGGCCTTTGGAAATGTAATAAGAGATGAGTCACTAAACTAGATAGAAAGATGGAAAAAGTAATCTGAAAAGAGGAAAAAGCTGCAATTTGTGGATGACCTACAGGGGAGAGGCAGTGGAGAGCAGTAGTTCAAATCTAGCATAGATTTAAACTTAAAGACATAAACTTACAACTTACAACTTAAAGACATAAAAACACCAATTCACAAGGCAAATTAGAAATTTTAAGGGGGGAGGGACTATTAAAAAAAAACAGAAGAATAATAGATCTGCTTTAGGGAGATGGGATCTGAATTCATGATTTCATCAAGACAACTGTGCAGATCTGCAGTTCATCTATAACTTTTATTCTTAGAGTATTGCCTAAGATACCTATGAATGAACTGACAACCATTGTCATACAACTCTTGTGTGTCAGAGGCAGGCTTAAACCCAGGCTTCCAGACTCCAAGGCCAGCCTGTTATCTCTGTGTCATGCTGTCTCTCATTCATTCACACTAAAAGGAGTATATTACAAGGTCATATTGTAGATCTAAAGCAGAAAGGAACTTGGAAACCACCTAGTTCAACCCTTTAATTTCACAGATGAAGAAACTGAGACCCAGGGAATGTTTTTATTTTATTTATTTTATTCTGAACTTAAGAAATAAAATAAGCATTTCCATAACACAATAGAATAGAAGAAAAATATGATTATACATGAATAAATAGATAATAAAGTTATCATGTAACTTTCTTCCCTCTCCTCCATGATCCACCCCCTCCACCCTAGAGATGGCTATCATTGGGCATAAATATGTGTGTATGGAGATAGATAGATAGATATGTATGTATATGTTTGTATGTAGGTATGTAAGTAAAACCATTCTTTACATACTTCTATTTAACGGTGCAGATAGCATCTTCCTTCACACAATCCTTTGTAGTTAATTTGGGTATTTATAATAGTCAAAATGACTTATTCATTCAAAGTTGTTCTTAAACCAATATTGTTGTTACTATACACAATGCTCTCTTGGTTTTGCTTATTTCACCAACTCAAATTTTGGTAGAAAGCACCAGAAATAGAATTTGAACACAGATCCTCTGACCTCAATGCTCTTCCCTTTCATTTTCATAGTACATTAAGTTTTGCCAAATGACCTTCTAGTTGGTCTCCTCACCTCAATTCTCTCCATATCCAATCCATCTTTGCCTCAACTTCCAAAGAGAGTCCCTAAAGCAAATTATGTCTCTTTCCTACTGAATGAACTCCAGTGGCTCTCTATTACTTCTGGGATCAAATATGGAATTCTCTCTTTGGCTTTTAAAGCCCTTCACCACTTGATCCATTCCTATTTCTCCAGCTGACTTCCTTCAAGACTTAGTTCAAATTCTACCTTCTACAGGAGGCCTTTCTAGATTTCCATCCATGTCCCCCACTGCTAATGCCCTCTCTTCAAAATTACCTTCCATTTACATTTAATATATATATATGTATATATATATATATATATATATATATCATATGTAGTATCTGCTCCATTAGAATGTGAGCTCCCAATGTCAGAAACTATGCTTTGTTTTATTTTTTTCTTTTCTTTATATCCCCAGAATTTAACATAGTGCCCTTAGTAAATGCTTGTTGCTTGGCCGGCAAAGCATTCAGCTCACAACAGTTCAGTCTGGAAGTAATCCAAGCATTATTTCCCCATTTTACAGATGAGGAAATTGAAGCTCAGAGCCCCAGCAGTCATTCTTCTAGTAAGTATCAGAGGTAGTCTTTGAACCTAAGTCCTGACTCGAACACCAGTCAGTACTCTTTCAAATAGCCCCTCATATTTTAAATTTTAACTAACCCCTTGGATTATCCTGTGAATTTTTAAAAGCAAAAGTAATGAAACAAAATATCACTTTGAAACTAAAGGGTGACTAAGATGTACTTTTTGTTCCTGGGGAAGTTGGGTTGTCTGTCTGACTGGCATTTGGTACCTTCCTCCCTAGGTTGCAGAGATAGAGGAGGCTGGCTACTAGGGAGACAAAGCCCTCAGAGTAGAGACCTGTCCTAATATATGCATAAGAAAACCTCTTGGGAAACAGAGAGCAGGTGCTAGAGACATCAGCAATGTGTTAGCCAATTCATGTTCTGATTGCTCATTCTAATAATTTTTCCAAAGAAAAATTTAAATCCCAAACAGATTTCCCATGTGACAAATTACACTCCTGGGCCGCCTCCCCATGCAACCATCAACTATCTCTTCAAGGGAGACAAATTAATTTATTACTAACTTGAACAACACATTAATAGAAAAATAAATCTGCAAACAAAAAGTAGATTTCATGGAAAATCAAAGCTAGTTGTCTCTGTAAAATGTACATGAGTGTGGCCATGAGGGTTTGGAGTCAGAAAGCTTGAATTCAAGTCAAGGGAATTCTGGTAAATGTTTAACAATCAGCACTCTAAGGGGAAAAGAACTGTAAATTAGACATACTTTTAAGTTTAATCTACATTATTAACATTTTCTCCACCACTTTCAAATCAAGAACTGCTTTGTAGTGTCTGCCAGTTTCCAAGGTGTAAATGCTCACAGTGAAAATTTAACAATAGGCTCTCACTAGCTGCTTTGAGCTGACTCCAGCACACCCTCAAAAGTCCCCTTCTGTCACTAGTTGTCTGTGATGTAGCTAGCTGGCTTGTTGTTTCATCACTGAACCTTAGTTTCCTCCTGCTTATTTATTAAGTTCAAAATAAAACAAATTTAAAAAAAAAAAAAGAAAGAAACCATGGACAGAATGTTTGACTGGCATCAGGAAGACCTGAGTTTGAATCCTGTTTCACACTGTGTGACCCTGGGCAAATACAATTTTTTTTTTTGCTGCAGTTTCCTTATCTAAAAAATGGAGATAACAATAGCACCTACCTCCCAACATATTTGAAAAGATCACATGAAATAATATTTGTAAAGCACTGTGTAAAATCTTTTTTGTTTTGTTTGTTTTTAGTATTTTATTTTCTCCAATAACATGTAAAAACAATTTTAAGCACTCGTTTATAAAATTGAATTCCAGATTCTCTCCCTTCCTCCCTCCCCCACCCATCACCCATTGAGAAGGCAAGCAGTTCGATATAGGCTATACATGTGTAGTGATGCAAAACATTTCCATAATAGTCATTTTGTGAAAGAAAAACAGACAAAAAAACTCAAGAAAAATAAAATTTAAAAAGTTTCAATCTGTATTCAGATACCATCAGTTCTTTCTCTGAGGATGGATAGCATTTTTTATAAGTCCTTCAGAGTTGTCTTGGATCATTGTATTGCTGAGAAGAGCTATCATTCACAGGCAATCATTAAACACAATATTGCCGTTACTTTTTACTAGTACATTTCAGTTTGTATCAGGTCATATAAGTCCAGGTTTTTCTGAGAGCATCCTTCTCATCATTTCTTATAGCACGATAGTGTTCCATCGTAATCACATGCCACAGTTTGTTCAGCCATTCCCCAACTGATGGGTATCCCCTCAATTTCTAATTCTTTGCCACCAGAAAAGAGCTGTTATAAGTATTTTGTACATATAGGTCCTTTTTCTTTTTGTTTTCTATCTCTTTTGGAATACAGACCTAGTAGTGGTATTGCTAGGTCAAAGGGTTTTATAGCCCTTTCGGCATAGTTCTAAATTGTTCTACAGAATGGTTGAGTCAATTCACAACTCCACCAATAATGCATTAATGTCTCTTTTTTTCCCATATCCTTTCCAACATTGGTCATTTTCCTTTTCTGTCCTATTAGAGAATCTAACAGTTATGAGATAGTACCTCAGAATTATTTTAATTTACATTTCTCCAATCAATAGTGAGAACATGTTTTTTTCGTATGGCTACAGATAGCTTCGGTTACTTCATCTGAAAATTATTCATATCTTTTAAAAATTTGTCAGTGGGAAATGGCTCCTATTTTTATAAATTTAACTCAGTTCTTAACATGTTAGAGAAATGAAGCTTTTATCAGAGACACTTCAAAAAATTTTTACAGTTACTTTTGCTAACTGTATTTCCTTCCATTCTATTTCCCAACCCCACTCCCATTTATTCTTTTCTCTCTCCTTTCACCCTGTCCCTCCTCAAAAATGTTTTGCTTCTGACTTCCCTCTCTCTTAATCTGTTTTCTCTTCTACCACTACTACCCTATTCTCTTATCCTCTCCCCCTCCTATTGTTTTCTTGGGTAAGATATATTTCTATACCTAATTAGGTTCCCTTATCTTCCCCCTCTTCATCTCCACTGTAAAAGTTTTCTCGTGGTTCTTTTATTTACTCCGTTCTACCTCTCCCTTTCCTTTCTCCCATGACATTACCCTCACCTCTTAATTGTATTTTTTTATATCATCCCTTCATATTCAAATCATACCCATGCCGTAATAATGAGAAAGTTCATATGAATTACCAGTTCCATCTTTTCATATAGGAATTTAAGCAATTAAATTATTAAGACCCTTATGATTTCCCTTTCCTGTTTCCCTTTTTATGATTCCCTTAAGTCTTGTATTTGAAAACTAAATTTTCTATTAAGCTCTGGTCTTTTCATCAAGAATGCTTGAAAATCCTCTATTTTATTAAATATTCATTTTTTTCCCTGAAAGATTATACTCAGTTTTGCTGAATAGGTGATTCTTGGTTGCAATCCTAGCTCCTTTGCCTTCTGGAATATCATATTCCAAGTTCTCTGATTCTTTAATGCAGAAGTTACTACATCTTGTGTTATGCTGACTGTGGTTCCACAATACTTGAATTGTTTCTTTCTGGCTACTTGCAATATTTTCTCCTTGACCTGGGAACTCTTGAATTTGACTTAATATTCCTGGGAGTTTTCATTTTAGGATGTCTTTCAGGTCATGATTGGTGGATTCTTTCAGTTTCTATTTTACCCTCTTATTCTAAAATATCAGAGCAGTTTTCCTTGATAATTTCTTTAAAGATGTTATCTATGCTTTTTTTTAATTCTTAAACAACTTAGCAAGTAACACAGTCCAGGTTGGAACCCAGAGCATTCTGTTCCCTATTTCCTCCATGTCTCACAGTCAGGGCTATTTCTTGTTTATACGATATACTTAACTATTTCTTAAACCTGGAAACCAGGCTAAAAGTCTCCCAAAGAATGAAATGTCATTTGTAATGATTCCATTTGTAAAAAGGCCAAAAAATGCAGTTTATATTTTGAAATCATACTCTGCACATAGAACCAATAGTATAGCATTCCTGCTGTGAGTTGTTATCCTGCTTCATACATTGGTTTTATTTGCGTATAGTTGAATAGTTAGCAATTCCACTGAAGCCAGACTGTATCTGCAAAGAATGCCAAAGAGTTTTTTTTTTTAATTTCTTGTTCCTTTCAGTCTTTTTTCCCCATATTCTTCAGTCTGCTTCCATAACTTGAAATAGCAAACAAACCCCAGGGACCAGCAATATTTTAATGAAGTGTTCTAAAATACATATTTCACCATAATTTTAAAAACACAGGATAGGAGTTGTGGGAAAAAAGAAGACATTGATCTCTTCAGCTTTTAAAGTTGGAAGGGACCTTAGAAATCATTCTTCCTGTAAAGAAAGAGAACAAGAATAATTTCTTCTATCTTAGTAGCATAGACTTTTAAGAAGGGTGCTTTAAGTATTAAGAGCTAAGCATAATGTCTAGCTCATAGTAAGAGCTTAATAAATGCTTGTTGACTTGGCTTGGCTTGTTGAGTCTTTGGAAAAGAGGAAGATTGTTTTTTTTCTCCCATTTGCTTTCTCTACCTCCCCTGATCCTACTTCTTTCTCAGTTTCTCTTCCACTTTTTCACAAACTTATTGTCTCTCCAGTCAATTAATTGTCTAGAGAAAGCAAGCATTGCTGTGTAGGTAAAGAGTTCGACTTGTTGATACGAGGCTTCCTTTGAATACTTATATGTCTTTTTTTTTACACTATTGTTATTTTCAATTCCTCTCACTTTAGCGAAAATGAAATTATTGGCTGCCAGTCTCAGAAGAGGAAAACACTTGCGGTAGCCATACTTTTGGATCCACCACAACCATTTAAGATTTACAGTATCTATATTTTGCTAGGAAGTCATGCATGAATTTTGTTTATTCATTTGTGTGAGAAATAATCATCTTATCAAGAATTCCACCTGGCCATGAGTGAATTTAGATAAAAAGATTTTCATTTCATGTCATTTCAGATGGGTGACTTGGCCTTTAACCCCTTGTGAAAAAGGGTCCCCTAGTAGAGGCAGGCACACCTTAAAACAATTACAAAAGCCCTTTTATAAGCCATCCAGATTCAAATTTCCCTCCTGAACCCCATTGGTCAGGTTAGGGTTCACAGCCTATCTGAAAACATCTAATCTCCACTCTCACTTACATCTCTCATTTCCACATTTCTATTCTCCCCCTTTTCCATCTTCATTTTTCTTTATACTTTATTTAATAAATGCTTTTAGTTTGTCTACATCATCCATAGCATGAGAAAGGAATTTTCTCAATTGCTAAGACAATTGATGTAAACTGTGAGTTGAAGATATTCTGGGATATCCATGAGAAAGAGTCCCATTATCTAAGACAGTGTCTAGGTTAATAGACCTCATCCTTTGTGAATCATACCTGGTCCAACAGTTTTTTGATACACAGGAAAAAGGCCTTCTCAGATCAAAGAAAAGGACTCTGCTTTTAGATATGTTATCATCCCCCACTACCCCCTCTCATAAGCAGTTTGGTCTCTTACATTAGTCACCGGTATAACTTCAAATCATGTTTCATATGATTTCTGTGGAAACAAAATTCAATCATCCCTTGCAATTTGTACAATTTATAGCATTACTTTGGCAATTAATATGTTATTTTAGCTTTCTGCCTCCACGCTATTCCCCTAACTTCCCTCATATTCACAGATCACATCCCTAAAGGTTGCCTGATATTTCAAGTCCTCAGGGTACCCTTGCACTATAGATGGCTAATCCTAAAGCTATAGCTCATAAGCCCATATTTATATGTTTCCAATTAACAATTAAGTAATAGACACAATTAGCTCTTAGAAAAGGCATTTACTAAAAATGTAATAGTAAAAACAGTAGCTACAAAATATCACTTCCCCAGTAAATCTCCCACAAATTCACACACCATCCAAGGAAGTATTACGGTAAGATACATACACACGGGATAACTATGTGGCAAAGACAACTCACAACTCCTGGTACTTCAGGTGTAGAAGTATTTTCTTTTTTCCTGTAGTTCTTATATGGCTCACTTTAGGTACAATATCTCTACAGGGCTCAGAACTCTCATAAACTGCCCTACTCATCTCTCTTCTCTACTGCCAGTGGTCCCATTCCTTCAAGCTGATTCCTCAAGCAGCTTCCTCACTTGAATGACTATCTTTCTGTACCTATGTCTGTCTGAGATGTGCCTGCATTTCCTCAGATGTGTTTCAAAGTTTATATTTCTATATCTATCTGGAATGTATCTCTGCTTCTTTGTCCAGAGACCCTCAAACTCTCAAACTTACGAACTGTAAGATTCTTGTCATCCTCTCTGATGGTCAACTTTGCTTGCTCCTGATAGAGCAAGACAGCTCCATCACTTCCTGCTTCAAGTTCAGGTTTAGTTTAGGCTTGGGTTGAGGTACGGCCTTAGATTACACTCAATTTTATAATCCTTCAGCAATAGCAGAGACCCTCAGCCAGTCTTTACACTGAAGTTCACTACCACCTAGGCAAGAGATGAGAAAACAACTATGGGGGGAGGGGGAGCTGTTGCTTTCTACATCTCTTCCTGTTACATGCATGGTTGATTCACCTTGGTGACACTTAAAGAAAATTTCATCCTAACTTTCAGTGAATTCCCAGTATATTCCCAAATCTTTATCTCTATTGGCAAGGCCATAAGCAGGCAGTGGTCATTTGCCCCACAGTGCCAGTCAATTCTTGGGATTTAGGGTTCTATGTTGATGAGCAGATTAGGGAAAATTACCAGGCAATCTAATGCCCTACAGGTAAATCCATTGTATCTTCTGGCCATTCAGATGTTTTTCTAGTCTTTTCATGTAGAAATGAGCTACTCAGTGTTTCTCAGCCTTTACTAGATAGATGCCCCTCCCAACCAATTAACACCGCCCTGGAAGACCTGGAGTTAGCATGGATTTCAATACCCTCAATAAATTGCATAATAGCCTGTATCTCTCAAATTAGGAATGATAGTGTTACTCTTGAACCTAAACTGTTATGTGAGAAAATCATCAAAATTCTAAAACATTCTGTAAAAGATTAAAAGTATAATTGTACCATCACTACGTTATTCCCTTTATGTTACTTTTTTGTTGTTTTTGCCCTATACTACTTTTGATGGGGAAAAAAATTAAACTTAGCAAATGCTACTTATAATTTAGGTAACTGTCATCAACCTAGATAGGTTGCTTAAAAAAGCATTTTAAAATTTAGGAGGTTAGCAATAAAAATGTTTTTAAAAATAACTACAATCTGGCTAAGAATTGGGAATTAAAGGGATGCATATTAATTGGGGAATGGCTAAATAAGCTGTGGTATATGATCATGATGGAAAATTACAGTGTTATAAGAAATGACAAGCAGGATGATTTCAGAAAAACTGAGATAGATTTACAAGAACAGATGCAAAGTGAAGTGAACAGAACCAGAATGTTGTATACAATAACAGTAAAGTTATACAATGAAGAACTGTGAATGATTTAGCTATTCTCAGCAATAGAATGATCCAAGATAATCCCAAAGGACTAATGATGAAACACATTATCAGTCTGCAGAGAAAGAACTGATATTATTTGAATATAGACTCAAACTTGCTATTTTTCATTTTCTTTCATTCCTTTCCTTTTATTCGAGTCTTCTTGTACAAAATGATTAATATGCAACTGTTTTATATGATTTCATGTATATAACCTATATCTGATAGATAGCTTACTGTCTCAGAGAAGGGGAATGGGAAGGAGGGAAGGATAGAATTTGGAATTCAAAACAAAAAAAAAGCAAATGTTAAAAAATTGTTTTAATTTGTAATTGGGGAAAAATAAAACATATACATAATTTTTGATAATAACCACAACCCTAAAACAAGTGTTATTCTAATAAATCTGTGTGAAGTTTGAAAAATCCAGGGCCATAGAGAAGAATTCAAGTTTTAAAGCTAAACATGCATGTACTGTATCTAGAGTCAAGAGCGGAAAGATGCCTGTGAGTAAAAAAAAGACCTGCTTTCAACCTACTTTCCATCAGGAATATGGATTCATTCAACATTTGTCAAATATATATTATGTACAATGTACTGTGCTGGGCCCCAGTGGAAATAACAATAATAAATAGAACACATAAGCACATCCAGAAAGAACTTACTTAAAGAACTTATATTAGGAACATGATAATAGAGTGAGAAAGAACAAAGTCTTACTCTGAAGGGAGGAACAATTATTTCCACCTAAAAGATTTAGGGGTGGAGTGGGGCGAGTTATTGGGAAGGAAATACAGTTTGAACTGAGCTTTGAAAGCTGGGTAAGATTTCTGTTGATGGAAATAAACAGACATGCATAGGATTACAACTGAAGGAAGATAGGAAAGACAGGCTAAAGTAGACAGGAGCAAAAGCCCAGGCCTGTAGTTTCATTAGAGATTTATTCATATATGCTGTCAAATTAGTTGCTTCCATCTATGTTTAAATAGAGAATCACTCTTCTTATGAATTTCAGTTTGTTGTGTTTTTTAATGTAAACACTTGCAACCTAGCGTTTTTCTGTATATCAGCCACCCTATGTAGACTATAGGTGAAAAGATTACTGGAAGCTAAAAGTAATCTGGGTTGCAACTGTTTTAACAATCCAGTGAAAAGGTCTTGGTTCTAGATAATTACTGTGATTTACACAGCACCTTAAGTATACTTGGTTGCACTTTATAAGCCAGATATTACAGGATAGGAGGCAAGCAAATGCCGGATGTTATCAATAACATCTTTCTGTTATCATTCAGCTATATCCTCATCCTTGAGATCTGAATAAGATGGTGTTTTAGGCATGGTGTTTATTTTCTAACTGAAACTTACATGGAAACAAAGAAACTATAAGGTATATTTCAATGCCTAAAAAAAGAGTTTATGTTCTCATAGAAAATAAAATTACAGTATATGTACTGAGACCAGAGAACAGATGGTTAAGAAAAGATTTTTTAAACAGATAAAGAGAGTTTTATTTATGCCCTGAGGAAATCAAAGACAGAAAGAAAGATCCTTCAATTCTGATTACATTAAATTAAAAAGATTTTGCACAAACAAAGCCAATGCAACCAAGATTAGAAGGGAAGCAGAAAGCTGGGAAACAAATTTTACAGTCAGCGTCTCTGATAAAATCCTCATTTCTCAAATATATAGAGAACTGAGTCAAATTTATAAAGATATGAGTTATTCCCCAATTGATAAATGGTCAAAGGATATGAAAGGCAGTTTTCAGATGAAGAAATTAAAGTTATCTATAGTCATATGAAAAAATGCTCTCAATTACTATTGATTAGAGAAATGCAAATCAAAACAACTCTGAGGTATTACATCATACCTATCAGATTTGCTAATACAACAAAAAGGAAAAATGATAAATGTTGGAGAAGATATGGAAAAATTGAAACACTAATGTGTTATTGGTGGAGTTGTGAACTGATCCAACCATTCTGGAGAGCAATTTGGAACTATGCGAAAAGAGCTATAAAACTGTGCATACCCTTTGATCCAGCAATACTACTACTAGGTCTGCATCCCAAAGAGATCATAAAAAAGGAAAAAGGACTCACATGTACAAAAATATTTATAATAGTTCTTTTTATGGTGGCAAAGAATTGGAAATTGAGGCCATTTTGTGTTTACATAAAAAAAAAAAAACACAGCAGGGGAATGGCTGAACAAGTTATAGTGTATGAATATAATGGAATACTTTTATTCCATAAGAAATGATGAAGAGGTGGACTTCATAAAAACCTGGAGAGATTTACATGAACTGAGGTTGAGTGAAGTGAGTGAATAAAATCAGAAGAACATACACTTTAACGGTAACATTGTGCAAGGATCAGTTTTGATATACTTAGCTCTTCTCAGCAATACAAGGATCAACAAGGACAACTCCAAAAGACTCATGATGGAAAATGTTATCTACATCCAGAGAAAGAACTATGAAGTCTGAATGTAGATAGAAGCAGATTATTTTCTCTTTTTTTATTTCTGGTGGTTTTTCCCTCTTGTTCTGATACTTCTTTCACAACATGACAAATGTGAAAATATGTTTAATATGATTATACATGTATAGACTATATCAAATTACATATCATCTTGGGAAAGGAGGAGGAGAGAGAGGCAAGAAAATTTAGAACTCAAAATCTTCTAGAAGTAAATATTGAAAACTAAAAATAAATAAATTTTCAAAAAGAAAAAAAGGCTCTTTTACACCAAAATATTTGTAGCATCATATTTTGGTATAACAAAGTACTAGAAACAAAATATATACCCATCAATTTGGAAACAGTCAAAGAAATTGGTGTGTGTGTGTATGAATATATGTATCTATATGTATATATGTGTATATATACATGTATATATGTATTCTATATATAATGTGTTTATATATGTGTGTGTAAATATGTGTTTATATGAATGAATATATATGTGTGTGTATATATATAGAGAGAGAGACAGACAGACAGACAGACAGACAGAGAGACAGAGAGAGAGAGACAGACAGACAGAGACAGAGAGACAGAGAGAGAGAAAGAGGCAGAGAGACAACCCTAACTTCTAACTTCTGAAAGCCAGGTGAGTTACATTTCACCATTCCCTCAGGGTTCTCTAGTACTTTTATGGGAATTGGTTTTGGGGGGACTGCCTAACCTTTCTGCCATTCATTTCATTTCCCTCCAATCCTATTTCCACAAATTTAGGGGACGCTAGCTCTCCAATTCCATTTAATTACTAAGCCAGTAGTAAGAATGAATATACAGGTAGTAGCTGTGAGCTCTCCCACCCAGCGTGCACTCGCCCTCCCACCCAGCGTGCACTCGCCCTCCCCTGCCTCCAGGTGCGGTACCACCTCCTCTCTCTCTTAAGGGTTTAAACTTGCCACTTCCAAGTTCGCCATGGATGATGACATTGCTGCTCTAGTTGTTGACAATGGCTCTGGCATGTGCAAAGCTGGCTTTGCCGGAGATGACGCCCCTCGGGCCGTCTTCCCCTCCATTGTTGGGCGCCCCAGACATCAGGGTGTGATGGTGGGTATGGGCCAGAAAGACAGCTACGTGGGGGATGAGGCTCAGAGCAAGAGAGGTATTCTGACCCTGAAGTACCCCATCGAACATGGTATTGTCACCAACTGGGATGACATGGAGAAGATCTGGCATCATACTTTCTACAATGAGCTCCGTGTGGCCCCTGAGGAGCACCCTGTGCTGCTCACAGAAGCCCCCCTGAACCCCAAAGCCAACAGAGAGAAGATGACTCAGATTATGTTTGAGACCTTCAACACCCCAGCCATGTACGTTGCCATCCAGGCTGTTCTGTCCCTGTATGCCTCTGGTCGTACCACTGGTATTGTGATGGACTCCGGTGATGGTGTGACCCACACTGTGCCCATCTATGAAGGTTATGCCCTTCCCCATGCCATCCTCCGTCTGGATCTGGCTGGCCGTGATCTGACGGACTACCTCATGAAGATCCTGACCGAGAGAGGGTACAGTTTCACTACCACAGCTGAGAGGGAAATCGTGCGTGACATCAAGGAGAAGCTGTGTTACGTCGCCCTAGACTTTGAGCAGGAGATGGCTACTGCTGCATCTAGCTCCTCTCTGGAAAAGAGCTACGAGCTCCCTGATGGTCAGGTTATCACCATTGGCAACGAGAGGTTCCGGTGCCCAGAAGCTCTTTTCCAGCCATCTTTCTTAGGTATGGAATCCTGTGGAATCCACGAAACTACCTTCAACTCTATCATGAAGTGTGATGTTGACATCCGTAAGGATTTGTATGCCAATACCGTATTGTCTGGTGGTACCACCATGTACCCAGGCATTGCCGACAGGATGCAGAAGGAGATTACAGCCCTAGCTCCCAGCACAATGAAAATCAAGATCATTGCCCCACCTGAGCGCAAATATTCTGTCTGGATTGGAGGCTCCATCCTGGCGTCTCTTTCCACCTTCCAGCAGATGTGGATCAGCAAACAGGAGTATGATGAATCTGGGCCCTCCATTGTTCACCGCAAATGCTTCTAAATGGACTGTGTGTTTTTTGATTTTTTTTTATTTATTTTTTTTTTGTCAAAAGGGTGTGACATGATAATTGCCCAAAAAAAGAGATGAGATTGGCATGGCTTTATTTGTTTTTTTTGTTTTGTTTTGTTTGTTTTTGGCGCTTGACTCAGGATTTAAAAACTGGAACGGTGAAG
This sequence comes from Notamacropus eugenii, assembly GCF_028372415.1. Lineage (NCBI taxonomy): Eukaryota > Metazoa > Chordata > Mammalia > Diprotodontia > Macropodidae > Notamacropus > Notamacropus eugenii. The sequence continues at coordinate 82,873,078 of NC_092878.1, read as the reverse complement.
GTGATGAGCAGTCTAAGTACGTTGGAGGCAAACATCCCCAAAGTTCTACAGTGCGTCTTCAGGACTCTTGATTGTACATTTATGTTTTTTTTTAATAGTCATTCCAAATATTGTATAATGCATTGTTACAGAGAAATTAGTTCTGTAATGAGCTGAGTAACAAATCCAGATGGGGAGAGGGGGAGGGGGGAGGTACTAGTATTGCTTTACATGTAAATTAATGTAATCCTTTAAAAAAAACTTTTTGTATCTTCCGCCTTAATACTTGTTCCTTTTTTTTTTTAAATTGTCAGCCATATTGAATGGCCCCCTAAATTCCCTCCCTGCCTCCAACATAGATGTGAATGAAGACAAGACTTCACAGTCTCCCTGCGAGTTTTATGAGATTGGTGCCAGTACTTGGGGGAGGGGAGGAGCTTTACCTGTACACTGACTTAAGACCAGTTCAAACAAAAGTGCACACGTTAAAGAAAAAAAAAATGAATATACAAACATCCTCCCAATCACTTTGAGGGTATAATCTCTGTACCCAGTCAATTTGTAGAGAAAGGAGGGGGATTAGGTTCACAGTTTAGCTCAGTTCCTATGTAGCACAGTCCCAAAGCTTAATCTTGGGATAGAATACCAGATATGTTGGCTTGTCAGGTCTTCCCTGATAGGCTGGTAGCAATATCCAACCTGGAATCCTGCCTCCAAGGTCATCATGGCTTTATTCCAGGTCCAGGAATACTGCCTGTACCTAGAACTGGAAAGGACAAATGAAATTGATCAGAATAAAACCACAGGCCTGTTTCTCAAGGTCACAGGACCTAAAAGGAGAACAGAAGAAGGTGGTCTTTCCCTTAACAAGCTTAGTTCATGGTGCCTATGCTGGACAGGAACACTGACCTTCACCTTTTTTGGGTACAGCTGGAAAAAGACAGAGAGATAGACTGCCCTAGTCTGGTTACGTTAAAGATGCAGCCATGGAGTCTGTTCCCATCCATGTGTCAAAGGAATAGCTGAATGCCTTCTCCCAGAAGCAGGAGTCTGGCATCTGTCACTTAGGTACCTCCATGTATGGTGATCCAGGCACATAAGAAGCATATTTCTGTATCTCTATTATAGACAAATGTAATGGAATATTATTGTGCTGTAAGAAACAATGAATATGAAAAATATAGAGAATCCTAGGAAGAGATATGTGACTTGATACAAAGTGAAGTAAGCAGAACCAAGAAAACAATAGAGATGATGACTGCAAAAATATAAGTGGGGAAAGAAGAAGCAAAAAGATTAGGAATCAAAAACTATGTAAAAAGATGACCAAGTTTAGTTCCAATAAAGAGTTAAAAGAGTGTTCCTCTCTCTTTTGAAGATGTGTTGAATACTGACTCAGTTAATATGTTGGTTACTTTTGTTGAAAAACCTTTTTTTCTCTTTATTTTTTCCCTCTCTGTTGTAAAGGATGGCTCTCTGGGAATGGGAGAGGAGAGAAATATTAGGAAATGAAGGTGAGGTAGAAAATAAAAATTATCAATAAACATTTTATTTTTTAAAAATAGCTCAATTTCTAAATCACTCTTCCATTGTCACAGTTTTGCCCTCCTACTTATTGAATGATGTAAGTGAAGTCTGGTAATATGGACTCTTTCAGATGCATGTAGGAAATGGAGGGCTACCATCCAGGGATGGGGAACCTGTAGTCTCAAAGTTGCATATTAAAAATATGACAGTACCATATTGGTACATGGTATAGCCGCTACACCATGCTGTGTGTTTATATCTTCAACAGGGTACATATTAACAGTCATCTCCTTATAATTTACAGGGGGACAAGAGAAGAAGCCATTTTAGTCAATCAATAAGCATTTATTAAAGTACCTACTAGAGCAGCTGGATGGCACAGTGGATAGAGTCAGGAAGTCTGGAATCTGGCAGTCTGGAGTCAAAAGGATTTGGTTCAAATCTGGCCTCAGACACTTACTAGTTATGTGACACTGGGCAAGTCATCTAACCCTTTTTGCCTCAGTTTCCTCATCTGTAAAATGATCTGGAGAAGAAAATGGCCAGACCACTCCAGTTTCTTTGCCAAAAAAGCTCCAAATGAGGTCACGAAGAATAGGACATGACTAAAATGACTGACCAAACACAGGCACTTGCTATATTCTAGGAACTGCATTAAGCACCATGGATACAAAAAAAGAGGAAAAAGACAGTTTCTACTTTGAGCAAGCCTCATCTTGCTTTAACTATAGAGTGTTTAATGGGTGAGTGAAAAACAAAAACCCTTAACAAAACAGACTTCCAAATATGCTTAATTTTCAATCATGTCTGTTGATTAACTGAGAGCATATTTATAAAGCACTTAGCACAGTGTCTGGCCCGTACAAGGTATTATACAAATGCTTGTTCCCCAGAGAGCACTCACTTTTTTAGCTAAATCTAAGTTTTCTTCATCCCAAATTTGCTTCTTATAATGTTCCTGTATTGGCCTTCCTCTCCCAGACAGTATATTCAGGAAGGCAAATAATGCATAATATTAATCAGAGCCATATTTAATTAGGAAGGTAGATCTGTTTGGAGAAAACAGACATATAATGAATTCGAAGCCAATAGAAATTATTACTACTACTATTCTCACTATTATTATTATTAACATCTAAGCTATTGCTTTTCTCCACTGGCTAGGGTTTCAGAGCTGTAAAAATACTATACTGCTTCTGTCAAAAACTTGGCTTGCAAGTGAAATGGAATTGGGGCCAGAGGGAAAGAATTGTTTTCTTGTCTCAGTATGATTTTTGCTTATTGGCTGAGAAATGGCAATTAAATGAGGTAACTAATCAGTGGCAGATAAGCTCCCATTCAAAAGAGGATCTGAAGTTTAAATTAATAGCCATCGTCAAGATATTTAATGGGGAAGGCTTGTCTTTGTGAAATTCACAAAATTTGAAAAAAGAAAAAAGCAAGGGACTTTTTTACCTGTTATTTCATAATTTCAGTTGACTATTTAAATCCAGAAATAACTAGGTGGTACAGTGGCTAGATTGCTGGATCTAGAATCAGGAAAACTTATATTCAAATCTTTTCTCAAACACTTCATAGGTAACCCTAAGCAAATCACTTTACCATTGCCTGTCTCAGTTTCCCTATCTGTAAAATGGGGGTAATAATAGAACCTTCCTCTCAGGGAGGGAACATTTGTAAAGTACATAATGTAAATTAACATTTGTAAAGCACATCTTAAAACACTACTTAAATATCAGCTATTATTATATACATGGAGTTCCATAATAATCAGCTTGAGTAGAGTGGAAAATGTTCTGGCGTTGGAGTCAGAGAAGTTGGGTTAAAATCCCAGTTCTGCCACTCACTACTTGTCCCACCTCAAACACATTACTTAACTTCTTTAAGTCTCAGTTTATTCATCTATAAAATGAGAGAGTTGGACTCGATGGTTTCTTAGGCTACTTCTAAATCTAAGATTGTGTGATCATCTCAGTTGTTGACAGATTTACCAAGTCTTTCAGACTTTAAGTCTTAGACAGATAGAGAAACTAAATGTCCCTTCTGTACATTGAGAGAAATAATAACAATAGAAATTAGGGAAATGACCTGTGTGGCAAAATGCCAGACTCATTGCTTCCTCTCTTTACTACCACCTATAAAAGACTTGGGGTCATTTCTAGGGTTACCCTTAAAATGAGGTCCTTCCCTTACCTCTCTGATTTGCCTCTGCACACTTTGAGATCAATGGTCTTAAAAACTTTCACACATAAATACAAAAGATCTGGGTCCACTTTAAGGAATCTCTCACTCTCTTAATTTTTCATACCTCTATCTAGGCACCAAGCCCAATCCACTCTCAGTCCGTGGTCGTCTTCTTCCACCTTAGCTATCCATAAAGTGTCTTACTAGTTCCATCTAACTTCTTCCTCTAGTCCAAAGTGGATCTTTCTCTAAATTCTCCTAGCTACCAGGCAGATAGTGTCTTCTTTAACATAGTAATAATAGTAACCATTCACACAGCACTTTAAGTTACAAAATAATAAAACATTATCTCACTTGATAGGTCTCCCATTGCATCCAGGGCCATTGATAGTCATCCTGACATGTCTTGCTAATGGACTCCAACCACACTAGAGAAGAGAATGGGTCTGACGACTGCACAGCCCTGCCTCACTTAAATCTAATTCACATGCAAGTCAAGACATCACCCTCCAGATGTCATTGGTCATCTTCCAATGAAGAACAAATAATCTCCTTTAATTCTCACAACCTTACATGAGGCAATTGCTATTATAATACTCATTTTACAGATGAGGAAACTGAGGCTGTGAAAGATTAAGTGATTTGCCCAGACTCACAAAGCTTGTAAGTATCTGAGGCAGAATTCAATCTTGGGTCTTACTGACTCCAAGTCTAAAACACTATCACACTGCATGACCTAGTTTCCTCTGATTCTCAGCTTGGTTAGAGCAGAATCCCACATCCAGTTCCCTTATATCTCTAAGAAACTAGCCTCTTTTGGTTCACAGCTTCTTTGGCATTCATTTATTTTTCCCTCCCTGTACTCATTGTCTTCCTCCTCCAATCCAGACACCTGGATTTGATGTCCATTGCTCCACTTTTAAACTAAGTCCCCATATCTGTCTGGTTGCTTAAGGGAAAACACGGTCATACAAACGCTGGCCTTAGCCTGAGTTTCTGGTTTCTCTTAAAAGACAGACATCTTGGCTAGAAATGTGTGGTACACACAGAAGCAGGAAATGATGAATCACTAAAGGAAAGCTCAGCTTTGCTTCCTTCTTTCCTATTCTTATACTATTCAAGGTTAGCCCAAATGCTAACTTTATCCGGGAGTGACTATTTTTAAAATTTTTAGCATTTTCAGATTTCATCTGGGTTTTGTTTGTTTGGACTTGCTATGGGATATTTGCTCATTGTTTCACAACTTTTTAGTTTGGCTTAGGGAAGCCAGTAGAGTTCATTTTATTGTTAACAACTCTCTTTCTCTTTAAGAACTGCCCTTGGGGCAGTTAGGTGGCACAGGATAGAGTACCAGCCCTGGAGTCAGGAGGACCTAAGTTCAAATCTGGTCTCAGACACTTACTAGCTATGTGACCCTGGGCAAGTCATTCAACCCCAATTGCCTCAACCAAAAATTTTAAAAAAAAAGATGTCCCTGCTTTTTTCTTTCCTTGGGTTGCACATAATAAAGACAAAAATTATATGAAGTAAGATTTGAAAAGAAAATCAAGACAAAGTAGTAGAAACACAAAGGAGTCACACTCAAGCCAGCTCTGCCTGCCTTTTCTGTGGTATTTATATCCATTTTCTCCCTGGTCTAAGTCCAAATTGCTCACATATTGCTGTTAATAGTCCTGACAATGAATAGTGAAGCTCTGAACTTATTCCTCCAGCTCCTTCAAGAAAGATAGCAAGAGGATGGCCAGTGTCTGGTGCAGATCACAATCCATATGTACCTCCTCATGTTATGGAACTTTCAGTCAATAAATACTCAGGATCTACTCCAACATTCTGGAAGTCTTCCTCTAAGTCAAGGATTAATACATGATGAAACAAGGGCCAAATCCTTTTTGTCACCTGTTTTCATGTGGCCTGGGAACTAAAAATGGTTTTTATATTTTAAAATGTAAAAACTCTTCTTAGTTCCTGGACTGTAATAGACAGGCAGCAGCTGGATTTGAACCAGGGCCTAAGCTGCAGACCCCTATTCTAAGTCGTTTAAGATTATGTGAGTACCACTGCCATATTCTGAATGATTAACTCATATCTTTCTCTTATTATACATCTTTGCTTGATCATTTATGCTATGTCTTGTGGATGAATCACCATGCACACTTGCTAAACCATCACTATGCTTCTAACAGAGATAAACATCCCTAAGAGGTTGGATTTACATTCTCATTAAGTATGAATTTGAGGATGGAGAGAGAAGGAGAGGGTTTTTGTCACAAGAACAGAGTCCTTAGTTTCCTTAAGAGGAGAAAGACTGCTGGGAAGGGAGAAAAAGGGAAGTCTACACCCTGAAACTTTTCCTATTTTGCAAGTTATCTAAGACTAGCCTTGTCTTTGTATGTTTATGCAAACGAGATAATGTATAAAATGTTTTGCAAGCCTTAAAGCGCTATATAAATGCCAAATATTGCTAGTAGGTAAAGATAGAAGAGTTTCTTTCTCCCATAGCCCCCTGGGATAGTATAAGGAGGCTTGTTCCCTCAAAAGCTAGAATGGAGGTGAAGTGGCAAAAGCTAGAATCTTCTAGAGAAGCCTGAGTAGCTATGAATTTTGTGAGTCTAGAGTCAGTAGACAGATGTGTAAATATGTGTAAAATATGGAGAAAATTATTTTAGGAGCCCCAAATATCACTTTGTATCTTGGAAATGCTTATCAAATAATACTCTAGCATCTTAAAGAGATCAACACACTTTACACAAAAGAAGCATTTACTTCATTTGTCATCTTTACAATTCCTCATAGGAATAACGAAAAATCATTTCACTGTATTAGCATTATTTTTGTCCTAAAGTTTAATTTGCATGCTAGCGTAACTAGAAAGTTAAGATAGCAATTTGGTAAAATGAAGACTGGATTTTCCCCAGTGCCTCTGCACCTCTTCACATCAAGGAAAGTGTCCTAATGTTGAGGCAGATGGAGCAAAGAGGATGCAAGATAAGAGATACAAGGTCAAAATGCAGGATGTGACCTGTCAGAAAATGCTGAAAAAGAGTATGTGTTGAAGCCCCCCCACTGTGGACTTATCTGTGTCCTTTCACAAAGCACCCCTCAACTACCTGACATTCCACAACAGCTCTTCCCCTCCCCTTTTCTGTTCCCTTTGCTTACCTGTATGCATTTATAAAGATACTCTGGATTACATGACATTTCAGAGCTCTGCTTTCCCCCCTCCTCCCATTCTCTCAGGTATTTTTTCTTATGGAGCTCATCAACAACTTGTTCAATTTCCTTTTCTAAGATAGGGTGTTTTAAGTATTTCCTCTTCTGTTAATTTAAACAATTTAGATCTTCATAAAAATTCAACCATCTCACTTAGGCTGTTAGATTTATTGACATAAGATTAAGTAAAATAGCTGTTAGCAATTGCTTTAATTTCCTCTTCATTGGTGGGGCATTCACTCTTTTCATTTTTTGATACTGATAATTTGTTTTTCTTCTTTCTTTTTTAAAATCAAATTAACCAATGGCTTATTTATTTTATTGGGCCTTTTTTCATAAAACCAGTTCCTAATTTTACATATTAATTCAATGGGTTTCTTATTTTCAGTTTTGTCAATCTTTCCTTTGGTTTTCAGGATTTTCAATTTAGTATTTTTATAAAATTTGTTCTTTTTCTAGTTTTTTCAGTTGCACACCCAGTTCATTGATCTGTTTTATTGATGTAAGTATTTAGAGATATAAATTTTCCCCTGCTTACTGCTCTGGCTGCATCTTATAAATATTGATATGTTGTCTCATTTTTGTCATTCTTTTTAATAAAACTATCAAAAGTTTCTATGTTTTTTTATCCATATATTGCTTAGGCTTTAATTATTTAGTTTCAAATTAATTTTTAATTTGTTTCCACAGTCCTGTACTGAATGTGATTTTTTATTCATTATGAACTGAAAAGGATATGTTTAATATTTCTGCTTTTCTGCATTTGGTTGTAAGATTTAAAGCCCTATTTAATGGTCATTTTTTTGTGTAAATGTCATGTCCAGTAAGAAAACAATATATTTCTTTCTATTGCTATTCAGTTTTCTCCAAAGGTCTACCATATCTAACTTTTCTAAAATTCTATTCATCTCCTTAACTTCTTTCTTGCTTATTCTTTCTGTTCGATTTATCTAGTTCTGAGAGGGGGCAGTTTAGTTTTACTGTCTATTTCCTCCTATAACTCATTTAATTTTTCCATTAAGAATTTGGATGCTATACTCTTTGAGGCATATATATTTAGTACTGATATTACTTCATCATCTATGGTACCTTTTATCAAAACGTAGTTTCTCTGCTTACCTCTTTTGATTAGATCTATTTTTGCTTTTGCTTTATCTGAAATAATGATTACTACTCCTGCATTTTTTTGTTTAGCTAAAATATAATAGATTCTTCTCTAACCCTTTACCTTCTCTCTCCCTCTCTCCCTCTCTCCCTCTTCCCTCCCCCCCCCCCCCCACCTCTTTTGCTCTTCTTATAAATAACACATTGTAGGATTCTGGTTTTTAATCTACTTTGCTATCCACTTCTATTTTTAGGGTAAGCTCGTCCCATTCCCATTCACATTTATGATTACTGTGTATTTCCCTCCACATTAATTTTTCCCCTATTTATCCTAATCTCTCTCTTTCTTCTTTCACCCTGTTCCTCCACAAGAATGTTTTGCTTCTGACCACTGCCTCCTGTGATCTTCCCTCCCTTTTATCAGTGCCCCACTTCTCTTAACCCCCTCCTCTACTTCTTCCCTCTAAGGTAAGATATATTCCTTTACCCAACTAAGTGTATATGCTATTCCTTCTTTGAGCCAATTCCAATGAGAATAAGGTTCAAGCATTGCCCACCACCACCACTCATATTTCTTGCACTACAAAGACCCTTTTGTGTCTCTTTTATAATAATTTAATCCATTTTATCTTTTCCCCCTTCTCTGAGTGCATCCCTCTTACTCCCCCTTAATTTTATTTTTCTGGATATCATCCCATCATGGTCAACACATACTCATGCCCTCTGTTTATGTATTCTCCTTCTTACAAGTATCATCTTCCCATTATAATTATCTACTTCTTACAAGTATCATCTTCCCATTATAATTATCATCTTCCTATGTAGGAATGTAAACAGTTTAACCTTATAGAACTCTTTCTGATTTCCCTTTCCTGTTTACCTTTTTATGCTTCTCTTGAGTATTGTATTTAAAGGTCAAGTTTTCTATTCAGCTCTAATCTTTTCATCACGAATGCTTGAAAAGCCTCCATTTGCCCCCTGAAATATTATACTCACTTCTGGTGGGTAGGTGATCCTTGGGTGTAAATCCTTTGTAATCCTTGTAAATCCTTTGCCCTCCAGGATATTATATTCCAAGTCCTCTGATCCTTTCATGTAGAATCTGCTAAATCTTGTGTTATCCTGACTGTGACTCCACAATATTTGTATTGTTTCTTTCTGGTTTCTTGCAGTATTTTCTCTTTGACACAGAAGCTCTGGAATTTGGCTATAATATTTCTGTGAGCTTTCATTTTGGGATCTCTTTTGGGAGAGGATCAGTGGATTCTTTTTAATTTGTATTTTACTTGCTAGTTCTAGAATATCAGAGCAGTTTTCCTTGCTAATTTCTTGAAATATAATGTTTAAACTCCTTTTTTTTATCGTGGCTTTTAGGCAATCCAATAATTTTTAAATTATCTTTCCTTGATCTATTTTTCAGTTCAGTTGTTTTTATAATGAGATATTTCACACTTTCTCTCATTTTTTTATTCTTTTGACTGCTTTTTTCATGGAGTCATTAGCTTCCAGTTGCCCAATTTTGCTTTTTTTTTGCTTTTTTTCTTTTTATTAATTTTATTTATTTTCAGTGTTCTACAATCACTACCACACAATGTAGATTCTTCCCCCTCCCTCCCCAAGATGGCATACAATTTTATATAGGTTCTACACATGCATTCCTATTAAATATGTTTTTACTATAGTCATTCTGTGCAAAAGAATTAAAACGAATGGGAGAAATCATATAACAAACCAAAACATAATACAAAAGAAAATGATCTGCTACCTTCTATGATTTAATTCCATAGTTCTTTCTCTGGATGTGGAAGGCATTTTGCCTTCCCAGTTTTGCTTTTTAAGGAATTCTTTTTTTAGCGAGCTTTTGTACTTCCTTTTTCATTTTGACCAATCTTGTTTTTTAAAGAGTTCTCTAAGTGGATTTTTGTGTCTCTTTTACCATTTTGCCTGCTCTATTCTTAAAGTGTTATTTTCCTCAGTATTTTTGTGGCTCCTTTACCAAGTTGCTGACTTTTTTCATGATTTTCTTGCACCACTCTCATTTCTTTTCAAATTTTTTCCTCTACCTCTCTTATCTGAGTTATTAAATCCTTTTTGAGCTCTTCTAGGAATTTGGACCTGAGACCAATTCACGCTTTTCTTTGAGGCTTTTGATGCAGCTGTTTTGACATTGTTGTCCTCTTCTGACTTTGTGTTTCGATCTTCCCAGTCACCATAGTAACTTTCTATGGTCAGATTTTTGTTGTTGTTATTTGTTCATTTTCCAGTTTACTTTTTTACTTTTAACTTTATGTTAAAGTTGGGTTCTGCTCCTAGAGTGGACAGGCACTACTCCAAGCATCAGATTTTTCATGCTGTTGTTTCCAGAATTAGTTGTGAGGGTCTGTAAGCTTCTAGTTCTTCCAACTGGCATAATCTAAGGATAGTTATGGTCACTTGCTTCCTTGTCTATGCTATGCTCTGTGAGTAGCCACAAGCACTCTTTACAGCTCTAGAACCATGACCCAGGTCCACAATCCTGCTAACCTTCCTTCTTGCCCGCAACTGTGACTCAGAACCAAGTATGAGCAATGCAACAGAGTCTTAATCCCACTGCCAGAAAAGAGTCCCATGTAGTATCTTTCTGACCAGTTATCTGACCCCCTTACCATTCATGGGCTGAGAGCTCCAGAAGCCACTGTTGCCATTCAGTCACCTCCAAAGCCTGTGCTGGCATGCCCGAGTGTAGCCTGCACTGGAGGAACCTGTATGCACTCTCCTCTGTCGCCACTGAGACCTTTCCTGCTCTGATTTTCTAAGTCATCTTGAGCTAGAAAATTGTTTTGCCCTGTTGTTTTGCTGGTTCTGCCACTTCAGAATTGATTTTGAGGCATTATTTTAATGTTGTTTGCAGGAGAATTTGACATAGGTCAGGCAAGCACCTGCCTTTGCCATCTTAACCTTGTCCCTCATATGAAATGCAACATGAACACTTAGGCAGAAGGAAGGGAGAGAGAATGGGGGAGAGTTGCAGTGGTTTTTTTTTTTTTAGGTGATCCACTCTTCTGAGGGGAGAGGAAGAGATTGACTTTTGAAGAGAAAATATCTACTTCTGAATATGCTTTCTGCTTAATAGCTATGACAACCTCCTTTTTACTAAGAAAAAGATGACAGGGCTTATAAAAACTGTGACCAGGTACATGCAGCTGCCAATTCAAACAGTCAGATCCAGACATAAAGGAGCTGTGAGGTAAGAGTTGGCAAAAGTTTCATTTGTTTGTGTTCAGACAGGAGAGGATCCCCCACAAATTTTTTCTGCTGGGCACTATTATTTCAAAAGGTCACAGAGGGATAATAGAAGTCTCCCTCTATAGATGGCAACTTGGTATAGTGGAGACAGAAATACCTGAGACAGACCTTTGGGTTCTAGAACCAATATTGGCCTATTTGCTTAATTCTGGACCTCTTACTCTGGGTCTCAGTTTCTTGTGTGTAACATAAAGCATGATATTAGATGATTACTAAGGTCCCTTCAGTTATTTGAGTGTAACTTAAGGTGGCACAAATTTGTCAACAGAACACAATGAAAAAAAACAAGATGAATGCAATCAAGTGTTAGTCAAAGACACATGGATAATTCTCACTTGAGGGCTAAGCTGACACTTCCTTCATCCCATCAACCTTACAGAGTGGATTGTGGTTCTTACATTATCCATGGGTCCTGGAGAAACTCTCCCTCATCTTCAGAATTAACATTTCTACCAAACTGTCCACTTCTTCTACCTATCAAGACTCACCAACTTAGAGATTTCTTTGACTCCTTTCTCTCCTTTGTCACCCATATCCAAATTCTCATCCAATCTTACCAAAATGTCTCTTAGTTGCTATCCTTCCTTCCCATTTCCATAGGCACCATTGAATCACAACTCCTTTCAGCATCTCATACTGATAATCTCCAAGCTGGCCTCCCTGTCTACATTCTTTCTCCTCTCTCGTCTACCCTGCACAATACTAAAGATGGATTACTTCTTTATTTTCAGGCTTACCTTGCTTTAAAAAAAAATGAACATCTAGATTTAAAAACCAAATAAATTATGGGAAGATGATGCGTCATTCTAAAGCAGTTTTACTTTGCAAACTGATTCCCCCTCAAAGGCTATAACAAAAAATCATTCTTCCTAAAAATAGCTAAAAGGTTTATAGATTTAGAGATGAGGTGAAAGTGAATGCAATTGTAAGGATTCAATTCTAATTCAAAGTAAATGCAATTATGTGTCTGGTCAGTAATAATGTCATGTTCTCTTTGGGACTCCTTCTCCCAGAATTCTATGTGAAAACTCAGAATGTTGTGACTCTAAGGATTTGGGAGAGAGTCAAGAGGGTATGACCTAAAGTAGGAGAAGAAGAGATATAGCTTTGGATCTTCCAGTCTATGAGAGACAATGAGGCAAGTCCCTTACACCAATCTCCTTTGGGTAGCACTTCTACTATCACTGAAGTGTCCTCTTCAGCTCATGACAGCACTAGACTTGCCAGTTTTGATGGACAAGCTCTTTGCTAGCCATTTTGAGGCACCCTTGGGCGAGAAAGAATGGCATTGAGAACTCACTGATTCACTATGAGAAATGACAGTATCCCATGCATCAAGGTGTTACACTTCCAGTCTTTATCTGATGATTCAGTTGCTAAGCATGGTAGTACAGGAATTGGTTTAAGCTAAGGAGCAAATGTGACGTAGATACAGCATAGCTTTAGTTAATAAGACAGAAACTTTTCCTAAATCAGGGGTGGAGAACCTGCAGCCTCAAGGTCACATATGGCCCTCTAGGTCCTCAAGTGCTACCCTTTGAATCCAAACTTCACAGAACAAATCCTAATTATTAATTTATTAATTAATCCTTAATAAAAAAAATTTCCTGTGAAGTTTAGATTCAGTCAAAGGGCTGCACTTGAGGACCTAGAAGGCCACATATGGACTTGAGGTCTCAGATTCCCCACCTCTGTCCTAGATGAATGACTTAAGACTCAAGTGCCCCCCATCCAATAAATAGGAGTCTCCCAAGAATCTACCTTGGCTACTTTTCCTAGATGTATAAGACCTGATGGAACCTCTAGTTCTCTGCAGAGTTACCTTCACCTGAAATTCACCAAGAACATCTTTAAGGAGCAATAGGAAGACCATTAGAAGTTGTGCTTCCTTATAATCCTCCTTGAAAACATCCTACCTTACTAAAACATGGGCTTACTTGAGTACTCTCAGCTCTGAATGTTGTATTTCAGTTGTTGTGTCCAACTTCATGATCCCATCTGAGGTTTTCTTGGTAAATAGATTGGAGTGGTTTGCCATTATCTTCTCCAGCTCATTTTATAGATGAAGTAATTGAGGTAAACATGATTAAGTGGCTTTCCCAGGATCACACAACTAGTAAGTGTCTGAGGCCACATTTGAACTCAAGTCTTCCTGACTCTAAGCCCAACATTTTATTTAGCCACCCAGCTGCCAAATATTGCATTGCTTCAGGGCAAACTCTATCTGGAACGTTAACAGACTTTTCACTGTTCCTCTACTTGATTTACTAGCACAGAATTGGGAGAAACTGAACTTAGAACATCATTTCTCATGGTTAAGAAGAGATACGAAGAGGAATGGGTGGTAAGAATGTTTGCTGCCTATGTTCACTTCCTTGTTATTAACCTTGCATTTCTATTTTAAGTATTAATTTTTTACATTAGATGATGTTGCATATGTGTAACTGACTATTCAAGACTTGGAAGCAAAATGGTGGCTTGGGAGTAATAAAGAATGGCCCCAAGCAGGTTCCAGATATCTACTGGTAGTATTCCTTGGCCCTACTTAATAAAACATAAGGATGGAGTCATTTTTATTGTTCAGATCTACTATATCATTGGTATAGGAAATGTCTAGTATGTATTTAAGGTTTGCAATTTAAAATTTTGTGCTTGTTGATCATTACATTGATAATTGTTTGTAGAGCTCTAGACTGGATCCAGAAGGACCTGTGTTCAAGTCCTGTTTCTGTCACTTACCAGCTGGGACGTCCCAAGCAAGTCACCTCTCTCAGGCTGTTTTCTCATCTATAAAATGGAAATAATAATAGCACCTATCTTCCAAGACTGCTGTGAAGATTAAATTAAATAATGCATAGAGAGAAAGTGCTTCACAAACCTTAAAATGCTAACTATGAAAAAGTTAGCTGTGACATTTTGTCTCATTGACATTTGGTTGCAAGGACAAAAAACTGAACCTGTTAGTTTGCTCCCTCCACTATGTATCTGCTGCCCTCTGAGGAGCTAGATGCCCTTCCCTGGGGCATCACCACTTCTAAACTCATCATCATGCTGCTAATTCAAGTCAATCAAGATACCACCTCCCCCTTGAAGGGCTGGAGGGTGAAGAACCAAACTTCTCCCAATGCTTTCCTTTATACAGGGTAGAAACTAGGCTTTCTCAGCTCATTCCACTTTTCATCTGCTGCTCTGCCTGGTTTCAACACCATAGCATAAGATGTCGTCAGGTACCCTCACAGACCTTTCTTCCTTTTGTGTGTTGTCTAATCTTTTAAATTGTAAAGCTCCTAGAGTGCTGGAACTGTCTTTCTTTTATTAATTGTATCTGCAGCACTTAAAATAGAGCCTGGCACATCACAGGTGCTTAATAAATGTTTATTGAATCAGATTGAATTGGATCTCTGCATTTATATCAGGGATGGTAGTTTCCTGTATCTACTGCAATCCAAAAATCTAACAATGAGACTTCACCATAAATAACAGCTACAGAATTATACCTTCAGGAGACAGATTACAGCAAGATTATGTGGAATTTCATAATTCTCTGAAACTTTGGAGATGAGCTAGTTATCACTGGGAGAATTCAAAGGAAAGGTCTTGCAAAACAGACCCTTACTTAGATTTTCCATTTAGATGCTCTCATTGCCATTAAGCAGAAGAGCAATTTGGATGGGACCAATTGCCTTTTATAAACAAGAGATAGGCAGTTATGTCTCATCACCAAGTCCATTAGTGCTACTAACTATTTTCAACTCATTCCATATTCCTTTGCCACAGACTAACCAAAATTTTCCAAAATGACCCCTGATTACACAGTCCCCCAGAATATTACCTCACAGAGTGTACACTCATTACTCAATTGAGGTTTCCATGACAATTGTCTCTGTTCACTATGAGCCAGTCCAAATAACAGCTTATGAAGTGGTGGAACATAGTAAGGAAGGAAAGCCCAAACCCTAAAAATTAGACACAAAACTTTAGTTTTTAAAAGCTAGAAACTGCAAAGGATGCATTGTCCACCTCTGAGGTTGAGCTAGAAAGAGCTGCCTCTTTTGATCATTTAGATTTATAATTTCACAAGCAACAAGCATCCAAAATCCTGACATTTACCAATAACAAAGTCAGGTCATTTTATTTTCTTTTCTCTGAAATGTCTTTCCTAAATTAAAATCAAAGATAGAAATTTAAATTTTTTCAATGAATTTTTTCTATATATTTCTGATGGATAAGTAAAAGGCATCTTTCAAAATGTATTTTGAAATAACTCCAGATTTGTACTCTTACCTGTCATTACCTACTTTTTCACTCTCTTCACCCTCTCCACCACCCCATCACCATCCCCACTACCCAGTTCAAATAAAATGCAAACTCTTTGAAGATAAAAACTATTAAGGGTTTTTTGTCTTTGAGTCCCCTGGCTGTGTATGGTGCCTTACACATACTATGTGCTCAATAAACAGCCATTAAATTTAACTGGATGAAAAATGATATGGTCCAATGTTTCATTATTTAATATGTAATTCAATGGTCAAATAAATTGAAACTTAAAACGAGATATTTTTTCTATACTCACTTGAGTGTCAATCATTAGCAGATTCTTAATGGCTATTACTAACCTTTGTTTATTGGATGCTAATTAATTACTTGGATTTGTGTAATGGTTTCAGAAGATTTAATCACTTTTGCACACAGCAGAATCTTATTCATCTGGCATCATCATGCTGTGAGATGCTCTGGATGAATGTTTTCCCGTCTGATGGTATATCAACAGAACGGAAACTTTAGATTGTTCTATTCTAGTGGAAAGAAACCAGACACAGTCTCAGGAAGGAGTCTGCTTTCTGAGGGCCAACTTAGCTAAGCCAGAGAAGCTTAGCCCTGGTAGGCTACAGTCCTGGAGACTGATCCTTTAGTCATGGTAGAACATGAACCAAAGAGAACTACAAAATGGCCCTCAATGCTACACAACCCCTTTCTGCTTCCAAAGAGACATTGGCATCATGACAGAAAAGGGAACCATGGACTCTAAGAATCACAGTTTTTTAGACTGTCTATAAACTTTAACTTAGCTGTTTTTACTTTAAATGTGAGATCCCATCCAATGGTTATACTAATACATAGGTTAATTAAATCTTATCTATTTTGGTGGTCTCATTATAAATGAAGATAATTGAAACTAAATGGAAGTATTGCTCCCAGGGTCTCCTTGGAGATGAAAATAGTAATAATAAGCTAATAGTTATATAGTGCTTACTATGTACCAAACATTGTACAGATATTATCTCAATTGATCCTCACAACAGCCCAGGGAGGTAAGTGCTATTATTTTCTGTATTTTACACACAGGAAAACTGAGACAAATGGGTTAAATCATTTGCCCAGGATCATAAAGCTAGTAAGTGTCAGAGCCCAGATTTGGACTCAGCACTTTTTGACTCCAGGCCCCATGCACTATTAACTGCACCACCTCACTGGTCCCAAAATTAAGGAATGAAATAAAATAAAACAAAACTACTTTTATCCAAAGGCAACAAGAAATATCATTTTGTGAGACAAGTGGTAATCATGGATTGTAGTGCTTATGTTAAGTATTTTTTTAAACCATGAAAATAATTGCAGCTAATGCACCAAAATCTCCTATAGAAGATGAAGAGGTAGAGAAATTCTACCAAGAGTTTGATAAGACGCTCCAAGTTCAAGCAGTATATACTTTGGCAAAGGTGGGAATAGGTGAGGATAATGAGAAGATTAAAATTGGTTTTGTATCATTTCCTTGTTGATCATATTTACAATTAATTGTTTTTGCCCTGTCTTGTAACTGCTTATTTAAGTCATGGTTCTTGGTCTCTGAACTTAGACCAGAGCTCAGCTGGTCTGTGATGGATAAAGTTTAAAAATCCAGTTTTCTTGCCTCAAGGAATTTTGCTAACCTTGAGAAATGTGTGTGAACAGAAAGAAAATTGGGCTTGATATCTTTCTACCACCAAGCTATCCATCAAGGATGTCAGGTTTGCTCTACAAAATTCTGGGCCACTATCTCACACCTGGACTCAAAGAGCACTTCTTAGTCTCATGAGAAAAGAAGAGGAGTCAGTGCTAGCCCAGCAATTTCCAACTATTTATGTTGTTTGTTCCCTGTGCTTCAGCTTTGTAACCAATCATGATGCCCTTTATTCCATGATGTCATCTACCTTTGTTCTGTGCCCCCCAATTCCCTATATAAGGGGAATTATACTTTTGCTCAAGGTCTTTGGCATTAATGGAGGCAAGCCATGGGCCCATTTATTGATAGGTAGCATGCCCCTGCTAATAAATGTTATCTTGCACAGAGATCTACCTCAGCTTACCTTTTTGTTAAAATTTCAATCACAACAATAGTGAGGTACTAGTTGAAATAGTACTGGACTTAGAGTGAGGAAGTTGTTCAGTCATTTTTCAGTAATGGCTCATTCTTCATGACCCCATTTGTATTTTTCTTGGCAAAAATATTAGTTTGTCATTTCATTCTCTGGCTCATTTCATAGATGAGGAAAATGAGGCAGAGTTAGGTGACTTGCCTAGGGTCATGCAACTAGTACGTGAGGGCAGATATGAACTCATGAAGATGAGTCTTTCTGACTCTAGGTCAGGCACTTTATGCACTACACCACCCCGCTGCCCCTAAGCTGTTTAGTTTAATTTCCTCCTACTCTTAATTATTAACTAGAGTGAGGAAGACAAATTCAAATCTGCCCTTGCACACTTACTAGCTGTTTAACTCTGGGCAAGTCCCTTAGATTCTGTCTGCCTCAGTTTTCCCATCTGTAAAATGAAGATAATAATTATACATACCTGTCAAAGTTGTTCTAAGGTTTGGGTGAAACCTTAAATTTTTAAAGCACTTTGTAAATCTTAAATCACTATATAAATGGTAGCTAAATGTTAGAAAATATAAATCAGGAATAAGGAATGAGAGAAGTCAAAGGTTTTTAGTCTATGGAGAAGTGTCTTGTGTCATTATTAGTAATAATAATAGCCACTGTTTATACAATACTTTAAGGCTTTTAAAATACTTTTCATAATTATCTTATCTGATCTTCACAGCACTGTGAGATGGATGTTAATATTATCTCCATTTTACAGAAGAGGGAAGACTGACAGAGGTTAAGTTGTACAAAGTCACACAGCTACTAAGTGTCTTCCCCAGGCCAGGATCTAATCCAGTGTATCACCTGACTACCAAAAATCAAGAATTATTTCTTTGAGCAAAGAATAAGAAAGCACTGGCTATAGTAGGCACCAAATAACATTAAAATTTTTCATTATTGCTATAGGAGTTATCCATGAACTAGCTGTCTGCATAAAGGCATATCACTGATTTGTTAGTACAAAGGTCAAATTTAGTACAAAACTAGATGAAGAAATATGAGAGGAAGAAATGGCTTGTGATTAAAATTATTTCATCTTCACTTTTTTCTATTGTCCAAAATGTTTATTTTGAAGAACTAAAGGTTCTCAGTGATTTGTTCTCCTCCCCATCAACTGATTACAGTAAAAAAAAAAATCTTAGAAAAATATGAATAAGCAAAATATCAGAAAGAAATTGCATAGGTTAGCAAAGCCTTTTAAAAAGATTGGAAGTCCCCACTCCCACATACACCCCTTTCAAAAAGAGTTGTGGTTTGGGAAAGTGGTGTGTTTACACCAGTGGTGAACTGCAGAGGCAGTCAAAGGCATTTAAGACTTATGAGAATGGCAGGGAGAAAGCATTCACTTTAAAAATCAGCTAATAAGAGATCTTAGCTCTCTTATGTAAGGCAAGTCTTTTGATCTAAGATCAAAGCAATGGCTTCTAGATGACAGAAGGTATAGATGCCCCTGGAAAATCTAAATGCAAAAATCTCCATTGGTTTGACTGATAAGTACTTGCAAGAGGTCAAATCAAGTCCAATAGCCCTTTCAAGTTGCAGCTTAGTAAGTCTTTCCCTTGTTTTTGTGGAAAAGAGATCAAAAAGCTTCATGGGATGTCTACAGAACAATGTATCATCGAAGCAAAATTAGAGAGACACAAAAAAATTTAACGCCTGTTTTTCTTAAATATTAGTAGTGCCCCCAGAAAAGTAAAAGGTCCTTTATCATCTCCTTCACAGGACTCTGTGAGCTAAATGATCCATTTCCCTTTCTGAAATACAAGTTGTATTCCTTTACTAGACAGCTGTCCAACACATCATTCACGTAGGACTTTAGGCCCATAGTGACAATGTCAATGGCCATTACTGCAGGACCATCCCTAGATGTATCTTTGCCCACCAAAATACAGATATTCCTGGTACCCGTGAAGATCCAACTCTTTTCCATTTTCTTTCACTCTATCAAAGATTCTCTCATTTTTGGAACTAATTCTTAGATGCAAACCTGGGGAATTCTTTATTGCTCCCATAAGATTTATTTTCCCTATTCCCTAAAAGACTCTGTGTCCTCTAGTCCTGTGTAGCCCTAGCTGTTTCTAGAAGACAAGCATGAGCAACAAGCTACATGAAAATCTTCATATAAATCATCAACCCTTCTGCCTCCTCAGCTCACCTCAACTAATTAGAAACTCTAAACCTTGACACCCTAACAGAAGAGTTTCCAGTCTGAAAATGCTGGTATTATTTTCCTTTAATAGAAAGAGATGCTGGTTTTGCTGTCTGGTGGTTTGGGGACTTTGTTATGTGAGCGAGGCCTGGGTTCATGGTTGTGGGTTCATGGTTGTCAGTCCTAAGTTTGGACTCAGTTTCGTTGACTCATTCCTCTTTTCCTTTGTCATGTTTCTCATCGTATTTGTCTCTTGATGATTGTGTCTTCTCTGTAGCTCTGAGTTACAATTTTGTGTCCTCACTTTCACATAAGACAATATGATCCTTGGTCTTGTTTGGATATGCTAAGGGCACAGTAATGGTGGCTGGAGACCCAAAGATGTCACTGGTCTTCTCACCAGGAGCATTCAAACCATATTCAACCTGCACAGGAGTAGACTTTTCAAAGATACCACTTCCTTTGCCTTCTGAAGGATTTGACTGTTAGGGTATATTCTGAGGTTCCTCAGATGCTCCAAAGATATTAGATGTCATTCTATTTCATCTGTTTGAAGGAATAACTTCTTCTGGAGTTCCAAAGGGATTTCTTGAATCTCTTCCAGTGAAATTTCATTATCCTGGAGCTTGGTTTGCCAGCATCATTCTCCCACCTGGAACATACCAACATAGGGTCATGGTGGTGGTTGTAGTGCCTAAATTCAGGTGCTCCTGAAGTTGGAATTAAGTACAAGGCATTTTGAAAGGCTGGCACTTCTAAAAATTATTTATTTAGTATTTCTGCTTCCCTCAATTACATGTAAAAACAATTTTTAACTTTTGTTTTTTTAAATTTTGAGTTCCAAATTCTCTCCTTCCCTCCCCTACCTCCTCATTGAGAAAGTAAGCAATTTGATGTAGGTTATGCATGTGCAGTCATGCAAAACATATTTCCATATTAGTCATATTGTGAAAGAAAACACACCAAAAAAACAAGAAAAATAAAGTTCTTTAAAAAAGTATCCTTCAATATACATTCACACTCCAATTAGTCAATCTGATAAGTGCGAGGTGGTACCTTAGAGTTGCTTTGATTTCTCTAATCAAAAGTGTTTTAATTTCCATTTCTCTAATCAATAGTGATTTAAAACATTTTTTCATAAGATAACTTTAATTACTTCATCTGAAAATTGCCTGTTCATATCCTTTGACCAATTATCATTTGTGGAATGGTTTTTATTTTTTATAAATTTAACTCAGTTCTCTATCTATTTGAGAAATGAGGTCTTTATCAGAGAAACTTGCTATAAAAAATTTTTTCACATTTATGATTGCTAACTATATTTCTTCCCTCCATCCTATTTTCCCCTTGTTTATCCTCAAAAATGTTTTGCTTCTGACTATCAGCTCCTCCAATCCAGCCCCTCCCCTTTTTCTTCTCCCCTTCCTATACAGTGATAGATTTCTATACCCAACTGAGTATGTAAGTTACTCCCTTTTTAAGCCAATTCTGACAAGAATAAGAACCTTAGTTCACGTGCTTCCCACACATACATGCACCATACCCATCTTCTCTTTCACTGTAGAAGTTCTTTTATGCCTTTTTATGTGAGATAATTTACCCACATTCTACATCTCCCTTTCCCCTTCTCCACATCCATTTCTCTTTCTCATTACTTAATTTTTTTAGATAACTATTCCGTCATATTCAACTCACACCTGTCCTTCTAGCTTTGTACACTCCTTTGTACACTCCTTCTAACTCCCCTAATAATGAGAAAGTTCCTAGGACTTACAAGTATCTACAGTGCAGTAAGAAATAATGATTTCAGAAAAACCTGGAAAAGATTTACATGAACGGATGCAAAGCTAAATGAACAAAACCAGAATACTGTGCACAGTAACAGTAACACTGTGTGATGATCAATTATGAATGACTTAACTCTTCTCAGCAAAGTAATGATCCAAAACAATTACAAAGGACTCGATAGAAAATGCTATCTACATCCAGAGAAAGAAATGTTGCACTCTGAATGCAGATCAAAGCATAACACTTTCACAGTCTTTTTTCAAGCTTTTTTTTTCCTTTTATTCTGTTTCTCCTTTCACAACATGTATAATATGAAAATAAGTTTTACATGATTGCACATATATAACCTACATCAATTGCTTACTATTTTAGGAAGAGGGAAGAGGAGGGAGGGAGAGAGAAAAATTTGGAACTCAAAATTTTGTAAAACTGAATGTTAAAAATTATCCTAACATATAATTGGAAGAAATAAAATATTATTTTTTTTAAAAGAGTTACAAAAAAAAGAGTTACAAGTGTTATCTTTCCGCATAGGAATGTAAGCACTTTTCAGGAAACCTATCTTCAGTAGCTAAAAGGCTAGATTCTGTATAAAATTTCCTAGGAAATTTAAAATCTTATCCCACCCCCTATACACAGAAGATTGGAGTTCAAGAACAGTTTCTTTGACCTCTCATCTCAGCATTTATAGAAAGAATACTGAAAGGGTAATCTGTACCTTGGTCAGCCAATCATCAAGATATAGCCCTATCTCCTATGGAGCAGCGAGCATGCTCACATTCCATGAGGAGTATTCCCATCATCATCAATTGCGAACAATGGGCTATGCCCTGTCACTTTATTAGGTTGTTAGGTACATTTTAAATATATATATATATGCATATATATAGATATAGATATAGATATACTTTGTCTCTCCTGGCTAGATAATGAACACCTCAAGGGCAGGTTCTCTTTCATTTTCTTCTTCCTACCCTTAGAAGTGGCACAATGCCCAGCACATAATAAGAACTTAGGAAATGCTTGATTAGGGTAATTCCTCAAATCCATCAGTGATTCTCCTGACCAATTACACTTACTGTATGATAGGGTTAAAGGAGAGATTTGAAGTAGTCTACTCAACTGTGAAGGGCAGCTAGGTGGCACCGTAGGTAGAGTATCTGGCTTGGAGTCAAGAAGATTCATCTTCCTGAGCGTAGATCTGGCCTCACACTTATTAGTTGTGTGACCCTGAGCAAGGCACTTAACCCCATTTACCTTAGTGCCTCATCTGTAAGGAAATGTCAAACTCCAGTGTCTTTGCCCAGAAGACTCTAAATGGGGTCACAATGAGTCAGGCATGACTGAAAAATGACTGGACAATCACAATAGCAACTAAAATTTGAGGAGAGATATATTCCTCTTCAAAGTAAAGTCATTCAAAGAAGTGAATGAGGGAGGGGAAAAATCAGAGAAAGCTTCATGAAGGAGATGGTACCTGAGCTAAGCATTGAAAGAAGAGAAGAATTTTCACAGAAGGAGCCATGGAGAGACTATTTGCAGGGCATTCAACAAAAACAGCTAGCATTGATATAGCACTTTAAAGTTTGCAAAGCACTTTACAAACACCTCATTTTATCCTCACAACAATCCTGAAAGGTGGGTGCTATTATTGCCTTTTTTTTGCATTTGAGGAAAACAAGACAGACAGTGGTTAAGTGAGTTGCCTAGGATTACACAGCTAGTAAGTGTCTGGATTTGAACTCTGCTCTTTCTAATTCCATATCCAAAACTTTATCCACTACATCGCCCAGCTGCCTCAGACATTTATTGGGTACTTACTATGTTATCAAAGACCCAAATGATAACAAGGATCCTGGCCTTTGGCACATCTAATGCAAAAATAATAATAAAGAAAACTATTTATCTGTGTGAAGAAAGATAATGATGTTATATCTATACTATGATTACTATGAAAGATGATCACATGTCTAGAAAGCTCAATTCTCATGCATAGTATTGCCTTCTCTATCCTCAGAAAATATAACATTTAAAAGTCCTAGAGTAAAATACCCTAAACACACACACAGTTCTGTTACTTCACTTCATACACATCCTTCGAGACCTAATCTAAAGTCCATCTCTCTCATAAGCCTTCCATGACTCTTCCTACAGCTAGAAAATGTCTCCCTCCATTCCTCTCAGAGCACAGTTGGCTCTCATTGCACATTGTCACTCTACTTTGCATTATAATTTTAAACTACAGACCTGTGTTTATAACTTGGAGGTTTAATAATTAATAATAATAATTAACACTCATCTTGGCTAGGGTTCTCAGAATCTCTCTGGGAAAAAATTCAGAACGCAACAGCCTTCTTGCTTTGCCCCAGAGGCCTGTTGGCACAAATATGTCTGATACTATCAGGTATCCTAACTCCAAGGAAGTTGAAATTACAGAAAACACAAGCTGACTGTCCTAATCTTTATATCACCATGTACAGAATTCACAACCCCTTCATGTTTCATGAATTGCTATGACTGTATAATGGGGACAGGGACCTTGACCCTAACAGTAGGAATATAAAATAGCAGTCACAAACTTTGACCTTCCTCTTCCAATGTTATTTAATTCCTTCTTAGGGCTTATAGGAACTTTAACATGATTTACTTGTCCCAAGAGCTAGCTGGAAGGGATCTGGGAGGAAATGAAAGGAAATCACAACCTGGCTGAGCTGGGAGTGAGAGATGGAGTGCTTCCTGCTGGGTGGCATAGGAAGAGAAGTAGGTCTTGATAGTTCACAAAATAGAAAGTACATCGACAACCGACTGAGTGACCTTTTTGTTCATTAACCAGGCACAATGAGACTTTTTTATTTTTTTTTAACAAAAAGAGTTGAAAGTATACTAAATGCCCCACCACACACAGATGCAAGTTGATCTGGACCACACTCCCAAAAGACAAAAGAAAGAAGAGATTGTAGTAGCAGTTCACAGCTATGGCTGACAGCAGCTGGAGCTCCCCAGAGAGATAACAGCCTCAGAAACAGGTGACAATTCCCAAAGACAGCAGGAACAATTCATCAGAAAAGAGGTAGACAATAGCATCAGAGGCAGGAAACAACAGAAGAGAATGGAGCTTCAGTAGATCAAGTATGACTCTGGAGTGGAGTAGAGTGTTAGGGCAAAGGAGAGTTCTGGATTTATACCAAAGGAGCAGACAAGGAGGAAGAGGAGGAAGAATCATAGGGCATGTTCCAAGCATTACATTGTTACTTTGGAGGGTGATTTTTCTGGAAGGTGTTCCCTTCTCCCCACCATTGTGGAAATCTGTCAGAAATTGTGCATTGAAGGCTGCAAATGATTCTAATTGCTTGATTTTCTCAGTTGTTTACATGGCTATGCTCTCCCATCTAAATGCTTGACTAGTTGATTGATGGTTCCTGACTGGTCTTTTGGTAAAGACTGCTCAAGTTGCCTTCATATAGCAAGGGTTATCCAAAATACCCCAAATGGAACCTGGTGTTGAGAATGGTTTGAGAGCTGGTTGGCCATGAAGAAATTCTCCAAATTTAGCTAGACTGGTCCTCATAAATACTAATCAATCAACCATGAGGCCCAAACATAAAGCCTTTCCTGTTTGATATCTACCAGAACTGTGAGAGCCCAGGGTCACTTCCATGCCAAGATGAGCTATCAGAAAGACTCAAAGAAAATGCTTTAATACTTCAGTGATTCTCTGATCTCAGCAATGCAGGAAGTCCCCCTATTGGTGCAGATCAAGACAAGTCAAGCTAATAAGTGTTTCTCAAGTGCCTACTATCCTCAAAGCACTGTGCTGAGCACTAAGATACAAAGAAAGGCAAAAACACAGACCCTTCTCTCAAGAAGCTCAGTCTAAAAAGGAGACTTGTACAGAATCATATACTATGTACAAGCACATACAAAATAAATTGGAGATACAACAGCAGAAAGACACTAGCATTAAGGGGGATCAGGAAAGCCTTTTTGCAGAAGGTGAAATTTTAGCTGAGCCTTAAATAAAGCCATTTAGGAGAGAGAAATGAAGAAGGAGAGTTTCATTCGTGAGAGACAGTCAACAAAAACGCCCAGAGTTGGGGGACAAAGTGCCTAGTTCAAAGAACAGCAGGGAGCCCAATGTCACTGGCTCACAGAGTGTGAAAAGGAGTAAGTTTTAAGAAGACTGGAAAGGCAGAAAGAGGTCGGGGTATAAAAAAAACTTTCAAAGCCAAACAAGATTTTAGATTTGATCCTGAAGGCAATAAGGAGCCACTGGAGTTGATTAAATATGGAGATGACATGGTCAGATGTGTATTTTAGGAAGATCTAGTGAAAGCGAGTGGGGAGTGAGTGGAAAGTGAGCGGAATTGAGGCAGGGATGCCAATTAGCAGGCTATTGCAACAGTCAAGGTGTGGAGTGATGAAGTACTGGTAGAGTTATTGGGGAATACATATATAGACAAAAAAGAGAGAAAAATAGACTCTGAAATGTTGTGTATATGTTATCATTGTTGAATTGCGTCCACCTCTGCATGACTCCATTTGGGTTTTCCTTGACAAAGTTAATGGAATGGTTTGCCATGGCTTTCTTCAGCTCACTTTCCCCCTTTTATTAATTTATTTTAAACTTAATACACAATAAAAAAGGAGAAAGAAACATAAACCTAAATACCAAAACTTTAATGCACAATAAGAAAAGAAAAAAAAGCATTGCCATGTGCACAACAGAATGATAGGATTCAAAATATACAGCAATAAATTTCCATTTCCAGAAAGCACAATAATAAATACTACATTGCTCTGAGTTGTCCATCTTTTCTTTGTTTCCTTGTAAGTTTTCTTTTGTTCTCTATTGTGCACTTTTTACATTCTTCTTTTTTGCCCTCCTCCCCCACCTCCAACAAGGTTACAATTAAGCATGGATATATATATAGAGAGAGAGAGATAGATATAGATATAGATATAGATATATATGTGTGTGTGTGTATACACACACATATATACACACACACATATACACATATATATACTTTTACATACACATATGTATACCTAGATATCTATAATCATATTCATATATAAACATATACATTCAAATGCATTTAGTAAGACCATACCAAACTTGTTTGTCCTCTGTTTCTCTGAGGGTGAATAATGTCTTCCTTTATAGGTCCAAACCTTTCTATATTTTCTAAGTCCACTAACTCACCATTTCCTATACAACAGCAATATTCCCACCTTATACTCTCTAGTTATTTTAGAGTCTAAAACAATATTAATATGGCTGACGTATAGTGTAGTTTCCCTATTTTTCTCTTTGAATTAAATCTATTTTAGCTTTAACTTTATCTGAAAACATGATTACTACCCCAAGGTTTTTTTCCCTAATAAATTCTACTCCTGATTTTTATTTTATGTTTGTTTGTATCTCCTATTTCCTATCCCTCTTGAATCATCTACTTTACTTTTACCCACTACTTTGCCCTCCTCTTACTTAATATGCTTCAAAATTATATGTATTGTCCCCTCTAGATCATTTTGCAGATGAAGAAACTGAGGCAAATGGGGTTAAGTGACTTGCCCAGAGTCATACAGCTAGTAAGTGTCTGAGGCTAAATTTGAACTCATAAAGATGGGTCTTTCTGATTCCAAGCCCAGTGCTATATCCACTGCACCACCAAACTACCTTCTGTTTGCATATGTACAGACCTATACTTGTACACATATATGTGTGTGTTTATGAATGTTTCTTGGCCATGTGGTAAACTCATTTAAACTCATAAGTGAATCTACAAATGAATGACAACTTTCACAAGACTAACTTGTGTCCAATAAAATAGGGGGGAAAAATAAGAATAATGCTTTCCATTAGCCTCTCAGTACAACGAAGCCCTCAAAATTCCATGAAGCATTTTTAGTAGCAGCTGTTACTTTATGGTCACTATCCCTTGCCTTTCACCTTATTTTCATATTCTAAGTGCTCTTAGTAGTTTCCTTTGCCCTCCATTCAAATAAAAGACAAAGCAAAGGATGTAATGACAAAAATTAAGATGCAGATAAAAGCCTATTAACACATACCTGAGAGCATGAACCATTTCTTTTCTCTACATTTCTTTAGAATTTCTCTGAGATACCAATTATAGTCTGTCAAACCTAAAGTTCTGAAATGCCTGTAGATCAGATGAATTCTAAAAATGAAACCATTGTCTTCCTACTGCAAAATCATTTCCTAACATTTCTTCTTTCAGGATCTAGGGACAGTGTGGGACTTTGTTTTACTGATCGATCTTGAAAGTCCACTGAAAGTGGAATTCTCTGACTTCAATTACCTGACCCAGAGAAGTCTGGGATCCTCAGGTATCCAACACTTTGATGAATTTGGAAATTAACAAGCAGGCAAAGATGCAAAAATTCATTTATTTCTGCAGCTGCCCAGAATTTGAACCCAGTACTCTGGCTCCAAATCCAGTACTCCATGAAATGCTGTCTCTTCAAAAACATGACAGCAGCACTTTTTTAGCAACTTCATCACTGTGCTCCTTAAACACCTGATTAATGCACTGTTAAAAAATGGTTTTACCATGAATAAGAAAATAACTGTAAAGAATGTTGTTCCAGATTTTTCTAAAAGTATCCTGCTCACTATTTCTTATAGTACCACAGCCCTCCACTGTCACTCTGGTAAAACAAACTTTTCTTGCTGTCCTTCTAAATTGTCTTGAACTGGAAAATTCTCCCACCTTGTCCTTCTGTCTGCTGCTCCAGAATTTATTTTGATGCCATTATTTGAAGTTGTTTGGAGGAGAATCTGGGAGAGCTCAAGTGAGTCCCTGTCTTTTCTCCACCATCTTGGCTCACACACACACACACACACACACACACACACACACATCTTGTTAAGAGAAATCACTCCTGGTTAAATTTCAGTGACTGAGGATACTCTCAAAATGACTTGGTTGGCTGACAATTTAGTCAGTCAATAAGCATTTATTAAGAACTTTCTTTGTGCCAGGTACTGTGTTAAGTTCTTGGAATAAAAGTACAAGCAAAAAGAAAGACAGTGCCTGCCTCAAGGAGCTTACATTCTAATAGGAGAAGCCAACAAATAAAAGGAAGCTGGAAATCAGAAGGGGAAGGGAAAGAAAAGGTACCTGGTATGGGGGCATGATGGAAAAATGGAGAGGTTTGCAACCAGGTGGGATATGAAGACATGACCTCCTTAAATGACAGTTCTTGGGAGTAGCCTTCCAAACAGAGGGAGGGGCACCAGAGGCAAAGGATACTGATGAGATGTGAGTTCCAGAGCTGAAGTGCTCTTCCAGGACACAGAAGTTCCTAGAGTATGATGGGAAAATCCAGAGACATGCAGCTGAAGGAAAATTAAAAGGTTGATTCATTTGAATTGAACTACTTTCTCTGTTGTGATCTGATGGGTCAATAGACTGGCTTAGCTCATTTTTGACTTTTTTTATCTTTTTCCTTGAGCATTTCTTCAGTAGAGCAGCAGTTAATGGATACTTTTGCAAGAAAGCATGCATCAGCTGCATATGTTTGTCCATATGGCCCAGAGGAGGAACCTGAGAAAGGATTTCACCAGCCCAGCTTCACTGA
Organism: Notamacropus eugenii; assembly: GCF_028372415.1. NCBI lineage: Eukaryota > Metazoa > Chordata > Mammalia > Diprotodontia > Macropodidae > Notamacropus > Notamacropus eugenii. The sequence goes on along the minus strand of NC_092878.1, from coordinate 82,843,837 downwards.
GAGTAGCCAAGGCAGTGGTGGAGTACCATGAATCCTTGCAGAAACACAAAGCAGAAGCATATATGTGGGGAGGATGTTCATGGACCATGTCATTTCTGTGTCCCTGGCTCCCAGTTAGTGTAGGAGAAGGCAATTTCCTAGTCAGTGTGATACCAGAATATAGTAATCTAGACAAAGAAAATTTTCTCCAACAAATGCTAGCCTTTGAGGCTGTATTGAGAAGAACCCCAAGCTCTGATCTTCTAAAGAGAAAGAAAATGTATGTCCATATGGACCTCACACATACACAGTTGGAAGAGCAATAAGGGATGATGGCCATGATGTGGGGAAGTAAAACACTCACAGTTTGCTTGCCACTATTACATTGTTATTCAGATGTTACAGGTCCTATGCCTGTCCAGCAACCCCAGTCTTTTTTGCCTTCTACAGGAAATCCAAACCACTGGATGTCTCACTGAATCTGGAAGGGACTATGTAGAGAACCCTGAAGGAGAGCTACATATTCATCAGCATATTAGGGTGCTGTATAGCTGGCAACTCTAAGTTTAGTTTCCTTCTAAGAGTCCAAACTATAAGGTGACATTGAGTCAGAAGTACTTTAGGACCATGTTAAAGACAAAAACAGTGGTTCCTACTAGACAGAGAGGAGAATTGTATTGATCGATTATTGGTTATTTTAAGTGTTTTGTCTGTTTTCTGTGAATATGAGCCTTTTGAGTTCAATGCATTTTTTAAGTGTTATGTTGGATACTTATATGAAATCTGGGAATCCTATAATCAATATTTAGGGAAATCTGGAAAGTTTCTTAGACATGTGGAAAAATCCCACAGTAAACTCCATTTGGATTGTTTCAATGGAGGCAGGGCAGGAGATGAGCCAAAGACAATGTAACATTTTAGGGGAGGACCCCAACATCAGATTCAGTCTTTGTAAATCCAGAGTTCTGGCCCATGGGTTACAATTTCCCTAAATGTTGATTAATGTTTTCCTTTTTGTAAGTCAAATTAACCAGTGGCTTATCTATCTTAATGGATTTCTTTCTTCATAAATCCATATATATTCCCTCTAACTACTTTAATACTGAAAAAGGTCTCATGAGTTACAAATAACATCCTTCCATGTAGGAATGTAAACAGTTCAACTTTAATGAGTTCCTTAAGACTTCTCTTTCCTGTTTACCTTTTCATGTTTCTCTTGATTTTTGTATTTGAAAGTCAAATTTTCTATTCAGCTCTGGTATTTTCAACAAGAATGCTTGGAAGTCCTCTATTTCATGGAAATTCCATTTTTTCCCTGCATTATACTCAGTTTTGCTGGGTAGGTGATTTTTGGTTTTAATCCTATCTTCTTTGACCTCTGGAATATCACATTCCAAGCCCTAAGATCCCTTAGTAGAGAAGCTGCTAAATTCTGTGTTATCTTGAATATATTTCCACAGTACTTGAACTGTTTCTTTCTGGCTGCATGTAATATTTTCTCCTTGACCTGAGAATTCTGGAATTTGGCTACCATATTCCTAGGAGTTTTCCTTTGGGAATATCTGTCAGGGGATGTTCAGTGAATTCTTTCCATTTCTATTTTACCCTCTGGTTCTAGACTATCAAGACATTTTTCCTTGATAATTTCTTGGAAGATGATGTGTAGGTCAGTTGTTTTTCCAATGAGATATTTCATATTGTCTTCTATTTTTTCATTATTTTGGTTTTGTTCCATAATTTCTTGGTTTCTTATAAAGTCATTAGCTTTCATCTGCTCCATCCTAATTTTTAAAGAACTATTTTCTTCAGTGAGCTTTTTAATCTCCTTTTCCATTTGACCAATTCTGCCTTTTAAAGCATTCTTATCCTCATTGGCTTTTTGGATCTCTTTTGCCATTTGGGTTAGTCTATTCTTAAAGGTGTTATTTTCTTCAGCATTTTGGGAGTCTCCTTTTAGCAAGCTGTTGACTCATTTTTTATGACTTTCTTGCATTGCTCTCATTTCTCTTCCCAATTTTTCCTCCATTTCTCTTATTTGATTTTCAAAATCCTTTTTGAGTTCTTCCATGGCCTGAGAGCAGTGTATATTTTTTTGGAGGCTTTGGATGTAGAAGCCTTGACCTTGCTATCTTCCTCTTATTGTGTGCTTTGCTCTTCCTCATCCAAAATGATGGAAGAAAATAACTTTTAACCAAGAAAGAAACCTTCTATATCTTATTTTTTTTTTCATTTTGGGACATTTTCCCAGCCAGTGACTTGATTTTTGAGACCTTTACCAAGTGGAGGGTATACTACCCTAGGCTTCAGAGGTTTTATGCAGTTGTTCTCTGAGATGTCTCTAGAGACCTGTAAGTTCTCAGTTCCTCCAAGGTGGCACAATCAAGGGAGAGGAGTTTACTCCTCTCCTGGTCTGCACTCTGGTCTATGAGCAACCAAAAGCATTCTTTTCTGTCCTGGAACTGGGAGTAGGATTCCCTGTCCACAGCTGCCACAAGCTCCACAACACCAGAGCTTCTCCTCACCCCAGGGCCACCACTCAGGGCTGAGACCCAGATCAGCTGCTGGATTCCCTCAGGGTCATTAGACCAAGGGCTCCAAAAGTGAAAGCTGCTGCAGCAGTGGCTCTCGCTGATTCTGCATCCTGAAACCTGCTCCAGTCTTTTCCGTGCTGCACAGCCCACACTGGGCTGCACTCCACTGCTAGCCTGGTACAATAGATTTTTCCTGTTGGCCTTCCAGGCTATCTTAGGATGGAAATTGATTTCACTCTGTCATTTTGTGATTTCTACTACTCTAGAACTTGTTCAGAGTCATTTTTTACAGTTATTTTAAGGGCTAGAGCAGGCTTGTTCTTCTACTCAGCCATCTTCCATACTTGCCCTTCTTGACAGTGTTTTGCTTCTGTCTACTGTATCCCTTGATCTGATTTGTTAGTTATCCCCTCCTTTACTTAATCTCCTCCCCTCTTGCTTCCCTGTTGGGTGAAATAGATTTCTATATTCAACTAATTGTGCATATTATTCCTTCTTTGAGCTATTACTGATGAAAGTAAGTTTCAAGTGACCCCCATCGCCCACCCTCCCATATTTCCCTCCACTGTAACATGCTTTCCTACTCTTCATGGGAAATAATTTACTCCATTCTATCTCTCTCTTCCTTTTGCACCCAATGTATTCATACCTTAATTTTTTTATGTCATTCCCTCAAATTCACCTTCTGTCTATGCATATTCCTTCTACTTGTACTATTGATGGTACAATTTTTAAGAATTACAAGTATCATCTTCCCATGTTGGGATGTAAACAGTTCAGTTCCATTGAATCCCTTATGTTTTCTTTTCCTTTTTTAGGCTTCTCTTGAGTATTTATATTAGAGGTGAAATTTTTGGTTTAATTCTGTTCTCCTTAAGAAAGCTTGAAATCTTCCTATTTCATTGAATGACCATTTTTTCCCTTGAAGTATTATGCTTAATTTTGCCAGGTGGGTAATTCTTGGTTGTAGTCCTAGCTCCTTTGCCTTCCAGAATATCATGTTCCATGACTTCTGAACCTTTAACATGCAACTGCTAAGTCCTATGTAATCCTGATGGTTGCTCCCTGATGGTTGAATTATTTCTGGCCACTTGCAGTAATTTTTTCCTTGACCTGATGGTTCTGAAATTTGGCTATAATGTTCCTTGATGTTTTTATTTTGGGATCTATTTCCTGAGGTGATAGGTGGATTCTTTCAATTTCTATTTTGCTCTCTGGTTCCAAGACATCACAGCAGTTTTCCTGGATCATTTCTTGAAAAGTGCCATCTAGATTCTCCTTTTGATTATGGCTTTCAGGTCATCCAATGATTCTGACGTTGTCTCTCCTGGATCTATTTTCCAGGTCAGCCATTTTTCCAATGAGGTATTTTACATTTTCCTCTATTTTTTCATTCTTTTTAATTTATTTGATTGATTCTCGATATCTCATTGAGTCAATAACTTCCACTTGCCCAATTCTAACTTGTAAGGAGTTGTTTTCCTCAATTAACTCTTGTACTTTCTTTTCCATTTGGCTAAAACTCCTTTTTAAGGAGTTGTCTTCAGTGAATTTTTGTATCTCCTCTTCCATTTGGCCAATTCTACTTTTTAAGGATTTCTTTTCTTTTTTCAAGCTGTTGACTCTTTTTTCATAATTCTCTTGCATCACACTCATTTCTTTTCCCAATTTTTCTACTACCTCTCTTATATGATTTTAAACTTCTTTTTGAGCTCTTTCATGAGTTCTCTCTGGGCTTGAGACCATTTCCCATTTTTCTTTGGGGCTTTGCCCATAGGAGTTTTGACATTGTTGTCCTCTTCTAAGTTTGTGTCCTGATCTTCCTGTCACCATAATAACTCTATGATTAGATTTTTTTGGTTGTTTTTTGTTCATCTCTTTTTACCTTTTTTCCTTCTTTTAAATTTGAGCTCTGCTCCCAGGATAGAAGGGACACTCTCTCAGGTTTCTTGTGCCAGAGGCTTCAGGCCTTGGCTGTTTACCTGTGCTGCACTGATGTTGCCCTGAAGCCCTCGGAGGATCCTTGTGTCTGGAGCTGTGCTGAGGGGGTGAGTTAGGGGTAGCTGGCACTACTGGAGGCTGTAGGGTTCTGGCAGTTTGCCTGGTACTGAGCTTGGGTCATGTTGGTGGTGTCTGGCATGTGTTGATGCTAGTGGAATGTTTCTGCATTGGTTTCTGTCTGTTTCCTCAGGGCCACACTGAAAGACATGGCAATCTTGCCACTGGTGGCTGCCTGTTTGCCCAGGGCTATACTGAAGCACTGTGGCAGTTGTCACAGCTGGAGTCTGCCCATTACCCTGGCTATACTGAGGCACGTGGAAGGTACTCGTATTAGCATTTACCTGCTCCATTGCACTAGAGCTCAGGATCTCCCACTAGTTTGCTGAGGTGGGGTGTGCTGCTGGTTTGCTGGAATGCTTTCTGTCCTGGACTGCACTCCCCTTTTACCCAAGTGAGACAGACTTTTCCCATCAATTTTCCAAGTTTATTTGACTAAAATTTGCTAATCTTTTTGCTAATTCTGTTGTTCCAGGTTTTGTTTTGGGGCACTATTTTATGTTTGTTTTGGTGGTAAATATGACAGATTTATGACAATTTACTGCTAACTCTGCCATCTTGGTTCCAGGAAGTCTTCAGTATTTTTTCTAATGTTGCATTTTTCTGATGCATTTTTGAAGTAAAGTTTTTCCAGAAACCATGGCTAGAATCTACATTTAAGGGAAATTATCACATTTCTCTAGTTGACTTCTTTATTTTCTTTTTCTTTCCTAATTTTTGACATTTCACATCATCCCTGCTTAGTTATTCTGTTCAAAATTATCCTCTAGCAGTGTACTCACATATTCTCTACCCTGCTCCTACTTAGTCCCAACATGATAATGCTAGAGAAGCAATAAGCTGTAGGCAGAGTTCCCTGGACTGAAAGGCAAGAAACCTAGGTTCTTGCCTTGGCTCTGTCACTAAATTGCTGTGGGACTTTGGACAAATCCCATTTCCTCTCTGATTTCAAGCCTCCTTAATAGGAGAATAGGGAGTTTAGACTTGATAGTCTCTAAAGTTCTTTCCATCTTTACAATTCTATGATAGCAAAATACAGTTGGTTTTCATAAAATCCCAAATTGATCATCTATTTGACAAATTATCTGAAGCAATTCAGGGCTTTTGCTCCCTTCTAGTCAATGAGGTCTAGGTAACTAACAGTTCAAAGTCAGAATAGAAATTTGAAACATGAAGAATTATGAATAAGTATCTGTGTTTCTAACTATCTGCCTAGGTTCAATGCAAATACTTTTTTGAATATGTATTATTTTAGATGTTCATGCATCCTTTCCCCTATGCTGCTTTTTGTCTCTTTTTGTATTCCAAGTGCTTAACACAGTGCTGGCACGTAGTAAGTATTTAATAAATGTTTATTGATTGTTTTAAGAACTAGCAGCTGTCTAAAAGTTCAATATGACCACTCATTACATTGTTGGGGATTCTGTGTAATTAAGAAATACCACTGGTATTGCCTGGCCAGATTAGGCCCCTTCTACCAAATATAGATAAGAGCAGTTAGAATGACTAACAAGTCTATAGGTGTAGCCCCTAAAACCAAAAGAATCCTGCCAACCCTTTGTAAAGCATTCTTATCTACTTTATTCATGATTGTTGGACTTAAAAGTACCAGAAATCTGCTTAACCTAAATTAGAGCATTTGAAAAAGTTTCAAATTGTGAGACACAAATTCAGTGGAATTATACTGTTCTGAAAAAAACAATGAATATGAAGAATTCAGAAAAGCACAGGAAGATTCTTATGAATGTATACAAAGTGAAATAAATGGAATCAGAAAGATAGTATACACAGTGACTACTTCAGTGTGAGTGGAAAAAAAAACAATGAAAAATTAAAACCTTAACTATGTGTAATTATAACAATGAAGTTTGGCCCCAAAGAAGAGAGATGAAAATATATTTCTCCCTTTTCTTTGTGGAAGAGGGGAATTATGGTGTAGAAAACTGAATATAACATCAAACCATTGGCTATTGGTTACCTAGACCTCCTTCTTTCTTTTTTTTCTTTGTTCTAGGAATGGTTCTTTGGATGGGGAGAGAAAGAATATATTGAAAAATGAAGGTGATTTTTACTACCAATACACCAATAAAATATTTTTTAAAAAATAAAAATTCTCGTTCCCTTTGCCCACTTGAATATAAAACAACACCAGCCTTAACCACTGCTGCCACCTGAGACGTGGCCTGAAATTCTGGGAAGTCTGGTTTCCTGAAACAATCACCCATGCTGCTTTGATTCCCAGAGACAAGTATAGGCCAACCTGAAGTGGCTGATAAACACATTTATCCCTGCATCCTTCTTGTCTACTGTTTGCTATTTGTATGTTTTCAATAAACACAGAATTTATTAATAAATGGAGTGTGGAACTGTTTCTATTCTGTGAGATCACAAATTAACTCAGTTATGAAAAGTGTGACTTTTCCCTTCAAATAATGAAAATAATTCTTTTTTTTTTAAGTAACAAATGTACTTTATTAATTTACAGATTAAAGAAAGCTACTGAGCCACTATCAATATCTTCTTTGCTCTCTAATTCAACAGCTGTGTAACCTGATGGGTCTAGTGTAGCCATGCCAACTCTTATTGCTGAACATTATTTACACGGGTTTGACTTTGATCACGGAATTAGGAAATCAAAGCATTATTTTAGTTTAGCTTCCAAGTGCATGGCTGATGTCTGAATCCAGTTTCTTTTATATTCCATATTTTCCTTTTAGTTCTTTCACTTTTGCAATATAAGCTTTCATGGAATCTTCTTTGGATCTCCCTTTCAAAGCGTTCCAGGCATCCCACTTAACCTTGCCTTTGAAGTCCATCATACCTGGAAGATCTATATTTACATGTCCAACTGTGGCTTGTTGGTAGTGGCTATAGATAAACAACATCTCCTGGTCATCTGGTTTGGCCTTCAGGTTTTTGACTTCTTCTGCAGCTCAGTCACATTCAGCCTGACATGCTGCCAGCTCAAGCAGGGCAGGGAGGATCAGACGAGAGCTTCCAGCTAAAACCTGCACCCTGAACCAAAAATAATTCTTAAAAAAGAGTATAATTTGATGAGATCTGGGTGAAATGAAGTTTATGATATGTGTTAAATAGTCTCAGATCTAAATTATATGGTTCTGTGTAGACATTCCAGGTGCTAAAGTGGCAGATAAAATCTTGGGGGGCAGAAATAAATAAAACTTATCTTTCTTGATACCCCCATAATTTGAATCTTCCATGATGTTATTTCCCACAATAAGATATCCACTAAGAAAAGGACCTATTTTGTCTTTGGTAGTCTGCTAAAGCCTATGAATTTCTTCTCAGAACAATGTTCCTAAATGCATTTTAAAAAATACATAAGAAGAAAATGGCAGTTAGGTGGCACAGTGAATACAGCACTGGCCTTAGATTAAGGAGAATCTGAGTTCAAATCCAGCCTCAGATACTTGACACTTACTGGCTGTATGACCTCAGGCAAGTCACCTAAACCAAATTGCCTTGCCTTTCCCCTCAAAAAAAAATTAAATTAAAATTTAAAAATATAGAAAAAAAGAATTGGATTAAAGTTGAAAACTAAACTTTGAAGAAAGGGAAAAAATAAATAGCACAACAAAGGAAATCAATAATACTGAAATAAATTATTATAATTTTTAAAATTAATTTGTTTTCAGTTTTCTACAATCACTTCTGTATGTCTTAGATTTTCTCCCCCTCCCTTCCCCTTCTCTCCCTGACATGGCATGAAATTTTATATGGGTTCTACACATACATTCTTCTTATACACATTTTCATATTAGTCATATTACACTATTTTTTTAATTATTTTTTTATTTTTTAATGTTTAACAATCACTGCCATACAATTGTGATTTTATCCCCCCCACCTACCCCTCACTCCCCCCTCCCTCCCCACGACTGCATACAATTCTGTATAGATTCTACATATACTTTCCTATTGAGTATATTTTCACTATAGTCATGCTATGTAGTCACATATTACACTATTTTTTAAAAGAATATGACAGACCCCTAGTTAAGAACCCATGACCTAGGCGCAGCACTTCTTAAACTGTGGGTCACCACTGCAACTGAATGCGAGGGTCATGAAAAATTTGACAACAGTAAAAGTTTTCTGACCACACAACAATCAAAAATTAATTCAGAATCAAACTTGTAATGAATCCAAAGTGTTTCTGGCAGCACTTGCCATGTTGCTTTGCATGATTTCACTGTAGCCTTGGTTCTGAACACACAACATGTGCATTTTGCACTGCTCATGCCATCATGCCACACAACATCAACAAAAGCTGTCAAAAACACCTTGGATCAGATTTAAGACTATTGTAAGTTATGAATTGCTTGGTTTTTACTGTATGTACAAAGTTTTATGCTCTTACAGAAACATAATAGTTTAATTATGTAAAATAAAAACTTTTAATATTTTCCTACCATCATTCCTCAGTATGTAAGTATCAAATTAGTATATATTTGGATTGGATTGTGTTAGAATCTTTGATTTTTTTAAATTGCTGTTATCTCTTTCTTTTACAGAAGCATAAGTGTTTAATTGCTATAAGTAAAGACAGAAGCCCTTTAATAATATTTCTCTACCATCACCACTGTATGTGTATGTAAGCATGAACCTCAATTTTTTTTAAATTAAGCACAAATGTACTTTAATAAACTAAAGCTAATATTTATTTGAGAAATTATTAGCAATATTTATTTATGTCTTAGAATAAAATTTTTTGGTTATGGATAAGTGGCTAAATTTAGACAGAAGAGGTTAAAATACTGATGACAATGCGGCAATCTTTGCTACACATAAATTGACAAGAAAAAGAAAATATGTCAAATCATTTTTGCAATATGGACTTACTTCTAATAATGATGATGGTGTGGAAAAACCTCTTTGATTAATTTATAATGAAGTTTTGGCTGTGGAGAGCATGAAACCAGTCAAGATAAAACATCTTAATACCAAGCATGCAGCATACTGCAATAAACTAAAAGAAACAATATTTTGAACAACTTTTAAAATTTTCAAATAAAGAAAAATATTTTGAGAAATTTGTCACTGTCAACCTAAAGTCTTTACTTGCATCTTACAAAACTTTTTATTTCATTGGAAAACTAAAAAGCCCTACATGATAGCAAATATTGTGTTACCTGCTGCTATTAAAATGTCAGAAATAGTTCATAGGAAAAACTATGGGGATAAAAATCATCAGATTTCTGTATCAAATGATACTGTTTCCAAAAGAATTTCTGAAATTAGTAATGACCAATTCTAGTAGCTTATTACTAGGCTTAAGGGCAGCCCAAAGTTTGCAATACAATTAGATGAAACAATTAATATTTCTAACATGGCATAGTGTTACTTTGTGTAAGATATGTTTACAAAGGAAGCATACATGAGGGATTATTGTTTTGTTGCCCTTTGGAAGGGCACCCAAGAGGGGAAGATATATATCTTAAAGTTGATGAATTTTTCACAAATGAAGGTTTACAGTGAAAACACTGCACTGAAGTCTGTACAGATGGTGCTGAAACAATAATGGGCAAGAATGCTGGATTTTTAGCAAAAGTTAAAGCTGGTGGCAATGAATATGCCACTTTTACTCAATGCATGATCCATCAGGAGGTACTCATAGGCAAAAAAAAAAATCACTGAAGTTAGATGTTATGCTTCACAATGTTATCAAAATCATTAACTTCATTAAAAGTCATGCCCTTAACAGTTGTTTGTTTTCAAACCTTTGGAAAAACATGGACTCTAATTTTATTACATGTAGAAGTAAGGTGTCTCTCAAGAGAAAGAAGCTTAAACATGTTATTGAAATTGAAAGATGAAGTTGTTATATTTTTGACTGAGCAGAAATCTAATTAGTTAATTTTTTCATAATGACTTTTGGCTTTCAAAACCATGTTATTTGTCAGGTATATTCAAAGAACTCAGTGATTTAAACATGTTGCTTCAAGGAAAAAAATTGTAACATTTATGTTAAAAGATAAACTTAGAAGTTTTACTAAAAAAGTTAACATATGAAAGAAGAGAATGGAAAATGGTTCTTAAGAAATGTTATAGCTACAGATGATTTTATAATTGAAAATAACCTTCCCAAAGATTTAATTATCAATTGATCATCTAAAGTGCCTAAAGACATAGTTTCAGAAATTCTTCCCTTCAAATTTTGATTCTAAAAAATTAAGTTGTATTCCTAAACCATTGAAATCAAAAAGTCAGTCATCTGCCATTAAAAGCTGAAGAAGACTTTGCTGAGCTATCAAACAACATGAGTCTAAAACCCGAGTTTCCTAAAAAATTGTTAAATGAATTTTGGCTTGGAATTAGGACAGAATTTCCAACAATTTCTGAAATGGCCCTAAACATACTTCTGTCAGTTTGTACTATGCATTTATGTGAAGCAGCATTCTCAGCTTTGACAATTATAAAATCAAAGTATCAATCAACTCCGACAAACAATGAAGATGCTCTTTGTTCGGCAGTATCAAATATTCTGCCAAGATTTAATTCTTTATGTAAAAATAAACAAGCACATGCATCTCATTAGTATGCAAATTTGTTTTGCTTTAATACGTAGCAAAATTGTATGTATACCAAAGAATTGTTTCCAAATAAATTTTTTATGATTTATTATCAGTAAATGTTTAATTTGTGTACCTGTTTTATATACCTATATATCCAGAGTTGCATAAAAATTTCTTGGGAGAAAAGACGCTATAAGTGGAAAAAGTTTATGAAGCCCTGATTTAGAGAAATGTTTTCCCTAAGCAGTAGTGGTAGAGAAGCATTACTAGAGAAGTATTCCAAGTAATTTAATTCAATGAATGCGTATTAAGTTCCTACTCTATGCAGAGAGCTGTGCCAAGCCTCAAAGGATATATGAAGATTCAACAAGACACAGGTCAGACCCCATGGAGCTTACATGTGGTCCCAAAGAATCTTCTGGGAGAAAATAAAAAGGGGTAAGTTATTGTAAGTGCCCATTAGATTCCTAAATGAAAAAGGTCTTTCCTTAGAGGATGCAATTTATTGATTGACATTTGAGGAACTTTAGATGTACTTTTAGGTGGTTCCTGAGTGCCTTTTTCCTGACCCAAAGACATTGTGCAGAGCTCCAGGGAATTTCTGAGTGGCCAGCCTGAAAGCTCTCTCATGTGGGGACCAAGTAATATGGAAGGTGGCCTTTTAGCATGGGCCACAAAAATGTATCCACTTAACATCAGTTAACATCCATTGAGCAAGGCCATTCATGCTCCTGCACAGTGCGAGGAATTCATCTCCCTAAGAAACAAATTATTTATCATGAGCTATATAAGAGACTCTTTATTCAGCATGGCATACCACATAGAGCTCCAGGTACAGACCTCCCACTATTCATTGCATTTCCATTCTGGACATAAATTTATGGCTTTTCCTTAATGAGCAGTGCACTTAAATCACTAGTCTTAGTACTCAGTGTTCAGTGGGTGTCAGATATGGAGCCAGGAAAACCTGAGTTTAAATCCTGTTTCAGACACTTACTATCTGTGTTACCCTGAGCAGGTCATGTAACCTCTCACTACCTCAGTTTCCTCATTTGTAAAATAGGGATTAATAATGTCACTTATCTCTCAGGGTTGTTGTGAAGATAAAATGAGATATTTATAAAGTACTTTGTAAACTTTAAAAAGCTATATAAATGTTAGCTAACATTATATTATCACTATTACTGTCAAAAAGCAAATTCAATATCTGTCACTTTAAAATATTTCATCTTAAGCTTTGTGCACAGGTTATCAAATGAAACTCTTCATATTTTCCACCAAAATTATGTCAATTACCACAACCACTTAAATATGAATCTCTGTATTTGTGGAATAAATTCATAATTGAATTCACTGATTCAATTAAACAGACAATAATTAAGTATCTACTTCCCAAGTCACTGTGCTACACATTAGGGATACAAAGATAGACAAAAAAACAGATGTTTTTTCTCAATATACTTATAGTCTGATGGGAAGAAGGACAAATACACAAGTAACCCTGATCCCAGAGACACCAAGATAAGTGCATAAAAGGGGTCAAGGTCAGGTGCTATGAGAAATTAGTAGAAGGCTCAATCACTTTCACTTAGCAGGAATCCAGTAGGCTTCATGCAGAAGGAAGGATGTGAATTGGGCCTTGAAGAAAGGGAGGGATTTCAATGCTCATGATATATGTGACAACTTTGTGTGACCTTGGGGCCACTGCATTTGTTCTCTGTAGTGATATAGTCCAATTCATGTCTTATACTGCCTTCCTTAACCCTATGGATAGGCAATGTTGTCAATATATTAATTATTTGGAGAGGGAGCATAATATCTGAATTCTCTCCCGTGAGGTACATGATTAAAACCACCATCCAAGGGGTCTCATGAGTATCTCTCAGCTTCAGTGCTATCATCTGTAATCTCATCGGTAAAATGAGAATAATAATAGCACCTACATATCCCTGGGTTGTTATGAGGACCAATTAAGAAAGTCTTTCTAAATTTTAAAGCACTATACAAATGTTATCTTTCTTAATGATTATTGTCATTACTATCTCACCAACCTATGGGGTTTTCAATAGCTCTCAATCTTCCCTGTTCTGATTTCACCTTTGCTGTGGTACTGTTTGGGTAAATTTGGGGAATGCCTATCTGGGTGCTTGGCTCCTCTCCAAAGCCTACCACTGGCAGGTTGAGAAACAGAGTACAGCAGCAATCACAGTTAGCTTTCAATAAAGCCCCAAAATCTCCATCCAAAAATGTTAGTCCCATCCTTGTGGCAACCTCATTCAGAACATGAAGCATGACTTCTATATCAGGCCAGAATAACAATGAAAATCTGGGCCCACAACAGCCTACACAGCCTCTCAAGGGCATATGAAGACAAAAAGGAACCCTGAGATTTATATTCCTGTATGGAAAACTCATCATTTCTTTATGATATCGCACAATTCTGTTTCACTTTTTAGGAGGTTAGGTGAGGGAGGGAGGGAAGTTCTCAATTCCCCACTGTGCTATAGAAATATTCACTATACAGGAAAGGAAAAGAAAAAGATTATCAGTGGGAAAAAAATGAATCATAAAAAAAACAGCAATATAATATACTAAACTGATTACTAATCAGAAGAAAATACTAGGTTAATCAAAAATAACAAATGCTTTAAAATGAAATATGAAATTATCTCCCACAGCAATATTTCTAGCCAATATCAGAAATAGAATGTATAAATGACCAAAGAATATGAACAGGCAGCTTTCAAAATAGGAAACTTAAATTGTTAATGATCACTTGAAAAAATGTTCAGTCTCATCAATAATCAGGTATTCAAATTAAAATAAACAATTGTAAAGTAGCACCTTGTACAAATTAGCAAAAACAACTAAAAGCAACAAAACTCAGTGTTGGTAGGACTGTAGAGGAACTGGTGAAATTACTGATGAGACTGCAAATGGTGAATTTTTCTACATTACACACATAGAATTACAAATACAGAATAGGAGAGCAATCAGACAGAAATCTAGTTATGAAAATGAACATATCCTTTAATCCAGTAATTCCATTTTGAAAAATATACCCTGATTTTTTTATGAAAAAACAGCAAGAAAGCTATCTGTTAAAAATGATCATAGTAGCATTAGATGTAATTAGGGAGAAAAAAATTAGAAAGAAACATTCTAAATGCCTAGTAATAGAAAACTGGTTAAATAAATCACAGTACCTTAATGTAATTGGACACAATGACACTATAATGGAATCAAGACTGATGAGTATATGGATTACAAAAAAACCTAGAGTATGACTGAAAAATTATTATGATAATTTAAATTTCAAAAGTAATTCATTTAAATGCAAGCAGTTCCTAAGGGAGCTTAGCTGTGTTAACGTACAATATTAAATTTTTAATGTTATTCAATTTTTAAAAAGAGAATGTATGTTTCTTTGAAATCATGTTTTGTAATTTTCAAAGGAAACCCTAACCATCAATAGCACTGTGAAAAAAAATACTCCAAATCACCAATAAAAGAAATGCAAATTAAAATACTGAGGTTCAGTACATAACCATCAAATTGATCAAGATCATAAAAGACATCAACACTCAAGCAGAGAAGAATTATGTAAACACAGGCACAGCGATACGAATATTGGTAGAGCTGAGACTTTACCAATCATTTTGGAAAACTCCTTAGAATCTGTCAGGAGAGTTGCAAAACTGTTCATATCCTTTGACCTAGCGATTCTGCTATTAGGCATGAACCCCACGGAGATCAAAGAAAGAAAAAAAGCTCTCACATATACCAAATATTGACAGTAGCACTGTTGGTAGAAGTAGAGGGAGGGAGGGGTAGAGGGAGGGAGGGGTAGAGGAAGGGAGAGAGACAGCGACAGAGAGAGAGAGAGAGAGAGAGAGAGAGAGAGAGAGAGAGAGAGAGAGAGAGAGAGAGAGAGAAAGAAGAAGAAGAAGAAGAAGAAAAAGAAAAAGAAGAAAGAGAGAGAAAGAAAGAAAGAAAGAAAGAAAGAAAGAAAGAAAGAAAGAAAGAAAGAAAGAAAGAAAGAAAGAAAGAAAGAAAGAAAGAAAGAAAGAAAAAGAAAAAGAAAGAAAAGGAAGAAGAAAGAAAGGGAGGGAGGGAGGAAGGAAGGAAGGAGGTGCTCATTGATTGGGGAATGACTGAACAAGTTGTGTTAATAGAATAGAATGTTATTTTACCATAAGCAATGAGGAATTAAGAGAAATTAAAGGAAGGCCTATCTAAACTGACAGAGAACATTGATTTTGATAATGTAATGAAAACACTGTGAAGCAACTGAATTCAAATTTGTCTATAACCATATGGGTTCCAGAGGACAAGTGATTAAATACACATTCAATCTCTTGAAAGAGAGGTGGAAGTTTATAGATGACAATGTATACTTTGAGACATACCTGCTATTTTGGTTGGTTTTGTCCCTGTAATCTTAGACAAATCATATAATTTCCCTGGGCCTCAGTTTTCTTATCTGTAAAATAAAAGAGTTGAAATAAATTTTACTATGCCTTTCCAGTTAATCAAAAATCCTTGACAGATTTCTATCATTGTTATCCTAAAACATCAAGATTACTAAACTGTCCAAGTTTTACTTCTCTCAGATCCTGAAAGAGGTTAACGATATCATTGATTTAGATACATCCTCCAAAAATTATATGTCCTTGGTGCCTGCTCAACCTGTTTAACTCTCATCCACATCCTCTCATAAGTTTGCCAAAGGAGATCCATCTGACATGCTAGAGGCCTTCTTCAGTTCCTCCTAAAAACCCTCCTGAAGTACTAGTGGAATACTCAAGATGCACACATGGTGCAACTCCTATCCATGTCACTGGTGACCAGCACATCTTTTTTGCATTCATTTCCCTGATGGCATCATTTCTTCCTGTTCATCCTTGAAGTTGCTTTGTGGTTATAGACTTCATTTGTAGTAGCAAAAGTATTATTAGGAAAAGAAATTAAGATTTGCAAGAATATAACCAACCAAAAAGAGAGAGAGAGAGAGAGAGAGAGAGAGAGAGAGAGAGAGAGAGAGAGAGAGAGAGAGAGAGAGATGTACTACAGTAGTAAAGTGAAACTGATATAAACAGAGAATAAATATCAAGGGTTTCATTGGTCTTTATCTTTCACTTTTTTAAGTGCTTTGGTATTTTTGCCAAGATGAGGGAATGACTTATACCAAAAGAAAATTAGTTTGGTATGAGGGTATTTACTATTCTTTCCTTTTACATGTGTATTTTATTTCTCTCTCATTTTTTCCCAAAAATGACCAGACCTTGAACTCCAGACTCTGTTCCCAATATTGTTGCTAGTTGGTGGTATGACCTTTGGAGCTGTCATTTTGTCTTCCTAGTTTGTATTTGTAATGTTTGGAAAGCTCTTATATAATGATGATGATGATGATGGTGATGATGATGATGATGATGATGATGATGATGATGATGATGATGATGGTGATGGTAGTGATGATGGTGATGGTGATGGTGATAATGATGGTGGTGGTGATGATGATGGTGGTAGTGATGATGATGATGGTGGTGGTGGTGGTGGTGGTGGTGGTGATGATGATGCTGATGATGATGATGATATTTATTCCCTTCCCTACCCACCCCTCCGTACTTCCTAGTTCTCCTTGCCTTCCATCTGTAAATGCTGGTGATATTCTCAGGAATGTGAAAATTTGTTCAAACCTGCAAAACATTTTTGGCTATTTTGTATCACAGCAAGTGAGCATTTACTCTTCTATCAAGGGACAAGGCTACATGGTTAAAGCCATAATAACTCTGAAGATCCATTTTTATATTTCCAAAGCATATTCTGACCATGTCGCTCCTCTAGTCAAGAAGCGTCAGGGGTTCCCTACTGTCTCTTGGATAAAATATGAACTCTGCTTGGCATTTAATGTCTTTCATAATCTAGTTCCAACTTATCTTTCCAGAATGATCTCACCTTACTTCCTGTCACAGATTATAGTCTAAACAAATTGGGCCATTTACTGTTCCTTATATAGAACATTCTAACTTAAAACCCTGAGGTTCAAGGTGCACCCCAAGTACTACTTCTTACAAGAGGCCTTTCCAGATGTCCCATGTTGTTACTACTCTAACTCTCCACCCCCAAAAACATTACTTTGGATGTAATAGATACATATTGGTATTGGTATTAACATATCTACATTATGTAAAGATACACATACACATATATATTTGTATATGTATGTATATACATATATGAGAGAGTTTTTATTTATCAATATGCATCTTTTGCCTCCATAAGAATGTAAGGTCCTTGAAATACTATTTCTTTTCTGTCTTTGTGTCTCCAGTACTTGGCACATAATAGACACTTTAAAAAATGTTTGTTGGATTGGATTAAACTAAACTGAACTGAATGGAATTGAATTAAATTGAACAGGATGGAACTGAACTCAGATAGACGAAACATATAGAGGGATCACCCCAGAAGTTTTGTTTGGCTGGATCAGAGAGTAAAAGCCTGGTTGGAGTAAAACCAGAAGATAGTTTAGTAAGGAAAGAGCTATTGATTGAAAACTCTGAAGTTCATGGTCAGGAATTTTAGGTTGATTAGTTGCCTTTCCCACAGTGCCCTGGGAAGTTTCATAGACAACATCTAAATACTCAGAGGAGGGACGTGCTGAGTATTAATTGAGTTTGTGGCAAATTTCTGGTTTTCCTCTTCCAAAGACCATACCAAATAAAATCTAATTATGATATTCTTCAATAAAATTTCTCTGTCAGTGATGTGTGTGTCTGGGAATAGAAAGCAATTAGTTGCTCTGTTTTTCATCCCTTCTCACTGTATGATCATTGGAGACAAATATTCTCTGAAGCTATATAAAGAAAAGAAAAGGCAGCATGGTGTGGTGATAACTACACTGAACTGAGAACCAGATGGCCTGGGCTCTTATCCCTGCTCTGCCATTAACTTGCTGAGTGACCTTGGATAACTCTCTTAACTTCAGTGGGACTCAGATTCCTCTTCCATAAAATGAGGCCATTGGACTTCATGATTTTTTAAGGTCCCCTAATTTGTCATCCTATGACCCCCCAAGTGCATAGACAGGATCATTTTTTGTCCTTTCTGATTTTCCTCAAAGCTATAATAAGTTGATAATTAACAATGTTAAAGTAATAATAACTGTCATGCATGCCAAGTTTCTACGAATTTTTTCTCACATGTGATATATATACCTCACTAAAAACAATTGAAATTGGCATTATGGCATCATTTTATTACATAGCTAAGAAATTGCATCAATCCAGAAGAAGGGACACCTTCAGAAGAGTTTTTCATATCATCGCAAAGGGAAAGAAACAAGTTCTGACTTTTTAACATGTATTTACTTGCAAAAGTTCCTAATGTTGCATTTGAAAAAAAGAGAGAAACAATAAAATGTTCCTTCCCCTTGATAATACAATTATAAGTGGTACTCAGATTTACCGCTTTACTCCTGTAGTTTGAGATCTTATTCCAACTCATTTCATTATGTAAAAAACCAATAGAGGTTCCCTGAAATTAGAATTTGTTGTTGTTATTGTTGTTTCTTGTGGAACTGAAGATAGTTAGGTAGTGCCATGGATAGAGTGTTGGACTTGAGTCCAAGAAGATCTGAGTTTAAATTCTTCCTCAGATACATACTATCTGTGTAGCCTTGGGCCAATCCACTACCTCAGTTTCCTCATCTGTAAAAATGAAGATAATAACAACACCTTGCCTCATGATCAAAAGAGATAATACATGTAAAGCACTTTGTAAATTGCAAAGTATGATATAAATGCTAGGAAATAAATTAGAAAAAGATCTGAAGAACAGGAGAACCATAGGGCAGAATTCATCCTATCATCCTTCAACTAATATTTATTAAGTCCCTACTATGTGCAATGCACCTCCACTAGATGATAGAGAAGATCCCTGTCCTCAAGGAACTTATACTTTACATGGGGTAAGGGAATCTAAAAAAAAAGAAGTACTGGTTAAGAGACTAGTTCCTTGGAACTTTGTGTCATTCAATTCAATTCTATGAACATTAAGCACCTACTATGCACTGACCCTACTGGCATCTGTGTAAGTACATAAATGCTGATCTCTTAGACTGGAAAATCACTTCAGGAAGCTTTCAGCTACACATAGAAAAAATTCCTTTGATGCTGACCAATAATAAAGGAGCTTCAAGGTAGGCCCACCACTGGTAAAAACAGGTGAAATTGTTTTCAGCTCTCTTCTAGCTCCCCTTTGCTGGTCTCTTTCCTTGTTGATACTTCCCTCCCCTAGATTCCATATTCTCATTCAGTCACCTGGCTGCTCAGAGACACCATCTCCACCCTCATTACTCTCACCTAGGTATATCATTCTCAGGCAGTAGCCCATGTTTTGGGCAGTGCTGATCTACATTGCTTGAAGGTGTTTCCACACTGAGAATTCCATATATTATTTAAATCATGTGTTCAGTTAAAGAACAATAAAAAAATCCTTCTACTCTCCATCATGCCTCCTCTTTTGCAGCCTGATAGAACTACCTTCTGTTATATGAATAATTCTATCCTCATTTTAATCTCCCTGTCTTTGATCAAGCTTTGTCTCCAATTTGTTTTGCAACACAACTTAAAGACCTGACACTTATTTATTACTTATTTTGCTCTTTGTTCACAATAAATTGAATGAAATGTCATGAAGAATGTTTCCTCCCTTACCTAGAATTCCTCTTTGGTGGCCCTTATTTATAATTCAGTTATTTGAGAAGTTGGCAGAAGTCTAATATCAGGATGTAAATGCTACATATGCTATAATTACCCTATGAATTTGGTCTTATCTATCTGCCACCAAGTTCTATAACCCAGCTGGATCCAATGTCATGTCTTGGAAATTCATAGTTGTCCCAAGTGATATCCTGAGAAGTTATTCAATAAATATCTATTTTAATACTATTTTATTTTCCCTCACTTACATGTAAAAACAATTTTTAACATTCATTGTTTTTTGTTTGTTTTGAGTTCCAAATTCCATCTCTGCTTTCCTTCCCTTCTTTTCCTTTCCCTTCCCTTTCCCTGAGATGGTAAGCATCTGATATAGGTTATATATATATATATATAAAATCATGCAAAACATTTCCATATCAGTCATTTTGTACAAGAAGACAAGAAGGAAGTGTAAGAAGAGATATTATGACATCTTGTTTTGCTTCCACAAAATTTATTGGGAGATAATCAAGAGTTGTGGGGAAGTTCGCTTATTTTATTTTACTAAGATAGTAACCATCATGGGCCAGGGGGACTAGAAAGGTCAAAATGGAAAAAACAGTTCAAGTCTGAGGAGTCATACCCAAGTCACAAGTACCCTCATGACCATGCCTATGTAATCTACATACAGAGGGAATATAGGGAAAGGAATCTGAGGAATTTGACTAATCTTGTCCAGGAAGGACAGAACTGTGTAACCTCACTCCTGCCTCTGTATCAGTGTGGTGTTCCTAGTGAGCACCACACTTGCTTTCTCACTAGAAGCAGAATAAACACCTTCCTCTGTCCACCCTATTTCTGAGGTTTTTCAGTGAGAAGGGGTTTGTGGTGCTAAGGGGCATATCACACGGATCTTCTTAATGAATTACACTATCAGCAGTAGGCAATAGTAGCTCGTCTTGGACTAACTCCCTGACCCTGCCTGGGAAGTCCTGTGATCCCCACAGACATGTTTAGAAGCATATCACATGTATCTTCCTAAGGGCACACTACCAGAGAAGCAGCAAGCAGCTCATCCAGAGCTAACTCCCTGACCCTGCCTGGGAAGCCTTGTGATCCTCACAGCCAAGTTTCTCATTGAAGGAAGGGAGGGAAAAAGGGAGGAAGGAAGAAAGGAAGGAAGGAAGGAAGGAAGGAAGGAAGGAAGGAAGGAAGGAAGGAAGGAAGGAAGGAAGGAAGGAAGGAAAATAGTATGTTTCAGTCTATGTTCAGACAACATCAGTTCTTTCTCTGGAGGTGGATAAAATTTCTCATCTTGAGTCCTTTGGGATGGTCTTGATTTATTGTATTGCTGAGAATAGACAAGTCATCCACAGTTCATCATACAATATTTCTGTTACCAATGTACAATGTTCACCTGGCTCTGCTCACTTCACTTTGCATCAGTTCATGTATGCCTTTCCAGATTTTTTTTGAAAATCATCTAGCTTGTCATTTATTATAGCATAATAATATTCTATTACAATCATATACCATAATTTGTTCAGTCATTCCCCAATTGATTGATACTCCCTTAATAAATAAACATTTATTAAGCACTTATTAAGTGTCAGACACTGTGCCAGAAGCAAGAGACAATCCCTTCCTTCAACAAGCTCACAAACTAATGTGGGAGACAACAAGCAAACAAATATATACAAACACACTACATACAGGATAAATAGGAAATCATTAACAGATGGAAGTTACTAGAATTAAGAGAAATTTGAAAGGCTACTTGTAGAATATGGGATTTTAATTGGAACTTAAAGAAAGCCAAGGAAGTCAATAGGTAGAGATGAGCAGAGAGCGTACTTCAAACTTTGAGGACAGCCGACAAAATGTCTGGAGCTAAGAGATAGAGTGTCTAGTTTGTGGAACAAAGATGCTAGTGTCCGTGAATCTACAAGAAGATGAAAAAGGTACAAGAAGACTAGAAAAGCAGGGAGGGGCTAGGTTATAAATGGTTTTGAACACCAAATAGATGATTTTGAATTTGATCCTAGAAGTGATAGGGAGTCACTGCATTTTACTGTAGGGAGAGTGACATGGTTAGACCTGTACATTAGGAAAATCACTTTGGTAACTGAATGGAGGATGGATTGGAGTGGTGAGAGACTTGAGGGAAGCAGATCCATCAGTAGACTATTGCAATAGTCCACAAATTTATTATGCATTTATTTATTATATTGCAATAGTAGAGGAGTTATGAAGCTAATGCAGAGAAAGATTCATAAATATTCTAAGACAGGCCTTTTGGGCCAGATCTGCCCCCAGGTTATCTTGGAAGGAAGATAGTCTCCTGGGATGAGTTTGTGAGAATGTATTCCCCATGGAATTCACTCCATTAGACACAAAAGCTTAAATGGAACCTAATAGACAAGGCATCTTTGGCTAGCTTCTACTACAATTTCTTCCTGTTATCTGGTACTTTGGAACATGTGCTGGGCATTAAATAGTTTTTTTAGTAATTCTAACAGTCCCAGAAAATTTAAAATAATTTATTCGAAAACTTAGTTAAAAGAGATAAAGTTAATTCTGTTTTTTAAAGTCAAAGAATCAGATTTTGCCAGAAAGTCTGGATTTTTTTTTAAGTTCATTATGTGTTCTATGGCAGTTTGTAAATTCCATTACTGGATGAGAAAAGTTGCTTACCTAAACTCCATACTTCCTTCGTTACATAACATAATGTTTTCTACATAGTAGGTATGTATTAAAGGTTGAATTTTAATTTAAACTGGGATTTTTCTCTGTAAACACTTGCATATGAAACCTGAAATGTCTTGCAAAAGTGCCATAAATATTTTTAAGTTATACACAAATTGAGATGATCTCAAAGTAACTGAAGCAAGCAAATTTCAAATAATAAATGAATGTCTAATTTCAGTGCCTATTTCATGGAATGGAATTGTTACTATGAATACCTAATATAAAACTAATAGCTCTCATTGAACGCTTCAACAATGACAAATACAGGGCATTTTTCTACACTTAATGAATCATTCTCTTTAAAAGATGCTTGGTTGCACAAAGAAGTAATTTTTCCAGAAAACAAATATAAAATATATAAAATATAAAAAAACCCTTCCCCATAACGATCTTCCTCATCACAGTTTCTATATATTGCATGTTGACATAAGAAATTAAACAGGAATTTGAGAGGGGTAGTTTTGCAAAAGCCAGCGGACAACATCAAAAAAAAAAGCTTGAAACTCAAATACATAAAATATATGTATAGTATTGTATAATATCAACATATTTTATCTCTTAATGTCATAATAATTCTGACTTGTCTGGTACAAAGGGAAAGCCAAAAAATTTTATGCAAATTTTCCAGACTGTGGAGTGCCCCATCGCTAGTCCTCTCCTTTCCTCCCAACACAATGTGTAAAAGGATAACTGTAATCAGTTAGCCAGCAAGCAATTTATTAAGTGCTTACTATGTGACAGGCACTGTGCTAATCTTTGAGGTACAAAGAAAAATTGCAGAAAAGACCCTACTCTTGAGGAACTCACATTCTACTGGGGGAGATAACACACAAACATGATGTACATGTACCTACAGGGTAAATTGGAGTTAATCTCTGATACAAGACACTGGCTTGAAGGGGAACCAAGAAAGTCTTCTTGAAGAAAGTGGCATTTTAGATGAGACTTGAAGGAATGAAGGGAAGCCAAGAAGAGATAAAGGTGAAGAGAGACAGCATTCAAATTATGAGAGACAACCAATGAAAATGCATCACCCATGTTGGGAGATGGAATGTCTTGTGTGAGGAATGACAGGAGAACCAGTATACCTGGATCAGAGAAGTACATGAAGGGAAGTATGAAGCTTGAGAAAACTGAGAAGGGAAGAAGGGTCTAGGTTATGAAGGGCTTGAAAACTCAGCCAAATTTCATATTTGATCCTAAAGGTAATAGAGAGTCATTGTCATTTATTGAGTGGTGGCAGGAGGGAAGGGGGTCAGACTTGTACGTTAAAACAGGAATGAGACTCAAGAAATGCCATTATCTCTCCAAATAATGAAAATTTGGGGTAACTCAAAAAGATAGTGCAGAGAAACATGATGGATACCTAAAGGCTACAATATAATGTCAATGATGACTTGTGCACATTAAGTAGCATAATATCCTCCAAGTAATACACGATCAGAAAAGAAGATGGGCTAGTCTTGTAATAAAGGCAAGAGATAATATGTGAATAACTCCAAGTATTGACTCTTTCCATATAAAGTTCAAAATAAAGTCTTCTAGCCCATTGTTGGGTAGATTGGGTATAGAAGAATTATGGTAAGGCATGATACACAATGAGAAAGGGTGGATTTGTTAGTCTGCACCAGTACAGGAACTACCCACAATCAATGAAATCACAGACCCATTCAATTAAGGGAGCTTTTTTAATGTGTTGATTTTTAGCTATAAAAATAAATGCTTGAAATCACACAAGACATAGACCAGTGTGTTTCAGTCCACAGCCTCTTAATATGTACTACATAACTTGGATTCCAAATATGACGCACTATTCAAGGAAGGAAAGGAGTCAGGCCCTAGAGAGCTAGGCTAGATTGCTCCTTGGGAAATTGCTCTTACAAAGACAGACTATTAAGGCCTTTCATCCTCTGAACAATGGTCTGCCTATCAATTCTGCCCCCTTAGTATAAATTTCTTATTGTTTAGAGAAGATCATTCATACGTAGCAAGCTTAATATTCAAAGAATTGATCTTATCACACCAAGAGCCTTGTGCCTCCATAACATTTGGTAAATGTCTTCCAGTCCAAACTGAGGCTTTATAGGAGTGTTACGCAGCCTCTGAAGGAGGGAATACGTATTTCTATTCACCATCATTGAACAACTCACACCCTAGCAGTCCTATTTCTCCTACACCAAAGACAAGGGCTCAGTCCAGAGTAAGGATGTAGCAGAATCTGCCCTTGCAATGTCCTTACACTGGATCAATAGTATTGAAGGTAGCTGTTAATAAAAAGAACCAATATCACTTAGGATGACATACTTCCCAGTATGGCTCAAGACACTTAAGTTTCAATTCCAAGACTTCAGCTCACTTGAAAGGGATCCAGGAATACAAAAATCTTACTGAGGAACAAGAGGAAAATGTTTTGAATTTTGAATCAGAGGACCTGAATTTAATTCCTGATTCAGCCATTTATAACCTGTGTGATATTTCCTCCCGGGGCCTCACCCCAAATGTAAAATGAAGGGGTTTGATTCGATGTCTCTTCTAGTTCTAAATCTTTATCCTATGATTCCAGAGCTGTTTGGGGGGAATCTCAGGGGAAGGGCATTATTTCAGCCAGGAGAGTAATATTTAGCATGGAAAAGCAAGGGTTCTTTAAACAGAAATATAATATCAGAATAGAAAGCAGTGAACTGGTGATCAGAACACATTTATGATGACAACTCAAATGGCAACTTTTGTTCCATTTCTATTCTTCTAATAGGTTTTAATTAGCTCTGTAGCCATCAAGCTATGTGAGACAGGGTACAAGGAATATTTTATTTCAGAGGCTGATTCATGTAGTGAATTATTAGGAATAAGTCCTAACATAAATTTAGTGACTCTCACTGAACATCTCAAACTATACCTAGGATTCTATTGGATATAAAGAATTCTCTTTAGAAGGGGTTAATATGCTTAAATGGTGGCATGATTCACCCAGGTCTCAAATAATGAATTCCTAGACTTAAAAAAAAGTGGGGGATGGGGTAATCTTGATGATCCAAGAAATGCATTTATAGCATCTCTAGGAATATAGGATAAACATGGGATGCATAAGCTGAGTGGCCAAAAGCAACAAATTCCCCAGTCTTGTCCCTCTTACTCCAACCATTCTACTACCTTAGAGGAACTGAGCAGTCCTGTACTGTGCTCTAAGGTCCTGCAGATTTGAATTCATAATGAAAAAAAGTAACCTTTTATTGTATTTCTTGCCTTCTCGATGGGTGGGGGAGGGGCAAAGGGAGAGAGAGAATTTAGAACTGAAAATAAAAAATTTAAAAATAATAATAACCTTTCTCCACTGGGTTCCCAGTGCAAACTGATTATTATCACTGCCTAAAATCAGGTTAGGTTATTGCATTTCTAATGTCTGCACTGCCATTTTATCTTGGGAGTTTCATTTGGGAGGTCGCCTCCACCAAATAGTATATATCCCCATGCCTCATTATATGGAAAAGACTTGGTTTCATGAAAACTGTCTGTAAGTTAACAAAAAGTCCCTATAATGAAAACCCTGTTTCCTTTCATTTTTAATTGTGGAATATTTCTAGAGCTCCCAAAGGTACCCTCTCTACCCTAGCATGTACAAATAGCAAACTTCTAAGTAACTGTTCAGTTTTTGTGTGTTCTGAACCTATAATTTAATTGGAGAGAGCTCTCATATCATTCTGGTGAGGAACCCCCTTCACCAGTGTAGATGGGCATCTGCTCTGCATTTAAAGTCTTAGAGATACTTAGAGAAAAGAGAACTTAGTTGATTTGTCCAACTGCATAAAGCTAGCATATCAGAGGCAGGACTTGACCCTGAAGCTGCTCCCTATCTATTATGCCACATTTATCAAAGTAGAAAAAAGGTAAGATGAGGTATAAGAAGACAGACACAAAGCAAATATGAAATAAATTCATCTCAGTGCCCATTAGCCAGCAAATCAATGGGTTAAAGTTTAACACTCAACCTGATGATGGGAGTGAGAGAGACCTTGAAGATGAGAGTGACTCAAAGGGTCCCATTGTGTCAGAACAAAAAAAAATTAACTAAAAATCAAAAGAATCTTAAAACATAAGATAGTTTTCTTGTTGCTTATATGAGAATGAATTTAGTTAGCAGAGGACAGGAGAAGCACAGACCCTTGGGGTATGGTGTGGGTGTGTATCATGCCTATCGTGCAGAGGAATTTGCCCATCATGATACACAGTGATCCATAAAGTGAAAAATCAGTATAAATTTCTATTCTCCTGCAAAGGAAAAACTCAGAAAACAAATATTCCTATAGCAACTGATACATATAGCGACTCTAATGCAAGCAGTTTTAGTCAATACGAGAAGCCAAACCAGAAATTACATTACTCTCCAGAGATCTATCTATGTCATAAGTACTTAGGGCTACTTCCACCTTGGCTATAATAAACTTTTAAGAATGAGGGGGAGGGGAGGAGGAATGGGGCAGGAAGAGAGGTGGAAGAGAGACTTGAGCTTTCTGTATAATAATATATTGGAGAAAATGAGATTGCAGTCATTCCTGACTGATTTCTAGATTCTTCTTCTCTGTTGGCTTGTTAGCCAATGAACACTGAGATCAGTTGCTGTATTTGCAATAAAGATAGGATGTTCTTGACATTTTACAATCATTTCCCTTATTCACACATGAGATAGCAATAATAATGGCAGGGACTTTTACATAACCTATATGTTATTCAGTTGTATACCAGACAACTCTTCATGACCCCATTTGGGGTTTTCTTGGCAAAGATACTGGAGTGGTTTGCCATTTCCTTCTTTAGCTCATTTTATAGATGACAAAATTGAGGCAAACAGGGTTTAGTAACTGGCCCAAGGTCACTTAGCTTGTAAGTGTCTGAGGTCAGATTTGAACTCAGGAAGATGAATCTTCCTGACTCCAGGTCCAGCACTCTGTCCATTGCACCATCAAACTGCCCATAATATGTGTGTATATATATTTATGCATATATTATATATTATGCATATATGCATACATATTATATATTACATGTATATATATGTCATATATACATATATAGAAAGAGATATATACATATGTAGGATTGCAAAGCAATTCACAAATGTAACATTTTTAGTCCCAATAACTCTGAGAGAGTAGGTGTTGCTATTATTATCAACTTTTTACTGATGAAGAAACTGAGACAGAAAGAAGGGAAGGGACTTGCCCAGGATCACCCAGGTAATAAGTGTCTGAAGCCACCTTAGAACTCAGGTTTTCTTGACTCTAAGAGAAAAATTGGACCAAAAGCTGAAAATGTATTTCTATTTTCAAAACAATCACTACTGAATCTGTGTGCATTGTTCCCCTCATTCCCCATGAGTGTAGTTGCTAAAATGAATTTTGTTTTTCTTATCACTAAGTAGATATGTTACCATATGTTAAAACCGTTATTAAGGAGGAAGTGCCTCCTTTTCATGGCTTCTCATTTTCCCCTCCCTGTTCATTTGACACTGCTTAATAAACACTTATATTTCACTATTCATTGTGCTTTTGAACTCACTGGATGGATTCTATTGCTCTCTGAGCCCAGCAGAGTACAGGGCAGAAACTCTCAGGATTTTTGCCTTAGGCTGCTCGATGGTGCCATAGTGCACAGAGCACTGGACCTGGACTCAACAGGACCTGAGTTCATCATCTAGTGTCAGACACTTGATAGTTGTGTGAGTGGGCAAGTGACTTAACTTCTGTCTGCCTCAGTTTCCCTCATCTGTAAAATGGAAATAATAATAACGCCCAGGATTGTTGTGAAAATCAGATGATATTTGTAAAGTGCAGACCTTTGTATTTATTATTTATATATATTTATATATGTAAACAGAATATTATTTATATAGTGCTTTAGCACTATATTAATACTATTGTTGTTGTCAGTATTATTATTACTATTGTATACCTCCTAAGAGTTGCTCCTTATTTAGAGGACAAATCAATCAGTCAGTCAATAAACATTTATTAATTGATGACTACGTGCTGGAAACTATGCTAAAAGGTAGAGATACAAAAAAAAAAAAAAAAAAGACAATTCCCCACCCTCAGGAAGTTTACATCCTATTGAGGGAGACAACATGCAAACAAATATATACAAAGTCAGCTCTGCAGAGGATATATTGGAAATAATTAACTGGAATTAAGAGGAGTTAGGGAAGGCTTCCTGTAGAAGGTGGAATTTTGGATAAGGCAAAGAGATATCTAGTACTCTGAACTTATGAGCTATCAAAGGACTCAAGATGAAACTCATGTTATAATTGATGGTATTCAGAATCCATTGATGACTATAACATAGATAAAACAGTCAGAATTATGGACCAAGAAAGCTGGCAAGGACTTTAGAAGTCATCTAATCCAAATTCTCCATTTTACAGCTAAGGAAACTGAGGCCCAGTGGGGTGAAATTATCTGCACTCAGTCAGACATCTGATTAGTGGCAGAGATGAAAACTCTATTCCTAGTCTCCCAATACTCAATCCAATACTTTTTCCACTATACTGTGTTGCCCTTAAATCCACCTATTTTTTTAACTCTTGGAAACAAATGTAATGCAGGGGAAAGAACACTAGACTTGAAGTCAAATATCTTGGGTTTGAGTCTTAGCTCAGTTATCTACTTGTTGAGTGACTTTGGGGAAGAACCTCACCTTTATTTCCTTCATTTGTAGAAAGGGGGTAAAAATGCTTGCACTGTCTATCACACAAGATAAAATGAGATTTAACCTGAGGTTTCTGGGTTCCTTGCCCACAGAAGAAGACATCACACTATAGAAGAAAATATCAGATTCTTCTCCATGTTTCACTTGTTTGGCGATATCTCTTTGAACTTGGAGGTTTCTGAGAGTAGAAAGGTATAAGAGAAAAATCTGCTCCCCACTTTGTGCAACTTGGGAAGAAGAGTTGTTGCAAGAGCAAGCCGCATCTGATTCCTAGATTCTGGCTCCCCACAATCTATGTAATGGTAGTTTAAATGGGAAGATCATCCCCATTCATTTAATAGGCCCAAATGAATCAGCTGTTAAAATCACCTGGAAGCCTAAGTCACATGTAGTGGGAGGTGTTTGTTGAACTGGTGGAACAAGAAGGATGGAGCAGAACTGGGAGGAAGTTAGTGAGAGAGGTTGGGGCAGAGGAGAAAGGACACAGGCTGGCAGGGACAGCAAGGCTCGTGAGTATTTGCTTGTGGGTAAGTGGGAGGGGATGGGGTGGGCAGCAAGGCTTGGGGATGCCTTTGTTCCCAATAGTGCTAATGTGTATTGACTTCTTGGCTACTATGATGGATCTGGCTTTCTGGGTTTTGGCTCTCTTGTGCTGAATAAATGTTTTGCTTCTGCCTTCTATATGGAGAGTCTTATATACTTTGGAGTTCAGAACTATGCCAGCATATTCATAACCATCCTCAGGATTGCCTGGGCAATATACCCTTCCAGGACTCTAATGGACTGCAACTGCAGTTTGCTAGGGTATTTGCTACAAGTCCCTCTCCACTTCTTGCTTAGTTAAAAAAGGAAGAAATAGACTACAACCAAAGTTCATGTTTTCCAGCAAGTCAGGTTAGGGTTTAGGCTGATCATTCTATCATTGGTCATCTCCTCTAAGGAACATCAAACATAATACTGATTGAGGGTCCCAGAAATTCTTGAGGCACCAAAGCAGCTACTCCTAGAAGGCCCTTTTCAGGATCACTATTTGGTTGCCTATGATCAGACAAAGATTCAAAGCAGAAGAAGCAGCTTGAAACCCAGGCTCAAGTTCGCCTGTGCTATCTGCTACAAGGGAGAAATATCACCATGTTGGGAAGAGGGCCCTGACCTCACAGCTCAGAGAAAGGCACATTTTTGTGCTGACTCATTTGGAAATGACTCACTTGATGTCTAGTAAGAAGAGAGTGTGGTCGAGGGCAAGTCACTGCCTTCTAAAGGTCCACTGAATCAGTGGCTCTTCCTGTTCAGTGAGCAATATTGGAACTGACTCATTATCTCAAAAGACCTTCACTGTTAATTCACATGGACACCAAAACTTTTTAGCAGAGCTCTGGGCACATTCCCACAGATGCAACCTCAGCTACAGTAAATAAATCTGTATTGGGAAAGAGATATAGATTTTCAGACCCAATGAACGCTTATTCCCATGTGGGTTGTTATAATTGACCTGAATGCAGGTTCCCTGTTGGGGAAGACCTGTCAATAGATATATCTGTTGAGTGTTTATATTCACTCAGAAAATAAATATTTATTAAGTGCTTACTATGTGCTGGGCATACAAAGGAAAGCAAAAGTCAGTGTTTCTCCTCTAGGAGCTCACAATTTAAAATAAATAAAACTTTAAAATTTAATTTAAAAATGATAAAAATTTAATTTAAAAAAAATCAGTCTAATGAGAAAGAAAACACATAAAAAGAAGTAAAAAGGGGAGACATGATGAATCAGGAGAATGCTGTACAGACATCCAGGATAATGCATCCAGTTGGAAATGAAGAGAGAGCTAGCATAAGCACCCTCCCTAAATGGAGGAGCCCTTTGCTCTTTATCCTCCACTCTTTTGATTAGATCTATTTTTTGCTTTTGCTTTGTCTAAGATCAAGACTGCTACCCCTGTTTCGTTTCTTTTATTTTGTTTTTTTACTTCAGCTGAAGCATAACAGATTCTGCCCCCAGCCCTTTACCTTTACTCTGTGTGTATCTCTCTGCTTCAAATGTGTTTCTTATGAACAACGTATTGTAGGATTTTGGTTTTTAAATCACTCTACTATCTTCCCATTTAAATTACCATTACATTTGGCCCCAAGATAGTTCCTATTCATTACATAGGTCAGTGGGGCAACTGGCATCAACAGAACTGTAACAAGGATAACAGAAAATGAGCATATAAAACACTATCTTAGGCAACTGGTCTCAACAGAACTTTACAACAATATAACAGGCATCACACAAAATAAGCACACAAAACAACATCTTATGGTGGGGCCTGAGGACAAGCACCCTATCATTCCCCCCCTGAACAAATGGGAGCTAAAATCTTGGGGTAGGTGCCAAAGGTCTCTTCTTCTATAGCAGCTTCCTGCTAAAATTGAATTTAGAGCTGTTCCTGCCCCAAGAATCCCATTCAAGACATCAGTTCTTTAGCTGGCATCCAGAGCTTGGTTGATGCCAGGTTGAGGGGTGACATATCACAGTCATGGACAAGGGGTGACATCCAGCTTTTGCAATCAGACATAGCAGGTGGAGGATACTAAGCCTGAAGGAAACAAATCTAGCAAACAAGTTTAACAGAAAAAAAGTCAAAAAGAAACAGAGACAATAACCAGAAGCAAGGTAGGTAGGGTCAGCCATGCTTCTGGAGTCCATGCACCCACTATCATAGCCTCATTCACAGTAGAATATATGAGTTAAGGAAATAATTCAGTAATCATCTTCTCCTGAATAAACAACAGTTATAGTATTATCTTTCCCCTATGCTATAATTTCCACAGTGTTTGGAACATCATCTGACTTCCATTTTGGCCATACTATAGCTCCCAATTTTATTCTATTGGTAGGACCCAACACTTCAGTTCCTCTGCTCATTATTTTGAAAGGAGAGTCAGTTTTCACAAGGGGTATTGTTTCACAAAGAACAATAATCACTTGAACTATTCTATCATTTTTACAAAACTGTGTGGGTTCATCACCTAAATTTTGGAATGTCACAGTAACTTCTCCTTGATAATTAGAATCTATCACTCCAGCTAATATATGTATTCCTTGAGCTGCTAATCTTCATTTAGGTAATATCTGTCCAAAATGATTTTTAGGGATTATTTCTCCTGGATCTATATCCAGATCAGTGGTTTTTCCAATGAGATATTTCACATTGTCTTCTATTTTTTCATTCTCTTGGTTCTGTTTTATAATTTCTTGATTTATCATGAAGTCATTAGCTTCCATCTGCTCCATTCTAATTGTTAAAGAACTATTTTCATCAGTGAGCTTTTGAACCTCCTTTTCCATTGAACCAATCCCACTTTTTAAGGCATTCTTCTCCTCATTGGCTTTTTTGGACCTCTTTTGCCATGTCTATTTTTTTAAAGTGTTATTTTACCCAGTCTTTTTTGGGTCTCCTTTAGCAAGCTATTGACTCGTTTTTTCATGATTTTCTTTCATTACTTTCATTTCTCTTTCCAATTTTTCCACTATTTCTCTTACTTGATATTCAAAATCCTTTCATGGCCTATGACCAATTCATATATTTCTTAGAGGCTTTGGATATAGGAGCTTTGACTTTGTTGTCTTCTGGTTGTATGTTTTAATCTTTTTTGTAACAAAAGTAAGATTCTATAGTCTGACTTTTTTCCTTCTATTTGCTCATCTTCTCAGCCAAAAACTTGACTTTCTAGCACTTTGTCAAAGTAAGACTCTGCTTCCAGTGGTGGTGAGGGTATGTATACTATTCCAGGCTTCAGGGGTTTTGTATCAGCTGCTCAATGCCCCACCATCTGTGGGCCAGAGATCAAAAAGCTGCTGCTGCTACCACTGCTGCCACAGTTGCTGGCACTGCCTCCTCCTTGGCCTGAGTCTAAGGCTGGACCCCAACAGAACCACATCTTTAACCCACTCAGGTGTGACAGAGTTTTCTCACTGACCTTCTATGTTGTTTTTTGGCATTTGTGGGTTGAGAAGTCTGGAAACTGCCAGAGCTGCCAGCAACTCTGTCCCCTGAGGCCTGTTCTGGTCCTGTCTGTGCTGGTAGCATGGCCCATGCCAGACTGGGCTCTGCTCCACTCCCAGTCCAGTGTAACAGATGTTTTCTGTCACCCTTCCAGGATGTCCTGGACTGGAGATTTGCCTCACTCCACTATTTTGTGGGTTCTGCCCCTCTAGAATTTCTTTACAGTGATTCTTTTACAGATGTATGCAGAGGTTTAAGGAAGAACTCAAGGACATTCCTTCTTTTAGTCCACTATCTAGGCTCTGCCCCCTATTATTTCTTTTCTATCCAAACAAAAGTCCTCTAAACAATATAAATCATATCCTGCCAAACCAGGTGTCCCTGGATACAGTGCTGAGACATCTGGTCTCACAGTCCAATACTCAACATTTGGGATCTTATGTGTTTGTTGTTTTCTAATTTGCAGATTTGGGGTCATCATTCTGGCTGGAGGTATACTTCCTTCTTTTATTCAAATTACATAATGCAATGAACAAATTACCTTTCCAATGTTGATAAGAATTATTAGAATTTGACTTCCTTAGTGGTTCTTTCAATAATACGTTCAGTCTTTCAATTAACCCAGAAGTTTGTAGATAATATGGAATATTTATATATATATATATACATACATACATACATATATACATATCTGTATGTATGTATGTATGTATGCATTGTTTAACATATCATTTCATTTCATTACCTTTGAAATGTGACCCATCATGATTTTGAATCTGCACTGGAGTTTCATAATATAGATTTATGATATCTAGATTTTTATAGATATTTTTCTGGGTTGCACTCTTATAGGGACAAGCCATTAGCACATCTGAATATACATCAACACAAGTACATATAAATTTACATCCTTCATCTATCTTATACATCCTATATATATCCTATATCCTATATATATAAAACATTCCTCTGCTACTTATTTTAACAAAGAATGAGAGATACTAATACCACAGTCTTATGCCCACTTGTGTGTCCTAGACTCCTAAATGGCCAGTCATTTGATGGACTCACTTTCCTAATACCAGATCATTAGCTGGCATCAGAGTAGGGACAATATGTTGAGTAGCAATCTTTGCTAGTCAGTAAGTATGTGCATTGTATTCATGTTCTGGTGTGGTGAGGGCCACATGAGCATTTACATGAAAAATTGACAAATTAGTAACCACAAGACATGCCCCATATATCTTGCTGAAATTCTTTAACCTAGACTTATTTGCCATGAATTTCCCAATTTTTATTTTTTCCACATGGGTATCCATGTAGCTAACACATTAGCTACCACCCATGAATCAGTGAATACATGATACTCTCCCTCTTGTTCTGTTTTGATAGCTTGATGGACTGCCATAAGTTTAGCATATTAACTACTTCCACCTATCCCAGTATTTTCCAAAGTACGCCTAGTACATGGATTATAGGCTACCACTTTCCAATGTCCTTTGTGGCCCAAATATTTTGCTGTCCTATCAGTAAACCATGCATGTCTCTTTCACTCTTCAGTTAATCCATCATGTCCCTCATTTCATTTTACCAAGGACTGTACCAACTGTAGCTTTGGTTCAGGGGGTGCATCATATCTATCTTTGCTGCAGATTCATGCAAAGCAGAAACTCTACTTTTGCCTGTTTGAGATCTATTTTGAATATGCCATTTCCATTTAATTTTACTAGCCTCTTGAGTATGTCCAATTCTGTGAGAAACTGGGGCACTCATTACCCAGGTAATAATCAGGATTCCAGGCCTTAAGTCAGTTCTTCACCCTCTACCAAAGCCTAATACATGGCTAACAACTGCTTTTTCAGACGGGGTATGTTGAACTCCAGATGAAGGGACTTTCCTAGACCAAAATCCTAAGGGTACGTTTTGACTTTGTTTATTTTGCCATAAACTCCAGTTTGCATATTCATCCTGTACAGTCACTTGTAATTCCACTGTGCCACTTTGCCTGGGCCATAAATCCAGGGCCAATTGTATAGTGGCCTTTGCTTCTTCAAAAGCTTTACTGTGCTCAAGTCCTCAATCAAATTCATATTTTTTCCTGGTAATTTAATGTAAGAGTTTCAAAATTTGCCCATATGTGGTATGTTACATTGCCAATATCCAAATAATCCCCTAAGCTTTATGGCCTCTTTTTTTTTAGCAGGGATAGGACAATCTTAAATCTTTTGTGGGGCTTGTGGGAGAATCTCTTGCAGTCCCTGATTCTGCTGTATACCCAAAAATTTTACGATGTGAGCTGGCCCTTGAATCTTTGCAGGGTTAATTTCTCACCTTTTGCTTTTCATATGATCAATTAAAAGCATCAAACTCTTCTCCACTTCTTTTACATTTTTTCCCTGCATCCTAATATCAGCTATGTAGTGGATAAGATAAGCTGTACACCAGGTAGCACTAATTCATCTAAATTTTCAGCCACAATTCTATGACAAATAGTGGGGCTATGTAGATATCCCTGTGATAAGTGTATAAAATATTGTATATTGTCACCCTGCCAAGTGACAGCAAATTGGTCCCATTGTTTGGAGTCTATTGGGATAGTAAAGAAAGTATTGGCTAAAGCAATAACTGTGTACCAAGTTCCATCATATTTATGGATCTTTTCTATTAAGGTAATGGTATTTGGAACAGCAGTATACAAGGGAGGAGTGACCTTATTCAATTGCCTATAATCCACTGTCATCTTCTATGTCCCATCTGATGTTTGTACTGGCCAGACAGGGTTATTTCATCAAGTGGTTGTAGGGACTAATACTCCGGCCTCAACATATTCCTTTGTTGTATTGGTCATTTCATCTTGCCCATCTGACACACAATACTGCTACAAAGTAATTACTTCAGAAGGCTCAGGTAAAGTGATTGGGTTCATTTTTATTTTCCCCACTAAAACTGCACTAATTCTTATCTTTGTTACTGAAAATTGTTATCTGCTCTTACGTAAATTTAAAGTCATACCTCTCAATATATCTACTGCAATTATGTATTCAGGAATGGGTACCATTACCACAGTATATTCTTTCTTAGGTAGTTGTTCAATTTTCGTCATTAGTTTGACTTCTTTGAATGATATTTCTGCCTCTCCCAGTCCTTTAATGGAGATACGAGTTCCATATTTAACTTATCAAGATTTCTATATACAAGGGAGGCCTCTGCCTCTATATCTATTTTTAGCCCTAAAACAAAATTCACAGTGCCTACAGTGGCTATGAATATCCCAGCACAATTCTGAATTGCAAAATACAACAGACTCTCCACATGGAAGACAGAACCAAAACATTTTTTCAAACACCAGAAAGCCAAATCCATCATAATCTATACACAATAACAATAAGGAAGACAACACTATCCCCAAGCCATCCCTCTGCTAGGTTTTCCACAAATCAACTCGATTAAACAAATCACAAGCAAGTTCCCTTAAACAAAATCACAAACAAGTTCTTTCACTCATGCTAGCCAGCTGCCTGCATGCCTGTATCCTTACTAGCTCTGACTGCTCTCATGACCAAATTTCCTCTCCACTCTGCTCTAGCTCTGCTTCTTCCAGTTCCACCCTTTCCTGTCCCATGTGACTAAGACTCATGTGATTCAGGCTTTCATATGACCCAGGCAGGTCACGTGGGTCTATTAATGAATGGGAAAGATCTTCTCATTTAAATTACCATTACACTATTAATGCTCTAGTTACTGCATGTGATCCACTTTTCTAATATATGATCAAATTGATATAGGGTCTGTAATGCTGTTTGTGTATTTCTTTAATCTGAACTGGGGCTCAGACAATTTCCTATTCTCTGTGAAGATGTGACAAACTTGGATATAAAGGTTCAGGATGATCTGTAGGGGTAGTTCTTACCTCTCTTTTTGTCTAGTATCAAGTACCTTTTCTCAGTACATTCTGTATAGTTCATTAGTTGGAATACCCTCTATGCTTCCAAAGTCTACCCCTGCTCTCAATAGAGCAGTAAACAATTTTTTCTTTGTCAATTTGTTCTGACTTTGAATCCACTGGCTATTTACTCTTCTCTCTCAGGGAAATTTATCTTTTCCTCAGTCCCCCTAAGTCACTTAACTGTGAAATCTTGTCCAGCACCTGCAAAAGAGGGTGTCCTATTTCCCCAATTATTAGAGGCAAAACTGGGTGCTTGTAAGCAGGAGGAGCCATCTTCACTATTATATTCCTATGGGAGACTGCTAAGGGAGTATCACAGTATGCATCTGTATTTCTGATCATTATGGCAGTCTTCATTACCTCCTCCTTTAACTTTCTTATATAGTCCCTAAGTAAATACTAGGGTCTCTCTCCACTAGGCCACATAGAGTCAATAGGATACTGCCTACTGCATCCTTCTGCAGCCAAAGCTAATAGATTAGTTGTATTGCTACCTCTTTGCATATTGTAATCTCTAAAGACTTGCTGTACAAAAGATTCTGACTGATACCTATAAATTTCAAGCAATCTACATCATCTATTGACACCCCTCTGACCCCTCTCACTATCTAAGATATTAATGATTCCCCCCTCCTTTGGGTGAAACAACTCAAAATATCTGTGACCTCCAGCTGAGTAAAATCTTCAGTTATCTCCCTAAACACTGTGTTGCCTCCTGGTTCTACTGTTTCTGCCTTAGTATTGGGCATGCTTCTGTCTGAGAAGCTTATCCCTCTAACATTGTTTTATTTTTCAACTCTGACTTTGTACATTTTCCTCCCACACATTCTCCTTGAAGTTATCGCCATGGCAAGTAGGCTGGGTCTGTACAAAGGTTATATGCACACTTCTTTTGCAAACTTTTCTCTTCTTCTGAGCTAAATGAACAGTTTTTTCTTCTACCACCTGAGCCCTTCCAGCTTGTCCTTTTAAAGAAGAGTCTGAATGCTGAGAATTCCCTTGCAAACTAGCTAACTCTTTTTCCATCTGAATTTTTTCCTTCAGCAGGCTGTCTCTGCTTTTATACATAATATGGCAACTTGTTAATAAATTCAGCCTCTTCTACACAGCATGGCAATTATTTCCCTGGTTTTATTGGTATTCCTTGCAAACATCTCTTTAAATCTCTAGGTTCTCCTTCCTGTAACCTTGGTTATCAGTTTTCACAGGGTCCAGTACTTTTAGTTCATTCCTTTGCTATGGAGGAATAAGGCAAATCCTCCCATCCTGGGATATCTGTTTCTTCCTCTAATGCCTTTTTGCCTCCAAATAGAGATTTTTATACCCTGTGAAGCTGTTCGTGATGTCAAATGTATAACCAAGGCAATGTTCACAGCACTGAGGGCAACTATGAATATGCCAGCTTAGTTCTGAATTGCAAAGTCTAACAGACTCTCCATATAAAAGGCAGAAGAAAAATATTTATTCAGACACCAGAAAGCCAAATCTCAACACCAGAAAACCAAATCTATCATAGTAGAAGTCTACACACTGTAACAATGCAGCTGACAAAGTCATTCCCTATAGCTATTCCCGTAATGGAGGAGTGAGATGATGAGGGTCTGTACTGAGTCAGAGGAGAGAAGGGGGAACATTCAGAAGATGTTGAAAAGATAAAACTGACAGACAACAGCTTAGATATTGGGGGAGGAGAGAAGTGAGAGACAATGAGGAGTCCAGGGGGCCCCTTAGGCTATAAGTGTGAAGAACTGAAAGGTTAGTGCTGCTTCCTACAATAATAAGGGTTTAGGAGAGAAAGTTAATAATTTACATTTTGGAGATATTTCATTTAGGATGTCCATTGGACATCCAGTTTAAGATGTTTGAAAGGCATTAGGAGACATGAAAGTTGTCCCCTCACTATCACTCACCCCACATATCTAATCTATTGCTAAATCTTGTCATTCTAATTTTCACATCTTGAGTTAAAGTCCCCTTCTCTTCACTTACACAGGTATATACAGCAATGCTCCATGGACAGGTTGCCCAAGAGTCTAGCATTAAATCCCATTTATCCTGTGAGATAAAAGTGCATCATAGTTATCCACATTCTACAAATGAGGAAAATAAGGGTAAAAGGAGTTAAATGACTTTGGCCAAAATCACACAGCAAATAAATAACTGAGCTTTATCATTCCTCCCTGCACAACTACGGCAGCTTTATAACTGGTCCTCCAGCTTCAGGTCCTGCCCTCTTCTGATCTATCCTGCCAAAGTGATTTTTCTAAAGCATAGATTTGACCATGTCATCACCCTCCCTCAACTCAGTGAGCTCCTGTGATTCCCTGTTATCTCTAGGATCAAATAGAATTGACTCTGTTTGGCATTTTGGCACTCTTCATAATGTAGCTCCTTCCTACCTATCGAGTTTTCTTACATTTTATTTCTCTCTATTTCCCAGTAATACTATCCTACTTGTAGTTCTTTGAATATAATATTCTATTTCCCACCTCCTTGCCTTTGCATTAGCTGTCTCTAAAGCCTGGAATGCTCATCCTCTTCCTCTCAGTTTCCCCAGCTCCCTTCAAGTTTCGATTCAGGTCCCATGTACTCTTGTCTTCTATTAGAATATAAATTTGTTAAGGACAGGAACTGGTTTTGCCTTTCTTTGTATACTCATGACTTAGCACAATGCCAAGAAGAGCCTGATAGATGCATGTTGACTGATTGATCTCTAAAAATCAGCTTGGCTTCCTTAAGAAAAGGTTATATGAGTTTAACCTCATTATTATTTTTGACAATAACTAACCTAGAAGATAAGAATAATGCTGTAAATAAAACAGAATTCAGCACATCAGTTGACAAAGTCCTTCATGCTAACCTTTTGAAAAAGATGCAGAGATGCAGGTCAATGAGAATTTAATCAAATGAATTTAGAATTGGTCAAATTACTAGATTCAAAAAGTAATCAATAATGAGTTCATGTCACCTTGGAGGGAGGTCTCCAATGGAGTATCTCAGCAATTTTTCTTTGGCCTTGTATTGCTCAAGATTTTTATTAATGATTTGGATGAAGACATAGATTTCCTGTTCATCAAGCCTATAGATTACATAATGCTTAGAGGGATTTCAGTAACAGGCAGCATCTAAAGCCATCTTGACAACCTAGAATAATGGCCCTAATCAAATAAATGAAATGTGGACCTTTTTTCAATTGGGCATGTGACTTCAATGGTGTCAAGAATTCTCTGGCAGGAAATTTCCTCCAACAATTCAGATAAAAACCTACTCTGCAATTTAAAGTCTAAGAGAGTTACATGGGGCCCTGAAGGAATAAGTGACTTGCCCAAGGTGGCAAGCCCAGCATTTAAGGGACTTGAACTCAGGTCTTCCTGATATCAAGTTCAGCACTCCATCTATTAATAACTAACTGCTTATAAATAAGGATGAGATAAAGATGAAACATTTTAATATAGAGTCAATACAAAACCACTGGTGATTATTGGTAAAGAAGTGCCATGATGATGATGGAAAAAAGCTGCCCCCAGTCCCAATATTCTAACTTCCTTACAGGCCCCACTGAACAGTAGGCATATCATGATTTAACCACACAATCTGGTTTTACACCACAGGCTCCCAGACTTAAACACAGGCCCCACTGAACAGCAGGCCCATTGCCCCTCCCTAGCCACTGATCCCCCCAACTCAATATTCTAACTTCCTCATATATGCCTCACTACTCACTAGAACAGCAGATGTGTTCATGCACTCAACCGCAACCACATCCTTCCAGTCTCAGACTCCTATCTGTGGACCCTATGTGGATCCTTTCCACAAAAGCCAGCCAATTAGAAAGCAGCACTACCAGGATGCCTGAGCAGGATGTGGACCCCAAAACAAAAATTTTCCCTAAGTAGGTACCTGTGCAATAATAGCAAAAGCTATCCTTTAGGTGAACTTATGATGTAGAGAGGCTTATTATAATATCATTATCATACATACAAGCCCCCACAAATGGGTTTTTCTGCATGTATTGTGGGTAATCACACACACACAGTTCCTCCCCATTACATTATCCTTAAACAAATCCCTCCTGCCTTTCTAATATTCATAATTCCTGTTGTGTAATCTGCATCATTACACTGTAAGTTTGCCTGTCTGGTCCTACTGATTTTCTGGTCCTTCTTTGAACTCAGTCCATTAGAAGTCTCATTCTAATAAATGCCTATCCTTGGATTAGAGGAGATATGACTGAATTCTTTGAGATGGTTTCCCTACAACATACATAAAACCATAGCATTGGGACCTGCACTTCAGGAAAATAACTCTGGCAGCTGTGTGCAGCATTTATTGGAGGAGGCAGAAATTTGAGGCAAGGAGACCAATTAGGAGGCTATGAGGCCAGTTCAGGTGAGAGGCTCTTGGGAGCCTGAACTAGGGTAGTGACTGTGGGAATAGAGAGAAAAAGATAAATGCAAAAGATGCTGTGGAAGCAGAAGCGACAAGATTCAGCAACTGATTAGACATGTAGGATGAGTAAGAGTGGGGAACTGAAGATGACACTCAAATATGGAGCCTGGGATGATGGTTCCATCTATAGTCGTTGTGAAGGCCAAAAGATGGGTAGATCTGGGGGAGAAAATAATATAAAGAGGTCTATAATACAAATCACAACCCATCTGTGCCTACTGATCTTATGTGACTCATTCTCTTCTACCCAAAATAAAAATAGACCATGTGCACCTTTTACTCATTCTGAGGGGTGCCCTTTTAAGGGTGCCTGCTATAGTTACAAGGTGATCTGGGAAGGAGGGGGTACGTATTTCAGGGAAAGGGAGTGAGCAGAATCTTTCCTAATGGCATAAAAGGTAGGTGAATTAGTGACAAGCCCCTCAGTTGGCTATCACAGGGAGGATAGGATATCACCCACTTTTCTATCCTCCTTGAGGTCATTCTATAGCCCCCAGCTAGTAAATATTAGAACCAGGATTCAAAATCAAGTCTTCCAACTCTAATATTCTTTCCACTCCACCATGTTGCTTCCCTAAGGGGACTGAAAGCCACACCAACCAAAGACTGGTTATAGAATTTGAGAGGAAAGATATGATAGCTGTCCTCAAGAAGCTGAAGTATCATCATATAAAATAGAGCTTTGTATGGTTTCAGGGTTAGGTGTAAGTTGGAGCATAGATTTTGACTCAATGTTTGGGAAAACTTATTAATTTTGTTATTCAGTCTTTTCAATCATGTCTGATTCTTTGTGACCCCATTTGGGGTTTTCTTGGCAAAGATACTAGAGTGATTTAC
Source organism: Notamacropus eugenii (assembly GCF_028372415.1). Lineage (NCBI taxonomy): Eukaryota > Metazoa > Chordata > Mammalia > Diprotodontia > Macropodidae > Notamacropus > Notamacropus eugenii. The sequence continues at coordinate 82,801,361 of NC_092878.1, read as the reverse complement.
CATTTCTTTCTCCAGCTCACTTTACAGATGAGGAAACTGAGGCACAGGGTTAAGCAGTTTTCCCAGAGTCACACAGCTAGTAAGTGTCTGAGGCCAGATTTGAACTCAGGAAGATGAGTCTTTCTTACTCCAGGCCCAGAGCTCTTTCCACTGTGCCATCCCTCCCTTTCCCTTACCTTCCCTTCCCTTCCTTTCCCTTCCTTTCCCTTTCTTTCCCTTCCTTTCCTTCACCTCTCTTTCCCTCCCTTTCTTTCCCTTCCCTCCCCTTCTATTTATTGTTTTCTTTTCTATTAAAGGGGCCATCCCCCTGACTACTTTTTAAAAAGGCCTATTCACTGAATAGACATTATTCACTTTAAGTGAGTACCCAAAAAGGCCTTAGCCTAAAAGGTCAAGGTCTCCCAGTGTGAACCACCTCCCATCATCCTGATAAATATCTGGTCACTGGATCCAGATGGCTCAGGAGGAGAAAATGAGGCTGGTGACCTTGCACAGCCCTCTCTCACTCAAAACAAAGTCCAGTGCAAGTCATGTCATTATGTCTCTGATGGTATCGTCCTCTTTGAAAATGAAGGACAAACACAACATAAATTTTTCACATAAAGCATGAATAAGCATCTTATAGCAGTTGTGGGAAGGGAGGGTATTCAGGTATGATTTTGACAAGCTGATCTCTTAAACTCTGATTCTCTCACTTCTTAAATGTTCCTGGAGTATTTTGGCAGATCCCTTCTTTGATCTCATCATTCCCTATATTATATCACATTTGTCTCTTTACGTAATATAGTTTCTCAGTAGAATTCAGTTCCTTGAGGACAGCAACTGTCATTTTTCATCTTCATATCCCCAGTGACAAATGTAGTTTTTTACACACAGAAAGTGCTTTTAAAATGTTTGTTGCATTTAAATACTTGCTAAAGAGTAAAGGAATATGATAGTCTTTCAATTCAAACATAGCACTACTACTGAATTAATGTAAACATGGCTAGAAAGACCCATGCAAATAGTATACTACACATTATAACCAATCCAATTTCATTCAATCTAGAAAGGTACTAGGCTGGGTGCTGAAGATGCATAGGGAAAATAAAATGTATAAAAGCTTTTCTTTGATTTGTGACTGTGACCATGAAGGAACCTTTGCTTCAAGGAATTTAGCAGTCTTGGAACCACTGTATCCCTTAGCTAGGATTATAGCCCTGCATAATCATTATCATAGAGCCATAGATTTAGAGCTAGAAAGGACCTTAAAGTGTATCCAGTCCAACTCTAATGTTATTCAAAAGTTGTTATTTTCAAAGTTAAATTAATACGCACCACATCAGCCATACAGCATATGATGGATCCCAATAAGGAGAAGGAGCTTGCAGAGAGACCTTGGAATGAAAACATAAACACCCTCATTTTCAGTGTCTATAATAAAGCCTTCTGCTTCCTGTTCTTAGCCCTATCAATTTTGTGGTCTACAACAAGGACTAAAATGATGTGTTATAACAGCTATAATTTTAAAAATTCAGTCCACCACCCCATAAATTTTGTGAGTCAGGAAAATCCAGTCATACTAACTAGACTTCTACAAAATTTAGAGATTTGAACTTGATTAAATCAGAACATGATGACCATTAGATCTGAACTGAAATTTGCCTATAATGACAGGGTTTGTCAAGAAAATTTACAGTACAAACAAGATTGTTGGGGATTGGGGATATGTTTGACATAGTTAAGAGAAAAGGATTTTTAAGTATTTTAAGAGCATCCATTCCTATATGACATGGCACATAATACCTCACCTTTGGATAGTGGGGACCAGAGTAATCATTATTATACATATAAACCATTATTATGCTATTTACATAGGAATTCTATCTGTTCATGAAAGTGGACACAGCAGAGCTTCTACACTTAACTAACTAGAGTTGCTGCATCTATTTGAAGATATAATAAATAGTCTTTTATTGACAGACTTGGGAAACAGCATATTGTTTTTGGTCAAATATTTTAATTAATAGTGAATATTTCCATATATGTGGATTGTAAATTTTCAAAGATTAAAATACAATAAAATATTAATGAATAAAACTATATGGAATATGATTTAACCTTTCTCTTTCTATTTAATCTTTTTTAAATTCAGAATTACTTAAACAGTTTGGGTTTTTATGGACAGACTTGTCATTTTAAAAAAGCAGTGAACTCCCGAAGAGGAAATTTCCTTTTCCAAAGCAATTCAGTAACTATTCTTCATTTTGTTGCCCTAGCAAAGTGCTCTGAAAGGTTTAGTGACTTCCCATTAGTCACATAGCCTATACACGTCAGAGGCAGAATTTTTTTTAATTTATCTTATTTTAAATTTTACATTTAGGATTTGAACCTAGGTCATCCTGATGCCAAGACCCATCTTCTATCCATTATATCATGATGCCCTCCAATAGTATTATTGTAAACCTTAAATATTATTTCATAACAATGTAGATATAGAGTAATAGGTTATATTCACATATAGTACTATAAGGTTTACAAAGCATTTTCCTCCTAACCAGTGAGGTAACTACTAAAAGAATTATCATCCACATGTTACAGATAAGGAAAATGAGACTCCAAAAGGGCATATGTTGTTGCATGTTTGAACTTAACCAATGAATCAAAGAATCAACAATAATTTTTTTGGAAACAACTATATGCCAATTACTATACTCAGGATATCAAAGATAGAAACAAAACAGCTCCTGCCCTCAAGAAGTTTATATTCTATCTGTGGAGTTAATATGTACATAAGTAACTACAATGTAGGTTGCTAGTCAAGGAAGCTAGGTGGTTCCCTAGATAGAGTGCCAGGCCTGGAATAAGGAAGATTCATCTTCCAGAGTTTAAATCTGGCTTCAAATACTTACTAGCTATGTGACGCTGGGCAAGTCACTTAATCCTATTTGCCTCAGTTGCCTCATCTGTAAAATGAATTGGAGGAGGAAATGGCAAATCACTCCAGCATCTTTGCCAAGAAAGCCCCAAATGAGATGAACAACTGAACAACTTAACCAAAAGGTTGTTAGTCATCTAATACAGAGCAGCTTTCCCCTGTGTGGCATAGATTTTTTTTAGCTATCTGACCTGGGATCTGACCAATCTCATCTCTAGAAGACAGCAGTTTCCAGCTTTTTGGAGAGTAGGATAAGAGTCTTAGCTGAGCTACAAGTAACCTGGTGGGGAAAGGGCAGCCAAGATCCAGGATGACCATGATTGGGCATTCTTTTCTTTGCTCCATTATTTCCATGACATGTTTCAGCTAGAACTACATCTATGGACCACGCCTCAGATATTGTTACTCCAGGGGTATGATGCTTTTGGTATTAAGGTTAAACACTACTTTCCCTAGATATTCTCAAAGGAGGATACCAGGTGGCTTACTCTGGGGCAGCTTAGATCTGTCTTATCAAAAGCTAATTTCATGGGGGCGGAGCCAAGATGGTGGAGTAGAAAGACTCACATACAGTATAGCTCCGAACCCACAGCCCATAGAACATCTGTAAAAAAGAACTCCCAGTGAATTCTGGAGCAGCAGAGGCCACAGAACAGTGGAGTGAAGGAGACTTCTGCTCCAGAGGGACCTGAAAACCTCTCGCGAAAGGTCCTTCGCTCCCGCAGACTGGGAGCCGAGCACATCCCTGCCGCGGCTGCGCAGCACTGAGAGGAGCAGATCCGAGCAGGCTTCAGGGATGGAATCTCCAGCAGCCGCATGGGTCCCTCCACCCACAGGTAACGGGGGTCGGTGAGAGGGTTTCTTTGGCGGGTCGAGAGGGGAGTGGGGTACCCTCATACTCAGGCCCCCTCGGGAGGCAACAGCAGAGGTGGGAGCAGACCAGGGCTCCCTAAGCAGGCAGGAGCCTGGATCCATTGTTGAAGGTCTCTGCATAAACCCCCTGAGGGAACTGAGCCCACTGTGGCTGCCCTGCCCCCACCTGAGCACCTGGACTTAATCTCACACTGAATAGCAGCCCTGCCCCCGCCCAAAGCCCTGAGGCTGGGAAGCAGCATTAGAATCTCAGACCCCAAGCTCTGGCTGGGAGGATCCGGAGGCAAAGTGGGTGTGGAGAGGACACTCAGAAGTCAAGTCACTGGCTGGGAAAATGTCCAGAAAAGGGAAAAGAAATGAGACTATAGAAGGTTACTTTCTTGGTGAACAGGTTATTTCCTCCCTTCCTTTCTGATGAGGAAGAACAATGCTTACCATCAGGGAAAGACACAGAAGTCAAGGCTTCTGTATGCCAGCCCGCTCAATGGGCTCAGGCCATTGAAGAGCTCAAAAAGGATTTTGAAAATCAAGTTAGAGAGGTGGAGGAAAAGCTGGGAAGAGAAATGAGAGACATGCAGGTAAAGCATGAACAGCAGGTCAGCACCCTGCTAAAGGAGACCCAAAAAAATGCTGAAGAAAATAACACCTTGAAAAATAAGATAACTCAGTTGGCAAAAGAGGTTCCAAAAGCCAATGAGGAGAAGAATGCTTTCAAAAGCAGAATTAGCCAAATGGAAAAGGAGGTTCAAAAGCTCGCTGAAGAAAATAGTTCTTTCAAAATTAGAATGGAACAGATGGAGACTAATGACTTTATGAGAAACCAAGAAATCACAAAACAAAACCAAAAGAATGAAAAAATGGAAGATAATGTGAAATATCTCATGGGAAAAACAACTGACCTGGAGAATAGATCCAGGAGAGACACTTTAAAAATTATGGGACTACCTGAAAGCCATGATCAAAAAAAGAGCCTAGACATCATCTTTCATGAAATTATCAGGAAAACTGTCCTGAGATTCTAGAACCAGAGGACAAAATAAGTATTCAAGGAATCCACAGATCACCTCCTGAAAGAAATCCAAAAAGAGAAACTCCTAGGAACATTGTGGCCAAATTCCAGAGTTCCCAGGTCAAGGAGAAAATATTGCAAGCCAGCTAGAAAGAAACAATTCAATATTGTGGAAATACAATCAGGATAACACAAGATCTAGCAGCTTCTACATTAAGGGATCAAAGGGCGTGGAATATCATATTCCAGAAGTCAAAGGAACTAGGACTAAAACCAAGAATCACCTACCCAGCAAAACTGAGTATAATACTTCAGGGGAAAAATTGGTCTTTCAATGAAATAGAGGACTTTCAAGCATTCTTGATGAAAAGACCAGAGCTGAAAAGAAAATGTGACTTTCAAACACAAGAATGAAGAGAAGCATGAAAAGGTGAACAGCAAAGAGAAGTCATAAGGGACTTCCTAAAGTTGAACTGTTTACATTCCTACATGGAAAGACAATATTAGTAACTCTTGAAACTTTTCAGTATCTGGGTACTGGGTGGGATTACACACACACACACATGCACACGCACACGCACATGCACACACACATAGAGACAGAGTGCACAGAGTGAATTGAAGAGGATGGGATCATATCTTAAAAAAATGAAATCAAGAAGTGAGAGAGAAATATATTGGGAGGAGAAAGGGAGAAATGGAATGGGGCAAATTATCTCTCATAAAAGAGGCAAGCAAAAGACTTATTAGTGGAGGGATAAAGAGGGGAGGTGAGAGAAAAACATGAAGTTTACTCTCATCACATTCCACTAAAGGAAGGAATAAAATGCACACTCATTTTGGTATGAAAACCTATCTTACAATACAGGAAACTAGGGGATAAGCGGATAAACAGGGTGGGGGGGATGATGGAAGTGAGGGCATGGGGAGGACGGAGCAATTTGAGGTCTACACTTATGGGGAGGGACAGGATCAAAAGACAGAATAGAAGTAATGGGGGACAGGATAGGATGGAGGGAAATATAGTTAGTCTTATACAACACGACTATTATGGAAGCCATTTGCAAAACTACACAGATTTGGCCTATATTGAATTGCCTGCCTTCCAAAGGGAAGGGGTGGGGAGGGAGGGAGGTAAAGAAGTTGGAACTCAAAGTTTTAGGAACAACTGTCGAGCACTGTTCTTGCCACTAGGAGATAAGAAATACAGGTAAAGGGGTATAGAAAGTTATCTGGCCCTACAGGACAAAAGAGAAGATGGAGACAAGGGCAGAGAGGGATAACAGAAGAGAGAGCAGATTGGTGATAGGGGCAATTAGAATGCTCGGTGTTTTGGGGGGGAGGGGACAAAAGGGGAGAAAATTTGGAACCCAAAATTTTGTTAAAATGAATGTTAAAAGTTAAATAAAGTAAAACAAAATAAAATAAACAAAAGCTAATTTCATACAAATCTATCTTGGATATTGACCAAACAAATTTATCAAAACAACAGTATACAGAAATCAGGGACACTATACAGAGTAGAACTGAGGAAACAATATATACAAAGGTAGATGAGTTCTTTGACTGGAGGTAAGACAAAAATCTCAGCTCAACCAAGAAGAGACTATCACCAGGGAAGTAAGTTCTTAGAAGTCCCTAGTGTTGCAGGTACTAGGAAACAAGGGACACATTGGGAGTCAAGGTTCCTCCAGAGCATGAAGTTTTAGGGGCTTACCTCAGCCATTCCAAAGTTCATGACTTTTCTTCCCTCCTTCCCATATTTTTTGAATTCCCTCTTCGCTTTTCTGACCAGTCTCTCCAAATCTCTCCATGTTTCTTTTTTGTGTGTGAAAGGTTCAGGGTCTTTCACTCAACAAGGAGCCTCCCTCTGAATCCCGTGGCTAACTTTCAGGAAACCATCCCAAGCTTGGGGTGATAGTTGAGTTATATAAACAAATACAGAACATATTAAAATAAATACAAGACAATTTTTAAAGGGAAAACCTAGGGGATGGTAGTCTCAAGAAAGTCTTTCTTCAGAATATGGTGCTTGGTGCTTGAACTATGTCTTAAAGCAAGTAAGTGGTTTTAAGAGGCAGGCCCCTGAGGTCAGAACTAGCAACAATGGTTGGAACTTCAAGGACAACAATTTAGGCTTGATGTCAGGAAGATACCACTCCTTAGAGGTGTTCTAGCAGAGGATAGTTGACCATTTGTCAAGTAAGTATGTTACAGTGGGGATTCCTTCATGTATGGATTGAACCAGATGGACTCTGAGGTTCCTTCCAACATTCCTTCCACAAACATTCTATAATTCAGTGATTCTGAGTCTTCCCTGGATCTAGCAAAGAACAAGAACATCAGTTCCCTTGAATGTACATTTCTCATTAGTCAATCAATCAACATTTATTAAGTACCTACTTTGTGCCAGTTACTGTGCTAAGCACTATGTGAATCTTAGCTCAGGAGTATAGAACTCAAAACATCTAGAACTCATCAAAATGGTGAGACACTTTCCCCAAGTGTCTATCTCAGATGTATGACCACTGGCAGGGACTGGTAACCTTGACTGACCCATCAGGGAATGAAGTCAAGGAACTCAGTAGCTAAGTTGCCTGGCTCCCATAACAGCTTGAACACAGCCCCTTTCTTCCACCCCAACTTTTCTCTCCTTATGCCCTAGCACTGCACCCAGGCCCAATCCCTCCCACTCAAAGAGGTGGACTGCAGAAGGGTCAGACAGTGAGAAAGATGCTACACTGCGATCGTATGGACTGCCCATAGCACACAGTTGATAAACACCAGAGCTGAGCCACAAACTAAGGCCTTTCAACTCCAAATCCAACGTTCCCTCTACTACAACCATTTTGCCCATCAATTAATCTACCAATGTTTATTAAATACTTATTATGGTACAAGCACTGTGCTAGGTTCTGGGATATAAGCAAAAAGAATGAAACAATCCCTATACTCAATGATCTTACATTCTAAAGGGGGAAACATACATAGTACACATAAAAGCATGTATAGTATAAAAATAAAGTGAATAAATACATACATATGCAAAGTTGTTAAATAGAAGGTAGTTTCAGAGGGAGGGACAAAAAAGATTAAGCTGAATTGGACCCTATGTCTTGCTCTGGAAGTGCTTTATTGAATGTCAGCTGGTTTACTTGGTATTTATCTTTTTCTCATCAAAGTAGAAACAGAGGGAAAAACATCTAGTTCTCTGAACTGTCTTGCTATTTGGATGTAGAGGAGTATACCATAATGGCTTCTCACTGGCTGGTGCTTTGTTATTAATGGTGAGGCTAAAGGGTCTTCACTGATGTGAAAATACTTAAAAAGAAATGTTACTACTCCCTAAGACAAGAGTAAAAAAGGAACTGGGAGCTTTTTAGAATTAATTGAAAAATAAAAGCAGTTATTTAAATCCTGTTAAAAACAAGTTATGCATCATCTTCAATTGGACATTCTTAACTTGGGTCCATGAATTTTTTTTCAAATATTTTGGTACTTGAGGAAATTTATTTCCTTCACAACTCAGTATGTTATGTTATGCATTTGAAACCCATGTCCCAAAGTCCTTTAGTATGGGACTCTCTCCTTATTGGTAGAAATTAATTCCCTGCCCTGTGTGAGGGGCTGGGCAGAATTGGTGAGAGGCAAGGGAATTCCTTACCAGTTGATTCAAGGGTGCCATTTGAGTTCCATTTCAAGACTTCTTAGGTCCAATTCCCTTTGGTCAAGCTTCAAGTCTTCAAGCATTTCGTTGGCTTCTAGCTTCAAGAGAGAAGATGGAAGAGGCCAATGCCACATCAGGGTACTGAAAAAAAGACTATGAGAAGACATGAGAGGAGCACACAGTCCCTATCATGTCCCCATCCCCAGCTTGCCTTTCTAGAGACTTGAGGGAGTTTACTCTTGAGTAATATCTAGAACTCTCTCTCTCTCTCCCTCTCTCTCTCATTTTCTCTCTCGCTTAAAATGAATTACCTTGCTATCAATGAAAGAGTTCCTTCATTCTGTATTGTCTGGTATAAATTATCTCACATATATCTTCTGATTGTTGTTTTGTTGTGATTTGGATAAATGGACTATTCATTATGCATGTTCATCATGAAACCAATATTAGGTGGGAAGTTCAAGTCTTAGAGACAGCTTTGTGTCCCCTTTTCCTCCAGAAAAGTGATCAGAAGTTAGATGGAAACATCATATCCCTTAGAAGAACAATACTTAAGGTAGCAGGTATGCTTCTAGTTTAGAATCTCCCTCTCTCTGGGGAGAGCAGAGTGGTGATCTCTGGCCCTAACCTCCTGCTTCCCCTCCTGGCAGGAATGAAAGTCTCCTTTGGAGAAGGGTTAGGGTAGAAGAAGCTAGAGATAAATACTTTGCCTCCCTTTAAGCCATGCAAAGACAGCCTCCAGCTCTTTCCTTACAAGTGAAAGCTCTGTCCATAGAATATAATTTTTGGTCATTTATTCTTTGGAAGGTAGTATGGGAATGAGGTGGGGATGCAGCGGAAGATAGTTTTTTGTCTTTCCAGAAGCTGGGTGAACTGAACATACTCAGTATTTTTTTTTCCTTCTCAGCACCAACCCTTTGTTTTTCAAATGGACATACTTGATAAACCGAAATCACCTTGGGCTTTTACATTTAAAAACATTATTCTGGAAAGGCTCTAAAGGCTTCACCTGATTGACTAAGGGGTCCATGACACAAAAAAGGTTTAAGAATCCCTGTTTCAAAAGGTACCAGAGCATTTAGTGAAAAATCCTTTAAAAGGATATGCTTATCTGAGAGAACTAGGATTTTACAGGTCTGTGGAGAACCCCACATCCAAAAGTCTCCACACTTGTGAGACAAAAATATGTGGAAAACTGGTACAGCTGCATATACAACACTCTGTCCTCCAAGCTGAGGTATAATGAAGAGAATGATGAGTCTGGAGTCAGGAAGGTTCATCTTTCTGAGTTTAAATGCAGTCTCAGATACTTACTAGCTAGCTGCATAACCCTGGGCAAGTCACTTCACCCTGTTTTCCTCACTTTTCTCATCTATAAAATTAGCTGTAGGAGGAAATGGCAAACCATTCCAGTATCTTTGCCAAGAAAACCCCCAAAGGGGTCACAAAGAATCAGACATGACTGAAATGAGTGAACACCATCATCATGATGGTAGTGGCAGTGGTGGTGATGTCCCTCATACCAGCCCTGCTCCAATACAAAGTTAGTGGGTGGGGTGGAGCAGAGATGACCCTGGGTTCTCAGATGCCCAACAGAGTTCAGAATCTTTCTGGTTGGACATTGCTCAAATGTTTTCAAGTAATATCCCAGCAACACACTATGTCTACTGCCTGAGAACACAGAATCATCAACTGCTAAGCCAGATTCTTATGAATATATGATGGGCCCAGGCAAAAAGAGCACCAGGTCAAGATAATAGCAGTTTTATGTGCCAACATCCATTTCAGTCATTAACTCCACAAGACCTTTAACTTAAATCAGCCTATACATTGGTATTCAGTGATATTGATGAAAAATGGGTAAGGGAAAATCAGTTACAAAATATGCCTCAAGATCAAGAAAAATAAGGAGAACAAAGGCTTAGAGCAGAGGTTCTTAACCCTTTCTGTGTTATGGACCCTTTGGCAGTGTGGTGAAGTCTAGGGACCCATTCTCAGAATATATTTTGGATTTAGGTTGTTGTTTTTTCTTCTGACAATTCATAATTGAAGGAAATTCTAGATTTCAATTGGAGACGGATGAAAATAAAGATATAACTTTCCGAATCAAATTAGTGGACACCCCCAAAACAAATAAACAGACCACTTGGGAATTCATAGATGCCAGTTTAAGAATCCCTGGCCTACAGCTTACACAGAAGCTTCATACCTATATGTCATCAATACTTTCTTCAAGAAGAGAGCCTAAAGATGCTAGCTATGGTGAGCATTGAATGACCTCACAAAAACAATGAAACTGGTGCTAATCTTAACAGATAGGAAATGACCGGTTATGGATATGGAAATCATTTCAGAATCAGTTATCTGTGGATAGTAAGAGCATCAGAACAAAGATCAAAATCAATACCATATTAAAAGAAAGGGTCAAGCAGAGAAGATATGTCAGGCAATTAAAATAGCTCTGATTTGACATAAATTTGATATAGCCCAGAACCAAGGCTCTGTCTTTATTTAGACTAGGGTCAATCATGGGAACTTCTCATAAAAATCTCTTCAACTCATTATTTCTCCTCACCATCACCCAGGACTTCCCCAGAGATTATGAAAATGTGGCTCTTTTTGCCCCTGTCCAGTGCTTCCACTGGAGCCATAAAAATTCAACTTGTATCTAAGTCTCTACAGAAAAGGAAAAGACCCCTCAGTTCTCATGCTAGCAAAACAAAATATGAAGCAGGCTGGCTTTTTTTAACTCAATAACAACACAGAAGACTAGTATGCAAACTCTTATACAGTTATTAAATAGAACATTAATGTAGATTTTATATTTTCATTGCTAAATATTAAAATTTAAATTTAACTAAATTTAAATTAATTAAAAATTAAATATTAAATTAAAGAGAATAATAGCCCTTTCCTCTCATGTTTGTGTTCATCTCTCATAGACATACAGTCCTCTGTATTTATGGGACTATCCTTTGGGATTGCAGCTAGGTGGCACAGTGGATAGAGTAAGGGGCTTAACATCAGGATGACTCATCTTCCTGAATTCAAATCCAGCCTCAGACTAGCTAGGTGAACTTGAGCAGGTCACTTAATCTTATTTGCCTCAGTTTCCTCATCTGCAAAGTGAACTGGAGAAAAATACAAACCATTCCAGTATCTTTTCCAAGAAAACCCCAAATTGGGTCCCAGAGAGTCAGACATGATTTAAATAACTGAACAATAATAAGTTGGAACCAGAAGGAACCTCATTGGCCATCTGGTTCAACTCCTTCATTTGATGGATAAGAAAACTGTTATCCTGAAAAGTGAAGTGATTTGCCTGAGGTCACACAGGTTTTATATATGTGTGTGTGTATTTATATATATATATGTATATATGTATATATATATATATGTGCACACATACACATACATGTATGTATATATGCTATTTTTACATGTGTGAGTCTAATTACATATAACTGGCAGAAATAGGAGTTGAACCCAAGTGTTCTAACATGCTATATACTACACCATCTTCATAAGGTTTACATAACATTTTTCTATTTGATCTTCACAATCACCTTGTGAAGTTCAGGTATTATTCAGGTATTATTATACCCACTCTAACATATAAAGAAACTAAAGCTTAAGCATCAGACATCATAAATCTAAAGCTGAAAAGCCCGAATAGACCCATTAGTCCAAACTTCTCATTTCTCATTTTTCAAAAAATGAATATGAGGCCCAGAGAAGTTAGATGATTTGCCCAAGGTCACACAGATAATAAGCAGCAAAGGTGGTATTTGAACCCAGATTAATTGACTTGCCAGCTAGCAAATGCTACAAGTATGGGAAACCAAACCCCTGCTAACTTCAAGGTAAGCACTCTTCCTACTAAAGCCTCCAAGGACTTATCTCCAGCCCCAGGAATACATATTTGTTTCCTAGCTACTAAGCACAAACTCAGATTCAAGTCTTAGTTGGCATAATTTAGGGTCATAGTAAGAACTTACTTGGGCTGTATGAGGTTAGAAAACATAATTGGTAACACCATATTGGAACACAACATTTCTGACATTAGTAATACTATCCTATGGCCAATGAGGAATTTGGAACTGTATTTGACATTTTAGATTTAACCAACTCTCTCTCTCTCTCTCTCTCTCTCTCTCTCTCTCTCTCTCTCTCTCTCTCTCTCTCTCTCTCTCCTCTCTCCTCTCTCCTCTCTCTCTCTCTCTCTTTACCTCTCTCTCTCTCTCTCTCTCTCTCTCTCTCTCTCTCTCTTTACCTCTCTCTCTCTCTCTCTCTCTCTCTCTTTACCTCTCTCTTTACCTCTCTCTCTCTCTCTCTTTACCTCTCTCTCTCTCTCTCTCTCTCTCTCTCTCTCTCTCTCTCTCTCTCTCTCTCTCTCTCCAGTGTCCTTAGGGTAGTCAGCTAACATTTTGGGTCCTCAGTTTCCTCCTTATAAAATGATGGGGTCAGACTATAATGTCCTTCTGAGTTCTTTTTGTGATCCTATAGAATGGGTTTCCAAAAAAGGTTCTAGAAATTTTTCCATAGATCTGCAGCACTGACAATAGGATTATATCTCTAGAGGTAGAAGGGACCTAAGACATGGTCATTTGTTTGAGTGGTTTGAGCCTAAAATGTGAAGTCAAGTGTATGAGGGGATTTAAGAGTGGAGCTGTAAAGGAACCTTCCAATCAATGTCATTAAATGCTTATTATGTGCTGTGCACTGTGCTAAGGAGTGGGGATACAAAAAGAGGCAAAAGATAGTCCCTGCCCTCAAGGAGCTCACAGTCTAGGAGAGAGGATGACAATGTGCAAACAAATAATAGACAAACAACTATATTCAGGAAAAATAGCAGATAATTAACAGAGAGGAAAGGTACTATATTTAAGAGAGGTTGGGAAGGCTTCTTGTAGTTCTTAGAGTCTTCTATCTAAAGTTGGAAAGAACTTCAGAAGCCATCTTACCTAACCCCTTGAATTGACAGGTGAGGAAACTGAGGCTGAGGGATATTGTGTCCTGCCCATGGTAACATAGATATTAAGTGATAGAAGCAGAATCTGAACCACGCAGGACCTCTGATTCCAGTGATTTTTTTCCCTTGTACCACACTGCCTCAATCAGTTCCTTCTTGTGGCCCTACAACTACACCACACCAGGAATAATCAAAGTTCACTCCTTGTGGTAGGCCACAAGAGAATTATAATCTTTGAATGGCTTTAGTCTTTATCATTCCTCTTTTTTTTCCTTTAAATTCCATTCAAAAGGAAATGTCTCTGTGGGAAAACAAGAGGAAAAATTAGTTTTAAGACCCTTTCAGTTCAGTTCTTACATTTGCTTATAGGAGCATGCAAACAATGGGCACTCCTGGGACCAGAGAGGGAACAAGTTGCTCTTTCTACCACCACATCAGTCATTCCCTATCTCACACCCACACCACACGATGTCTGATACAGACAGTGAGAGACTAAAAATCAACTCTGGCATTTACCACAACAGCCAGCCCACCTACAGTCATTTAGAGTACAGCCCCACTTGATCTTCCCTCCTTCTAGAGCTCAGACAACTATTAAGCAATATAGGAGATCAATTACATGACACCAGAGTTGTAGGGAGGAAGATTTATGCTCAGTACAAGGGAAAGCATCCTGATAATAACTATAATTCACATTTCTATAGCACCATATTTCCAAAATGCTTGGAGTCAGGAAGACCTAGTCCTACTTCAGATACCGAACTATCTGTATGACCCCTCTAAGACTCAGTTTCTCATCCAGAAACGACTTCAATGATTTCTAATGTGTCTCCCAGCTCTAACTTGGGTCTATACCATGAGCTCTAGACTTGGAGTTAAAAAGACCTGGGTTCAAACCCTGCCTCAGAAACTTACTAGCTGTGTGACCCCGTGAAAATCACATAATGTCTCTAAACTTCAGCTTCCTCATCTATAAAATGAGGGGTGTGCCTCAGTGATCTTTAAGGTCTGTTCATCCCACCTTTATTATTCACTTTCACCCAACTCTCACCTGTGGTTCCAAGAAGTTGTAGCATGTACAGCAGCCACACCCTCCTAAAAACCATTTAGGCAGACAGGCTAATCCAGGTTGAGGGTAATTGACAGGCCTCAAACCCATCAGTGAGTTAGGGGAATGCCTATACCAAGCATGTGAAGACTTCCCCAACAGATTGGGCAAATGAGAACAATTTGTTCCAGTGACCACGAATGTGGCTGAAGCAGGTGCTGTGGAGCACTTAGACTTTGGCCAGACATCAAGGACATCAATATCATCCACTACATTCCTGGGCACCTCCAGTCTTTTGTCTTGCCACTAGAGTTCAATGACTCAGGATTCACACAAGTCAAGACATCATCACGTGTTGGAAGGAAGTTGTGCATGATCACACAGCTAGTATCAGAGGCAAGATTTAAAGGAGGAATTTAGACTCCAAATTTAGGGTTTTTCTCAATCTTTCTACTCCTAGAATAGCTGTGTAAGATGGAGACAGCTACCTCCTGAGATGAACTCCCTATCACTGGAAATGTTCAATGAAAAATCCAGAAGACTTCTGGAGAATGTCCAGAGGAGGGCAACCAGAAGAGTGAAGGGCCTGAAGGTTAAGTCATATGAGTATCAGTTTAAGGAACTGGGACATGCTTAACCCAGAAAAGAGATGCCTCAGGGAAATATGATAGTTTTATTAAAATATTTGAAAGAGAGTCATGTGGTTGAAGGATAAGCCTTGCTCTGTCTGTACCCAGAAGACACAAGAAGAAGCAATAGGAAGGAAAGGAAGAGTCAATTTAGGGAAGATGCCAGGAAAATTCCTGACAAAGGACTAGGCTCCTCTGAGAGGTGCTAGTTTCCCCCTTTTCAGAGGTATATCTTCAAGCAGTGGCTGCATCACCACTTATCAGCTATGTCAGCTATTGTCCCTTGTCAGTAGGGATTTCTTGCATGTGTAGTTTGGACTACATGGTTTTCTCAGATCCCATCCAGCTTGGAAATTCTGTGATTCAGACCTAGGAAGGGGAGCAGCCACTTATGTGGGACATATTATAGGAGATTCCTGTTCAAGTATGGTCCCCTCTATACTTAAGATTGTGTGACTTTTTGAGTTCTCTCTCAGGGCACACACACTCACATCCTAATGTGTATAATATTCAGCAGAGAATGCTCCAGCCCAATAACCCAATTTTGCTGTAGCCCTACCTTGATGGGGCAAACTTTCACAAGGAAGATGAGAAATAAATTGAGGCAAGGTATGAGATAGTTAACAAGCATTTATTAAGTACTTAATATGAGCCAGGCATTGTGCTATGTACGGAGGGATTCAAAGAAAGTCAAAAATACTGTCTCTGTTCTCAAGGAGTTCGCAGTAAAATGAAGAAGACAACATGAAAATAACTACATGAAATCACATACATGTATGAATGTATGTATGTGCATATGTATATGCGTGTGTATATACACACACATATACATAGATATGCTTCTATCCTTTCCATATAACGACTTTCCCCATCATGGTTTTGCTATATTGTGAGTCAGCATTAGAAATAAAATGGGAATTTGTGGGGGAGTTTTGTGGAAATCACAGTTGACACACAAAGACCAACAGTTGACACAGAGCTTATGACCAAATGCTTAACCCAATTTTACAGCAAGGTACTGTAAACATTCTTTAAAAGAAAAAAAAATTAAGACTTCTGTCATATGAAGGAAAGGTCAAAAAGTTTTATTCAGATTTTCCAGATCACCAAGGCCCTGCACTTCTAACCCCAATGATATGGACACATACATGTATAAGTATCTATGTATATGTGTATGTGTGTACGTGTGTGTGAGTATACACTTCCCATCTACCAATCTAAGAAGGGATTAACACTTGGGGGAAGGCTAAGATTGCCAAGCAATGATTAATATCCTCAATTCAAATTGATCACTTTGCTGAAGTCATAAATCCTCATTCCATATCACGGCTGTGATTTTGTCTCTTGGGGTCTCAGTTTCTTCACCTATAAAAGGACTAGATGATCATTAGAGAAGCAGTTCAGTCTATTGGAAAGAGTACTTTACACAGAGTCAGGGGAGACTGGCTTTTGATTCTCTGCTCTAGAGCTTACTAGTTGATTGTGTTGTCGTGTTCATCCTTCATTTTCGAAGAGGACCAAGAGGACCATCAGAGAAATGATGACACGACTTGCACTTGATTGTGTTTTGAGTGAGGGAGGGCTGTGCAAGGTCACCACCCTCACTTTTCCTCTGGAGCCATCTGGATCCAGTGATCAGATATTCATCAGGATGACTGGAGATGGCCCAGGATGCAATGGGAGACCTCGGCCTTTTACGCTAAGGCCATTTTGGCTACTCACTTAAAGTGACATAATGCCCATTCACTGAATAGGCCTCCTTAAAAAAGTGGTCAGGGGGATGCCCCTGGGATGGGCAGGAGCCTCAGGGTTGTTGTTTTGAAGAGAAACTGTTACAACTGACATTCACTGTAAGCCAGGGTAACCTTGGGGAAGTTTGGTTTGTTGACAAGAGGAATTAACATTGCACCAGAATTTTGTTTCGTTTTCCTTACAGATGAGAAAGCTAAGAGAAATCAGAAGGAAGAAAGGGAGAATAATAGCCAAAGAGCCAGGATACCTTCCCATTATTGCCTTAAGTGTTATCCCAACTAAAGGGATGTTGGCCCCTTTTTGATGGGCTCTGAGACAACAATATTCTCATCTATCCAGTGGACAGCTCCTTTTGAATTTCTGAGGTTTTACTACTCCTGTGTCATAAAGCAATCCATGGCTACTGGTTCTTTATCTGTAATGCTTCTTGTTCAGACAAGCCATACTCCTAGGACTTCAGGGCTCACTAGTGCAATGACTTTCAGACATGGAGACCTCATCAGACATTGAGGCCTCTGTGTTCATACATTGCACCCTTTCTGTTTGCAATATTGTCCTGGGAGTGGAGATGAATGATTTTGCACCCTCTCAGGACAGGAGACATGGAGAGAAAGTAGTTTTAGGAAACAGGTGATGGAGATCCTTCCTGCTGCTTAATTCCATGTCACTTATCTTACATTCTATTTTAAGTACATGTCCCTTTGCTTAGTATGATTTCACATATTTTATTCTGGTGGATTGTTACAAGGTAGGGGGAAGAAAAAGGAGGAGAAGAAGGAGTGGAAAGTCAATGTAAAATGGGAAATCATGTGCATGTGCTATAATGCTAAATAGGTGAAGGATCCAAACAGATTCTCCAGATCTGAATGTAGCAGAAGGACATTACATGTTTTTAAGTTCATAGGAAGGAAACAAGCATTTTTTAAGCACTTACTTTGTTCCAAGCATTTTTCAAATATTGTGTCATTTGATCCTCACAACAACTCTGGGAGGTAACTGCTATTATTATCTCTTCTTTTATTTTTTTTTACAGTTAACTGAGAAAATGTTAGTGACTTGTCATAGGTTACACAGCTAAGAAGGATCTGAGTCCAAATTTGACCTCAGTTCTTTCTGACATCAGGCCTAGCCTTCTATCCACTGAGTCAACTAATTTCATTGTTGTTGTTTAGTCATTTTTCAGTCATGTCCTACTCTTCATGATATGGGCAGCTAGGTGGTGCAGTGAATAGAGCACCAGTGCAGGAGTCAGGAGGACCTGAGTTCAAATCTCACCTCAGACACTTGATACTCACTAGCTGTGTGACCTTGGACAAGTCACTTAACCCCAGTTGCCTCATCCTGGGTCATCTCCAGTCATCCTGATGAATATCTGGTCACTGGATTCAGATGGCTCTGGAGGAGAAGTGAGGCTGGTGACCTGCACAGCCCTCCCTCACTCAAAACAAAGTCAAGTACAAGTCATGTCACCATTTCTCTGATGGCATGGTCTTCTTCAGCAACGAAGGACGAACACACTCTTCACAACCTATTTAAGGTTTTCTTGGCAAAGATACTAGAGTGATTTGCCATTTCTTTCTTCAGCTCACTTTACAGATGAAAAAACTGAGGCAGTTAAGTGATTTGCCCAGGATCACACAGCTACTAAGTGTCTGAGGCCAGATTTGAACTCATAAAGATAAGTCTTCTTGCATGGTGTCTCTTGCATTAGCTTGTAAGTTCTATCAGGGTAGGGACTACCTTTTGCCTCCCATTGTATCTCCAGAATTTAGCACAATGCCTAGCATAGAGCAGGTGCTTAATAAATGTTTATTGATAAGTAATATGTCCCATGTTCTTCTAATTTACTTGTAATATCTCTTTTTATATCTAGATCAATTTGGGGAATGCCTGAAAAAATTGTGGTATATGATTGCGAATACCACTGTTATAAGAATAATAAGCTCAATGATCTTAGAAAAACATGGAAAGATTTGCACAAAATAATGAAGGGCAAAATGAGCAGAATCGAGAGAACATTTTATAAAGTAACAACAATATTGTTTGAAGAATGACTGAGCAAATAAATCATTTTGACTATTATAAATACCCAAATTAACTATAAAGGACATATGAGGGAGGATGCTATCTGTATCTAGGGAAAGATATATATATAAAAAGATATATATCTTCTATAAAAAGAAGTATGTATAGAATAATCTACATATATATATAATGTGTATGTGTGTGTATGTGTATACATATATATGTATGTATGTATATACCTATTGTGTCTAATGGTAACCATCTCTAGGACAAGGGGAGAAAAAAGGTGGGGGAAATTACACAATGACTTTATTATATATTTTAAAGGAATAGCAAGTTTTGCATGATAGATTTATACTGTCATCATTTTTTATTATACTATGTTATGGAAATACTTGTTTTTATTCCATAAATTTTTAAATGAATTTAAAAAAATAAATGTTTATTGGTTGATTGATTAATACCAGTGTCTCAGAAGTCAGTGCATGAGCCATAGCAGGATAGAAAGTCAGACCAGCAGGTGGCCTACTGGGAGCCCAGATAGCCCACATACAAGCATCAGCAAGAGACAAGGCCAAACCAGTCAGCCAGTCCACAATCACTTCCTTAGTGTTTGCTATGTTCCTGGCACTATACAAGGATACAAAGAAGGGGAAAAAGTCTCTTCCCTCAAAGAGTTCATAGTTTAATTGGGGAAACAGTATGTAAATAATTACGTACATAGAAGATATAGAAAGTAATATAAGGGAGAAGGTACTGGGGAGGCAAGGAGGATGGTGCTAGGGAAAGGTTCCTGCAGAAGTGGGATTTGAGGTGAATCTTGAAGAAATCTATGGAAACTAAGAGAAAATAATGAGAAAAGTCTTCCATGGATCAGGAAAGCCAGAAAAAAAGGCATAGCCATGGAAAATGGAGTTTCGTGATTAAGAAACTGCAAGAAAGGAGTGTAACTGGATCATAGAGTGTGTGGAGGGGAGCAAAGTGAAAGAAGACTAAAAAGGGAGAAAAGACAGGTAGTGAAGGGATTTAAATGCCAAACAGGATTTTATGTATGATCATTCAAGTAATAGAAAACCCCTGAAGTTAATTGGGAAAGGGAAAGGCATGGTGCTCTACAAAGATTACTTTGGCAGCTAAGATAGATTAGAATGGGGAGAGACTGGAGGCAAGTGACCAGTTAAAAGACTGTTACAATAGTCTGGGAGGAAAGAGATGAAAAGATGGCAATGGTTGTACAAGGCTGGCAGTGGTCTTGTGACCGGGGGGAGGGGGGGGAATATTCGAGAAATGTGAAGGTAAAAACCATCAAATTTGATAACAGATTGAATATGTGAGGCAAGTCTCCACTTTGCAATTTCTGTCCTGCCTGGTTTCAACTCCATGAAATGAAATACCCCTCCTAGCATAAACTCATCACTTCTAAACTCACCATCATGCTTCTAAATCAAGCCTTGATTGACGCCACCTCCCTCAGCCTCCTCTTGCCCCCTGTTTGGATAGAACAATACCAAATTTCTCCAACTGTCTTCCTTTGTAGAGGGCAGAACCTGGACTCTTAAATCACTCCACCTTAAATCTGCTGTCCTGTCTGGTTTCAAAACCATAAAACAAGATGCCCCTGCACTAGTTACTCCATGGTACCATTTCCCCCACCATCACCCTTTCTTGCCTCCTTTTATGTGTTGCTTCCCTCTTTAGAATATAAGCTTTTTGAGGAAAAGGACAGTCTATCTTATTTTTTTTCAATTAATGAATATTTTATTTGTGTTTTGAGATTACAGAGTTATTGCTGATCTAATACAATTACTCAGACATGAAGATTTCCAAGTCTTTTGGAATAAAAGATCCTCAAAGATTTTCTTTCCCTTTAGTAGAATGACAATAAGAATTAGGTGATCATTTTGTGTGATACATATGTATATATTCACTGAGTTCAGAATTGAATGACATCCACTAAAAGAGCACTATATAAATGTTAGTTATTATTGTTATCATTGTTTTTATTATATCAATCTGGGAAATACTTGCTTAGAGATGATTATTGGCTCCATGGGAGCTGATGAGTTCACCAAACAAGACAGTCTAGTGGGAAAAGTTAAGATGGGACAGAACAGGGCCTTGCAGAATGATTTGTGTAAAGATAAAAGTGAAGAAAACCAGTCCTGGAGAAAAGGAGAACACCAATACTCTGGCCAAAGCAAAAGAGACAGACAGACCAGTTGCTGGGGAACTAACACCAGAGAAGCCTGCTCCATAGCCACCACAGAATAAAGACCACAATAGCACTTGGTTAATGAAGTATCTGAGGTTTTTCAGGAGTCCTGTTACCAGCAAAACCAACAAAATCAACACAAAGTCATTTTACCATTCAGTGTGATGACTAAGTCCCTAAGACTGTTAAACATGGAGGAAGGTGATGATTTTCATTAAGTTCTTTTCCAAGATTCATTAAGTTGTTTTCCTTCTTCAGATGAAATCATAGGTCTAAAAAGTAATAATATTAAAATAATAGTTTGTTTGTAAGATCCTTTAGGTTTATAAAGTGCTTTACATGATTTCATTTGATCTTTCTAAAAATTTTGCAAGATGAAACAATCCACTATCAATATTGCCATTTTACAGATGAAAAAATTAAAACTCAGAATTTTATTGATATATTTGTGGCTAAGTAGAACAAGTTTCTGACTCCAAATGCAAATAACTTCCCACTACATCTAATCATCAATCCATGGACCAGCACTGGTGTCTGGTACATTTTTCCCTGTCCATGAGAGAAATTATTATTTCTCTCTCATATTAGTAGACAATTATTAAAAATTGAGGAGACCCAAGCTTTTTATCCCTGTCTTCTTTTCTTGTCCAATCTCTCAAGGACGGAGATGATGGAAGATAGGATTGGCATTCTCCTCATTCCCAGTATTGCTACTCCACCCAACTAGATCAGCCTTCTAATCTAAGATAAAACTCCCTTCTGCTCAGGCTTAGATGGGGATAAATTCTTTGAATAGATTGCCCAAGGCAATCCTCATTAGAGTAGGTTCAGCCTCACCTTGTAATGTTCATTCTCTCATTAATTGTTAACCAATCAGAGTTGATTGCCACTCTCAGAAACACCTTTCTTCCAAGGGCATATAAACCTTGAACCCACAGCCATGATTGTCTTTGGTCTAAGAGAGAGAAGGCCACATGATCATCCTTTTATTAGTAAACTTGCTAGCATCATTAGTAAAATAGTTAAATTATCCAGAAATTGTCTCTCAAACTTTTTTAAATGTCACATCCACCAACATTTTACTATCAAAGCCTATAATTTTTTTTAAGTTACTTTTCATTATCCCCACATCTTATTTTTTCCTTCTCTCCCCTTTTCTCTCCTCTTTTCTCTCCTTCTCACCTCAGCTCCTAGCTCTTGAGTTATCAGGCCATAACTTAGGACAGAGAGGTCCTAAGTAGGGAATTTAAATATTCTGCCTAACTGCAGTAGAGTTTGAGATGGGAAACCCTGCAGTATATCAGGCTTGGATGAGGTTTTCAATCTGATCTCATATTTCTCCAAATCAGGGGTAAGGAATCTGCAGCCTCAAGGGCATATGTGGCCCTCTAGGTCCTCAAGTGCAGCCCTTTGAATGAATCTAAACTTCCCAGAACAAATTCCCTTAATAAAAGAAGTTGTTGGGGGCAGAGCCAAGATGGTGGAACAGAAAGATGCACCTACTCTAGCTCTTCCTCTACACTCCATAAAATACCTGTAAAAAATGACTCTAAACAAATTCTAGAGCAGCAGAAGTCACAACACGACAGAGTGAAAGAGATTTCTAGACCAATATAGCCTAGAAGGCCAACAAGAAAGGTCTACTGCATGGGGTGTGGAGCAGAGCACAGTCCATGGAGCCCAGCTCAACCTTGGCCACATGGCACTGACAGGAACAGGATGGGAACAGGCCTCAGGGGTGGAATCCCCAGCAGCAGCTGCAGTTCTCGGATCCTTCAATCCATAAACACCAAAGATGGCTTCAAAGGTCAGTGAGAAAGCTTTTTCACCTGGGGGAGAAGGGAACAGGGTCCTTCCTCCCTAACCTGAGACCCAGAGAGTGGCAGTAGAGGAGGTTGCAGCAGCAGCATCCATTTTTGGAGCCCTCGGCCTAAACCTCCTGAGGGAATTGAGCCACTGATCTGGCTCTCAGCCCTAAGTAGAGGCCCTGGGGTGAGGAAGAGTGTTGACTGGCATGGTGGAGGTAGTGGAGGCCCTGGAAAGGGAATTTTACTTGCAGATCCTGGGCAGAAAAGCTTTGGTAGCTCCCAGACCAGAACACAGTCCAGGAGAGGAGTAAACACCTCTCTCTTGATTGTGCCACCTTGGAGGAACTGAGATCTTACAGGTCCCTAGAGTATACGCCCCTTTTGACAAAAGACTCAAAAGTCAAGTAATTGGCTGAGAAAATGTCCAAAAAAGGGGGAAAAATAAGACTACAGAAGTTCACTTTCTTGCTGAACAGGTATTCTCATCCATCCTTTTGGATGAGGAAGAACAATGCTTATCATCAGAGGAAGACATAAAAATCAAGGCTTCTGCATCCAAAACCTCCAAAATAAACATGCAATAGTTTTGAAAATCAAGTAAGAGAGGTGGAGGAAAAATTGGGAAGAGAAATAAGAGCAATGCAAGAAAATCATGAAAAGTGGGTCAACAACTTGCTAAAGGAGACCCAAAAATGCTGAAGAAAATAACACCTTTAAAAATAGGCTGACAACTGGCAAAAGAGGTCGAAAAAGTCAATGAGGAGAAGAATGCTTTAAAAAGCAGAATTAGCCAAGTGAAAAAGGAGTTTCAAAAGCTCACTGAAGAAAATAGTATTTTAAAAATTAGAATGGAACAGATGGAAGCTAATGACTTTATGAGAAACCAAGAAATTACAAAACAAAACCAAAAGAATGAAAAAATAAAAGATAATGTGAAATATCTCATTGGAAAAACAACTGAGAAAATTTATCCAGGAGAGACAATTTAAAAATTATGGGACTACCTGAAAGCCATGATCAAAAAAAGAGCCTAGACATTATCTTTCATGAAATTATCAAGGAAAACTGCCCTGATATTCTAGAACCAAAGGGCAAAATAAATATTGAAAGAATTCACTGATCACCTCCTGACAGAGATCCAAAAAGAGAAACTCCTAGGAATGTTGTAGCCAAATTCCAGAGTTCCCAGGTCAAGGAAAAAATATTGCAAGCAGCTAGAAAGAAACAATTCAAATACTGTGGAAATACAATCAGGGTAACACAAGATCTAGCAGCTTCTACATTAAGAGATCAAAGGGTGTAGAATATGATATTCCAGAAATCAAAGGAACCAGGATTAAAACCAAGAATCATCTACCCAGCAAAACTGAGTATAATACTTCAGGGAAAAAAAATGATCATTCAATGAAATAGAGGACTTTCAAGCATTCTTGATGAAAAGACCAGAGATGAATAGAAAATTTAACTTTCAAACACAAGAATCAAGAAAAGCATGAAAAGGTAAACAGGAAAGAGAAATCACAAGGGACTTACTAAAGTTGAACTGTTTACATTCCTACATGGAAAGATAATATTTGGAACTCTTGAGACTTTTCTCAGTATTTGGGTTGTTGGAGGGATTATACATACATACATACATACATACATATAGACATATAGACAGAGAGCACAGGGTGAGATGAATAGGAAGGGATGACATCTAAAAAAATAAAATTAAGTGGTGAGAGAGGAATATATTGGGAGGAGAAAGGGGAAAATGAATGGGGCAAATTATCTCTCATAAAAGAGGCAAGAGAAAGCTTTTTCAATGGAAGGGGAAAAGGAGAAGGTGAGAAGGAAAAAGTGAAGCTTACTCTCATCACATTTGGCTTAAGGAAGGAATAACATACATACTCAATTTGGTATGAAAATCTATCTTACACTACAGGAAAGTAGGGGAGAAGGAGATAAGTGGAGTGGGGGATTGATGGGAGGGCAAATGAAAGGAGTAAATTAGAAGTAAACACTTTTGGGGAGGGACAAGGTCAAAAGAGAGAACAGAATAAATGGGGGGCAAGATAGGATGGAGGGAAATAAAGTTAGTCTTACACAAAATGACTATTATGGAAGTCATTTGCAAAACTACACATGTATGGCCTATATTGAATTGCTTGTCTTCTCAGTAGGGATGGCGGGGAGGAAGGGAGAGAAGTTGGAACTCAAAGTTTTAGGAACAAATGTTGAGAACTGTTTTTGCCTACAACTGGGAAATAAGAAATACAGGTAATGGGGTATAGAAATTTATCTTGCCCTACAAGACAAGAGAGAAGATAAGGGAAGTGAGGAGTATGATGGAAGGGAGGGCAGATTGGGGGAAAGGGTAATCAGAATGCATGGCATTTTGGGGTGGGGAGAGGGGAGAGAAGGGGAGAAAATTTGGAACTCAAAATTTTGTGAAAATGAATGTTGAAAACTAAAAATAAACAAATAAACATTTAAAAAATAAATAAATAAAAGAATGTGTTCTGTAAAACTTGGACTCAATCAAAAAGCTCCACCCAAGGACCTAGGAGGCCACATGTGGCCTTGAAGATATAGGTTCCCCACCTGTGCACCAAACCATTTTTCTCTCTAGATAGAGCAAAGTTCAGGAACTAAATACATTCATTTTTCCCCTAAGCAAACTTTGTTAGACTAGGAGAATAACACTTGTTCTCTGTATATAGTTTTCCCCAATTCCAAAATATACCCTGCAGACTCAGGGGAAAGAATAAGTAATAGGACAGAAAAACATTCTACTTTTTTTTCTTTTTAGTGGTTTCAAAAGCATAAAAACTGGTGACTGTGAAAGCCTCTTTAATATTACAGCAACAGACTTTATTTAGTGTTGACAATCCCTTTGAAAATATGTGATATCAATAAAGATACATAACAAAAATCACTAGATCCTGAATTTTTATGAAGACCTTTTTTTCTGAGAAGTTGTAGCTCTTAAGTTGGATTCTATTCTCTCTAGTGCCTCAATCATTCTTCAGAGCAAAGTTAGCTTTTGAAGAAGATGCCCCAATTTTTTCTAGATCTCTCTAGAGGACTGCATCTCTGTCAGCTACAGTTAGACTTACTCTTCAATGGCAGGACTCCAGCTGTCTTCCCACCAATCAATAGACCATGGTAAAATAGGAGTGAATGAGAGAGTCCTGTGCATCCTAGAGACAAGAGGAAAAACGTTATCCATTAAGTAACCTAGTCAGATGGATCCTGGACCTTGATCAGGAATCTTATAGATTTAAATCCTGCTTTGTCATTAAATAGCTTTAAAAAAAAAAACTGCACTTCTGGTTTCATTAGTGTAGGGAACTCACCATAGGAACTCCCTCTACCAGTGCAGATCAACACCTTTTCTGAAGCTTGTGGTCTAAAAATTGAGGGAAGGGGGGAGAAGAAGGGGATTCCTAGATGGGGAGAGGAATTAAGAGTTTGAGTGGTTTGACAAAGGTCACACAGCTAGTATGTATCAGAGGTAGGATTTGAACCTAGGTTTTCTTGACTCCGAGGCCAGCTCTCTATCCAGTACCTTATTCAGTATTGACTAACTCTCTGAATGGTGTATGCCATCTTAACTAAATCATTCCATTTCCTGGGACTTAGTATCCTATTTTGCTGAACAAGAGAGAGTATATGCTTTAGAGATCATTCTAGAGTTACTATCATTTTGACGACTACCTTTGCCCATTTTACAGATGAGAAAATTGAGGACTAGCAAGGTGAAGACTTGCTGGAAGTTAGTGGCAACTAGAATCCTGGTCAGCTATTTGTTAGAGGCAACTCTTTTGTACTATAACAGCTGCCTACCAATCACTATTGAGGAGGACACTGCACTGCTAATCCTTCTGGGTTCTTCTCTGGAAACCTTCCTTGAATATGCATTCAGTATTAACAAGACAAAATTTCACATTTCCAGAATGTTCAAGATGAGCATAGCAAAGTAAACTGTGAAAACATGTAAAGCTTCATAGAAGAAATTAAACTAGTGATATTTGAATAGATTTTATTTTCCTAATCATGAATAAGATAGAAAAACTATCACAGCCCTAATTAATCAAAAGTCATTGTCTCTGGTCTAAAAAGATATGTCTGGGGGGGCGGAGCCAAGATGGCGGAGTAGAAAGACGCACATACACATAGCTCCGAACCCACAACCCACAGAACGGCTGCAGGGGAGCAACTCACGGTGAATTCTGCACCCAGAGGCCACGGAATATTGGGGCGAGGGAGATTTCTGTTCCGGAGAGAACTGCAAACCTCTCGCGGGGGGTCCTTCACGCTGCGGACTGGGCACCGGGACTGGGAGCAGAGGGCAGCCCTGCAGCGGCTGTGGCACCGAGAGGAAAAGATCAGAGCAGGCTTCGGGGACGGGATCTCCAGCGGCCACGCGGGTCCCTCCACCCACAGAGGGACTTGCAAACCTCTCGCAAAAGGTCCATCGCACTGCAGACGCGGAGCCCAGACCTGCTGCGGCCACAGCACCAAGAGAAACAGACCTGAGCAGGCTTCAGGGACAGGATCTCCAGCGGCCGCACAAGTCCCTCCGCCCACAGGTGACGGGGGTCGGTGAGAGAGTCTCTTTGGCGGGTCGAGAGGGGAGTGGGGTGCCCCCATGATTCGGGCCTCCCCGGGAGGTAGAAGCTGAGAGGTGGCTGCAGACAGGGGCTCCCCAAGCGGGCGGGAGCCTGGATCCATTGTGGAAGGTCTGTGCATAAACCCCCTGAGGGAACTGAGCCTGAGAGGCGGCCCTGCCCCGACCTGACCACCTGAACTTAATTCTCACACTGAATAGCAGCCCTGCCCCCGTCAAAAGCCCTAAGGCGGGAAGTAGCATTTGAATCTCACTCCCCAAACGCTGGCTGGGAGGACCAGGAGGCGAGGTGGGTGTGAGGAGAATATTCAGAGGTCAAGTCACTGGCTGGGGAAAATGCCCAGAAAAAGGAAAAGAAATAAGACTATTGAAGGCTACTTTCTTGGAGAACAGACATTTCCTCCCTTCCTTTCTGATGAGGAAGAACAATGCTTACCATCAGGCAAAGACACAGAAATCAAGGCTTCTGTATCCCAGCCCACCCAATGGGCTCAGGCCATGGAAGAGCTTAAAAAGGATTTTGAAAATCAAGTTAGAGAGGTGGAGGAAAAACTGAGAAGAGAAATGAGAGAGAAGAAAGAAAAGCATGAAAAGCAGATCAGCTCCCTGCTAAAGGAGAACCAAAAAAATGTTGAAGAAATTAACACCTTGAAAACTAGCCTAACTCAATTGGCAAAAGAGGTTCAAAAAGCCAATGAGGAGAAGAATGCTTTCAAAAGCAGAATTAGCCAAATGGAAAAGGAGATTCAAAAGCTCACTGAAGAAAATAGTTCTTTCAAAATTAGAATGGCACAGATGGAGGCTAAGGACTTTATGAGAAACCAAGAAATCACAGAACAAAGCCAGAAGAATGGAAAAATGGAAGATAATGTGAAATATCTCATTGGAAAAACAACTGACCTGGAAAATAGATCCAGGAGAGACAATTTAAAAATTATGGGACTACCTGAAAGCCATGATCAAAAGAAGAGCCTAGACATCATCTTTCATGAAATTATCAAGGAAAACTGCCCTGAGATTCTAGAACCAGAGGGCAAAATAAATATTCCAGGAATCCACAGAACACCGCCTGAAAGAGATCCAAAAAGAGAAACTCCTAGGAACATTGTGGCCAAATTCCAGAATTCCCAGGTGAAGGAGAAAATATTGCAAGCAGCTAGAAAGAAACAATTCAAGTATTGTGGAAATACAATCAGGATAACACAAGATCTAGCAGCCTCTACATTAAGGGATCGAAGGGCATGGAATAGGATATTCCAGAAGTCAAAGGAACTAGGACTAAAACCAAGAATCACCTACCCAGCAAAACTGAGTATAATACTTCAGGAGAAAAATGGTCTTTCAATGAAATAGAGGATTTTCAAATTTTCTTGATGAAAAGACCAGAGCTGAAAAGAAAATTTGACTTTGTAACACAAGAATGAAGAGAACCATGAAAAGGTGAACAGCAAAGAGAAGTCATAAGGGTCTTACTAAAGTTGAACTGTTTACATTCCTACATGGAAAGACAATATTTGTAACTCTTGAAACATTTCAGTATCTGGGTACTGGGTGGGAGTACACACACACACATGCACACACGCACACATACATAGAGACAGAGTGCACAGAGTGAATTGAAGAGGATGGGATCATATCTTTAAAAAAAAAATGAAATCAAGCAGTGAGAGAGAAATATTGGGAGGAGAAAGGGAGAAATTGAATCGGGCAAATTATCTCTCATAAAAGAGGCAAGCAAAAGACTCATTAGTGGAGGGATAAAGAGGGGAGGCGAAAGAAAAACATGAGGTCTACTCTCATCACATTCCACTAAAGGAAAGAATAAAATGCACACTCATTTTAATAGGAAAACCTATCTCACAATACAGGAGAGTGGGGGACAAGGGCACAAGCAGGGTGGGGGGGATGATAGAGGGGAGGGCATGGGGAGGAGAGTGCAATTTGAGGTCGACACTCATGGGGAGGGAAAGGATCATAAGAGAATAGAAGTAATGGGGGACAGGATAGGATGGAGGGAAATATAGTTAGTCCTATACAACACAACTATTATGGAAATCATTTGCAAAACTACACAGATTTGGCCTATGTTGAATTGCTTGCTTTCCAAAGGGAAGGGGTGGAGAGGGAGGGAGCTAAAGAAGTTGGAACTCAAAGTGTTAGGATCAACTGTAATATTCTTACCACTAGGAAATAAGAAATATAGGTTAAGGGGTAAAGAAAGCTATCTAGCCCTACAGGACAAAAGAGAAGATGGAGACAAGGGCAGAGAGGGACGACAGAAGAGAGAGCAGATTGGTCACAGGGGCAATTAGAATGCATGGGTTTGGGGGGGGAGGGGATAAAAGGGGAGAAAATTTGTAACCCAAAATGTTGTGAAAATAAATGTTAAAAGTTAAATAAAAATAAAAATAAAAATAAAAAGATATGTCTGACCCTGAAAGTATGATAGCACCAAAAGCAGAAATTGCAAACTAATATTGTAGTTTTCTGTGGTTTTCAGAACCTCATCCAAATACTGTGTCTAATCCCAGACTCTGAAGTTTCATGGAAAATAATGAGGATACTGAGGAAAAATTCAGAGGTGAGTCATGAAAACAATTATGGGATTAAAAAATGAGAGGTATGATTTGAGGTCATCATGAAGGGCAACTAAGTGACGCAGTGGTTAGGAATCAGGAAGTCTCATCTTCCTTAGTTCAAATCTCATCTCAGACACTTCCTAGTTGTGCGACCCTGGGCAAGTCACTTAACTTTGCTTACCTCAGTTTCCTCATCTATAAAATGAGGTGGAGAAGGAAATGGCAAACCACTTCAGTATCTCTGCCAAGAAAACACAAAATGGAGTCATGAAGAGTCAGACATGCCTGAACAACAAGTCTGAAGATTTTTGTGAAATCAGACTTCAATTATATGTTAATTTCTAAAAGAGAGGGATTAATTCTTTTCTACATGTAAGGGTAGAATAAAAGGGAAGTAATATTAAACTTCAATAACAATACTTTAATCAATCGATAAACATTTGATAAGGATGTACTATATGCCAGGCACTGTGCTGAGTGCTGAGGATATAAAAAGAGGCAAAAGATACTCTCTGCCTTCAAAGAACTTACAATCTAATTTAGATAAAATACAAGAAAGAAGAGTATTAAATGTTTTGTCTGTTGTGTGCTAAAGTCCTTTTCTGGGAATAAAAATATTTTGCCAAAAATTAAGACCAATCAATTAATGCTGAAAGCTTTTGGCATTTGGAGTGTTTTAGGGAAAGGGAAGTCCATACATCTTAACTGGAAAACCCAAAAAGAGTCGAATACAGTGACAAACTTTGAAGGTTACTTCCATGGAGACTCTACCTTGTATCTTTAAGAGGAAATAAACTCTTAGAGGGGCAGATGCAATAGAGTATCAAGCCTGAAGTTTTTCAGAAAGACTCATCTCTCTGAATTCAAATCTGGTCTTAGGAAGATGGCAGAGACAAGACAGGAATTTACCTGAGATTTCCACCACACCCCTTCAAACAATTTTAAATAATACCTTAAAACAAATTCTGGAGTAGCAGAACTCACAAAAAAGATGGAGGAAAACAATTTTCCAGCTCAAGACAACCAAGAAGTTTGGCAGGAAAGGTCTGTTGCACTGGGGTGATTAAAATAGAGTGCCAGTGGAGCACAGTCCAGTATTAACAAGAAGAAATAATTTCTCCTTGTCCCAGAAAACCAGCAGTAGACCTTGGGGCCACTGAATCAGTGATGGCAGAGACAGTGGTGGTTTTCAAACCTCTCAGCCTACAGACATAAGGGGGTCAGACAACTGGTCAGAAGATTACAGGAGTCCTTATCCTGTTACTTGGAGCAGCACTCTGTTGCACTGCCCATACTTAGATCTGGGTCACAGTCCTGGGTCTCAGTTCCACAGTGAGGAGAAGCACTAGTACAATAGAGCTTGCAGCCACAGAGAAACTTGGAACCCTGGTCACAGGTCCAGGTTAGAAAAGAGTGTTTGTGGTTGCTCACAGACCAGAGTTCAGGTCAGAGGAGTAGTAAACACACCCTTCCCTAGATCATACCACCTTTGAAGAACCAAAAACTTACAGGTCCCCAGAATTATCTCTGAAAACAGGTACACAAAAATCCTGAAGCTTGGGGCTGTGCCCCTTCCACTACAGAAGCAGAGCTCTACTTTATCATAGAGTTAAAAGTGAGAACAGGCTGAAAAAATAAGCAAACAGCAGAAAAAGGTCTTTACCATAGAAGGTTAATATGGTGGAAGGGAAGATCAAAACACAACCTCAAAAGAAGACAACAAAATCAAATCTGCTACAACCAAAGTCCCCAAAAAAATACAAATTGGTCTCAAGTCATGGAAGAGCTCATAAAGGATTTTTAAAATCAAGTAAAAGAGGTAGAGGAAAAATTGGAAAGAGAAATTAGAGTGATGGAAGAAACTCACAGGAAAAAAGAGTCAATATCTTGATAAAGGAGGTGTGAAAAAATACTGAAGAAAATAACACCTTTAAAAAAAAATAGGCCCAATGGTAAAAGAGCCACAAAAATCCAATGTAGAGAAAAATGCCCAGAAGAACAGAATTGTCCAAGTGAAAAAAATAAACAAAAATTCATTGAAGAGAACTCCTTAAAAAGTAGAATTGGCCAAATAGAAAAAGAGGCACAAATGCCCCTCGGAGAAAATAATTCTTTAAAAATTAGAATTCAGCAAGTAGAAACTAATGACTTTATAAGACATCAAAAACAACAAAACAAAATCAAAAGAATGAAAAACTAGAAGAAAATGTGCAATATCTCATTGAAAAAACAAAAACTCCAGACCTACAAAAGAGATCCAGGAGAGGTAATTTAAGAATCATTGAACTACCTAAAAGCCATGACAAAAAAAAAAAGAGCCTAGATATTATCTTTCAAGAAATTATCAAGAAAACTACCCTGATATTCTAGAACCAGAGAGTAAAATAGAAATTGAAAGAATCCAGAGACTCCACTAGGAAAACTCTCAGGAATATTATAGCCAAATTTATTGCAAGAGGCCAAAATAATAATACTTTAGAGGGAAAAATAAACATTCAATAAAATAGAGGACTTTCAAGTATTCCTGATGAAAAGACCAGAGTTGAATAGAAAATTTAACTTTCAAATACAAGAATCAAGAGAATCATACAAAGGTAAATAGGGAAGAGAAGTCACAAGATAATCATAAGAAATCATATGATAAGATGATATTTGTAACTCCTAAGAAGTTTCTCCTTATTATGGCAGTTAGAAGGAGTGCACATAGATAAAGGACATGTATATGAGATGAATATGATGGGATAATTATCTGAAAAAATAAAATTAAGGGGTAAAAAAGAAGAATGCACTGGGAGAAGGGGAAAGGAAGAAGTAGAATGGACCAAATTATCTGACATAAAAGAGTCATGAAAGGGCTTTACAGTAGAGAGGAAAATAGAGAGAGAAGTACATGAACCTTACTCTCATAAGAATTGTCTCAAAGAGGGAATAGCATACACACTCAGTTGGGTCTAGAAATCTATCTTACTATACATCTTACCATATAGGAAAGTAGGAAAGGAAGGAAATAAATAGAGGGAGTGGAGAGGGGGAAGGAAGGGGAGAGGCTGATAGAAGGGAAAATAGGTTGGGGGAGAGAAAAATCAGAAGCAAAATACTTTTGAGAATGGACAGGGTGAAAGGAGAAATAGTAGGATAAAAAGGGGGAAACAGAATGGGGGGAATCTATAATAATCATAACTGTGAAAAAATTTATAGCAACTTTCTCTGACAATGACCTCATTTCTCAAATATATAGAGGACTGGGTCAAATTTATAAAAATAAGAGCCATTCCTCAATTGATTAATGATCAAAGGACATGGACAGGCAGTTTTCAGACAAAATAATGTTATCTAAAATCATATGAAAAAAATGCTCTAAACCATTCTCAATTAGAGAAATGCAAATTAAAACAACTCTGAGCTACCATCCCCCACCTATTAGATTGACTAATATGACAGAAAGGGAGAATGGCAAATGTTGAAGTGAATTAAGAAATCCAGACATTAATGTACTATTGGTAAAGTATGCTAATTAAAACACTCTGTAAAACAATTTGGAACTATGCCCAAAGGGCTATAATACCCTTTGACCAAGTAATACCATTACTAGGTCTATATCCCAAAGAGCTCAAAAAACAAAAAGGAAAGGACCTATGTGTATAAAAATAATTACAGCCTCTCTTTTACTGGTGACAAAGAACTAGAAATTGAGGAGATGCCCATCAATTGGGAAATGATTGAATAAGTTGTGGTATATGATTGTGATGGAATACTATTGTGCTACAAGAAATGACAAGCAGGATGCTCTCAGAAAAACTTGGAAAGACTTGAAATGATGCATATTGAAATGAGCAGAACGAGGGGACCATTGTACATAGTAACAGCAATATTATATGATGATCAGCTGTGAATGATTTAGTTATCCTCACTCATCCAAGATAATTCTAAAGGACTTGTGTACCCATCACCAGAAAAAGAACTGATGGAATCTGAAAAGAGATTGAAGCATACTTTTTCTTTGCTTTCTTTATTTTTCTTGTTTTTTTCTTTGTTTTGTTTTTGGGCTGTGTTTTCTTTCACAACATGACAAATGTGGAAATATGTTTTGCATGACTGTACAGGTATAATCTATATAATATATATATAGCTTTCTCAATGTGGGGGGAAGAGAAGGAAAGAGAGAATTTGGAACTCAAATTTAAAAAAAATAATATTAAAGATTGGTTTTGCTTGTAATTTGGGTGAAAATAAAATATTAAATCATTTTTTTAAAAGAAATATGTTTTACTTGACTGTACATGTATAACCTATATGAAATTGCTTGCCTTTGCAGTGAATGGGGGAGGGTGGGGAGGAAAGGAGAGCAGTTAGAACTCAAAATTTTTTTTTAAATGAATGTTAAAATTTATTTTTACACATAATTGAGGAAAAAAATAAAATATTATTTTTTTAAAATCTGGCCTCAGACACCCATTAGCTGTGACTGGGGCAACTTACCTCTGTTTGCCTCAGTTGTTTCTTCTGTAAAATGAACTGGAGAAGTAAATGGTAAACCACTCCAGTATCTTTGCCAAGAAAACCCCAAATGGGGCCACAAAGAGTCAGACACAGCTGAACTACAACAAACTATTAAAGAGAATTTGTTTCTAGAAAGAGTTAACTATCATGACTGAGAAACTGAGTTTCATGTCATCTATAAGAAAGACTGAAGAGATGTAGGGAGATAACTGAGTTTACCTCTTATCCTGTGAGGCAATATGCTGTAGATATGTGTCCTCAGAGATACTGGAGAGACTTGACCATTCCGAAAGCTGAATTGAACTATATGGTTTCAGCTTCTGAAGAGGAGTCAGCAGTTGCCACCAGTGGTTAGAGAGGACTCTGACAGTGATCTTTTTTCAATGGATACATTATTGAAACATTGAAATGTCTTTCTATTATTTGTTAAATTGTTAATAAATTGTGAAGTTATAATAGAAATAGCCTTCCTTCTCATATTTAAGCTAAATCATTGATATTGAAGCTTAACATTATTTTCTCTTTATTCTGCTCTATTACTCTTTTTCCAGGAGAAAAAAGAAAGCATTTAGAACAGTCCTACAGAAAATCAAGAGGGGGTGTTTTTTTATTATTCAATTCACAGCACATACTTGAATACCAAGAATACTTGGTGTTTTAGGCTATCTCAGCAAAATGTATGGTTTCTTGGAAGGGCATCCATCTTAGAATACAGTTTCTCTTCACGTACACTAAATGATATGTTGCCTCTATCCTTCTTTAGCGTCTTTACAAAGCGTCCTCACTGAATCTTAAAAGAAAGAGGTCAGAATTCCAAAATAGTGTGGCAAGGCCAGGGGATGATGATCTGGTGATGTAGCAGAAAGCTATTTATTGCAATGATGTTTACTAGCAATCTCCCTCTAGATGTCTGTCCTTAATGAAACGGAAGAAGAACCTGTCAGCATTTTAGTGGGAAAGAGGGAAAACCTCATAACAGAATGGTGTCAGGGTTAAGAACAACACTACAACACAAGAAGGTTTACAAGTTATAATGGGAGAAGATCTAGGACCAGCAGGCATGTGAGTAGTGCTTACTTGCCACATTTGGGTTCCTAGGATCTGTCTGGATACAACACCTATTTAAAATCAGTGCTCATAGATCCCCATATTTCTCTGAAACTCCCCTGATCCCAACTAGCCTACCAGCATCCCAATATGGCAACATCATCAGTTAGTAAACATTTAGTAAGTGCCTACTATGTGCAAAGCACTGTGTTAAGAGCTGAGAATACAAAAAAAGGCAAAAGACAATGCATGCTCTCAAAAAATTCATAGTCTAATAAAGGAGACAATTTGCAAATAACTATGGACATACAAGATATACACAGGATAAATGGGAATTCATTCAAATCAAATAACAAACATTGTCATGACCTATTTCCCTAAATTACTATATCTCTTCCCTTTCCCCCTATTACAGGACAGTATAACTCCACTCTGCTATGCATGTCAGCTCATCAGACAAGACGTTAGGGGTAGCATCATTGGCAGCAGTAACATTGGGCACAATGGGATCCAAGCCAGGAATCAGGTAACCATAGAAACCCCCAATCTTGGTCAAGATGAGATTATAAAAACCCTGTGCCATGCTGTCACTATCTTTAAGAAAGTATATGAAATCAAGAAACTCCAGCCCTAGAGAGTGATACTTCCCCAGAACCAGAAGCATCTCTCTCTATTTCTCTTCTCTGCCTCTCTTTCTCCTTTTCCTTCCTATTTCAACTCTTTCATTTCTTCTCTGCCATTTCCTTACAAGGGTTCATTGGATTATGGATATAGAGCAGGAAGAAACCTTAATGGTCATCTAGTCTAATCCCTTTATTTTATCAGTGAGGAAATTGAGGTCCATATAAAGTAACTTGCCCACAACTATGCGGCACAGTTCTAGAGCACTGGGCCTGGAGTCAGGAAGATCTGAGTTAAAATTTTGCCTCAGACATTTTCTAGCTGTGTAATCTCAGTCAAATTATTAACCTCTTGTCTGCCTCAGTTTCCTCAACTGCAAAATAGACATGACAACTACACCTTCCTCCTAGGGTTATTGTAAAAATAAAAGAACATGATATTTGTAAAGCACTTTACAAACCTTAAAGAGCTATTTAAATGCTAGCTTAGAAATAGTAGTAAATAACAGAGCAAAGATTTACACTCAGGTCCCATGACCCTGAATTCAATACTCTTTCCATAAGACCATGAATTCATGGCCCTCTTTTTTTCATTCCCTCTGCAGTGCTACTGAGACTAAGCTCAAGTCACCTAGAGGTACTCTAGAGATGCACCTTATATGTTATCAGACTCAAAAATATACTTGTTCAATCAAAATAATTCAGTTTTCAAAGATTTTCTCTAGATTGAAAGACTCTTTCCTTATCACTACCAATTCTAATTGCAAAAGGAAAAAATTCCTCTGTGTAGGGGTCAGAAGCTTCTGAGTGAGTTCTTACAAGCTTTCAATGAATCTATGAAAGTTAACAACACCATACACACCATTATTGAATCCACAAATGCAAAAGTATGTATTTTGAGATATTACTATCAAAGTAAGATGATATCTGTCTTCAAGAGGTTTACAATCTAGTAGAGAGAATGGTACGAGAATGGTAATTGACATGTGCTCTGATGAGCTCATATAGAAGAATGGTAGCCCAGAAAGGGATATTTGGTCTGAAGAGCTAGGGGGGCTGTTAATAGAGTCACAGGACAATTAATGGAGTAGCAGTAGTAGTATTGATTTGATTCTGGTGGACAGCTAGATGGGATATGAAGTGTGAGGATGGTTGGATGAGTTCACAATCACTCATCAATAAGGACTGCTCAGATCAGGATGGATTTTCAAAGATGAGTGGATCAGTTCCCCCAAGAATATATATAAATGTGCTTTATAATCATTTTAATAGGAAAAATTAATATTTTTTTAAAATTTTAATTTTTTTAAATTTTTAATTGCATATTTTTAAGATATGACTGTAAGATTTTAATCTTGTTACTGATATTATCATTCAAAAATCTCATAGAGTCAAAAGATCAACTTGTATCTCTTAATGAGACAGGTCTTCCTTAAGAGAGTATTTAGAGAGCAGGACATATTTGGAGAAAACTTTTTAGTAATTATTTCATCTTCTTGTCACTAAATTGAGTGAGCATTCATTTTTCACACTAATTAAATGCATAAGTTAAAATTAGATTAAAACAAATAACATTAACAACAATTCATCACTTTTAATGGTACTATTCAAATACAAAATAGTGCTTTAGAACAAAGGATTTTTTTTGGTTTGGTTTTTTTTTTTTTTTTTGCTTAATTAGAAACAAATGGAATTCTGGAGTCCATGGTATATAAATAGGTGTCCATCTGCCCATCCCAACCATACAACTGCCAAAATTCTTCTCCTTCAACAGCTTCCTCATTTTCTTAAGTATTTTTATGTCTATCAAGAATTTAATCAGCTCCCTCTTGTGGCTGGAAAAAAAAACCTGACAATCAAGAGTCTTGATTTTCTATCTGATTTTTTTTTATTCTTGTTATAATCTAAAGTAAAAAAATAGGCAAAGCCTGAGCTTCCACTCTGCCAGGCCTTAGGATAAACTCTATTGATAGCTTTCCCTAGCTTTCCGGATGAGTGGCTGTTAACTTTTGTTTAGATCAATCAATCAATAAACATTCATTTAGTGCATACTATGTGCCAGGGACTGTGCTAAGTGCCAGGGATACAAAAAAAGGGCAAAAGACAGTCCTTATCCTCAAAGAGTTTACAATCTAATGGGGAGAAAATACACAAATGCATGCAACACAAGCTAGATATGGAATAAATAGGAAATAACTAACAGAGAAAGGCAATAGAATTAAGGGTTGGGGAAGGCTTCCTGTAGGAGATGGGATTTTAGTTGGAACTTAAAGGAAACTAGGGAGGTCAGTAATCAGAGGAGTGGAGGGAGAGTGTTCCAGGAATGAGGAACAGTCAGAGAGAATGCCCAGAGGCTGGGGATGAAATATCTTGTTCTAAAAAGAAAATAGAATTCATTTTCAGAGAAATTTCATCTATACTTCATACAACAGAGAGAGTAAAACTACATATTTCCAAACATGTACAAACACATATATACATGCAGAAACATCATTAAGAACTACTAATTTGAAACAATTTTGTGTATTTGTTGAAATGTACTTTCTTCATTTTTCCTTACTTTAAAATACTAAGATTACACTTTATAACTTCAGCTTTCTACAGTAAAGTTTTGTAACATTTAAAGACATTCCTCTCTAATAATTAATTCAAAACAGAGCCAAAAACATCTGGTTTTGGAGATTTCCTGTGTGTAATGCTGTTTTTATCAGAAATGACATAAAAATACTTTGACTACCTGAATAAAAAATTTTTCCAAACCCAAATAAAAAACACAACAAAAAAAAGTTGCTACTATGCAAATTTAATTGGGAATTCTATTTCTACAATTGAATTCTGTTACAGTAAGAAGGAATGTTGAAGATCATCTGGTAGATGAAGTAAATAAGGCCTAAAAATTAGTTCCCTGGTCACGTGATGTTGCTAGTGGCACAGAAGAAGTATAGTGGAAACTAGAGCCAGAAACAAAAGTGAGGAGAGAAAAAGAAAGAAAGTAATGTGAGGTTCTAGGCACATCACTGTAAATCAAAGGTTAACTGAGAAAGGTGCCTTCCTTCAAGCATTGTCTAATTAATCATTTCTGCTAATTTAGATAGAACTTTTCTTCAGTTAATTCTGTATCAATTTGAACAAAAACGCAAGTAGTATTTTGCTGGCACTGACATTGCTCTCCTATTGAAGGTAGAAGAGTTCTTATGATTTGTGACTCACTTCTGCTTTTGTACTTGGTACAAAAGTGCTAGTACCACCCACCTAGCACAGAGTGGATTTAAATACTAGATAATAATTGTTTCTCTTTACCCAGGAACCCTGAGGGTCTTCTCCTCCAAGTTTAATTTTTTTTTTTAATTAAAGGGGCCATCCCTTGAGCAAATACTTAAAAATACCTATTCATTGAATGGGCATATCTCACTCAAAGTGAGAGTGCTATAAGACCTTAGCCTGAAAGGACCAGAGTCTCACATGGCATCCTGGGCCAGCTCCACCATCCTGATGAATATCAGATCACTGGACCAAATGGCTCAGGAGAAGAAAGTGAGGTTGGTGACCTTGCACATCCCTCCTTCACTCAAATCAAAGTCAAGGGCAAGTCATGTCATCATCTTGATGTTATGGTCCTCTTCAAGCATGAAGGACAAACACAACAACAACAACACTGGATCAATGAGTACATATTGGAGAATATGAAGACTAGTAAGAAGACTAGAAAGGTAGGAGGGGGCTAGGTTATGGAGGGCTTTGAATGCCAAGAAGAGTATTTGTACTTGCTCCTGTAAGCAATTGAGAAAACTGAAGTTTACTGAGGGAGGGAGGGTTGACATGATTTGAGACCTGGGCTTGAGGAAAATCACTTTAGTAGCTGAATGGAAAATGGTTTGGAGTGGGGAAATACTTGAGGCAGGCAGACCCTCTTGTAGGCTATTGCATTAATTCAGGTGTGAGATGATGTAAATCTGCACTAGAGTTGTGGCAGGGTCAGAGGAGAAAAGGTGGCGAATCCAAGGGATGTCACAAAGATCAAATTGATAGTCCTTGGCAACAGCTTGGGTGGGAGGTGAGGAGGAGCAAAGGAAAAGGGGGAGGAAGTTCAAGATAGCAACTAGGTTTTGAGCCTGAGGGACTGGGAGGATGGTGTTGCCCTCTACAATAATTGGGAAGGTGGAGAGGAAGGTTTAGGGGGGAAGATAATATTGACTTTAAGATGCAAAATTGGAGGTCAGCAGAGAGATTAGTACAGGAAAGGTAAATTTGAGAATCTTTAGCATAGAGATGGTAAATAAATCCTTTGGAGTTGACAAGATCACCAAGCAAAGTATATAGTATAAAAAAAGAGAAGAGAAAAAGGTCCAGGATATATCCCAGAGGGACACCTATGATCTGGTGGAGGATCCCACAAAGGAGACAGAAAAGGAGCAGTCATATTGGTAGGAGAACCAGGAGAGGGTGATGATCTGAAAACTTAGAGAGAAGACTGTATCAAGGAGAAGAGTGGTCAACAGTATCAAAGGCTGCAGAGAGGTCAAGAATGAGGAGTGAATAAAAGCCACTGGATTTGGTAACTAAGAGATTATTAGTAACTAGGGAGAGCAGTTTGGAGAGCAGAAGTTTCTGACTTCTAAAGTTAGAAGCCAGATTGTAAACGGTTAAGAAGAAAGTGAGAAGAGAGAAAGCAGAAGCTTCTACTGTGACCTTTTAGAGGAGTTTAGCTTCACAGGGTGCAAGAGACATAGAATGATAGTTAGCAGGAATGGAAGGATCCAGTGAGGGCTTTTTTCAGGATGGGGGAGATATGGTCACGTTTGTTAAGCAGTGGTAAATGAGCCATACACACAGAAAACTTGAAAATAAGTGAAAGTGTGGGGATGACAAAGGGGACAATCTGTTGGAGGAAACAAGATAGAATGGGAACACTTGGACAAGTAAAGGGTAGCCTTGTTAAGGAGTAAACCCACCTCTTCATGTGAGACAGGCAAAAAGGAGAGAGTGGCAGAAGGCTTCTTAGTGATAGGAGATGAGGAAGACAAGAAGCGAGGGACTTCACAGCAAATGGCCTCAGTTTTAAGTCATGGGAAGTTTGAGGAGGGATGAAAAGCTCTGAAGGGCTACTGTGGAAAGGGGGACAGTGAGCTGATAAGGGTTGATAGTAGGATTACCTAGGAGCAGTAAGAGCCAGTTGAGATTGCCAGACCTAGAGGCCTATATTGGGCTACCCGAGTCTTTCCTACCTCACCTCCGAGGTCTTCGGCTGGCCACGTCGGATGCACGTATGAGAGAAAGGACGTTCCAGAGTCGAACAGGGGTTGAGCTTTATTACAGGGTCCAGGTTACAAGTGCAGGGGGTGGTCTTCCTTAGGAGGAAGAGGGGGAGATTTCCTAAGGAGGCTAAGCTTAAGGGATTGGAAGTAGAAGTACAAGCGGGGAGAGAGGGGGAGGGGAGAGAGGAAAGAAAAGAAGCGGAGCCCTACTATCCTCTTTGGCTCCACACGTGCTAAGAGAGCTTTCTGGCTTCCTCAATCCTACTTAATCTTCAGCCACACAGTTTGCATCTCAATACCGTGCTGTTAGGTAACTAGGTGTGCTCCAATCCGGGACGACCTCGAGGGCAGGGAGACTCCACCCATCACGTATCTCCCGGGGAGAGGCGGAAATACCCGAGCTAGCCGAGCTAGCTCAGTCTAACCTTCTCGAATCCCCGCTGTTCATGGAGGGCCTCGTAAGACTCTAAGATTTAGAAGTCCCACTTTTACCCGCCCGAGACCGTCCACACGGAATTGAGCTTCCAATCCCAACATGAGATGATGCAACATAAATTTGTAGTGGACCCAGGTAGAATGGTTGAGTGATCTCCACTTTCATCCAGTAGCATGTGTATAGAAGTGAAGGTGATAAATGATGGAGGTGATCCAAAACTGACACTTCAGACCACAAAAGCCTCACCCATTTTCCTATTTCACCAACCAATGCATTGTAACTATAATGTACAACTAAAAGTCATTTACTAAGTTCTATGTTTTAATTAGCTATTTTTCCATTTCCAAAATGTGAAATTTAAGACCACAGCACTAGAATGTTAGTGTTTAGATCATTCTGCTTTCGGGTTTACAAATCTCTTCCTTTCTCTTTTCCTTTCTTCTACCTTTGTATACTCATGCACTGATTCAATTATCATTTCTACAAAGGTGATTCCCCAATCTGTATCTGGAATACTGCCATATCCCAGTCTCAGGTCCTATGTTTATTGGAGTAATGGAGAGAACACTAGGTGAGTCAGGATACTAGGGTTTGTAACTTGAAACAAGTCAATTCATCTTTTGGAATAGATCATCATTAAGGTCCCTTTGAGTTTTAACATTCATTCTACTTCCAGTCATCTACAAGAAAACCACATCTGAATGTCCCCCAACACCTCTAATTTGTTTTTGCATCTCTGCATCTTTCAGACAACTGTGGAACTATGAGGTGGTTTCCCAAAAAATATTGTTTGAGAAAGCCTGCTTATTCCTTTATCATGTCCTCAACTATACCTTCTAGCCTAGCTTCCTTCTCAACTAAAGTCTCACTCTCTGTAAGAAACCTTTCCTCTAAAGTTATCTCCAATTTGCCCTGTATTTGTACATTTGTATTATTTGTACATAGTTGTTTGCAACTAAAGACAAATTCACTATTACTTTTAAAAGCTATTTTTCCTTCTGCGTTACTGGCCTTTTGTTTCCATCACCTGGGCTTGAAATATTGAGTCCCCTTTGACTCTTCTCCCTTACCCCCAACTAATTTGAAACCAAGTGTTAGTAACTCTATTTGTGCAATGTCTTTCAGCATCCATCCCCTCTTGTCCATTCCTATTGCCACAACCCCAGTATAAGTCTTGTCTTGTTATCTTTTACCAGGACTATTGCAATACTTCATCTCTTTGCTGAAAATCTGGTCTCTCTGCTCCTAATTTAGCCAACCTACACAATGATGCCAGGTAATTCTTTCTGAATCCAACTCCAATCATATCACTCACCTGTTCAAAAGTCTTCAATGTAACTCCATCACCTAGAAAATCAAGTTCAATCTTAGGCTAACATGCAAGGCATATAGTCCAAAATTATTTTTATAGTTTTATGTTTGACTATTCCCCAGGGTATATTTAGGTCTAATACAAACTAAGTGACTCATACATAAACCTAGTGTTTTTGTTTATTTGGACTGGACCTGTGGTTTTTCATTAGTGTTGGGAGTTTTCCCAATCAGTAAACTAAGTCCTTCTACCAATGCAGGAATGCTGCTTTTCAGTAGTTTTTAATCCTAAAGAGTTATATGGAACTCTGAGATGTTAAGGGACTTGTGTAGGGTCACACAACTATTATAAGTAAAATATAAGTATCAAACCCAGGTGTTCCGGACTCCAAAGGGTCCTATATCCACTATGTCTTAGCACCTCTCAGACTTATACTGTTCTCTTAATGTGAATGAGTTTTCACATACATCTCTGCC
The DNA here is from genome assembly GCF_028372415.1 of Notamacropus eugenii. Lineage (NCBI taxonomy): Eukaryota > Metazoa > Chordata > Mammalia > Diprotodontia > Macropodidae > Notamacropus > Notamacropus eugenii. Next base: position 82,757,609 of record NC_092878.1, on the reverse strand, counting down.
TTTTGAAATTCTATCCATCTTTCAAGTTTCAATTCAAATTCCACCTTCATCATGAAGCTGTACTTGAACTCTCACCAACTCCTTCCCTGAAATAGACTACTTGAAGTAACATCTGTCATTTCAGAACCCTCAAGAAACATTTTCTATGCCTGTCTTGTGGCATTTCTCACAAATTGCTTGATCCAATTGTATTTGAGTCCTATCTTTTTTACTGAATAGCCAGCACCTTAAGGGTAGGGACAGTGCCTAAATCAGACCTGCACAACTTGGCAGTAGGTGGGAGCCAAAATTAAAATAAGCTAAACTTCTTTGGGCCACAGACAGGCTTTTAGCAGTTCACTTTCCAAGTAAAGGTGTAATTAGTGATTTAACTATTTTGCAAATAAACCCTATCTTTAAAAAGAGAAGTTTCAATTAATAACAACTAATTACATTTATTAAGATTTTTATGTGCCATGACATTATATTAATGTTAAAAAATTACTTTGCTAAGCAGTACAAGTTTTAATACATTTTTCAGATTTTCTTACTGCTTCCATTATTGGGATATATTACATTTCTTGTCAACAATCAAGTCTATTGTACTCAAGAATCATGTTTGAAATCAATTTCTTTAGAAACTTGAAAACTAACCTTAGTTAGTTAGTTAGTTAGCCACCTTAGTTAGCCACCTCATTTTCTAAGTTTACTTTCTTAAAAAACTGTTATTCCTCACTGAGATTTTTCAACAATTTGGGTGCTTTAATTTGTTTTTCATTAGTGTCCAATTTGCTTATGTCAGGATGTTTTGATTCAAAATGGTGACAAAGATTGTATTCCTTCAGGAACAGCAATTACTTCTTGGCAAAAAAGGCACAATATTTTGTCTTTCATGTAAGTAAACAAGCATCTATTTGTCCACTCTGGATTAAATACTCTATGTTCTGATTCAATCTTCTGTTTATCACCCATTTTACAAAGTCACCCCAAACATTTTAATGTAAAACCAAAAAATCTCCACAGCAACTTCTCCCATACAAAGAAATACTGAACTGAGTGTCTGACCTTTGTGAGAGTGCCAGACACTCATGTAACTTGGAGGGCAGCCACACAGCGAGGGACGGAAAGAAGCTCTTGCATTGTTACTGCTCATCACATAGAAGGCATCAGCTGCATTGGCACGTGGCTGCCCTCACTTTGTCCCTGTTCAATGCCAGCAGCAACCAAAAGCACAGAGAAAAGTTACAACTCTCACTCCTCTTTGACTAGAAACAGACTGATGATGGTTGGTTGCCACAGGTCACATGACAAATAGAGAGTATACAGTGGCAACTCCCTCACCAAGTCATGTGATAGACACAGTAGTGACCAGTGGAAGGGCAGTGGAAGGCAGGTTAAGTAGGGCATGGACAAAGTACTCGTTACATCTTTACTTTCTTTTACATCCTCTACATTTTTTCATGGGCCACCTGAAATCCTTTGGCAGGCTGCAAGCAGCCCACAGGTTGTATGTTGTGCAGGCCTGATCTAAATTATCTCTGTTTGGACTATCTCAGGAGCACCTTCACCAGAGGCATTCAAATGAAAGTTAGATGACCATTTTTAGGAATGTAGTTGAGTTGGACTAGCTGATGTCTAACATCCCTTGAACTTTAAAATTCAGTGTATGATTGATTGATTGGAGGGGCATATAGTAGCTTGGGCTACTCACCCCATGACAAGTCTCTTTTACGAATCTTACCAATAACAGCTTCAGCTTACATTGTTCAGGCCCTTGAAGGTTTACAAGGCATTTTCTGTATAAGAAGGTTAAGAGTTCATATATTATTACTCTCTTTTTACAAATACTGATGCTCAAAGAGGGTCTAAGTGAGTTCTCTCCATAGTCACATAGCATGTAGACACCAAGGCCAAGATTCAAATATAGATCTTCTGGCCCCATGTCCAGTATTCTTTTCACCTTAACATACTACCTTTCCAACAGAGGAACAGCTATTTAATAACCACATTCCTTTTTTCCAATTGAAGGTCATCCCTCAAAGGATTTTGATCCTCCTCCTACATATAAGACAAAGGGAGAGAATGACTTTGAGCTGAGCTGAGGTGCCCACTACTGACACAAATAAATCACGCCTGGAGATTTATGCTCTAAACACATTTGTCCAGGGACTTATGCAGTGACCTGTATTTCTCCAACTATGGAAATGACAGTAAGTATTTTTCACTCTTCACAAATGTATGTGATTCCTTGGTAATATAGGACTTTGCCCAACCTGTTTGGTGGAGGTCATCAAGCATAAATGTGGCTGTTAACTTACCAAAGTCATTCCAAAACTGAGAAATTAAGGCATGATATTACAGTGGTTTACACAAAGGTAATCTGTGATTTCACAAGAATCTGTGATCTCCATGTCAGTCAATCACTTATTAAGGGCCTACTATGTGCTAAGCACATGATATACAGATACAAAGGATAAAAGAGTCCCTACTCCAAAAGCATCCATTGTAATGAGGAAGACAACCAAGGCATATAAAATACACAGAATAAAATGTAAAGTTAATTTATACAACAGATACAAAGGAGTTAAACAGGTATAGTGTGGAAGGGAGGGCAGCTAATCAATAAATATTAAGTGCCTATTATGTGCCAAGTACTATCTAAGCACTAGGGATACAAAGAAAAGTGAAATACAGTCCCTGCCCTTGAGGAACTCACAGTCTAATAGGGAGAAAATTTGCAAATAACTTTGTATAGGTAAGATATATAGTAGATAAATTGGAGATGATCAAGAGAGAAAAAGCACTAGAATTAAGAGGAATCAGCAAAGACTTCCTGTAGAAGGAGGATTTTAATTGGGACTTAAGTGAAGCCAGGAAGGTTAGGAGGCAGAAATGAAGAGATAGAACATTCCAGGCATGGAATCCAGCCAGTGAGAATGCACAAAGTTGGAAGATGAAGTTTCTCGTGTGAGGAACAGCAAGGAGGCCGGTGTTGCTGGATCACAGAATACACAGGGAAAGATAAGGCAGTTAAAGTGTAAAAAGCTTGGAAAGGTAGTAGAGGGGGCCAGGTTATGAAAGGCTTTCAATTCAAATCAGAGCATTTTATATTTGGTCCTAGAGATAATAGGGAGTTTATTGGGGAAGAGTGGGTGACATTTTCAGATCTGTTGTTAGGAAGTTCACTTTGACAGCTGAGTGGAGGATAGACTGGAGTGGGGAGAGACTTGAGACAAGAAGTTCAATCAGCCTTCTAAAGCAATAGCCTAGATGGAATGCCTATTCCAAGGGGGTGGCATCCATGGTTGGGGATCAGAAAAATCTCCATGAAGAAAACAGGGCTGATCTCAACCTCAACATCTTTCATATGCTGTTCTCTAAACACTGGTAAGTATGCTGGAGTAGATGGGGGTAGGATTTTCCCATTGGTACCTGTATAGCAGCTCAGAAAAGAAATGGTTATAAAACCACAAAGCTTCAGGAGAGAGTGAAACAGGGGAGTGTTGGACTATAACAAGTAAAGGTTAAGTATGGTTGTATTAGATAAAAGCTCCATTATTGGGCCATCTTCCCTGGTATATCCCAAACATTTAGGATCAAGATCATGGCACCCTTGAGATTGTGCCACAGACATCCAGAAGGCCCCAGCCTCAACTTTGGAGGCCATTACTATATTAGGCACTGAATGACCGAAAAAAATATTCATCATCCAGCCCTTTAGTGATATACATCTTTCACTTTTGCTAGGCTAGTTCTATGTTGTCCATTCATGGCCCCACTCAAGGTCACTCCAGCTGGATTGTGTTAGGTTATACATTTGCTCACTGTCACCTTCATGTCAAGATAAGCCATTGGAATAAGATGTCAATATATGTGGTTTGAGAACTCATAAAAGCAGTGTGACCTAAGGGGCTGGCCTTAGAATCAAGAGGACCTGTGTTCAAACACTGCCACCCACATGTAGTGGTTGTGTGGCTGTGGGAAAGCTTCTTAATTTCTCTGTGCACCTAGACAACTCTGTCAACCTCTAAGTGACAGAGGAGTTGCTGGTGATCTGAGCTTATGGTAAGAGGCTCCACATGCCAAAGAAATCTCCATGGAAGTATCATGGAGAAATAAGACCATGTTCAAGACCTAGTGCCTACTCTCATGAAACACAACATAATCTGAATCAGAAGACTGAGTGAAATGATATGTATACTCTTTCTAGATTTTGACACACTTTCCTATTGGCCAACCCAGAAAACCAAGCTAAGACTCTGAAGGGGAATACAATTCAAAAGAGTTTGAAGGCTCTCAAAAACAAAATTCTGACTGAATGATAGCAGGGACCAGACCTGTGATTTTGTTTGATATATAGGGAACTTCCCCTACTAATGCAGATCAGAAACTCCTATGATCAGAAATTAATCTTAGACAATTGCCTGCAGCAATGAAAAGTGACTTGCACAGAGTCACACAGCTAAAATGTGTCAGAGGCAAAATTTGAACTCAGGTCTTCCTAGCTTTGAAGGTGGTTCAAAGCCACTTACACCATCAGTTCTCAAAATATGGTCCAGGGGTCCTTGGAGATCCCTGAGAGCCTTTCATGGGGTTTGTGAAGTTACAACTATTTTTATAATAACATAAAGGCATTTTAGTTTTTAATATAGTAAATATTGATAGACATAAGTCACATAAACAAAAGGATTTTGGAGAGTCCTCAAAAATTTTTAATAGCATATAAGTGTTCTGAGGCTAAAAAGTTTGAGAACCACTGCACTACACCATAGTCATAAGTCATTTAAATAAGGAAGAAAAGGTGAGAGGGAAACAAAAAGTTTATTATGTTTTCTAGGAAGTTTCCTGATGAATTCAGATTTTGAAAGGATATGCAGAAAATATTATGCCAGAGTAGATAATTAAACAAGGGGGGAGGGGGAAAGCAGCATAAAATTCTATTTAAAGCTAAAAGAGATTATCTGACCGGATGAGGAGAAGTGACTTGCTGGTCACATAGCTAGTAAGAGACAGAAGCAATACATGAATCCAGATCTTCTTAGGACTCCATGCACAAAGCTCAATATGCATGGACCTATAGAAGTAAGGTAAGAAAACATAAAGCTCAGAATGATCTAAGGCATGTGAAGAAAAGTACTAAAAAGAGGACAGAGCCAAGAAGGCACAAAAAGCAGGAACTTGCTTGAGCTCTCCCCCCAAACCCCTCAAAATACCTGTAAAAATGACTCTAAACAAATTCTAGAGCAGCAGAACCCACAAAATGGCAGACTTCTCAATTCACAAATGCCAAAAACAAATTAGAAGGTTAGTTGAAAAGGTCTGTTAGACCTGAGAGAGGAGCATGGTCATGCCTTAGTCCAGGTCAGCTGAGTTGGCTGCTTCCAGAGCTCTTGGTCCTCAGACGGTGGGGGGATAGAGTGGCTGATCAGAAGGGGATTGCAGGGATCTCTTTGCTGGCTCTGAGAAAGAATTCTCTTGCTTTGTCCGTGCTTAAATCTGGGTCACAGTCCTGGGTGACGGTCCTGGGACAAAGAGGAAAGCTGGTGGGGTGGAGCTTGTGGCAATAGTGGAGAGGGAATCCTCCCCACAGGTTCAAGGCAGAAAAGACTGCTTGTGGTCACTCATAGACCAGAGCACAGGCCAGAGAGGAATAAACAACTCTCCTTTGATCATAACATTTTGGAAGAAGAAAAGTTACAGATCCCTAGAAATATCTCTAAAAACAGCTACACAAAACCCCTGATGTTTAGGCCAGGATACCCTGCACACTGGAAGCAGAATCCTATCTTAACAAAGAACTTGAAAGTCAAGTAATTTGCTGGGAAAATGAGCAAACAGCAAGAAAAAAATCATACTATAGAATCTTACTTTGGTGACAAGGAAGATCAGAACATACAACCAGAAGAAGACAAAAGGTCAAAACTCCTACATCAAAAGCCTCCAAGAAAAATATGAATTGGTCATAGGCCATGGAAGAGCTAAAAAAGGATTTTGAAAATCAAGTAAGAGAGGCAGAGGAAAAAATGGGAAGAGAAATGAGAGTGATGAAATAAAATCATGAAAAAATAAGTCAATAGCCTGCTAAAGGAGACACAAAAAATACTGAAGAAAATTATATCTTAAAAAATAGACTAACCCAAATGGCAAAACAGGTTTAAAAAGCCAATGAGGAAAAGGATGCCTTAGAAAGTAGAATTGGCCAAAAGGAAAAGGAGGTCCAAAAGCTCACTTAAGAAAATAATTCCTTCAAAATTAGAATGGAGCAAATGGAAGTTAATGCCTTTATGAGAAATCAAGAAATTATAAAACAACCAAAAGAATGAAAAAACAGAAGACTGTGAAATATCTCTCAGAGGTTAAGGGATTTGTCCAAGATCATACAAGTAGGAAACATCTGAGACTGGTTTCCTGACTCCAATGAAACACTTTCTCTACTGTGCCACCCAGTTGCCTACATTCTCCATCAAGAAGAATGATCTTCAGACGGGAGGATAAACATATCTAAGAAATCAATGACATTCAAAATGGATGAAGGGATAGGAAGCAACAACTTTTTAAGAGTATGAAGGGGTCCTGAGGCCAAAACATTTGAAAACCACTGCTCTAAATTTGTTCAGGTCTTTTGATCCGGACAAATTAGATCCCATGATACTGAAAGAATTTACAGATGTGACCAAGAGAACTACTATCAGTGATTTCTAGTGTTGCTAAGGAATCATGGAGAACAAGAGAGATATCAGAAGATTGGAGATGGGCAAAATCTTGATTTCCAGAAAGAAGATGATTTCTACAAACTATAACCTGGTGTACTTAACATTAATTCCCATAGAAATTCTCAAGCAAATATTTAAGTGAAGGGCTTATGGACACTCTAGAAGCAGAGATTAGACTCCTGCTTCACTCAAGGCCCTAGTCACTGAATCAGGAAGGTTATGTTTACTTGTTCAGTCTCTGAGACAGCAAACTTCTCTTCCAGATCTCCATATATCTTTATGGACTTTAAGAAATTTGGAAGATCAAGACACTGGGGATGGAAGGCTAGAGCTGAGAAATGAATTCAGAGTATCTTCCACCCATATTCCTCCTTAATTTTATTTATATTTTATTGATGTTTTCTGTTTCTTACATCGTCATAGTATCCCATATATACCTGCCCTTCCCTAAGGGTCATCACATATGATAAATAATGGTTTTAGAGAGGAAAAAAATCAACATAACTGATCAACATAACATTGATAAAGTCCAATAATATGTACAATGTGTGACACTTGTGGACATTCCACTTCCACCAATGAATAGGTTGCCTCCTTGAATTTTAGAGTTCTAAACTCTCATCCTTATCCACCACTAGAAGGAGAAACAGAGGTAGATTATTAACTCTTTGAGGACTTCCTTTTCTTTTCAATCTCTATCATTCTTAACACAATGCACAAGATATAATAAGCACTTGATAAACATTTGTTGAATGGATAAATGATGAAAAATATCAAACATGAATTCTAGCTTTTCAACTCTTTCAGGTAGGCTACTCAGAAATCTACCACATTTATGTGCATAATTTCCTGCTTTTATTCTTGACATATTCAGAGTAAAACTAATAATAAGATTATTGAAGCATAAAAGCTTCAATAGATCCCCTCAACTTTAACATTATGCATTAATTTTTGAGATTCTCATATTTAGTTAATAAAGAATAGTGATACAATCTGAGTCACACAACTTTCAGCGTCAGAGTTAATTGAAAGTGATGTAAAGTCTAGACAATCTCATATCTCCCTTGCTGTGGCAATTCCTCAGTACTTAAAAGAGAAGACTCTTTTTAGATAAAGAGGAGAGAATCTACAAATTGATTAAAAGGTGGTTTAGGACTTCCTTTCCTTTCAAGTTTTAGTCCAGGTTAAAAAGGATCTGGCATCTTCTGCAGTCCCATTTCACTGTTTGAGTCTTTTCATAGCATAGGAGGCAGCAGCAGCAGCCTTGTATCTCCAACCTAGGGGAGGTGGAAGTGGGAAAGAAGTAAAGAGTGGCAAAAGCAATGCGGATGGACTGAATATTGACTAGCTCTGTTACTCTTATCAAGGGAGATGGACACTATTTTAATACAATCTTTTCTTCTCCTCTGGAAAAAACTAAACACATTCCATTAAAAAAAATGTAGGTAGCAGTGGCTGTTGTATCAAACCATAAGAAAAAAAGGAGGAAGGAGAGTGATTTTGATTAAAAATCATCTTCTTGAAATATTTGTGTGTATAAAATACACACAGGAGAAAAATAAGTATCTGTGCATTTAGCAAAAGAGCTGTTCTTTATTTAATATCCTTCCATCAGCTATAGAATTTTTTTAAAAATGAAGCATGCACTTAACTGGATGAATTAATAGCCATCCATCTGGAAAGATTCGTATTTTAATTTCTACATTCTGCCCTATCACATGTTCATTTAGATACATTAGTCTAGTGTTACTCAGACTCATTAGATTGTCACTGTGCTCTGCATACTTTCATTCCTATCCCTGCTGATTAACAGTAGATCTGTTTTTAACAAGCAAAAGCTTTCTCTCTTCCATTCTAATCTTTGCTGGTTGTTTCAGTCTTAGATAAGTTAGCCATGTCGTTTCTGCTTCCTTCATTCCAGGAAAAACAATTCCACACCTTCCACATACCATTTGAAAGTGTGGAGACATTAGGAGAGTTGATGAGATAATTATTTCTCACAATGTTAACAACATAGATCAAATATCTCTATTACAGAGGACCAGGTATTTCCACTATTGAAAGTGGCTGTTAACATGAGCCAAGACTAAAGAAGACAATTGTACTAGATTATTGATTATAGAGAATTTACTATGTCTCATCAATCAAGTGTTCTATTAAGTATCTCCTATAAGATAAGCACAAAGCTAGAAATGTGTAGGTAAAACAAAAGAAGTATCAGACAAAGCCCTTTCCAGTAAGAATCTTATAATCTATCCAGGGAGATGAATTGTACACAGAAAACAATTAGAGAATAATTAAGGGCTAATCTTTGTGGGTCACACTATAAATCTGGAGGGAGAAGAGATGAGTGTGAACTGTACCACCTCCTCAGGGTTCATTCCCCCCAACTGCACTGGCATTGGCAGGTTAGGTCTCCAGAGGTACAATTGATATTACTCCCAGTATTCTAGGGGTAACCTTATGAGTAGCTATCCTTCTAAAACTACCTCATGAGTCCCTACTAGTGTGGTTCCCTTTTAACAATCAGTGAATATTCTTTAACAATGGCATTTGCTCAAACAGCACAAGAAAAATAGTTATCTAGCATTTCTCAAAATTCAAGTTTGCACAGAGTCTGTGGTGGGGAAAGAGGGTGGAAGGAGGAGAATAATATTTGTGCATGAGTTGAAAGTACAGTGATAGTGAGGTGTATATGTAGGTAACACACATGACAAAGACAACTCACAACTCCAGATTGTAAGGCTTCAATATCCAGAGGTCCCTCATAAAGTTGATAGTGGGGTATGATATTTCTGATGGACGACTCAGTACTCTCAAGTGAACTGGTTTTTCACCAGGTGTAATATGTTGTCCATATGGGTCAATCAGACCTTGGGAGTCCTCCCTCTTATTAGAGGGTGGAGAGCTCTTCCCAGAAACTCTATTTAAGGAGAGAACCCTGACCAGCTATCTATTCATTTCCTGGCAGCACTCCTCTGGACTTCTCCATCATGCCCCAGTATCAGGTACTTTCCCTCCCCTCCACTTTTCAGATTCCTTTTGTATGTTTTTTTCCCTCTCTCCAATTAGAAGTCTCTTTGAAGTCAAGGACTGATTTTTGCCTTTCTTTCTAGCCCTAGCACTTTGTGCAGTGCCTGGAACAGAACAGGGGCTTAATAAAAATTTATTGACTAACTACTGCACCATACTGAGCAGTTTCTGAACTGTTGGGAATGCCTGCTGATAAGCTGGACCAGACAAATTACTCAGCCACTTAAGACCTACTGCTACTGGACAGGGGTAGGAAGATCACTCTGCCACCCAAGAAGCTGCTGCCCCACTGCGTTGAACAGATTACTTAGCCAGAGGAGCTATCTATGCCAGATGAGTTAATCTGTTGGATTCTCTGGGCTACATCGTAGGTAGCTGAAGCCTTTCACTACCTATAACCACTGCCTAGGCTGGGTGGTACTACACCCTCTTCAAATGGAATGTTACCATTCTTTTTCTCCTAGAGTGCAATGCAGCTAAGCTAATTTTAGCTTAAGGAAATAACTCTTAGCCTAGGATAAGGTTTTAAATACAGAGTCTCAGCTCTGAGGTTGGTCATTTCTAAGTAGGAAATTGAAGAGACCTATCTCTTCTTCATCAAGACTGCCTTCTTCTGGTCCAGTTCCCTTAGCCAGGGACACTTCTTTGGCTTATGGTGATCGGTAACAATTCAGCCAGTTATACTTCCCAGACTGATGTAGATGAGTGGATAAGAACAAAGGAAGGAACACAACCTGTGCACAAGAGGCATGTTCATTGTCTCTGCTGGTTTCTTCATATGTTGTTGAGATGTTCAATCCTTAGACCCTTTGGTTTGGAATCTTTCTTTTGAATCTGAAGGCCTTCTCCTTCATTTCAATATCCATCTGACTTTTAGCTCTTCACCACTTTTCAGCTTTGCTAAAGTCCCCTGAATACACCTTATTACAGTGAATACTTCCTGTAGGCCCAGCATGATGCAAGGCACTTGTGGACAATAAATTGGAAGCCTAATACAAAGCCCCTGCCACGGAGAAGCTTATAAGAGCGACAGAAAGACAAAATGAACACAAGAAAAAAAAAACTGGATAATATGTAAGGGCTAAATTCTGTAGGCTTCACTATAAATTTAGAGAGAGAAGAGATAAACATAGATTAGAGTAGCTGGGACAGGTTTCATGGATGAGATGAGATTTGATATGGACCCTAGAGGATGAGGTTCATTCATCCATGATCTATGTCTGTTCTGTGTAAGACACTATGCTAGTCACAAGAGAGGATATAAAGATGTACTAGGGAGACACAATTTTTAGCCTAAAGGAGCTTACTCAAAGCAGAATTAAAATTAAGTTACAGTATCCAAGTGGAGGGCACAAACAGCACAGAGTGTGGAGGCTGAACGTGCAGGCGGACAGTGAGAACAATGACGAATGACTGGCTAGGTGAAGAGGAGGGAATGTGTTATGGAGCACCAGAAAATAATGATTGGTTAGGTAGTCCATGTCAACATTACAGAGCCACTGAAAAGTCAGATAGATGAATTCATATTTGACTCTAGGTGCAACGAGAAACCATTTCAGGCTTTCAAGTAGGGGAGTAATCTGTTTTGGGGTTTTTTTTTTTAAAGTGGTATTTGAGGACTGGCAGTCTTACACCTATTCATAAGACAAATTGGTGAGAGGAGAGATTTCAGGCCAGGTAACTATCGAGGAGGTAACTGCAGCAATGCATGTGTATGGTAATGAGGGCCTAGAGCAACATGGCAGTGATAGGGATGAAAAAAAAGGGAAAATCTAAAAGACAAGTTGAATCCTGGAAAAATAGAAGAATGATGGAATTGGTGACAGAGAAAGGACAATTGATGAAAGGCAGTCATTTTAGAAGAAGGAAAGGAAATGGTGAGTTCAGTTTCAGACACTTCAAGTTTGAGTGCCAGTCATAGGCCATTCAACCACAAGGGTCTTGTGGAGAGATGAAAATGTGAACTGGAGACACAAAGAGTGATCAGATCTTAAGGTGTGAGATTAGGGGCCACCCTCATAAAGATAACAATTTAATTCAATTAAGTGAGTTGCAACCAAAGTGACAAAGCATTGTATTTTAAAATATGGAACTCTTAAAAACAATAGCTAGCATATATATGCACTTTAAGGCTTGCAAAACATTTTATTTGTGTTATTTAATTCTCATAAAAACCCTGGAAGGTAGGTGCTGTAACCATTTTACAGATGAGGACACTGAGGTAAACAGTGGTTAAGTGACTTGCTCAGGGCTACAGTTGGTAAATGTCAAGGTAAGATTCAAATTCAGGTCTATCCAGTGCACTAACTATCTGTCTATCTTTTCATTGTGAAATACACTAGGATGTAATGAAAGGAGTCTAGGACTGATAGGAGGCCTAAGTTGTAGTCTTAGCTTTCAACAAACATTTCCATTTCAACTCAAATATGACACTCCCTCCTCAGATCTGTAACTTTGAACATCACGTAGGACCCCTTCCCTTGTCCATAAAATGAGGAGTTTAGCTTAAGGAAGTCAAAGATAGAAACAAAATCTCACATACATCAAAATATTCATAGCAGTACTCTTTTATGTCTTATGATAGTAAAGAACTGGGAACAAAGTAGGTGTTCATCGATCAGGGAATGATTTAAAAAAGGTCTAGGAATGTAGTGGAACTTCATCATGCAACAAAAAAATTATGAATAACGAAAATTCCGGGAAACCTGCAAAGATTTGGCTTTCCTGGCTCAACCTAGCTGCCTTTAATAAGAGAATGTGGGACAAGATCAGGGAGGAGCTAGTAGTTCAGTTTAGCCAAAAGAGAGGACAAAGGGAAGTAATGTGAAATAATTTTGGGGTGGAAAAAACTAAAGGGCTTAAAATGCCAGGTGAAAGAGTAAAGGGGGATGTCACGGGCCGGGCGACGACCACCGACCACCTTCGCGATCCCTGAGAGCGAGGTCTTTTCTCCACTCCGCACACCGCAGCTTCGGACCCGGACTCCGGGCTCCCTCCCGGGGAACAAGGGAAGGGAGCAGTAATCGAGCAGAGACCAGAGTAGGGTAGAGCAAGCGTTTATTTGGCGTGTCTCAGTCCAGTCCCCCCGAGTTCCCTAGGGCGTTGTCTTATATACCTTCCTCTTTCCAGGGTCCGTCCCGGATCCTCCCCAAGGGTGAAGTCATCTCCTTTTATGGTGCCTCCCCAGCACCCGTTCTCGGCGGCCGCGTAGCCTTCGCAACGTGGCAGTCCAGGGTTCGGGCGGGTCCCAACACCAGGGTGTCTCCTTCCCACTTAGGGGGTCCATTCTTGGCCCCTCACAGGGGGAGAATTCTGGAAAGATGACAGAGTAGGTCAGAAACCGAGCTCTCAAGATTTTCCCCCACAAAAGAGAGAAAATAGGGCAGACAAAATGAGGGTTAAAATAAATAAGAATTGGGGCACAGTAGGGGTCTTCCTGGGACAATTTGAGAACATCAGAAGAAAAATTGCAGGAATAGGTTTGGTCCCCAAGAAGAATAAACACCCCCAGGCTAGGCTCCACTTTAACAACAAGCAGCAAAACCTGGGGTTAGTTGGTTTGGGAGGCTGCCTCTGCCCCAAGTACAGGAACTTTTTTACCCATGATTTTGAGAGGAGTTGGGTGGCTGAGTTCAGAAAGATCGAGGCAACCTGTGCTAACAAGGAACGCCAGACCCAACTGCACTGTGAAGAGAGGGCTGGAGCAAGAAGGGAGCGAGCAAGCAACGACCATAGTGTACGAGAGTTTTTCTGATAGACTTGGAACTTCATTGCAAGGCAAGGACTTAAAAAATTCCCAATGGTCTTTTAAGGCAAAATGCCCTCCACATCCAGAGAGAGAGCTGTGAAATTCAATTGCAGAATGGAGCAGATCATTCTCTTTTGTGTTACATTTTGGTTTGCTATATGATTTCTCCTATTCATTTTAATTCTTATACACAACATGACTGTGGTGACAATGTATTTAATAGAAATGTCTGTGTAGAACCTATATAAAATTGTATGCCATCTCGGGGAGGGATAGAGGAGGGAGGAGGAAAAAAATCTAAGTTATATGGTAGTGATTGCAGAACACTGCAAATAAATTTAAAAAATGAAATAAAAAAAAAAAAGGAAGAGAGCACACACCTGCTGAGTGCAAAAGTAGTGGGGTAGAAAGCCCCAGCTGTGGACACTTACCAGAGGTTTGGCTTTGGTTGCAGGCTAGGGGGAAGAAGTGAAGATGGGACAAGAGGCACCATCCTTCATATGCCAGGGCTAGAGGTGATTACAAAAATTAAGCTATTTCCACCAAAAATGCACAGGCCAAGGAGAAACAATCCAACCTTAGAAAGCTACTATGGGAATAGAGAAGACAAGGGTTCATTTTCAGAGGAGGATCCTGAAACAAGGAAATCCTCTTCTACTCCAAAGAGTAATGTCAAATGGTCTCCTGCCCAAAAAGAATTCATAAAAGTTCTTTAAAAAGACTTTCAAAATCAAATGACACAGATGGAAGAAAAGCTAAAAAAAGAAATAAGAATAATCCAAAAACCAACAAGAGAATTATGAAAATAAAGTGAAGGAAATAGAAAAGGAGATCTAGCATCTTAAGGAAGATTGAAAACTGGAATTGGGCAAAGTGAAGTCAGTAAAATTATAAGAGATCAAGAAATAAGTAAATAAAATATGAATAATGGAAAAACAGAAGAGAACATGAAACAGCTTATGAAAAACAACAGATCTGGAGAATAGATCAAGAAGAGAAAAACATAAAAATAATCAAAATTTTGAGGTCAGATTTGGGAAAACAGGTTCAGGTGTGAAAGAATTCACTTAGACCTTCTCTTTTAGCCAATGGGAGCTTTTTATTTTACATGAAAAATATCACCGGGGGTGGGGGAAGGGGGGAGGAGCCAAGATGGCGGAGTAGAAAGACACACATATGCTAGCTCTGAAACCCACAGCCCATAAAATACCTGTAAAGAAGAACTCCCAAGGCATCCAGGAGCAATGGAGGCCACAGAACAACAGAGTGGAGGAGATTTCTGTTCCAGAGAGCCCTGAAGGACCAATGGGAACGGTCCGCTGTGCCCCGGACCCGGAGCGGAGCCCAGCCATGCCTTGGCCATGCTGCACTGAGAGGAGCGGATCTGAGAAGGCTTCAGGGATGGAGTCTCCAGCAGCCACGCAGGTCCCTCTACCCACAGGTGCCAAAGGTTGGTGAGGGGGTCTCTTTGGCTGGTCGAGAGGGGAGTAGGGTGTCCCCATGACTCGGGCCCCCTCGGGAGCCAGCAGCAGAGGCAGCAGGGGACAAGGGCTCCCCAAGCAGGCTGGAGCCTGGATCCATTGTTGAAGGTCTCTGCATAAACCCCCTGAGGGAACTGAGCCCCATGTGGGGGCCCTGCCCCCACCTGAGCACCTGAACTTAATCTCACACTGAATAGCAGCCCCACCCCCGCCCAAAGCCCTGAGGCTGGGAAGCAGCATTTGAATTTCAGACTCCAAACACTGGCTGGGCAGATCTGGAGTCGAGGTAGGGGTGGAGAGAACACTCAGAAGTCAAGTCACTGGCTGGGAAAATGCCCAGAAAAGGGAAAAAAAAACAAGACTATAGAAGGCTACTTTCTTGGTGAACAGACATCTCCTCCCTTCCTTTCTGATGAAGAAGAACAATGCTTACCATCAGGGAAAGACACAGAAGTCAAGACTTCTGTATCCCACACATCCAAAATAAATATACAATGGGCTCAGGCCATGGAAGAGCTCAAAAAGGATTTTGAAAATGAAGTTAGAGAGGTGGAGGAAAAACTGGGAAGAGAAATGAGAGAGACATAAGAAAAGCATGAAAAGCAAGTCAACACCTTGCTAAAGGATACCCAAAAAAAGCTGAAGAAAATAACACCTTGAAAAATAGGCTAACTCAATTGGCAAAAGAGGTTCAAAAAGCCAATGAGGAGAAGAATGTTTTCAAAAGCAGAATTAGCCAAATGGAAAAGGAGGTCCAAAAGCTCACTGAAGAAAATAGTTCTTTCAAAATTAGATGGAACAGATGGAGGCTAATGACTTTATGAGAAACCAAGAAATCACAAAACAAAACCAAAAGAATGAAAAAATGGAAGATCATGTGAACTATCTCATGGGAAAAACAACTGACCTGGAAAATAGATCCAGGAGAGACAATTTAAAAATTATGGGACTACCTGAAATCCATGATCAAAAAAAGAGCCTAGACATCATCTTTCATGAAATTATCAGGGAAAACTGCCCTGAGATTCTAGAACCAGAGGGCAAAATAAGTATTCAAGGAATCCACAGATCACCTCCTGAAAGAGATCCAAAAAGAGAAACTCCTAGGAACATTGTGGCCAAATTCCAGAGTTCCCTGGTCAAGGAGAAAATATTTCAAGCAGCTAGAAAGAAACAATTCAAGTATGGTGGAAATACAATCAGGATAACACAAGATCTAGCAGCTTCTTCATTAAGGGATCAAAGGGCGTGGAATATCATATTCCAGAAGTCAAAGGAACTAGGACTAAAACCAAGAATCACCTACCCAGCAAAATGGAGTATAATACTTCAGGGGAAAAAATGGTCTTTCAATGAAATAGAGGACTTTCAAGCATTCTTGATGAAAAGACCAGAGCTGAAAAGAAAATTTGACTTTCAAACACAAGAATGAAAAGAAGCATGAAAAGGTAAACAGCAAAGAGAAATCATAAGGGACTTTACTAAAGTTGAACTGTTTACATTCCTACATGGAAAGATAATATTTGTAACTCTCGAAACTTTTCAGTATCTGGGTAGTTGGTGGGATTACATGCATACACACACACGAGCGCACGCACACGCACACAGAGACAGAGAGCACAGAGTGAATGGAATAGGATGGGATCATATCTTTAAAAAATGAAATTAAGCAGTAAGAAAGAAATATATTGGGAGGAGAAAGGGAGAAATGGAATGGGGCAAATTATCTCTCATAAAAGAGGTAGGCAAAAGACTTTTTAGTGGAGGGAAAAAGAGGGGAGGTGAGAGAAAAACATGAAGTTTACTCTCATCACATTCCACTAAAGGAAGGAATAAAATGCACACTCATTTTCCTATGAAAACCTATCTTACAATACAGGAAAGTGGGGGAGAAAGGGATAAGCAGGGTGGGGAGGATGATGGAAGGGAGGGCAATGGGAGGAGGGAGCAATCTGGTCAACACTCTTGGGGAGGGACAGGATCAAAAGAGAGAATAGAAGCAATGGGGAGCAGGATAGGATGGAGGGAAATATAGTTAGTCTTACACAACACAACTATTATGGAAATCATTTGCAAAACTACACAGATATGGCCTATATTGAATTGCTTGCCTTCCCAAAGGGAATGGGTGGGGAGGGAGGGATGAAGAGAAGTTGGAACTCAAAGTTATAGGAACAACTGTCAAGTACTGTTCTTGCTACTAGGAAATAAGAAATACAGGTAACAGGATAAAGAAAGTTATCTGGCCCTACAGGACAAAAGAGAAGATGGGGACAAGGGAAGGGAGGTGTTTTGGGGTGGGGGTAGGGGAGAAATGGGGAGAAAATCTGGAACCCAAAATTTTGTGGAAATGAATGTTAAAAGTTAAATAAATAAATTTTTTAAAAAATTTAAAAATAAAAAATAAAAAAAAATCACGGGCCTCCTTTGCAAGAGAGCTAAATGAGACCTGATGCTGAGTGAAGTAAGCAGAACCAGGAAAACACTGAACAGTCCATGATGACTGATTTTGATAGATTTAGCCGTTCTCAGCAACGCAAGGACCTAAAACATGAGTCAAAGGACTCATGATGGAAAATATCATCCACATCCAGAGGAAGAACTATGGAGTCTGAATGCAGAACGAAGCAGACTATTTTTCTTTTTTGTTTTGTTTTTTTTATCATGGTTTCTCCCATTCATTATAATTCTTCTATACAACATGACTAATGTAAAAATATGTTTAATAGGAATGTATATGTAAAGCCTATGTCAGATTGCAGGCTATCTTGGGAAGGGAAGGGAAAAAATTCAAAGCTTATGGAAGTAAATGTTGAAAAATAAAAATAAATAAATTAGCTTAATAAAAATACATTTGAGCATTATTATTATTATCTTTACCTGAAGAAGGAATCAAATATCACAAATCAAAATAATTTCTTTATCACATAATAAATTGCTGCTTGTAGGAGATGAGAAGTTGTTTTGTCTGATAGGTCTTCATCCTCTTTTCTTCTGACCACTTATGTCCTTCTAGTCACATTTGGCTTCCTGAAATAAATGAATGAATGGATAAATAAATAATTTTCAATCAATTTAATAAACATTTATTAAGAGCATACTATGTACCAGACATTATGCCAAGCACTGGACAAACAAATAAACAAATGAATGAATGAATAATGAACAAACAAATGAATATATTTTCAGAATTAACACATGAGGTATGCTTCATTAGTATCTTCTAATGTTCTGCTCTTTTCCATATATGGTTATATTTGTAATGGAGTTCTGGTGCATGCCTAGGCCACCATGATTCATGTGGAAGAAGGTAGGGACCTTTCTGGGAGGTGAGAGCAAATATGAATGTTCTACATTGGCCTATCACATGATTAAGAACAGTATTTTTACCCCCACCAGCTTCATGGCCTGAATGGTGACATCTTTAAAATGGCCTGACTCAGAAACTGGGTGATTTTTGCTGCACTCCCTTCTGAGAGTGAAGTAATCTTTCAATCACATGGTGTAATCTCTCTCCTCCATTAGGCCATGTGGAACCAAGAAAAAGGCCTGGGTATTTGACCTCTTTGTTCATTCTCTTTTATTCTGGTTTCAGGGAGTGCAGGCTCCAATTTGACCTTAGAAATACAAATTGAGGCAGAACCAAGATGGTGGAGTAAAAGCAGAGAATTCCCTAAACTCTCCTCCAAAATCCTCCAAGAATCTGTAAAAATTACTCTAAACAAATTCTAGCACTAGAGAACCCACAAAATGACAGAGTGAAACAAATCCCCAACCCAAGACAATCTGAAAAGTCAACAAGAAGACTCTATCATACCAGGAAGGAAGTCTGGTATGGGCCACACCAGCACAGACCAGCCATAGCAGGTCTCAGGGGACTGAATATTGGCAGCTGTGGCAGTTTCCATACTTCTCAACCCAAAAATGCCAAAAAGGTCAGTGGAAAAACTCTGTGGGACCTGGGTGAAAGAGAAGCTCAATCTGGCCAGGTCTTGCCCCAGGCTCAGTGGGGTTGGTGGTGGCAGCAGCCACGGTAGCAACAACAGCAGCAGTAGTGGTGGCAGTAGAGGCTGCTTCCAGAGCTCTGGGACCACAGATAGTGGGGGCTGATACAAAATATTTGAAGGCTGGGACAGTACACCCACCCCTATAAGGTAGTCCTACCTTGACAAAGAATTAGAAAGTCAAGTATTTGGTTGAGAAGATGAGTAAACATCGTAACAAGACCTCAGACTATAGAATGTTACTTTGGTGACAAAGAAAATCAAAGCATACAACTAGAAGAAGACAACAAAGTCAAAGCTGCTACAACAAAAGCCTCCAAGAAAAATATGAATTGGTCACAGGCCATGGAAGAGCTCAAAAAGGATTTTGAAAATCAAGTAAGAGAGGTAGAGGAAAAAGGGGAAGAGAAAGGAGAGTGATGCAAGAAAATCATGAAAAATGAGTCAACAGCTTGCTAAAGGAAACCCAAAAAATGCTGAAGAAAATAACACCTTTAAAATTAAACTAACCCAAATGGAAAAAGAAGTCCAAAAAGCCAAAGAGGAGAATGCCTTAAAAAGCAAAATTGGCCAAATGGAAAAGAAGGTCCAAAAGCTCACTGAAGAAAATAATTCCTTAAAAATTAGAATGGAGCAAATGGGAGCTAATGACTTTATGAGAAATCAAGAAATTATAAAACAGAACCAAAAGAATGGAAAAATAAAATACAAAGTGAAATATCTCATTGGAAAAATCACTGACTTGGAAAATAGATCCAGGAAAAATAATTTTAAAATTATTGAACCACCTGAAAGCCATGATCAAAAGAAGATCCTAGACATCATCTTTCAAGAAATTATCAAGGAAAACTGCCCTGATATTCTAGAACCAAAGGGTAAAATAGAAATTGAAATAATCCACCAATTGCCTCTGGAAAGAGATCCACAAACTAGGAATATTGTAGCCAATTCCAGAGTTCCCAGGTTGAGAAAATATTGCAAGCAACCAGAAAGAAACAATTCAAGTATTGTGGGAAAACAATCAGGATAACACAAGATCTAGTACCTTCTACATTAAGGGATCAGAGGGCTTGAAATATGATATTCTAGAGGAGAGAGGAGCTAGGATTAAAACCAAGAATCATCTACCCAGCAAAACTGAGTAAAATCCTTCAAGGGAAAAAAATGGATATTCAATTAAATAGAAGACCTTCAAGCATTCTTGATGAAAAGACCAGAGCTAAACAGAAAATTTGACTTTCAAATACAAGAATCAAGAGAAGAATGAAAAGGTAAACAGGAAAGAGAAATCATAAGAGAGTTATTAAAGTTGTAGTGTGCCAGGCCTAGAGGCCTGTGTGGGCTACCCGAGTCTTTCTTACCTCACCTCCGAGGTCTTCGGCTGGCCACGCCGGATGCACATATGAGAGAAAGGACGTTCCAGAGTCGAACAAGGGTTGAGCTTTATTTCAGGGTCTAGTTACAAGTGCAGGGCGGTCTTCCTTAGGAGGAAGAGGGGGAGATTTCCTAAGGAGGCTAAGATCTTAAGGGATTGGAAGTAGAGGTACAAGCGGGGAGAGAGGGGGAGGGGAGAGAGGAAAGAAGAAAACGGAGCCTACTGTCCTCTTGGCTCCTCACGTGCTAAGAGAGCTTTCAGGCTTCCTCAATCCTACTTAACCTTCAGTCACACAGTTTGCATCTCAATACCGTGCTGTTAGATAACAATAGTGTTCCCAGATCCGGGACCATCTCGAGGGCGGGGAGATCTCTCTCCCATCACGTTTCTCACGGGAAGAGGCGGAATTACTCGAGATAGCTCGGTTCACCTCGATTCCCTGCCGTTTCCTGGGAGGGTCTCGTGAGAGCTCTAAGATTTAGAAGCTCCCACCTTTACCCGCCCGAGACTGTCCACACGGAATTGAGCTTCCAATCCCAACAGTAGTGTTTACATTCCTACATGGAAAGATGATATATGTAAGTCCTAAGACCCTTTCAGTATTAGGGTAATTGAAGGAGAGAGAGAGAGAGAGAGAGAGAGAGAGAGAGAGAGAGAGAGAGAGAGAGAGAGAGAGAGAGAGAGAGAAGCATAGGATGAGTTGAATATGAAGGGATGATATCTAAAAAAACTTAAGGAGTGAGAGAGGAATATATTGGGAGGAGAAAGGAATAGATAGAATAGGGTAAATTATCTCACATAAAAGCGGTTAAGTAAAAGATTTCACAATGGAGGGGAAGAGGGAGGAGGTAAGAAGGAATGAGTGAACCTTATTCTCATCAGATTTAGCTTAAGGAGGAAATAGCATACACACTCAGTCTTATCCTACAGGAAAGTAGGGAATAAGGGGAGGGAATGATAGAAGGGAGTGCAGTTTCAGGGAGGAGGTAGTCAGAAGCAAACACTTTTGAAAAGGGACAGGGTCAAAGGAGAAAATAGAATAATTGGGGGGACAGGATAGCATGGAGGGAAATATAGTTAATCTTTCACAACATGACTATTATAGAGTTGTTTTGTACAACTACACATGTATAACCCGTATTGAATTACTTGCCTTCTCAATAGGGTGGGTAGGGAGGGAAGAAGGGAGAGAATTTGAAACTCAAAGTTTAAAACAAAAGTTAAAAATAGTTTTTACATGCAACTGGGAAATAAAATATATAGGCAATGGGGTATAGAAATATATTTTGCCCTTCAAGAAAGTAAAGAGGAAGGGAACAGGAGGGGGTGATGATAAAAGGAAGGGCAGACTGGGGAAAGGGGCAATCAGAATGTATGCCATCTCAGGGTCAGGAGGAAGGGACAGATAGGGAGAAAATTTGGAACTCAAAATCTTGTGGAAATGAATGTTAAAAACTAAAAATAAATAATTTTTTTAAAAAAAGAAATGCAAATTTTATGAATCCTGGAGTCTAGGAATCCAAGCCAAATGTTGCAGCCAGCCCAGCAGTAACACCTTGAGAACTTAGGTCCAGGGATGCTCCTCCAATATAAGTCAGAACTGCAAACTTTGAACTTTAACTTGATGAGACTAATGGTATAAGACATAGCTAGGTGTTACAGTAGAGTATTGGGTCTGAAGTCAGCAAGACTCATCTTCCTGAGTTCAAATCTGGCCTCAGATGCTTACTAGCTGTGTAACTCTGGGGAAGTCACTTCACCCTCTTTACCTCAGTTTCCTCATCTGTAAAATGAGCTAGAGAAGGAAATGCCACTCTAGTATCTTTGCCAAGAAAACCCCAAATGGAGTCAAGAAGAATTGGACAGGATTGAAACAACAACAATGTACTAACAATAGTAGGAGTCTTGGATTTGGAATCTGAGCAATGGAATCCTGGTTGTGTCACTTACTAATTGTGTTAGTTTGGAAAAGTTATTTATCATCTCTAGAATTCAGTGGCACACAGCCTATTAGTGTCCGAGGCTAGATTTGAACTCAGGACAATGAATTTTCCTGATTTCAGGACTCATGGTCTATCCATCATACTACCTAGCTCCCCATTGTTAGTATAGCTTAGTATTACTATTCTTAGTATAAATTAGTTATTAAATAAGACTGCTGGATTTGGAATCAGAAAACCCGGGTTCCCCTTTCAGTTTTAGCCTCACAACATATTTGTGATCTTAGGGAAGTCATTACTTCTCTGGGACTCAATTTCCTCATCTGTTCAATGAGGGAGTTGTTCTAGATGACCTCTGATGTCCCTTGGAGTTCTGAATTCCATGATGTTAAGGAAGTTTTCACCTGACTTAGAAAAGGTCCTTAGAGAAAAAATGGGGCAGAGGACACTTAAGTTTTCGTGAAAGGGCTGGAGGTAGGACCATTGCAAAGAAATAGCAAGCCTAGATCAACTGCTGCAGTGTGATGGGGAGAACATCCTGGGAGAGAATCAGGATTTTAAATTGAGAGAATGACTGGAGGAGTTGCAAAACAAAACAAGGAGATACCAAAAACAAGCTTCACCAGCTTCAAAATTCCTCACTCGGCTATAAGACCAGGTATTTTATAAATAGGTTTCATATACATAGAGATTTTTTTTTTAAGTATGACAGCCTTCTCTGGATAGTTCCACCTCACCTAACTCCCTCCCCATAATCCCCCCCTTGTAACAAAGAAAGCATTATGAAACAAAACCAACCTATCAAGTGATCTTATCTACCAGTGTAAGCAACGGTAACACCTGTAGTCCCCCACCTCTAAACCAAGACAAGGATGATGCTTTTCCATCATCTGTTCTCCTGGGACTAGATTGAAGACTAGTTGCTTTTCTAATGTTACACACCAAATCAAGTTTTTATTTACTCTAGTTATTATGCAAAAGTAGGCATTCCACTAAAGCAGGTATGACTAGTCCCTGCTCCTCACTAAGCTTTAACTGACATCCTTCCTTTCAAACACCCACCACTATTTGTGCTTAAGTGGGAGTCAGGCAATTCATTTGTCATAATCAAGAGTGTTTCCCCGCTGTGATTCTTAGTCACCCTAATAGCTCGGGGGCCTGCCAGGTGGAGGGAGGGATTCAGTAAACCAACCATTAGCACACTGCTGTAGTAATGATTCTATGGCAGACCATGGTTTTACTGACAGAATCACAGCAGAATAAGAGAGCCTCTTGCACAGAATACCATGGCAACTGGCAATTATGTAAGGATGGATACATAAAAGAACACGACAATCTCACCGAGATTTTGTAGAATCAGATCTTCCTCTAGAATATGGAAAATCAGGACCCAGGCCTCAGAGGCAGAGAAGGCCCTTTTGCCACAGTAAGGACCAGGTGGTTCATGTTGCACTATGACTCAGGTGGTAGTCGTTTGGAGAAGGAGGAGGTACTAATCACTGGTGCTAACAGACATCAGAAATAAATAATTATTACAATAATATAAACAGCGCAATACAATAAAACTGAGAAACCTGTGTAATTAAAATGACCAAGACTGGTTCCCCTAGAGACATGGTAAGAAAAGATACCTCTTTCTTTTTGTTGAATTGGACGACAGGTATGGAATACTGCTTGTGATGTCAAATAGAGCCAGTGTATTAGTTTTGCTGAACTTTTTTGTGTTTATTATTCTAAGCTTTGTTGTAAGGGAAAGCTCACTAGTGGGGGAGAAATGAATTTTGTATTCAGAAATGAATATGTATCAAAGCAAATTTAATTTTTAAAAAGACCTTAGGAGTTCATCTATAATCAGTTGAGCAAGGTCACACAGATAGGAAATTGGTAGAACTGAGATCTAAACCTTAGGTGCTCTGATGACAAATCCAGCATCTTTTCCACTGCATAGTCCTAAATCCTGGCTCTGCCACTAATACCTTGGGCAAGATACTTAATTTCCTTGAACCTCATCACCTGTGAAGTGAAGTGGTGGGACCCAGTGACCTTCAACTCTAAATTTATGAACCTATGTTAGTTGCCTGATAAATATATAATAGTGCAGAGGACCTAACTTGAACCACCTTCAGAAACATCTCTATGGAACCGGTTTTGGACACCCTCTATTTTGTGATTCAGAATTTTTCTTATGTCTTAATCTTTCCTCTTGTGCTTTATATCCCTAAAATTATTTCTTTCTGTTCTAAAATTTAAATATCTATTCCTGGACTGGTGCACTATACCCATTCTTTCCTAATGGGTCCCTCAGCGGTGCACCCATACACTCTATGGGATCAAGTTTGGTCTTGGAGAAGGCAATTATCCTTGAACAGGAGGAGTTAGTCTCTTTTCCCATGCTCTTTGAATCTTTATGTTCCTCACTCCAGCTCTCTGGAGGGAAATTCTTTAAGGCTTATATCTAGGATCTCCCCAAAAGTGGGGAGTAGAAAGGTACTTAATTTATTAATTTATAATATGAATCAGATATGGGTCAGTTATTTATTTCCTTCATGCAAAAAAAAATGCTTGAAAAAACAATCGCATACAATGACAAGATTAAAGCACTGCCTGTGCTTGGCCACTTAATTAAGAAAGGAAAATCTAAATGGCAAAGGCAACCAGGGATTCCTAACACAAGCTCACCTAGTTGTGGACATGTTTCGTGGGGAAGCAGTCTCAGTATAGGGAGGAAAGAGTGATGTCTGTCCCTCCATCAAATCACAAGAAGTCGAGTAACATAGAGCACCAACTTGCCCTCAGGAAAGTCAGTGGAATAGAGTGGGCAGCATAGTTCACATTCAGAGAAGGAACTGATGGAGTCTGAGTGCAGATTGAGACAAACTATTTTCACTTTATTTTTTTTATAGTTTTTTTTTCTTTTGGTCTGTTTCTTCTTTCACAGTATGACATGGAAATATGTTTTACATGATTGCACAAATATAACCTATATCAGATGCTTGTCATATGAAGAGCAGGGAGGTAAAGGGGGAAGTTAGGGAGAAAATTTGGAACTCAAAATTTTTAAAAATGTTTACAATTGTCTTTGTATATAATAGGAAAAAGTAAAAGGCTATTTTTAAAAAAGGAATACAGTGAGTAGTAAGCTGGGTTGTTGCGGGGTTGTTGTTGTTGTTGTTGTTGTTTTCATTTTAACTGATGTAACTTCCCACCCTGGGGGAGGATATGTCAAAGGACCACCAAGGAATTTACCAGGTATATCAAAGTGCCAAGTCCTTTTAGTGATGAGTCATGTACATGTGGTTGCCACAAGTAAAACCGTAATTTTCCCTAAACTTTCCTTACTTTTCCACCTTCTTATACTGTACTTATATTCCTTTGTAGTCCTCATACTTGTTGGTCTTAATTATGCATTCCATTACATTAAGATTCCAAAATTTATTTAATCATTCCCTTATTCCTGGACACTTAGACTGTTTCCTGTGTGATATTTCTTTACTTCTGGGAATTATGGTATGATATTACCTGTGACTGAGTAGCTAGGTGGTATAGTGGATAGAGTTCTGGGCCTGGAGTCAGCAAGATTCATCTTCCTGAGTTCAAATCTAGCCTTGGATACTTATTAGCTGTGTGACTCTGGGCAAGTCACTTCACCCTGTTTGCCTCAGTTTCCACATCTTTAAAATGAGCTAGAAAAGGAAATGGCAAACCACTCCAGAGTATCCTTGCCAAGAAAACCCCAAATAGGTTCACAAATAATCAAACCTGACCAAAAATACAGAAGAATAATAACTATTTGTGATTGCAATTGATTCTGGGGGAGGAAGGGAGGAGGCAACAGTGACCATGTTTAGCAATCCCTCTGAAGCTATGTCCACTGGGGTGGACAGCTGAGTCTCTGCAGTTGCCTCTTGTTCGATTGAAGGGGTCCTCTCTGGTTCCTGACTAGGGTGCCTCATTACCTTTATTCTGAAGCAGGTGGTGCATCTTGTCCAACTGAATGAGGGAGGCCAAGGGAACAACCAGGGAGTTAAGACAGTCTCCTCCTCATCTCTGCTACCATCCTCAAAGGACTGGGCATGGAGGGACCCTGGTTTCAAGGGACCCTGACACTTGGTTCCAATTCCTGACTGCTGCTTGTCAGACTAGTAGGCTGCTATGATTCAACAGAAGTCTGGAGCTGGACGCATGAAGTCCTGGGATTTTTCTGGTTCATGTTTTACTATCCAACAGGACTCATGGATGATGCTGATATAATGGTTTAAGAAGCCAGTTGTGATATCTATGGTCAGTCACAGCCTCCCAGAAGGTTGGAAATAATTATTAACCTAATTAGTTTTCAATTTCAATTCAATTTCAAAACTGGTCCTTAATATCATACAGATAATATGTTCTATTGATCTCTTACACAATTTTCCAACTCTCTCAAGTCTGTTTCCTAATTTTTTGAGTTATAGTACAGTCCAGGGGTGAGAAACCTGTGGCCTCAAGGTCTGGCATCACCTTGCATCGGGAAACATTGGGTTTTAATGTTAAATTTAATTTAATTTAAATTTCCAACATCCATAAACAATGTGACTGTGCCATTTAGTGTCTCTGAGCCTTGGTTTCATCATCAGTAAAATGGGAATAATGATGACTGGAGTGATTGTTGTGAGAACAAAATGAAATAATATCTTACATTCCTTATGGCACTCTATAAAGTTATTACTATTTGTCATTTAAAATAACATTGCATTAAAGGCAGGGTGAATAAGTGGCTAGAGTCCCAGACTTGGAGTCAGGAAGACTTGGGCTCAAATCCCCACCTCCAACATATGCTGATTGCATGACCATGGCCAAATAAGTCACTAAATTTCTCAGCAGCCCCAGAAAATCCTCTAAGACTATGAGCTGCAGGTTGGTTGCCCATGTGTTTCAGGATAGGGAATTTCCACACTGGGCATTTCTTATCTAGAATGATAATCACAATCACCACTCTGGATGATTTTGCTGTGGCAAAATTTTTAAAAAACTTTCTGGTATTTGTGTGTGTTTGTCCTTTGTTGCCAAAGAAGACCATGCCATCAGAGAAATTATGACATGACTTGTAGTTGACTTTGTTTTGAGTGAGGGAGGGCTGTGCAGGTCACCAGCCTCACTTCTCCTCCAGAGCCATCTGAATCCAGTGACCAGATATTCATCAGGATGACTGGAGATGACCCAGGATGAGGCAATTGGGGTTAAGTGACTTGCCCAAGGTCACACAGCTGGTGAAAGTCAAGTGTCTGAGGTGAGATTTGAACTCAGGTCCTCCTGACTCCTGCACTAGTGCTCTATCCACTGCACCACCTAGCTGCTTTCAGGTATTTAGAAATATTGGGGTTATTCTATTTTTATCTCATTTCCATTGCATGTTTTTGTCTACAGATTAATAATTAGACACTTCTGACTTTTTATTTAGCTTGGGTAATAAAAATGACAGGGCTTGCAGCGGATAGAGTGCTAAACCTAAATTCAGGAAGATGAGTATTCCTGAGTTCAAATCCAACCTCAGATATTTGTTAGTTGTAAGCCCATGGGCAAGTCACTTAACCCTGTTTGCTTCAGTTCCTGCTCTGTAAAATGACTGGAGGAGGAAATGGCAAACCACTCCAGTATCTTTGCCAAGCCCAAACGAAGTCACAAAGAGGTGGGCACAACTGAAAATGACTAAATAATAAAATTAATATGCGAGAAACCTAACTCTGCCTCAGATTCTGTGCATTTAAGTGTATGCCTAGATTTTCATCTATTAAAATTTTATAGAATAACCCCTTGTATATCGTGTTTTCATGTGTGCACACATCTGGTGTATTAGATAGAAAGCAGGGCTTGGAGTTAGGATGAACTGGGTGCCCTCTGTCTTTTGATACTTACTAGTGACAGCTTGGGGCACAGTGGCTAGACGTGAAGACCTGAGTTAAAACAGGCCAAACATTTACTGTGACCCTGAACAAGTCATTTAACCTCTGCTTAAATTTCGTCATGTAAAATGAGGAGACTAAAATGAGATATCTGCAAAGTCCTTTGTGCACCTTAATGTGACATATGCATACCCACTTATGCATACATGTACATCCATCTACAGTATTATTTTTAGCTGTTAATTGGGTGGTAGCTGAACAAATGAGGATGCATGAATAGAATGGAAAATTATGATTCCATAAAAATCAGGGAAGTGGTAGTTTCAGAGGAGCATAGGAAGACCTTTTAAAATTGATGTAGTCAAGCGAACAGAAAGAGAGAAACTTACACAACAATTGCTGTTTCGTCCTTCTCGAAGAGGACCATGGACAGTCCCCTAAAACCAAACAGCTTGGAAAACTACGCGAACTGATTTCCGCAGTCAGGGATGCCGAATGAGGCGTTCTTGCGAGTCTGTTTGGTCCAAAGCACGTGGGTCACGCGCATTAGCTGTTTGTTTGGGAAGCCTGTTTCGGGTTTGGTTTGGGTTTTCACTGACGGACGGTGCGGGTGGTTGTTCGGCCATCTCAGCTGCGTCCAAGTCTTCTTGACCCCACTTGGCGTCTGCCGTTTTCTTCTCCAGCTCATTTTACTAAGGAGGAAACTGAAGCAAACGGGGTTTAAGCCACGTGCCCAGGGACCCGCAGCTAGTGAGGGTCAGCGCGGAGCCCAGTCCAGGTCCTTTCACGTTCCAGGGAACTCTGGAGTGGGCGGGGCCTTTCTTCCTGGGCTCAAAACAAACGCTAGTGGGTGGGGCCACAGCCCCTTCAGGGGCGGGGCTTATGCTGCCCTGTGGCCACCTGATCGGTGCTGGGGGCTTCCGCTAACACCATGGAAACCGTTGAGTGGGCGGTGCCTTTTCCTTATATTGACAAGTGGAAGGGAGTTTGTGGGAAAAGAAGCCCTTAAGGCCGGGTTCCGATTGGTTGGATGGCTCGGCTCTTGACCTCGGAAGCCGTTGGCTTTGGCGCTCAGAGTAGGAGGCGGTTGTGAGCTGTTGGAAGGCCGCTGCTTTTCCAGGCTGGTGACCAGATGAGAGGCCGCAGGAAGCGCAAGTCCGGAGATGGGGCCAGCTCTCAGGTAGGCGCTAGGAAGAGTGGAACCTCGGGGGAGCTTGGCCGCCGCCAGCACCACCGAGCCTGCCTCACCACCCGCATGTGTCCGCCCCGGACTAGGCCCGCGGAGCCGCCGGATCCTGGCCAGGGCGTCCCCTTCCTTGGCCTCCGTTTCCTCACCAGGAGGATCCCGTGCGTTAGGGATCTCAGCCCCCTTCAGCTCTGGAATACTAGCGTCAGTTATCCCCATTAAGGGCCGCCGGTATTGTGCAGAGCGCTGGCCCAGAAGTCCTGAGTTCAAATCCACCCTCACTTAGTAGATGGGTGACCCCGGGCAAGTCATTTCACCACTGTTTGCCCCAGTTTCCTCAACCGTAAAATGGGGACCAATAATAGCCCCTAACTCTCAGGATTGTTGTGAAAATCAAAGGAGATAAAAATTATAAAGCGCTTATATAAGCTTAGTAAATCCCTGGAAAATTTTTGGTGCTCAAGTCCTTCCACTCTGGGCAAGTCACTTAACCTCTGTATGCCTCAATTTCCCCAACTTTAAAATGGGAACCGTAATAGCCCCCAACTCTCAGGATTGTTGTGAAAATCAAAGGAGATAAAAATCACAAAGCTGTTTAGCATATTGCCCGGAGTCAAGAAGACCTGAGTCCAAATCTGCCAGTTTTCAGAACCTGGGCAAGTCACTGAACCTCTATTGGTCTCGGTTTAATCCTCAGTAAAATGGGGATTATAATAGCGTCTCTCCCAGAATTGTAATGATCAAATGAGATAATTAAAAAGCGTTCCAGTGTTGGGAGCTTAGTTGGAGCTGTATAAATGTTATCTGTTATTATCCTTATCAGGCCTCAGATATTCTTAGCTGTGTGGCCCTTGCCATCCACTTTTTGCACTTCTATAAAATGAGGGATTTGTTTCCAGAGGCCTCCAAGGTCTTTTCTAGCCATAAATCGACCACTAGGTGGTGCAGTGAGAGAAACTTGGAGTTGGAAAGAGTTAAGACAAGTTTAACCCTGGGCAAATTACTTTTTTTTAATTGTCTTTTCCTCAGGTTTCTCATCCATGAAATAGGAATAATAACAGCATCAGTCTTTCAGAGTTGTTGTGAAGATCACATGAGATAATAATTGCAAACTGCTTAGCTCAGGGCCTGGCACACGTTTATTAAGTTATATTATCATTAAGTCACTTAACTTCTCTGAACCTTGGTTTCCTTCTCAGTAAAATGTGGAGGGCAGATTAGATGGCTTCTGAGCCCTAAATTTATGATCCTGTGATTTTTGCCTTAGTTCCCATTGAGTTTTCAAGGACAAGCAAGGGAGGGATAGAAATTCATTTATTCAATAAACAAATATTTATTAGTTTGTTTTCAGGTCTCTCCAGTCATATTTCCACATGGCTGTCAAAAGTTTTCCAAAAGCATTGAATTGACCATGTCACTGCCCTGCTCAGAAAACACCGATTACTCATTGCCTGTAGGATAAAATACAGTTTGGTATTAAAAACCCTTCATAGTCTGAGTTTACCTCATTTTCCAGGCTTTTTACATAGTAGTCCCCATTAATTATGCTATGGTATGGCAAAAACAGGTCTGCTTGCTGTGTCTTAGATACGGTATTTCATCTCCTTTCTCTGTCATTTTTGTACAAGTGAACTCTTGTGTCTGGAGTATACTCCTTCCTCACCTCCACCCTTTAGCATCCCTAGCCTCCATCAAACTCAGTTCAAGCCTCACTTCTTACATGAGGTCTTTTCCTGATTTTCCCTCAGCTACTAGTGTCTCTGTATTTACTTTATAGCTATTTTGTAGTTATTTATAAGCGCTCCTGTTGCTTTTCCTAATAGAATGTAAGTTTTTTTTGTGATAGGGCCCTTTTTTGGTCTCTGTGTCTTCAGTACTGAGCACAATGCCTGGTACATCTTTAGTGCTTCATAATTGCTTACTCTGCAAGGCATTGTGTGATAAGCTCTAGTGAAATAATGACAAAAACTATACTTTCAAGGAGCTTGAGAGCTTCTATGACATCTTAGAATTTAGACTCCCAAACTCTTGGGGTTTAGAAAGGGTCTTGATCTCTGAGGTCATTTACTTCAACTTGTACTTGACCAAGAATGATTTCTGCTTAGAACATCCTTGACAAGAGTTCATCCACCCTTGATTCAAAAGTTCCCAATTGGAAAGTCCCTGGTGAGGGGGAATCCTCTGGAGACAGCCCTTCAGACAGTTGTGGTTTTTTTTTTTTTTTTACTTTTGTTGAGTCCACATATGCTTTCTCTAACTTCTTGCCTTTGGAAGAGAGATTGGCTCCTGAAGGCAAAGCTAAGATGAGTGGATGGTAATTGTAGTGAGGTAAATTTAGATTTGATAGAAGGAAAAGCTTCCTAATGTGGGTTTTTCCTCAGTCCTCATTCTTTTCAACCTGACTGCTCAACCTTTGATGCTATAGATCATTCTTTCTCTTTAATATTTACTTCTCTAGGTTTTCGGGACACTGCTCTCTCACCTCTCTGGCCCCTCCTCCTTTGCTGAATCTTCATCCAGTCCACTCCCGTAACTGTGAGTGTTCTTAAGGTCCTCTGATTTCTAACCTCTATGTTATTTCACCTGGTGATCTCATTAGCTTCTGTTGATTCAGTTATTATCTCTAGCAAGTGATTCTCAGATCTAACACTAACCTTTCTTCTGACTTCTAATCTTACATCTCCGTCTACCTACTAAATGACTTGAGTGTTCCATCGACATCTCAAATTTACCTTGTCCAGCATTAATGTTCAGTTGTGTTGTTATTCTTTCCACTTACCTAGTTGTAATCACCATGTATGTTGTTTTCTTGTTTAGTTAACAAGCATTTATCAGGTATTTACTGTGTGTTAGGCATTAGGATTACAATGAAAGGCAAAAACAGCCCCTGCCCTTAAGGAGTTTACCTTCTAATGGGGAAGGGTTTGCTTCACTCTGCATTAATTCATATCTTTCCAATTATTTGTTGTTTAGGTTCTTGTTTTTTTAGTTAGGTTAGATAATGCATTTTTAAAGGACTTAATATGTGCTTAGCTGGGTACTAAGAAGCCCAAGGAATAAAAGTACAGTTAATTAATATCCCATTATATTTATGTGCTGCAGCCAGCTACTTTGTTTACAATTCCTTGCATAAAAAGTACTGCTGAAAATATTTACTTCTTTGGGCCGTTTACCATCAGTCGAATCTCTGGGTCATAAGGTATGGACATTTCAGTCACTGTATTCATATATTTTCAAACTGCTTTCCATAAGAAATAACTCATTCAAGCCTCAAGAGGGGTAGAGATAAAAGATTAAATTTATTGCACAGACTGCAGTGGTGGTGTCTCTTAAAATAGACACACCCTATAGAAACAAAAGCAAGCCTTAAAAACCTATGTCTGACCACAAAGTCCCTCTCCTGTCTCCTCATTGGCTGGGTCATATAGGGTGTACAACTTTTTAATCAGTAGTGATTTAGAGCATTTTTTATGTGACTCAGCTTTGATTGCTTCTTCTATAAACTGCCTGTTCATAGCCTTTGATTATTTATCAAATGGGGAATGCCTCATTTTCTTATAGATTTAATTCAGATTATATATTTGAGAAATAAGTTTTTATCAAAGAAACTGGCTGTACAAATTTTCCTTCAGTTTTCTGCTTTCCTTCTAATCTTGACTGCATTGAATTTTTTTGTGCAAAACCATTTTAGTTTAATGTAATCAAAATTATCCATTTTACTGTTTGTAATTTCCTCTATCTCTTTTTTGGACACAGACTCTTCCCTTATCAGTAGATCTGATAGGTACATTTTTCCATGTTCCCCTAATTTACTTATACCACCCTTTGTGTCTAAATCATGTGCCCCCTTTTACCTTATTTAAAACATTTCTATTTATATTGATTAGAGAAATTGGTCTATAATTTAGTTCTCTGTTTTGGCCCTTTCTGGTTGGGTATCAGCACTGTATTTCTTTCATTAAAAGAATTTGGTGGTACTCCTTTGCCTATTTTCCCAAAGAAATTAATTGTTCTTTAAATGTTTGGTATAATTCATGTGTAAATCCATCTGGCCATGGAGATTTTTTTCTTAGAGTTGTTCAGTTTCTTTTTTCTGAAATGGGGTTATTTCAGTATTTTATTTTCTCTTTTGTTGACCTGAGCAATTTGTATTTTCTGTAAATGTGTCCATTTCCCTGAGATTATCAGATTTATTGGCATTCAGTTGGGCAAAATATCTCCTAGTGATTGTTTTAATTTCCTCTTCATTGGTTTTAAATTCACCTTTTTTTTTTTTTTATTTTTGATGTGGTAATTTGGTTTACTTTTTTCTTTTTTAAAATCAGATTATATACAGAATTGTATGCAGTCGTGGGGGGGGGGAGTGGGGGGTAGGTGGGGGGGATAAAATCACAATTGTATGGCAGTGATTGTTAAACATTACAAAATAAAAAAAAAAATGTTTCATCTAACAAACTGAAATTCACCAAATACGTCAAGATACATGCCAATAAACAGCTGGACAGCATTTGTTACAACTGTTCCTTTTCTTGAACGAACAAAGGTAATTGGTTTTGCACGAGAAAGATGTATAGTTGTGAAGAAAATTTCAAGGGATTTGTCCAAAAAGAAAGAACATTCAATGGCATTATTTAGACAACTAGCTAATAAAACAGCTGGAACAATTAAAGTATGAATGTGAACCCTGTGGTAGGAAAGAAAATGAGGGGCATTTAATCATATGGACATTCTGTGTTATTGAAGAAATAAAACTTTCAATGCACTTTTTCCCAGGGAAAAAAAAAAAATCAGATTAACCAAGGATTTATGTTTTATTTTTTTCATGAAAGCAGCTTATAGTTTTATTTTCTAGTTCAATAGTTTTCTTAATTTCCATTTCATTAATCTCTCCCTTGATTTTTCAGAATTTTTAATTTGATATTTAATTGGAATTTTTAATTACTTGTTTTTTCTAGCTTTTCTTTTTTAGTTGCATACCCAATTCTTTCATCTCCTCTTTCTATATTTTATTCATGTAAGCATTTAGAGATATAAAGTTTCCCCTAAGAACTACTTTGGCTGCATCTCATAAGTTTTGGTATGTTGTCTCATTATTGTCATTCTCTTGGATGAAGTGATTGATTGTTTCTGTGATTGGTTGTTTGACCCACTCATTCTTTAGAATAGATCATTTGGTTTCCAATTAAATTTTGGTTTGTCTTTCCATGACCCGTTATCACATGTAATTTTTATTAAATCATGTTCTGAAAAGGATACATTTAACATTTCTACCTTACTGCATTGGATTCTGGGGGTTTTATACCCCAGTATATGGTCAATTTTTGCATAGTGCCATGTACCACTGCGAAAAAGGTTTATTCCTTTCTACCCTGATTCAGTTTTCTATAGAGGTCTATCATATCTAACTTTTCTAAGGTTTAATTCACCTCCATAACTTCTTGTTTATTTTGTGGCTAGATTTATCCAGTTCTGAGAGGGAGTGGTTGAGCTTTCCCACTGGTACAGTTTTGTTTTCTGTTTCTTCCAGTAACTCACCTAACTTCTTCTTCAAGAATTTGGATGCTATCCTACTTGGTCCTACCCCTCCCAGTGTGTTTT
This sequence comes from Notamacropus eugenii, assembly GCF_028372415.1. NCBI lineage: Eukaryota > Metazoa > Chordata > Mammalia > Diprotodontia > Macropodidae > Notamacropus > Notamacropus eugenii. The sequence continues at coordinate 82,722,673 of NC_092878.1, read as the reverse complement.
GTACATTTTTTTTCTTTTCTATTAAAGGGGCCATCCCCATCACTACTTTTAAAGAGGGCTTTTCATTGAATGGGCATTACCTCACTTTAAGAGAATATCTGAAAAGGCCTTATCCTAAAAGGCCAAGGTCTCCCATTGCATCCTGGGCTGTCTTCAGTCACCCTGATGAATATCTGGTCACTGGATCCAGATGGCTCAGGACAAGAAAGTGAAGCTGGTGACCTGCACTGCCCTCCCTCACTCAAAAAAAGTCAAGTGCAAGTCATGTCATCATTTCTCTGATGTCATGGTCCTCTTTGAAAACAAAGGATGAACACAACAACAACACCTACTACACAGTTCCCCTTCATATGTTTCCCCTCCCACTGCATCCTTTTTAGTCCTCCCAGAGGAGAAGTTAATATTCATAATCTTATTATGCATGAGCGTTCCAAGTAAGACTCAACTTTTACTCTACTTAGCTGACTTCTTACCTCAAAACAAGATAAAACTAGTTGGATCCTTGCTTTGTCAGTTATCTTCTGTGTGAGACATATTTCCTTTGTTATGTCTCCCCTTCTGCATCTTGTTATTCTGAATTTATGGAAACATTTCTCTGTTATATCTCTAAATTTCCCTCTTCTGCTAGAAGATAATCTAGTTCTAATCTCTGTTGATAATGTCCCTGTTTAACTGTCTTATCCTTAATAGCCATAGGCAGAGAAATTCTCTTAGGTATGCTTATTAGCCTGATGAGTGAAAGTGTTTAATCAACACCCTCCACTGCTTTCTTCTACAATCAATTTATTTTCTTGCATTTGCTGCAAGTCAAAAAACTTTCTGGTATGTATGGATCCCTAGATTTCAAATGTCATGTTTTATATAATTTCTTTGAAAACAAAAGTTGTAATTATTCCTCACACTTTCCAAAATGGTTAGACTAACCACAACCCCGTTAACATTTAAAATTCACATCTTTTACCTAAATCTTTGACAATTTGTTGAGAAGTGAAACTTCAGGGTTGCGTTTCTCTTATCAGTGATTTGGACATTATTTTAAATGGTAGTTAATTCTTGTAATTCTTTTGAGAATTGTTTGACCCTAATCTTTGACCCTTTATCTATTGGGGTTAAGCTCTTGGTCTTATATATTTTTAGTAGTTGTCTATATATCTTGGAAATCAGACCCTTATCTGAAAATTTTGATGCAAAATTTTTCCCCCAATTAATCACTTCCCTTTTTATCCTAGTTGCGTTACTTTTGTTCATGCAAAAGATGTGAAGGGGTCGGTTAGGTCTTTATCTGTAAAAAAAAGCTATTACTGACACAATCAGGTAAGGTTCTTTTATGGAGGATTTTATTAACCTTTTTTGTATCATGACCCCTTTGAGAGTCTAGCAAAGCCTACAGGTGCTTCTCCTCAGAATAATATTTTTAAATGCATAAAATTAAATAGATAGAGATATAAAGGAAACCAATTATATTGCATTTCAATTATCACAATTTTTTTTGAGTTCGCAGACATCATATTAACCAACCCTGTTTTGCAGTCTCTTTTCTACCTTTCTTTCTGTCCTTCCACCATATCTCTTCCTCCCACCCTCCAGTAATGCATATGTGCTCATCTCTGTACATATTTTTTTTTTCCCATGGGCATAGGTCAGTAGCTAGGAGGTAGTTATGAATTACCTCAGAAATAGTACCAGAAAGGACCCAGAAGGAAAGCCTCTGCTGCTTCATTGACACATGTCACCACTCTCAGCAAGCAGCCTTGAGCCATGGTTAACATGAAATCTGTTCACATAAAGCCCTTTCTAACACACTACTTAACTAAGCAAATCAGGGACCCTTCGTTTCTTCTCTTTACTCTCTTATTGCCTTTCTCTTTTCTTTTTTTTCTTCTTATTTCTATGTTACTGTTTTCTGTTATCTTAATAAAACATAGACCTTTTGCAGATTGACTCCCATTCCCTTTCATTTTCTACTCGCTGATATAGTCACTCCCCTGCGCACTTCCTGACCCCAAAATGTTGAAATTTTACTCTTAGAAAGTACACACCAAACCCATTGCATTTGCAAAGAAAAAAGAGATGGAAAACTTTGATGTTTAGGGAAAGTTCTAATTACTATTTGAGAATTCATATAATTTTTATGCCAATTTGCAGTGTAAAAAATCAAAATACATAAAGAAGAAAGGATCCACCCATGCAGATGTCTCTGATGATCTTCGACAAGAAGTAGAAAATTTCTATAAACTCTCAATGCCTGAAGATTTCTATCACTTTTGGAAGTTCTGTGAAGAACTTGATCCTGAAAAACCAGCTGGTAAGAAGCCTCAAAAGTCCTTCCTTTAAAGACACCACCAAGGGAAAGTATAAATAGCATATAAATGTGCTTAAAAATTATGGTCAGTTTGGTATAGATCTAAGTTGATTTTTTTTTTTTTTAATGATCATTGCAGGCAAAGGACTGATGAATATCTATGCTGGGAAAATAGTTTTCGTCTTGTAAGATAAGCTTCTGAAAGCTTATAGGTGTGCTTTTTACATGAAATTTTTATATAAAACATACTATACTTCCCATTTAGATAAATATTTATCTCTATGCCTGGAAAAGACATGAAGATTTTAAAAAAACACAGCTTGACTAGAGCAGAAGTTTTAATATAGGGGAGCAGTGGAAGAGAAAGTTGAGGAGACAGGGTAGGGTCAGTTGATAGATGTCCTTAGATGACAGACTTAGGAATATGAATTGTATCCCAAAGGCAATAGAAAGTCATTGGAGAGTTTTTTGAAGAATGAAGTGACATGATAAAAGCTGTGATTTAGGAAAATTAATCTATCTGTATTCAGGATTAAGTGGAAGGGGATGAACTTCCTGTGGCTACAGAAAGTTCTTCATTTATGATAGTTATGCTCTTTGAATCAAAGCATTTTTTCATATAACATTCTATAAACAGATATTTTCTTTGACTTTGTTTACAATTTCTAGTAACTTTATGAAGACGCATTCATGCATGTTGCTATATTTAGCAGCTACGTGAATGAGTGCTGTACAATTTTGAAATTTGTTTTTATCATCCTCAGAATTGGAAAAGTATAGTTGCAGAAGGTAGATGAAACCTACCTTCTGAGTTATGAGGATCAAATGAAATAATATTTGTAAATTGCTTAGCACAGTACATAGTAGGCACTATATAAATGTTTATTCCTCTTCCCTTCCCATTTTACTTAATATATGCTGTACATTTTTATACTTTTTATTGGAACAATGACTGGTCTGTATACCTTCTTTCTGTTCTATATAAAATGTGACTAATATACACATGCATCAAGTATATCCTTGATGCAGGTATTGATAGGGAACTTGCAGATTTTGACAAGTGATGTTTTGTGATAGACAACATCTTTACAATCACGCAGTATAAACACACTGTGTTTACTGTTTTTTTGTTTTGATTTGGTAGAACAAAATATTATTTTAAAGTCTCCTATGAGTCATTCAAAATTATGCAAGATTCCTTGAAAAATACAATAGAACCAGGTATGGCCTTCATTGATATCAGGTGAGGCACCAAAAAAAGAGAGAGTTATTCTTGTTATAAAGATACTAGATCTAGCACAAAATCAAAGTTGAAGGGAGATTCCTCATAGATGGTGAAGTCCTCCAGCTACTTCTCGTTGCATATTTCATTTGTTGTTTATCTCAGGGTCCTTATTTTAAAACCTCTTGGACAAGGAATTTGTAACTCAGAGTTTGACCTAACTACCAAGTGGATAAAGAATGGTTATTGTCTGGACTGTGGCATTCAGTTAAATAAACAACATATAGCACTTGTCTTTCAGTATGTTTATCTTAGAAACTAAAAATGGACAATGAGTTGGGCCCAGAATTAAGCAGGAGGAGAAGGAAAACAAAATGTACTGCCTGTGGAAAATTGTAGTGCCCTTTAATGACCTCAACTTCTTCCTGAAAGACTTACCTTTTAATACTGCTATTCTATCAGTGATGTTGTATGCTCTACTAGTGACTGAGTCATACAACTGGAAAACTATGATTTCTAAAGATAGTTGAACTGCAGAGGAGAAATATATCCACTGGGTGTGAGTAGACTGTAGCATATAACAAAGAACTTCAAAGAAGACAGAGTATATCATCAAAGAAACAACTGACCCAAAAAAAGAACATGGGCTGTTCAAGAGACGTTCTCCTCTGCTCATTTATTTTCACAATATTAGGCAAATGTGAGGAAGACCTCCAGCATTTTAGGTGGATCTCTTGGGGTGAACTTATTGTAGGAGAAGGCATTATCAAGAGTCCTGCAGAATGGACAGGAATGGATGAATCCATTTATTGATGCCATCTGCATCATTGGAAAGAACAGCCATATTAATGGGATCACAAAGTCATTTGAGCATATTTACTTTTTATTCTAACAAATATACTATGTTTTTAACTGTCCCTTCGTTTGCAACTCATGACAAACTGAAGAGTAATTTCTTTTGTGGATCCCCAGCAAAGGGAAGCAGTAATCTGTTTTTCTGTCCCAGTTTCTTCTCCAAGAATAAAATTTAAGGAAAAGCCTGTGAGTACTTAAGGGAACAAAATATAGTCACCTGCTGCCTTGGAATAAAGAACCAAGGAGAACATGACCTAGACTGAAGAGAGGGAGATGAATATGTAATCTGGCCTCTGATCTGTAGTCTGCTGTCATCTTTAGACAGGCAAATCGCTAATAGAGAACGGGGTCTCTCAAAGGAAGGCAAGTTTGAGGTCTTCCCCTACCCAAGCTGATTTTACTTTTGCCTATCCCTCCATGACCGCAATGGCTGTGAAGGGCTTATATGGAAACATCATTTTGCTTGGAGTACACTTTCTTCCCCTCTTTTATAGTCTTTTCAAAATTTAGCTCAAGTACTATCTCCTACATCAGTCCTTTCCATTTTACCTTTATTTGTTATGTATTTATTTTGTATATACTTACGTTCGTGGTGTCTCCCCCAATAGACTGTGAACTTCTTGAAAGCAGAGACATATATTTTTATCTGGATCCTTGGCCCCTAAGAATAGAATAGATGCTTACTAAATGCTTACTGGTTGAATGATAGAAATCATTCACAGAGAGGTGGTTACTGAAAGCTGTATGAGCAGATGAGTTTTCTAAGAGAGGACTGAGTTCTGAATTTAGGGGTTTAGAGTAGGTGGAAGACCCTCAAAGTAGAATAAAGGTGAGCAGAGTTGGAGGAGAACCAAAATGGCCGCTGTCTCAGAGGAGGAAGGTGTTTGAACAGTGAAGGGAGTAGACAAAAGATGTCATTTGTGACAAGATCAAAGGGAATGAACACTGAGGAAAAGGCTGTTGGATGTAGCAATTAGAGGTCACTGGTAACCTTTGAGAGCAGTGGGGTTTCAATAGAATGGTGAGAGTGAAAGCTGGGTTACCAGAAGTTTAAATGGTAGAAAAGAAATTGAGGAGGTGGTTGTAAACAACTTATCCTCAAGACTAGCACAAGTGCCTTGCACAAAATAGTTCCTTGATAAATGCCTGAATTGAATTGAGAATCTTCACATGCCACTAGAAAGATCTGTTTCATGTTGAAAACTTCCTCATTTTTGTAATATTATTACTTAGAAATACACAATTGAATAAAAAGTATTGCTAATAGTACTTTCCTGCCAGAAACTGTTTTTCCTGTGGCCATTTAATTTAATTTACAGATGCACTGTTAACAAGCCTTGGACTCCAGCTTGTTGGTCCTTTTGATATCCTTTCTGGAAAACACAAAGTGGAAAACAAATCAACAGACATAAATTTTAACCTTCACTGGAGGTTTTACTATGATCCTCCTGAGTTCCAGACTATTGTTAATGGAGATGACAAAACTCAGTTTCACATGGGGTATTTCAGGTAAGAAACCTGGTTTTCCTCCTTCTGCTCAGAAAGCAACTAGTGTCTCTTCACCCTTTGTTAGTAGGTGTATACACTTGACTAACCCAAAGTCTTTCCCAACAGTAGAATGTTATGGTTCAGTGAATGACACATTGTGTTTAGCTTAGTGGACATCTATCCTAAAGTAAGAGTTTGGACCCTCAGCTATTTTTCTTTCCTTAGCCACTGCAGCTCTTCTCTAATATAGATATGAACTCTTGCAGTGCTCTCTGCTCTTGTGTTTTCTTCTGAGAAACTATGAGAATCCTCAATGAATTACTCACCAAAAGTATAGGGGAGCTATAAAATGGGGCCATAAGAAGTATTCCTGGAAACCTCACTTCGTTTTTTCCATCTATGCCACCCATGTGTTATAGAAGTAGGAGAGAAAACTTTCTTATCCAGGCTGGATGAGAGAAGCTTTTTGTATCTAGCCAAAACAGGAGCAGTCTTAATTTGGAGGAGGTTCTGTCAACCTCAGCCAGTAAAACTGCTACCATTTAACCAAGAGACCTGGTAGGACAATAGATTCAAATGGATTAATTGTTGAGGAAAGGGAAGAGAAAGACAACCAATGACAGCAATAGATATATCCATCCTTTCATGGACTTTTCTACTTTTAACTCCTTTTGTCCCATAATCCTTTTGTGGGGTAGAGATGAATAAAACATTGCTCATTCTTTAGGCTCTGTTCTTGGGATCTGACAAATATTTTAATCCAGTTTTAGGTTAAATTATAAATAATACTTTGTTGTTAAGGTCCTGTGCTTCTTCGAAGTACCTAGAAGAACCAAGTTGTTAACATTTTGCTTTCTGCAACATTACTGGTCAGTAAGATATAGCCATATTTGGTAAAGCATATGCTGAGACAAGTTTTAATAAAAGGTTGGCATCTAATAGTTTGTTCCATGCCTTTTTAAGGAAAATTTATAGACCTGAATTGACAACTCAAGGAGCTGAATTCCTGGACATTGCAAGAAATATTATGGGCATCTCAATATTTTTTGTGTTTAACAGAGACTCACCTGATGAACTTCCCGTATATGTTGGTGTAAATGAGGCAAAGATAAATTGTACAATTGTTCAAAATGGAGACAATGTATTCGCTGCAGTCAAGTAAGATTTAATACTATTTTTTCTCAGTTCTGTGGTTCACAGTAATTTCACTTACATTACAGTATTGGGGAAAAAAGATAGAAAATTTTAAAAATCAGTTGGTTCTTTTACTACCAGTAAAATATTTGATTGAAAGAAAACTGGGGTCTTTATTCCTTGTTGCCTTGACCCCTACATTAAAACACAAGTCCTAAATTTTCAATCGATGTGATTTATGAACACTATTAGATGTCCAAAGACAAACCTATCTGAAGTTACAGTATTAGTAAGGCTGGAATGAAATAATTTTTTAACATAAGTTTTAATTTCTTTCCTTTAAAGTGTTACTCAGATGAATTTTATGATTTTATCATATATCTCAGGATGATGTACTTTGACTTAATTTAGTGGTAACAGTATTGTAATCAAACTATTTCTCAGTGATGCAATTTAAGGTATTTTAGTTACATATAGGGAAGGAAAAATTTGATGCACTGAAAGTAATGTGCTGTCTGACATTTTATCACTGTCAGCTTTTTTTTAATTACTTTTTTTTCAAGTAACAAGCATTCATTTACTCTCCACCTTGCAACTGGGAGAAAAAAAGAAAAACAAAACCTTTTCACAGATACACATCATCTAGAAAACCAATTCCCTTACTGGTTGTTTTGAAAAATGTGTCTTGTTTTGCATATTTAGTTTTTCACCTCATCATCAGTACTCTGGAATCATGGTTGGCCTTTGCTTTGATCAGAATTCTTAAGTCTTTAAAATTCACTGTTCATTGTTACAGTATTGTTATAGTATAAATTATTCTTTTTACTCCGTTCATTTTACTCTGCATCAGTTTCTACAGGTCTTTTGAGTTTCTCTGAAACTGTCCCTTCATTTCTCATTATTATATTACCTTCACATACCATAATTTGTTCAGTCTTTCCTCAGTTGATGGACACCCTTTATTTTCCAATTCTTCCCTACGATTAAAAAGAGCTCCTAAAAATATGTTTGTACATATGTGACCTTGTCTTTATTTCTTCTCTTTGTGACTTAGACCGTAGTTGTGTCTCTGGGTCAAAGGGATGCATAATTTAGTAACTGATCGGACATAATTCCACATTGGTTCCAGAATGGTTGATGCATTTCAGTGTGCCTTCTATACCCCATTACCTGTATTTCTTTTTTCCCAGTTGCATGCAAAAACAATTCTCAGCATTTGTTCCTAAAACTTTGAGTTCCAACTTCTCTCCCTTCTTCACTCCCCACTTATCCCCTCTGTGAAGGCAAGCAATTCAGTATAGGCTATACATGTGTAGTTATGCAACAGACTTCCATAATAGTCATGTTGTGAAAGACTGACTGTATTTCCCTCCATCCTATGTTGTCCCCCATTTATTCTATTCTTTCTTTTGTCCTTGTCCTTCCCCAAAAGTGTTTACTTCTAATTAGTCCCTCGTGCAATTTGCCCTCCCTTCTATCTTCCCCCCTATACCCCTCTTATCCCCTTCTTCCCTACTTTCTTGTAGTATAAGATAGATTTTCATACCAAATCGAGTGTGAGAATTCCCTCTTCATATCCCTTGACTATCAATTTGCAAATGGTTCAGCTAGGAGTAACTAGGTGGTGCAATGGATAGTACTTTTGCATGCAACTGGGAAATAAGAAATACAGGTAATGGGGTGTAGAGGGCACACTGAAATGCATCAACCATTCTAGAAACCAATGTGGAATTATGTCCAATCAGTTACTAGGATTCCTTCACCAACTTATTTTGAAGTTGAGGAAACTGAGGCAAACAGGGTTAAATGATTTGCCTGGGGTCACATGGTAAGTCCTGGGGCCAAATTTGAACTCGGGAAGAGTCTTCTTGACTTCAGGTCTGGCACTCTATCCATTGTGCCCTTTTTAAAAAGTAAATTAAAAAAAAAACTAGTAAAGATAACAGAGAAAAGAGACATCAAGAATACAAGGGTTAGATGGCAGTCCTGTAAGGAAAGACTAATGAATTATTGGGGACATTAGCCCCCAAAACTGTATTTTTGAGGGGAGTGATGGTCAGTTGTTCATACTTTACTGAGCAAAGGTTCAGGCTTGGAATCTTGTCTCCTATCTTTTCCTCATCCTCCATATTCAGCCAGTTGTGAGGTGTTGTCAGTCTTATCTCCTCAATCCATCATCACCTCTCACTTGGACTATCACCATAGCCTCCTGTTGATCCTCTGCTCTCTCAGATCCATCCTTTAATAGTTGCCAAGTTGATATTCCTGAAACAAAGATCTTAACCATACTATTTTCTGCAGTCGCCTCCTTCCCCACTCCATGTTCCTCCCTTCCCTTATCCTACCCCCATTCCTCACCAACCCTTCAGTAGCTTCTTATCATCTGTAGGGTTAAAAAACAAAATCCTCAGCTTAGTATCTAAAACTTATCCTTTTCTAGCTTTCATATTATTCAACCATTATTTCTAGTTAAGCTGGTTAAACTTTTCCCTTCACATAGCATTCTCTCTTCCCTACCGTTTCACAAGAAATTCCTCACATATGTAGTCTTTTCTCACCTCTTCTTCTTAGAATCCCTGCCTTCCATTAAGAGATTCCACCATCTTTATGAGGTTTTTTCCCCAGTTTTCCTCATTCTACAAGTTGTTAGTGCCCTCTCCCTCTTCAAATTACTTAGTATTATTTTATATGTAATTTATATTTGTGTACATGTTGTTTCTTCCCACCTTGGTCTTTTTTTATCTCTGGTGTCTTTGTTTTATTTTATTTTTTTCTGTTTTTCTTTTCTTTTTTTAATATGTAATTATTTTTAGTTCTTAATATTCACTTCCACAGGAATTTGAATTCAGAATTTTCTCCCAGTTTCTCTCCACCCCTCACCCCAGTACAGCATGCACCCCATCCACCCCTTCCTCCAGTCTGTCTTCCCTTCTATTACGCACCTTTCTTCCGTCCCCCTTTCCCTCTATTTTCCTGTAAGCAGAATAGGTTTCTATACTCCATTGCCTGTATAGCTTAATTTCCAGTTGCATGCTATAACAATTTTTAATATTCATTCTTAAAGCTTTGAGTTCCATATTCTCTCCCTCCCTCCCCACCCACTCTCATTGAGAAAATAAACAATTCAGTATAGATCATACATGTGTAAGAGTGCAAAGCACTTCCATAATAGTTATGTTGTAAAACTAACCACATTTCCCTCTGTCCTATCTTGCCTTTCATTTATTCCATTCTCTCCCTTGACCTGTCCTCCCACAATAGTGTTTGCTTCTGATTATCCCTTTCCCCAATTTGCTGTCCCTTTTATCATCTTCCCTCTCCTATCCCCTTTCCCCTTGGCCTTCCTGCAGGGTGAAATAGATTTCCATGTCCAACTAAGTGGAGTAATTCCCTCCTTCAGCCAAATCCCATGAGAATAAGGCTCAATTATTTCCTTTCATCTCCCCACCCCCATTGTAAAAGCTGTTTCTTCCCTTTTTTATATGAGGCGATTTGCTACATTCTACCTCTCCCTTTATCTTACTCTAGTGCATTCCATTCAGCAGTAAATTTTATTTTTTTAGATATTCTCCCTTCATATTCAGCTGACTCTGTGCCGTGTGTGTATATACATACACACATATACCCATATAAATATACATACCTACACATATATAACACACCTACATATGTGCCTATACCTACCTACACATATGTGGGGGGGGGTGTATTCCCTCTAACTACTCAAATATTGAAAAAGGTCTCATGAGTTACACATAACATCTTTCCATGTAGGAATATAAACAGTTTAACTTTAATGAGTTCCTTAAGCCTTCTCTTTCTTGTTTATCTTTTCAGGTTTCTCTTGATTCTTGTATTTGAAAGTCAGATTTTCTGTTCAGCTCTGGTCTTTTCAACAAGAATGCTTGGAAGTCCTCTATTTCACTGAAATTCCATTTTTCTCTGAAGTATTATACTCAGTTTTGCTGGGTAGATGATTCTTGGTTTTAATCCTATTTCCTTTGACCTCTGGAATATCATATTCCAAACCCTTGGATCCCTTGGTGTAGAAGTGTCTAAATCCTGTGTTATCTTGATTGTATTTCCACAATACTAGAATAGTTTCTTTCTAGCTACTTGTAATATTTTCTCCTTGACCTAGGAACTCTGGAATTTGGCTATAATATTCCTAGGAGTTTTCCTTTGAGGATCTCTTTCAGGAGATGATCAGTGAATTCTTTCCATTTCTGTTTTACCCTCTGGTTCTAGAATATCAGGGCAGTTTTCCTTGATAATTTCTTGGAAGATAATGTCTAGGCTCTTTGTTTCATCATGGTTTTCAAGTAGACCAATAATTTTTAAATTATTTCTCTGGGATCTATTTTTTAGGTCAGTTGTTTTTCCAGTGAAATATTTCACATTGTCTTCTATTTTTTCATTCTTTTGCTTTTGTTTTATAATTTCTTGGTTTCTCATAAAGTCATTAGCTTCCATCTGCTCCATTCTAATTTTTAAAGAACTATTTCTTGCAGTGTGCTTTTTGAACCTCCTTTTCCATTTGGCTAATGCTACTTTTTATAGCATTCTCCTCATTGGCTTTTTGGACCTCTTTTGCCATTTAGGTTAGTCTATTTTTAAAGGTGTTATTTTCTTCAGCATTTTTTTGGGTCTTCTTTAGCAAGCATGATTTTCTTGCATCGCTCTCATTTGTCTTCCCAAATTTTTTTGGAGGTTTTGGATATAGAAGTCTTCACTTCTATGTCTTCCTCAGATGGTATGCTTTGTTCTTCCTCATCTGAAAGGATGGAAGAAAATATCCATTCAGCAAGAAAGTAACCTGCTATAGTCTTATTTTTTTCTCTTTTTGGGGGCATTTTCCCAGGCAGTTACTTGACATTTGAATCCTTTATCAAGTGGAGGGTATACTCAAGGGACCTGTAAGTTCTCAGTTCCTCCAAGGTGGTACAATCAAGGGAGACGAGTTTACTCCTCCCTTGGCCTGTGCTCTGGTCTGTGAGCAACCATAAGTACTCTTCTCCCCAGGATCTGCAAGTAGAATTCCCTCTCCAGAGCCTCCACTAGCTCCACCAAGCCAGCACTCCTCCTCACCCCAGGACTACCACTCAGGACTGAGACCCAGATCAGCAGCACGATTCCCCTAGGGTCTTTAGGCGGGGCTCCAAAAGTGGATGCTGCTGCTGTCCTGGGGCTGGGGCCAGGATGGAGCTAGGGCCTGGCTGAGCTCCCTTCTCACCCAGGTGAAAGAACTTTCTTACTGACCTTTGAAGCAGTCTTTGGTATTTGTGGGTTGAGAAATCTGGGAACCACAGCTGCTACCTGTAATTCCAAACCCTGTGAAGCCTACTCCAGTTCTGTCCCTACTGTGCTGCATGACCAAGTCTGGGCCGCGCTCTGTGGGCTGTGTTCCCCTCTGAGCCCAGTGTGGTAGACCTTTCTTGTGGGCCTTCCAAGCTGTCTTGGACAGAAAATCTCTTTCACTCTCGTTTTGTGGCTTCTGCTGCTCTAAAATTTGTTTAGAGTTATTTATTACAACTATTTTATGAGCTATGGGGATAGAGCTAGAGCAAGTCCATCCTTCTACTCAGCCAACTATCAATGGTGTTTTGTATTTAGGTGCTTAATGAATATTTATTGAATTAAATATTTTTCAGTAATCACTATTTATTTTCTTAATATATATAGTGTGAATATATTGTATTTATTCCTCCTTTTAAACTGTCAGTGTACTATACTTTGGAGGGAACTTGGTAGCAGAAATATTTCCTCTAAACATTTAAAAAAATTTTTATGACTTGACATGAAATGAAATGAAATCTTCACTTTCTGTTTCAGATTATTTTTGGTGAAAAAAATCCAGGAGGAAACAGATAAAAAGAAAACTGATCTTTTGCAGAACATAAATGAAAAACTAACAGAAGCCGCCAAAAAACTGGGTTATTCCTTAGAACAAAGAAGCATGAGCATGAAACAGAGAGATAAAAAAGTATGGATTAAATCTGTTCAACTAATCCCTGTATAGAAACATTTTTGCTTTCTTCCCACCCCAATACTTTCGACACTTCCCTATCCCTAACCTAAAGAAAGCTGGATACTGTTACTGTTTTGCAGTTGCCTAAGTGGTTCTATTAGGCAGCCTAATCTCAGAAGGTAAATGCTTATCTGTCACACTGGTAATGATTAAGCTGCCATCAGAGCAAATACCAACCAGTTTTTGCTTCTCATTTTCTGATTATTTTGATTCACTAAACATTTTATGAAGCCAAAAGAAAACTTTTTTTTTTTACTTTGTTTTAGAATTAATAATGATGGAACTTGATCTTGTTTAGCACCATGGCAAATCCCGATATGATGCATCATAACTTCTGGTCTTACCACCATCTCTTGTTCTTAGCATTATCGTAATAATGGGAAGAGAGGCAGAGAGCGTGAGGGTAAATCCGGCTACAGGTGGTACTTGAGATAATAGTCATAACCAGGAAAAAAGTTGTCAGCAGATTCGTTCATTGGTATCACATTGACATGAAATTTGCTGTAGTCATTCATTTCAGTGGAGAAAGCTTAGTTTATTGTAATATTTTATTGACTGCTAGAAAGAGAATAATGAGTTCACACCACCTAAATTGGTGAATTTTCCCTTGACTTTGAAAATAGGACATTTTGGTACAGTGGAAAGAGAACTAGTATTTTAACCTTCCCATGTGACCTACAGTGAATTGAGAATTTAGTTTTTTCATCTGTTAAATGAAGGGGTTTAACTAGATGAACTCTGTCAAGATGTCTAGTAGTACTGTTATATTTACTAGCAGAAACTTAGAATAACATGTTTCTTTAACAGATTATTCCAGACATTAGTGAGATTAACATAAAGATACATGAACAAGAAGGCATCAACTTTGCCATCATCTCTTCTGCTTATGTTGCTATTAATAGACCTTTCTGCTCTGACTTAATAGAAGATAGCCTTCCTATTACTTTCTAGTCACCCTTTCTGCTTTGGGGAAGATAAATATTTCATTTTCTTCCAGATACACTTTTGAGTTGATCTGAGAGAAACATACGCTTAGATAAAATAGTGTACCTACTTACCCCTCAGTAAGGAATATTAATCCCATAAAGTCTTATTTAAGTTTTTAAAATTTTTATCTAAGTCACAACTATAATGCTATCACTAGCCTGCTATCTGATTCAAATTGGGGTAGGAACACAGTCAATTGGCTATGCAGGTAAGTATATGTATTTTTTTGCCTTTGAGTGATAATTTGTTCAATCAGTTATAAGCATTAAGCATCTAAGTGTTAGGTATTTGGGGTTAATTATCTATAAGCTTAGACAAAAGTATTTTTATGTTTAGACAAAAATAGTTTAATGCTGGAATTTAGAGACACTTAAGGAAAAAACAGGATATTTTTATCATTAGAAAGTCTATGATTGGTACTCATTTATACCTACCCTTTAATTTGGATTGTAGTGATTTATACTCTAAAAGCACATACCATTATTTGAAAAATGACATTTATTTTGCAACAAGCCAATGATAACTTAGTAGCAGTGTATATGACACTTTCAAAGATTATAGCCTTAAAGTATATTTGATCAAACTACTAATAGAAAACTCAGACAAGTTTGGAGAAATTTCAAGAGAGGGATAGCAACTTTGGAAAAGTTTTGGTTTGGTGATTTAATGGCAACCCTTGAGGACATGGGATAATATGGGAAGACCTAAGGAATCAGCATGGAAAAGTCCTCAGACAGTTAACTAATAGAGTAAGGCAAGGGAGTGAGGTGGAGAGTGCAACAAGTAGGAAGAAAGCATTCTGTGGATGGGTTGTAACTTGAAAGTCCTCTTCCTTCTCTCCCCATGTCCACACCCCGTCCGAAATCTAATTAAACTATTACTTTGGTTATACTCTTCCCCTGATATCTCTGTATGATTAATACCTTGTGAATTGTATATTTGCATCAAAAGAATTTGAGACATCGCTTTCTCTGAAAATTTTAGTGGATTTTATTTTTTTAGTAAGAAGTGAAAAATCTTAATTGCTTTTTCTTGAATTTCTTTTAAGAGAAATTGAAAGCAGTTGAAGCAGATGATTTAAGGAACGACTACATCAGAATAGTGCCCTGGGAGTTATAGATAGGGAGAATAGGATAAGGAAGGAACCAAAGTATTCTTGGAGAAGCTGTAGCTAAATCAGATAAAACAGGAATATTTTGGGCTAGAATAGTATATTTTAAAATGTTGAAATATTTATTAATTGGTCTTCCCACTTTGGCAATTTGAGAACTTGAATTTTCCAAATAAAAATAATTTCTTGCTTTTTGGTCCCACCTTCCCTCCCTTCTTCCCCTTCCTTCTTTTCTTCCTTTTTTTCCCTCCCTTTCCCTCCCTCCCATCTTTTCCTCCTTTCTTTCCTTCCATCCTTTCTAACCTTTCTCCCTTTCTTTTTCTTGTTCTTTGAGGTATGTCTATATTGATAGCACTTGGAAGAAAAATACTTTGACCCTAATGGTTCTGGAGACATACACTCTCTTCCCCTCCAGCACACTTGTGGGCTGTTAGGGACAAAGCGCGGTGCGGGGCTATGAGTGACCAGTGTGTTGATTAATGAACTAGTTGCTTTACTGTCTTATAATCATTCACACATTTGATATTTAACTGGCTCTGTATGGAGGAAATTATTGCATATAATCCTTTCACCTAAGAATCTTAGTTTCCTGACATGATCAGAAATATTTGAGTTTCTGTCAGGATTAATTTGTACCTTATTTTCTCCCTCTTTGTCTTAGGTAGTGACAAAGACTTTTCACAGTGCAGGCCTGGTTGTCCCGATAGATAAAAATGATGTTGGATACAGAGACCTCCCTGAAACAGATGGTAATATGAGAGAAAAAGAGAGAGAGTGTTTGTGTCTATGTGGTATATTGTTTAAATGCTTTAATTTGTAAAACTTGAGAATTTGCCAGGAAATATGACGTGACACAGGAAGGATATGTGAGATTATTAGTGTGGAGCTCTTCTTCCACCTAGGGAGATCTCAAGTGAAAAGTATAGAAGCAAGGAGGAAACAAACATATATAAAGTGCCTTCTATGTGCCAGGCACTGTGTGTGATAAGTGCTTTACAGATATCTCTTTTGATCCTCATGACAACTCTGGGAGGTAGGTTGTGAGTCAGACAGGTTAGTGTCAGTCTAGTCATACTAGGAAGTGCCCAAGGCTGGATTTGAACTCCAGTCTAAGTAAATGGATAAGTTATTCTTTTTCCCTTGATCCTCCCTGGTTTTTCATTATTTATATGTAATAGTGGTTTCATATAGAAAAACAGGATGGTTTTGACAGGCAGGAAACATTGTCAGTCATTTAGAAAAGATCTGATCTTTATCTTTGTGACCTAATATTTCCCTGTAATCAGCACACACATACCTCCCATCCCCTATTCTTTCTGGTTTCCTCTAGATTTTTGCTCCCATGAGAACTCGAACCCTTAATTACTTCCAACAGGTACCTTTTAGCAACCCTCCTTTTAGATCTTCAATGAATACAGGGTGGTAATTAGGAGACAATGTTGAATTTTTCTAAAATATAAAGACTAAACATATCTTCATATCTGAGAGAGCATGTCTACTCATTCAGAAACTTCAGAAAGGTAGGGATTGTGTGTCAGATTCTGCCCATTTCCTGGTACCCCAGTTGGCTACTAGATTTTGATGACTAGTTGCTGCCCTGAACAACAAACTCAAGTCCTGGCAGTCATTACCCAGAGAGGTGATGGGTAGTCTGTGGTCACACCATCAGTCATAGTATGGAAGTCATGACAGTTGTCATGATTTTATGACATAAACAGTGAGCAAATTATAACAGAAGTTTAAATGAGCCCTGTTTTTTTTTTCCAGCTTCTGTTAAAGTGGGCCTGGAAATCTTTAGCTACTTAGGTAATAAAATGGTGCTTTAGAATGCAGCAGACTTTTAAAAATCAAATTGAAAGGAAACTTTGATAAAAACTGTTCAGCATGTTCCAGAATATTGCTAAAATTGAAATTATGACATGTTCACGTAGGGGAAAGCATATACTGATGTTGGAGGTCTGGGTCTAACTTTTGCTACTCATTCTGTTATCTTGAACAAGCTTACAGCCAGAGGCTCCTCCTGTACTATCTACCTCACCAGGCTGTATAGTTTGTAAACTGTAAAGTGTCAGAATAGATATCTGTTAATACTTCAGTCCTTATATAACTTGGTTAAAAACCAATTACAAGACATTTTCAGTTAGTAAAGTAGGAAATGAAATATCATCTGCCCTCTACATGGGCCCAAGGAAAATGGATCTACCTGCCTGTGACCTTCCCAAGATATGGAGGTGAAAAGAATGCTTGGGCAAGAGCTTTTATGAGGCAGTGCCTCAGTTTTAGAAGTTTCAGACTTATTTAAATGCCTCACTATGTTATACATGAGAAAGGGCACAAAAATTACACTTACATAGAGATATGTAGTCTGTAATACCATGTGAAGTAGTTCTCCACTTGTCATTATCCCCAGTTTACTGCTGAGGAAACTGAAGGGACTTGCTCATAATCACAGACAGTAAGAGTCAGTCAGTGGCTTCAATCCATATCCTTCCACCGTACCATGAAGGTTGTCTGATACTTTAAGGAAGCAACAGGAATGAAGATAAGGAAACAATCCTTTTGAGATATCCAGAGAGAGGGAATAGAAGTTCCTCTTTTGGTAAAATTCATATAACAATAAAGATTCCCAGGTCAGGTAGCCAATTCTCATGCTCTTTTGTCCCTCCCATATTGCACAGAGTACACAGAGTTTTGGGAGTGTTCACTTTCGTTCTTATTTTTTAATCTATGAGATATTTTGTTTTTTTTTCTTTCAGCATGTGAATTAGTGAGATCTTAGGCTTTAGGTAGTTAAAACTGGTATGGAATCTTTTTTTTCCCTCCTTTAGTATTATATTTTTCTCTTAATGGGTAGTTTGAAAAACCTTTTCTGAAACATGCCAAATAATAACATCATAGACTTACGAAGTAGAAGGTATCTCTAGAGGTTATCTAGTCTAGTGCTTTCACTTCAGAGATGAAGAAATGGATGTCCTCAATGGTACAGTAATTTGCTGAGGGTCATGGCAATATAATCAAAGTTCAGACTCAGGTCTGCTGATGCCAAATTCAGAACCCTTCCCCCATACCACAAAAGAAGACCTGAATAGCAATCAGGAAGTCTCCATTTTAGGCTTCCTTGTGCTGTTAGCCTGCATAACCTTGGGCAGGTTGTTTAATACCTCTGTAATTTCTGGATCTGTAAAATGAAGTGACTGGGCTGGTCAGCTCTCCTATTTGACTTCCAATGGATTTTTTTTTTTAATGTTTGAGAACACCTTTTTAATTAAGGGATTTACTGCCAAAACAGGAGTACAGAAAAAGTACAGGCAGCTTTTTAAAAATTCAGCCTTTTCTATGGTGTAACATGGCCCAATGTCTGAAAGATTCCTGTTCCTGAGTTCCAATGTGGCCTCAAGACATTTATTAGCCATGTGACCCTGGGCAAGTCACTTAACCATATTTGCCTCAACAACATGACAGGTCACTCCATTATCTTTGCCCAGAAAATCCCAAATGGGGGTTATGAAAAGTCAGACTTAACTAAGCAAAGCATGGCTAAAATGCCCCCTGTAATTAATTGCTTATCTTGAATAGAGGGTTTTCTTCCCTGATAACTTCCTATCCTGCTATTTTGAAGTAGCCTATGCAAAGTTTTCCTACTGAAACCAAACCCAGTGAAATGTACTTAAAATAAAAGGGGTATACTTTGTCATGTACTTCTCTTTGGAATCCTAAATGAAAACAATGTTAGTTTGAACAGGAAGACTAAAAAATTGACATTCTAGATTATGTCAATAATTTGACACGTGGAGGTGAAAAGAATGGTCAGTGTTCTATGGGTCCTTTTGCTGTTGAGATGTTTCTTATAAAAATTTGTAACCCACCCATTAATCAAATTGAAGAATTACAATCTTATTTAAATGTGGTCTCATTTCAGCTAATCTTAAAATAATTTGCAGAATGATTGTTGAGGCTTCAAACGATGAGCAGAGAATGAAAGCATTTGCCCCTATTCAGGAAATGGTGACTTTTGTTCAATTTGCTAATGATGAATGTGACTATGGAATGGGACTTGAGCTAGGAATTGACCTTTTTTGCTATGGCTCCCAGGTGAGTTCTATATCAATACTGTATCAGATTCTTAAAACTTTGCAATTTATGCATATGTACTTCAGGGTTGGGTGGCAATTCAGGTAATACTTAAGAAATGTTATGTGATTTTATATTGTTATTTGAAATTCATTTGTATGCTAGCAAATGCATTGTACATTTGAGTAACTAGTGTGGAGTTAATATAGAATATTTTGCCTCCAAGTTAATTTTTCCATAAATTGAGTTTCCAGAGATTTAGAACACTTGCTAAAGTTTGTGACTTTTCTGTGCTTTTCATTAGCACATTAGCTTGTATTTGCCATTCATTTCACTGAGCATTTTAAGTGCTTACTGATGTGAAGGATTTCTTCATCATGGGGAATGTCCCCTACCAAGGCAAGCTGCACACTGTGACCCAGTAGCGCTATGGGGGAAATGACACTTGTCAAGAGTCACATAGTGAGTGAAGCATTGTGGTATGCTTTTATATGTGGTATCCATTTATATGGATAAAACTGTAGGCTTGAAGTCAGCAAGCACCTGTGTTCAAATGCCAGCTGTGTGACTCTTCCAGCCTAAATCTCATCTTCCTGACCTACAGTCCATCCTATCCCCCTTGGCATGTTGTCTTATTAAAATAGTCATGTTTGAAATATGAAATAAAAGGTAAGGAATTAGGAAAAAATATCTTTTACACTGAATTGTGATCAAGCAAATGCTGCTCTGCTCTACCTCTAGTTACACTGTTGTTAGGAAGAAATGAAACACCGAGAACGTCTTACATGTCCCTTGTTGTTACCCCAAGTGTTACCCCAAGTCTTTGATCCATCATTCAGGGAGTCAGAACAAAGCCAGGGAGGTTTTGCTGCACTGGTAATGTATTCGGGTGACAGCACTGAAAAGAGCCATTCATTCTTGTTTCCTTGTCTTGTGTTCTGGACCCTTTTTTTTGATCTTTTGCTTATATCTCCTTTGCTTTTCATAAAGCACTAAGAGCAAGCCTTATTAAATTTAAAATTAAAATAAAATTAACAATTAAATATAAATTTAAAATATTTTTAAATTCATCTTTTAGGTCTTTTTTTCAGTTTACGTCACATAGTAGTCTCAATAGCTTTATGCATTAGAATCCATTGTATTCATGAATACATTTAATTAAAACTTTTTCATATCATACTTGAATTTTGTCTTTTAGAAAGTTTTTTTATGTTTGAGTTTCAAGTTGTATAGAATGCCAACATTTGATACATACGTGTGTGTGTGAGAAAACATACAAATACATGCTTCTATACATGTTTTCTCTGGAGGTGGATAGCTTCTTCCTTGTGTAGTTGATCTAAATGACCATGTTATTCAGAATAGCTTAGTCATTTAGTTACTCTTCAAACAGTATTGTCATTACTGTATACCGTGTTCTTTTGGTTCTGCTCGTTTACTCTGCCTTATTTTATGCAAGTCTTTTCATGTTTTTCTAAAATCAAAATACTTTTTAATTTTGTCTTTTGAAAATCTAAGGGAAAACAATTTATATTACCATGGCTTTGATTTTTTGTTTAAATCAAGGGTGCCAGACTCCAATAGAAATGGATCTATTTGGTCCATATGTTAACTTAAGAGTACCACAAATTAATATTTTATGTGTTGTAATTTTATTTAGTTCAACATTCTTGGGTACATTTTAGTCTGGCTCTTGCTACATGCCGTAGTTTTGCAAGCAACAAGTTTGATACCTTTGGCCAAATTTTCCTCACTATTTGGTTTTTCCCTTTCCCATTATCACTTATATTGGTTAATGTAGTTGCTAAGTTTTTCTTTGTATCTTGCACTTAAATGCCAATAGAGTTGTAAGAGAGTAATGCATCTGTTTTAGGGTACCTAAAATGACTTAAGAGGAAGTTTTTAGTTGAGCAAGTAATGTTTTTAATAGTTATTGACAAGCCTATGTTACCTTGTCACCTTTGGATATTTTTTTTTACATTTTAATTTTCAGTATTTTCACAAAGTTATTGGTCAGCTTCTACCTCTTGCCTATAAGCTGTTGAAGAGGAATTTGTTTGCAGAGATCATTGAAGCTCATCTGACCAACAGAAGCAAAGGAAATGTAGATCAACTTGCAATATGAAGAAGAAAGATGGTACAAAGCAGTATTGTAAAATGTTGAATGTTTTATAACGTTAGGAGCACTAAACTGTTAAAATAGTTTTGGTTTGGGTTTTTTTGGTTTTTTTAAAAGAATTTGAAAGCTGTGATTAAATAAAGTTTATACAATTCAGCCAGTTTTTTTTTTAAATATGTAAATAGTAAAAGAATTTCTTATAGCATGGAAGATCACCCAATGTAGAGCTTTCAGATGCTTGTTTGCCAAGGGACCCACACATCCTTCAGAGTATGTAAATTTCTGAACAAGAACCCCTATAAATTTCGTCTTCCCCCCCTCCCTAAAAAAAGAACTGGTCAGACTGCTTGAGAGAAACCCACTCACTGCCTTCCTGAGACAGTACTGAATAGCTCTAATTATTAGGAAGCTTTTTTCCTTAATTGAACAAAAATTTGCCTCTTCTGGCCTCTAGGCCGAAGTGGAACAAAACTAATCCCCATTCTGCAAGGCAGCCCTTCAGATATTTGAAGTTAGCTATCATCCCCTCCCTGTTCTTCCCCCCTCTCCAAGCTAGAATTCTCAATTTCTCAAATGTTATTTGGCTTTTAAGCTTCCAGCTCATTTTTGCTGTTACCATGGGCAAGTCAGAAACTTCCCCAAGACATTTCCATCTGTGAAATAAGGAAAATGCTAAATAAGTAATGCTTGGAAGATTTCTGGCTATTACAATCATTACAGTTTTGTAAATTTACTATGGCCATAAAATTCACCCAGCCAGCTTTTTATATATACATTCTATTGTCTTTAGTATATGGCTTTGTGAATTTTTGTTATTTTTTTCCAGATTCTCATTGAACTATTATAATTTTGAAGGTAAAATGCTGAGACCAGGCCCCAGGAGCAGTATACTGTATCCTTAAGACAAGGCCAACTAAAACAGCCTGTAAAAGCTATGAATGACAGATAAAATGAATAAATCTGAGAGCTAAAAGGGACTTTGGAGATGGTTTAATCCAACCATCTTTTACAGGAAGCTACACTGATGTC
This sequence comes from Notamacropus eugenii, assembly GCF_028372415.1. Taxonomy (NCBI): domain Eukaryota; kingdom Metazoa; phylum Chordata; class Mammalia; order Diprotodontia; family Macropodidae; genus Notamacropus; species Notamacropus eugenii. The sequence goes on along the minus strand of NC_092878.1, from coordinate 82,700,327 downwards.
CACCTAAGTTTTGATTTACCTAAGTGCACAGAGCTAGGATTACAATTGAGGTCTCTTAATTGCCAGTCACTGTCTTCACTCTCTCACACTGCTCCCCTCATGTAAAAAGTTGTCAGGCGACACTGTCAACCTAAGTATACAGTGGTAGATCTCTACTCTATTCAGTCATTCTACTACATTTATCTTTCTACAAGTAGACTAGCCAGGATCATGTATTTATACTTTGTATTTCCAAATGTTACACATATTAGGTTTTCAATGAATATTCGTTTTAGAAATGACTGGTCAGATCTAAAAACTTGATTCTCATAAAGTACAAATCTTGTATTTTAACAAGAACCTAGGAAGCCAATAACTTCTCATTTTTGACAGAAATTCTATTATGATGGAGTCGTGTATCTTAAAAGCTGGTGATTTCTAATCATCTCATTCACTTTAAACATAAGCATTCCACCTGAACATTTCACAGGAACAATTGGCTTATTTGAATAAGAGTAGTACTTTTTAAAAAATATCTAGCTGGACTTACTGAAATCACTTCAGTTGTTTTGTTTTGTTTTTTTTTTTTCGAGGATATAGCTCGCTACAGGGTTTTCAAAAATACTTTATTTCTCACTGGAGATATCATTGCTAAACCATACATTAAGTATTGTTTGATCCAGTTCCCATGCTGCTATAACATTCCTCTGAATTTATGTGTTTACCTGTTAACAAATCAGCAATAACTCAACTCCCCTATATAACCATCTAAAAAGATTCTTTTTTTAATCATGAAAAATTACTCAATTTTACATCTTATTCCTTCCCTGACTTTATTCAGTTTATAAGCTACAACAAAGGGAAGCAAAGACTTAAGAAATAGGCTTTTTATTCTTACACAGACTGTACAAATGCTTACCTTGCCCTTTTCATTATAGTATATATAGTATACATCTTGTACTTTTCATTATAGTACCAGGATAAAAACTGTACACTACTTACAAGAATTGCAGTTAGAATAACGATTGTAAAACTGTTTTCCTGAAAAGTCTTCGACAGAAGGCTATAGAATTTTAATACCAAATATAGCTATGTATCTGTTTTGGAACATTAGTGGTAACTTTATTTTACACCACGGACTTTTTGAGAAGGAAACTCCTGTATCTTTGAAGTCCAATTTCTATGGTTGGTTTATTTTTCCTACATTTCTGCTATTTAAAAAAATGGTCCAACAGAGAAGGTAATCCTCTTCTGACATATTCTACAATACTCAACTTAAAAGGTACTACTGTTGTATACCAGCCATCTTAAAATTTCCTGAAGAATTCCTTTATGGCAGTTCATAATGCAGTCGTAAGTGCTGTGATCCTTATCTACTTTGAATTACACACACACACACACACACACATACACCTGACACAGTAAGGATAGAACATAAGGTCTGACCTGACCATATCCCACTCTTCAATTAATTCCTTGTTTCATCTAGGGCACAGCTGTATACAGTTGTTGACTGTGCATCTTCTGAATATCCTTAACCAGTATCCTTAAACACTTTTCATATCCAAGTACAACTCCAGAGAAAAGCTGAAACCCTAAGAAATCTTTAAGATTTATCCAAGAAGGTGTCCAAACCCACCGGGAATGGGATAAAATCCTTGCTTAAGTATTTACCTCACCTGTAATCCAAGGAATGTGGCCTTTATAGCTAAATATTTTCCTGATTCTTTAACAAAATGAAGCCTAAGAGGGAGTGGCAGTTATTTTTCACACTTATCTTCTATAACTTTCTTCATCCTTAAACTTTTTTTAAAAATCAGTTATTGACTTTACAGTTTTCTTAATGAACATGGCAAAGTTCATAATTTTAAAATAGTTGTAGAAATAAAAGCTTAACCTTGACCAAATCTTTCTGCTTACAGCTTTGTTAAAAACTGATGGCTCTGTCAACAATAAGCAGGCAACTATTCTTACTGAAGTTTGATACCCATTGTCGCTTCTCACCTGAAAATTAGAAAACAATTTTGTATCCTGAGAAAAGCTTTTATTTGGGCTCCACGTGAAGCAGCAGTAAATTAGGCTTACTAATAAGCGTAAGGAAATGGGAAGACTGTTTTACTGAATATAATTAAAAACCAAACAAAAAGTTGATATATAGATTTTAATGGGTTTTTCTGATCAAGTCATCACTTTACTGTGGTATGCAGCTCTACTACACTAACATAAATAAAAACATTAAGATCAATATTAAGTATATATCTAGGCAACACCAGATGAACAAACTAAGTAGTCTTAGTCTAAAACAACTGTCAAAAGCAAAACTAAAAGATGCTACCCTTGTCCCCTCTCATCACAAACGTACCTGCTCAAATGAGACGGTTGAATAAATTGGTGATTGCGATGATGACACTGAACTTGAATGGCACAAGTGTTTCATGGTCATCACTTCAGTTAAACTGGAGGACACCACCCCCACCCTTTAACGTCTCAAAACTGAAATCACTGGTGGCAACAAACCATAACTGTAACAAATGACCACAACAGAAACATGACATTTCTTCTGTATTTCAGCAGGAAGACACGTAGGGGTGGCCAACTTATTTTATTTCATGCAAAGGAACAGAATTAATATACAGAATCTTCATCCTGAATTGTCAGATTATGAGAAGAGTGGCAATGAAGATGTAGGTAGAAATCAGAAAATAACTTGGAAAATGAATGTATTTCAAGTTTAGGTTCATGATTAGTCACATGCTGGGAATTAATTTGGTGGCTTCCTTTAGACTTTTAAATAGTCCCCAGGGTCCAGTGTGATAATTGTATACTGAGACTTTTGGAAAGTTAGAAATGTGCAAAACTGTAATTCAGAACTAGCTTTGCTGATTTAAAGATGTCCAAAAGAGCCTGAAAGGAGTTATCTTTTAACAAAAGCAGGCATGCCAGTGGTTTTAAGCAAGAAGGGTAAAATAATCATTTGCATCAAGTAAGAAAGCTAGCAATATTTCAAATATGTATTTGAAAGGCTAAACTTCCAAAATGTTTACCTGCTGTGGTTTCACTGTCTTGAAGGTAGGTTACTATTAAAGAAAATGAACTGATGAACCAATTCCTAGGTCTGTAAACTCTCCAAGCTTGAAAAACGATGAAAAACGCATCAGCACAGTATAGCTGAGTCAGTCCCATGAGGGTGAGTTACCTTTGCTTGTGCTGTCTTTCCTTATACTGAATCATTTTATTTCACAATTTAAGGCAGATATTTTTGGGATTCCCATTCTCCCCCCCAAAAAGCCATTTCCAGTATATTTTTTGCCCTACCAAACAAAATGATGTGGATAACTTTAAACTCCTTCAAATGCTTCAAGTAGTAGTTCTACTCATTCCTAAAGATTCTATTTCAGCTGAAATTTTTGCTACTACAAATCTAGATGACCACAAAATAAAATGTCGGACAATGGTTTGCACTATTTATATGTATATATAAAATGTTCTGCAATATTTGCAGCTTTCCAGTTCAAGTGTCACTTTTCAGAATGTGAACAGACCAGAAAAGATTTCCAAGTGATGGCAGTGAAAGTTAGGACAGAAAAAGCCATTATGCATATATTACTCGATCATAAAACAACCACAACCTCTTCTTAAACCCTCATTCCCAATGTAAACTTTTGTTCATTCCTCCATATTTGTAAAGGAGTCTGAATTAGTCTATAAAAATCACATTAAAAAGGTAAAATTATTTAAGTGAGATATTAACTGATCAGTATTTAATAAATTTTAATCCATAAAAATATAAATAAGAATGGCAAAATTTTAAGAAAAAAATATACATTTAGTGCAAGGTATGAATTACATTTTTTCTTCAGTGTCAGCAATGGAACATTTTCCATTGTTTCTGAGGAAAAGAAAAAATGACTGATCTAATTTCAAGAAAAAAAAGTCCAGTGTTTTAACATGCACTTAATACCAGATACAGCTATACAGAATAATTCCTTCTCTTTAGTATCTGAGCAGCAGTATTTTTTTTCCTTCTGCTGCACAGCCCTGGTATCATAGTATTACCGATATTAAAAAAAAGTTTGCATAAGACCACATTATCCATGAAGTCTGAGGCAAAAAAAATAAAAATAAATCCTAGTTTAACCTTGAAAGTCATTTACTTTTGCTAAATTATTTTAAACCACAGCATACAAAATTCCATACATGCTTCATTCAAGGTTATATCTGTTTGATCAGCTTTTGTCAAAGCATCTGTACTGTCCAAGCATTTAAGGATGTACAAACTACATGTTTAATGGCACAAGAAACACTCCCTTCTTGTGATGAAACCTCAGTAAAATCACAGTACATCTCAATATGAGAAAGGACTGCTTCAAAAGGGCACACCAATTTTTAAAGAGGCTTTTTACAGCTCAGGAGAGAGAGAAATAAACTTCTTCTGGAATGTAGAAAGGTGATGCGTAACAACTATACATTTCATGAGTTAAACACAACAGTTTCAATGGTTAAAAAAGGGGAGAGGTGTGGGGGTAAGACATTGCAGTCTCAAAGATGGCTCAATTCAAAGTGATCCCTCCAGAAGTAGGGATGAGTAACATGTCTTTTCAATACTAGTTACAGGCTGGGTGTTGGAGAACCCCCATCATATCCGCTGAAGCTCATACTGCACTATCATGGCAGATCAGACGTAGCAGAATGCATCCAGTGCAGAATAATAAGAGTTGATAGGCTGTTGCTCGCTACTGGACAATGAAAAACCTCACTTTCTTTTCTCTCCTTTCTCTTCTCCCCCCCCCCAAACCAACTACTGATTCCAGCAGTATGGTCTGTAAACTATGTTGTCAAAGCCCAGCTTCTCACACGCAGCCTTGTTTTGAAGAAAAGGAAAAAAAAAGATTCCCTCAGGTTAAAGCGTTGTGCTATTCAACAAATGAACTTCCTCTTCCATTTCCTCTCTCTCCTCAGCTATAGAATTCAGTTGAACATTATTGAAGCGGGGTCTTGGTTTGCCATCTGGGCCATATGACGGAGGATATCTTTTTTTGTTATTATACCAAGGAGGCGCCTGAAAGGGACAAAAAGAAGATGGCTATTAAAATAAAAAGGAAGCAAAGAAATGATGCTAACTCTGTAGCAAATCCAAGAGTTAACAAGAGTAGAGAGCAAAGCAAGCAGCCTGATTTCTGTGTTCTGAACACAGCCTTTATTTGTAAAAAGTAGTAACAAAATGACAAGCAACCATCATTTAGTCAGAAAAAAAGAGTGAAAGCTCACCCAACTGAGATGGTCACTAATAGCATGGTCTCCTTCCCACTGGAACACACATAGAGATCCATGCCCTGTTGGAGTACTCATTTATTTGGCTTCCATAAAATGAAATTTTTGATCAATGTATGCCAACAAAAAACAAGAGGAGGAATAAAACAAACAAAAGAAAAACCAGAAGCATGAATAGGAAATGGTATCTATCCCGTCTAGGAGAAAGATTTCTTTTCATAACACTATCTATCCAGAAAACAATAATTTGATAGCCAAATTATTTCCCACCCTTTTAAACCAGTCAATCAATTCCCACCTACCCACCCACCCCCAAATTATTAACGGTTGTCCAATTATTAAGATGCTGTCTTCATGAAAGCACATACATTTGAGATCAAAATGCATTAGAGTCCCTATATGTAGAACTTGGTTTCCAAGCTTCAGAACTTCCTCCCCTAAACATATCTGATATCCCCACGGTTCTCCCATGCTCACTGATGTTTGCCTTTCTTGACTTTGGTCAAAGAATTCAATTACAGTGCTTTTATGAAAATCTTTGTGGTTAGCTTGTATTAAAAGTTAAGTGAAAAATCAAGGCATAAAGCAGTCCTAAAAGGTATCACAGGAGAAGTAGAAGCAGAATGAATGAACAGCTGCCCAAATTACTCTGGTTAGTACTTTGTTGTTGTTTTTTCAAAGGATGCATGAAACACTTGTGAAATATTAGCATACAATAGGAGTACACAATAAGTTGTGCGCTAAAGCAGCAAATTGGGTAGACACTAAATACAAGTATGACTAATGCAGGGAAAAGACAATTTCTAAGGAATAATTAGGGTAACATAACAAAATTGTTCTTAGTTATTTAACACAAAAGCCAGGACATGAAGCCAGTAAAAACAAAAGTGCATTTAACTTCAGGAGTGGTTCATGGTATACTGGAAACATGTACATGGATCTAAGCACAATTAAATAATGAAATGGCAGGACATACATTGAATCACCAAAAGAAAAATAATTCATTCCTTTTAAAAAGACATGACTTTGAAGGTTATGGTGCATGGCAGAATAGACCAATAACAAATACACACAAAGTATGATCTGATTGGATAACTGACAAAAGACTCCAGGGACTTCTCTTTTGCCATGATCAGCAATCTTTACATTGCTAAGATCAGTAAAAAGCAATTCAATAGACTGTTTTTTAGTACAAAAACATTATTGACTGAGGAGAACCACTGCTAGCCAGGCTTCTTCTAAACCTGGGGCACCCAACTAAACCAAGCTGACCTGCCAGATGTCCTTTTATAGCAATCACCAATACCACTTTATACCTTCAACTTCTTGCACTGCATACATCATAACTAATAATTTTGATAAGAGAAGTAGCTGTGGCTTAATTTCTATGCACAGAATTGCATACATTTTCAAGTTTATTTTACAGTTACAATTTGTCTGAAACAAATATAAATTGATTTCATGGTACAATTTTTGTTGTTCAGCAGATATCAGGGTAAGAGAGCACTGAACAGTTCACAAGTTTCATGCTTCCTGACTTCTAAGGTATCTAATTAGGAGATCTGATATATCTAATCACCAAGGGTTCGACGTGCTGCTTTAGTTGCTCGAGATGCTCTAATATGTTCTTCTTTGTGATGATCCCCAAGACAATCCTGAAACAGATCATGTTATGCTAATAACTGTGCAGGAAATTAAATTTTAAATAAAGGTTCCAATCGTAATGGTAATGGATTAGTGAAGTAAAAATGAAATTGTGAATTGTAGAATGATCTTAGTGAAAGTTAGAAAATTTTTTTAAAAATGAAAATGCCATTCAAATTAGATTTCTACCTTGTTTACAAATGTTTTTAAATTAGTAAAAAAAAAACAAAACCCTCAAAGAAATACAGATAAACATCCAAGATGAATGCAAAGAAAGCTAAACAATTAGCCTAAGATTTATATACATTTCATGGGCCTCTCAAAATAAAATCCAAATATTAACATAATGTTTCTTTTCCTCAAAAAAGTTAAGAAAAATGTCTTACTTCCAATTTATACACAGGCAGCAACAATTCAGAGGCAACTTCAGTAACAGAAAGAGGAATAAAGGTCTGTAACTGTGAAGGGATGCTATAATTTTAGCATTAACTGCATTTCTCCTATAGAGAAATTATCAGCAAAGTGACACATGAAAATTAAATGAAGTAGTCCTGAATCATGGTCAATACATTAAGTACTTATGACATGTAAGTGAAAAGAGCTGTCATGCCAAGCGAATGCCTATAGGAATAAATTATTAATCATAATATATAACCTCAAATACCAACTTCTACACTCAATCTGTGGCCCAAAAGAAGCTTTACGAAGCATCTTCCCCAGTTGGTATGTTTATTCTTTAAGAAAATGTTAACAGTAGTCAGATGTGCTATAAAATATTATAAAAGTGTTTTGTTGCATACCTCTTTTCCAATCACCATATGTAATATTCAAAAATCCTAAATTCTAAGTTTTAACGGATTGATAGCCTTTCAGGTAAAATTTCTTTTCAGTTTTACTAAGTGTCATTTTTGTTGTTTTATCCTGGCTATGACCGTAACAGGCAGGGATGAGATAAAATTTTAAGTTTAATTCTGCATTGCTCTATTTAACCCAGGTAACATACAAAAGAAAATCAAGTTGCATTCCGTTGCTCACCTTGGGTCTTTGTTCTTTTTAGACTTTGACCTTTTCACTTTAACTAAAAACCCAATTTTCAGTTGCCAAATGGAGTTCTGAGCAGAACACTTTGGCAACTGTCCTTTTAATTCATAATAACATTTCTTCCTAATCATAAACCTAGGAACCCTTAATCATTTTCTTTTTCCATTTGCAAATTTATTTTCTATGTGTCATCTTGAAAACACTATTCTCCAACTCCAATGACTTGGTATGTCATGTCATGATATCTATGGTTCCCAAGAGTACTGCTTAGTGTTTCCAAGAGTTTTATATATCAAACAACTCCTCACTGCTAGAGCAAATAGAGGATTAGGGTTAAGAGAGGTAAGGAGCCACAGAGACTGCAAAAGGGTATTCAAGGAGGGATATTTTTTAATAATATTTTTACATAAGAAGATATTTTAATGCCCCAAAATTTTGTTTAATGTGGCACATATTTTTTTCCCTTGTAAATCACATGGATTATGTTAAAGCAAAGTCCTAATAACTATGATATTAAAGCAAAGCCCTAAAAACTACAACAAACAGGAGGGTCCAATTTTCAAATCTTGCCTAACAAATGCCTTTCTTGGGTTCAGAAGTTAGTTTGGACATTAATTTCTCCTCTATATCCCATTAGCTACTTGTTTTCTGGATACTCTATGAACTTTCAGCATGTCTACTCAGCTACAATGCTCTGTCAACAAATATCATTTGGGTGCTCCTGAAATCATGCACTGTTAAGAATGTGAATCCACGTTTTATATCTCACAGACCCACAGTAATCTTCCAGTGGCCCTAGATCCTCTCCATAGACATTAAACTATAAAAATAGGGTACAATTTCCATACTGTTGAGATGAGGCAGGTGACAGTAACACATTTGTAGGACAGAAAAGGCTAAGGAGGGAGAAGTAGTCAAGAAATGCAATAATGCACAATGAAAGGAGAGGCAGGAGATGAAGACAAAGGAGAAATCCTGGTTCAGGAGAATAATAGGGCAGTGGCCATGTGTGGGGACAAAGAGATTGTGGATAGCAAAGTATGCTGCTTGCCATTAAATGCTTGCTCCCATATACACAGGTACTGTGAAATTTCATCACTCCCTAGGTGTTTTAATGACTAGTTTGATAAATACAACCCTTAGGGAAATAAGTAGAAAGTGAACTTCTGTTGTTTATTAGTAGTTTTTATAAAAGATTTCCCAAGATAGTAGGGAAGGAGAGAAGACAGAGAAGGAAAATATTGCTTAAAATGAAATGCGTGGCTAAGCCATGAATTTCATCCAGTCAACCTTCATCAGTCAGGTTAAACAAAGACAGCTGAAATAAAAACCCTAACAATTCTAATGAGATAACCACGTCAAAACTGAGGAATGATAAAAAAAAATGGATTTTTTTCAATGTTTTATATGGGTGATTTTAGGCCCACATGTCTTAACAACAGGTATTCTAATCTGTGTTCAATTACTGCCAATAAATTTTCTTGTAGGAATGGAGAATCACATAGTATCTTTGCAAATACTAAGGGTGTCCTTTGGAAACTGTCACTGTTATGACTTAGTTGAAGATAACTAGAGTAACTTTAGACTCTTTATGTTCCCAGGTAAGCAGGAATTTGACTGCTTACTACTGAAATTCTAGGAAAAACAAGCCACAGCACACCCCATCTGAAAGTCAGTTGAGTGACCTTGTCCCTTTCAAAGTGGCCTCCATAAAAGGTCAGAGACCAAAGACTTGTCACTCCTGTTCTAGCTGGTCTCTTGACTTTCTTGGTACCAGACTTACCCATTGTGTGTTACAAGGCACTGCCTCAGACCCAGCTTGCGGAAAATATCCACCACAATCTCCATGGGGGTGTGGTCAGTTACAGTGAATGGGCTCATGTCAAGAATGCTTCGTAGTTTCAGTGGCCGAGGGCTTTCTGCTGGAAGAGATGGGGTATGCTGGGCAAAACAAACCCGGGAGCTGCTAACAATACCTTCTTGCTTTTTTCTGGCACTTTCTGAAAAGAGAGAAAGCCAAAAACACAAATGAATAACATGCTTTGTCATATAAGCAACCTGCAGATTCAGGAATAAGTAGAAAATTCATAGTTTATCTTATTCTTTTTTCTTTTTGGCAACTGGGGGTAAGTGAATTGCCCGGGGTCACACAGCTAGTGTCTGAGGCTGGATTTGAACTCAGGTCCTCTTGACTCCAGGGTCAGTGCTCTACCCATTGTGCTACCTAGTTGCCCCATTTTTTTAAACTTTTTTTTTTTTTAAAGTTTTTCATACCTCTTTATGTTTCCTGACTAACAAAGAAACCAAGTTCTGAAGCTGGTTATACTTTTGATGGATGAAGGGTATACCTATGCTAATTTTTTTTAAAGCAAGTTTTATGCTCCAAAGCAAAGTATTTTTGGTGAATTTTAAAAGTTGGATATGGTAGATATATACTTAAAACAGGAGACAGGATACTTTCACTGGCATAGGTCAAGGACTCCATCTCAATGCAGGCTTGACATCATCTGCAACACAGTGCAAGGCATGAATTTGCCTCTCAAAGCCAGTATGTGTCAGAGGTGAGGCTTAAACCCAGGTCTTCCTGATTTCAATACAAAATCTCTATCCACTGCTTCTCTTTGTAACACCTTATTCAACAAACTTTCAGGGAAAAATACAAGCATGAAGCTGATATTTTGGGGGTTTATATACAAAGAGGGAGATGAGAGGTAACATAATATAGTGATTATCAATACAGCAATATAGTGTTATCAAAAAAATTTCTAAAAAAGCAAGTTCATGGACCCCAGATTAAGAGAACTGTCTGGGCATTGAGACGTTAAGTAATTTGTTCAGGGTCACAAAGTCATTCAGAGAAAATTTTCAACACTTCCTGATTCAACTGGCCCTCTTATCTACAATGCCATACTAACTCTTACAGGAAGAACATTGGTTTTTTTTTTTTATCATCTCTATCATTTTCCAGAAATCCTCTCCTCCATGGAAACTTGTAATGAAAAAGTTCATCTGAAGAAAACAAATACGTAATGATCATGTCTAACAGATATGTGTCATTCCATAACTTTTCCACCTTATCACCAGCCGTCGGCAGTCAAGGCCAGTTAATGAACTGATTTGAATTCTGAGGTCTTTTTTTGTTATATTTCTTTAAATTATTGTGGTCATTATGTATACTGTTCTCCTTATTCTGTTTACTTTGCTCTACAACAGTTCACGTAAGCTGTCCCAAACTGCTTTGAATTCCTGTTTCTTACAACACAACAGTATTCCATTTACATTTACTGAACATACTTCTTTTCAGAAACTCTCAATCACTTCATTTCCATTTTCTTATTATCATAAAAGTTTGGTATCTGTATTTTCCCTCTGTCTTTGACATCTTTGGAGTAAATGCCCAGCAGTTCAATACTCTCCGAGTCAAAGAATTTAGTTTCTTTTTTACAACAGATCAAACTGTTTTCTAGAATGAGTAGATCAATTCATAGCTCCACCAACAGCTTATTAGTCTTCTTATAGCCTTTTCTGTCTTTTATCATCTTTGTGAATTATTAATAACTCGGAACATTTTTAATATGATTGTTGATCACCTGTATTTATTTTTCTAAAAACAGCTGCTCAAGTTCTTTGACCTTCACCAGAAACATTTGGTGTGCATCCCTGCTACCCAATCAATGGTGTCTATTCTTATTTAAATTACATTAATTTATAGTTGTTACTCTACAAAGATACAGGAAACCTTCCCCCCAAAAAAAACAAAGTAAATTTTAATTATGCATACAAAGACTAATCCCTCTCCAAGTTTAAGTAAACAGTCCATTATTATTAGATTCAGTCACCAAGTTTCATTTCTTAAACCACACTATGTGAAACAGTAGACTTACCTTTTCTAAGATGACCTGGGAATAAATAAACCAGAGCTATAACCTGAAACAAAATCTTCCACTTCCCTTTCCCCAACACACAAAAGCTGGTTGCTGGAAAACAGCCTATCCTTAATAGTTTTTGCAAATCAAAGGATCTTATGCTATATCCACCCTTTTCATACTTTCTTATGTTAGGCTAATGAAACTGATCCTGAGCCAATGGCAGCAAAGAAAAAAAAAATGGAAAGAAGATTGACCTGTAGAAAGCATGACTCTTTTAGGGGAGAGGCCAAAACCCTTGAAATTTTATAGTTCCCAATCCCTTAAAAAAAAAGATTATTGGTAGCAGCCCTAAAAACAAAAACAAATATGGATTAAATTTTAGAGGACTATTTGGTAAATAACTTAATGCTGTAAGAAGACAGTAGTGGTACCAATCTTATGGGAAGATAACCTTTTCTTTTAATATTATGTGACTATTCACTTTATGCCATAGATTTCTAAGAACTTAGTGAAGATAAAATAGAATACTATTTAAATCCAATATCTGATCATAACAAACAGATTTTTCCCTTCTTGAATTATGTATTCAAATCAATACATTAAACCTAAACCATAAGATTGATAGTAAAACCCATCAAATTTGAAATTCAAAGGAAGAGATGAAAGAACATTAAGTTTAGGTTACCTAACAATTTTATTAAAAAACAAAGGATCATCTAGCTAGCTGAAGAACTGCTACTGATTTAAATCACAGAGCACTATGAATAATTAATTAGTTTTTTTCAGTTTTACTATGTTTCCTTTTATTAAAGGGAATTTCTAATGACAGCTAACGTTGATGAGAATGGGAAACTATATTTGGTAGAAATAAATCTAAGAGAGTATAAATTTTTCCTTAAGATTTTAGAGTTCATCAACATGCCATTGGTTCAACAACCATAATCTATTTCTCATTTAAATACAAATATGAAAATCATCTTAAAATATCGAAAAATTATTACCTATTGCAATAGTCAAGTCTCTTCTGAGGGCAAATCCCACTAGTCTCTGAGATTCTTTTGACATTATGACAGGAAAACCATTATAGCTGGTCTCGTTGATCATATTTTCTATGTCGTCCACTGTCATGTTATCTTGTGTCAAGACTGCTAGGGGTGGATCACTCCTCCGAGGTCTCATAACATCAGCAGCTAGTGTTGTGTGGGTGAATTCTTCCTTTGCATCCAAGAAAGGATATCCATTCAACCGGATGTGAGCTTCATAAATCCCTTCCCTACCAAAGGCATCACCTACCCATTTACTGGTCATTACTGCAGCCATGAGGGGCACAATATATTCCAGGCCACCAGTAAGCTCAAAAACAATAACCACCAGAGACACAGTCATTCTTGTCACACCACCTGTAAAGATCAATACTAATCAGCTAAGAATAGGATCCATTAGTAGGCTATTATTAGATAATTTTTCTTAAGACTAGGTAACTAAGAATGTATTTACAAATCAACTATTTATAATTAATGACAGGACCAAGTCACTGAAGAAAAGAAGCATAAAATTATGCTTCAGTGTATCAGAATGACAAGGAATTAAAAACACACCTCTTACAAAATCATAACAATCATCAATAATACTTCATAGCACTTTGCCTCTTGTAAAATCACAAATGGCCTACTGAAGTGATTTCATCTTACAAACTGCAAGTTTCAATAAGGAATGACACGTCACACTTATGCTCCTGTGAAAACTTACTTTTGTTTGTATCAGGATTACAAAACCACCACAACTATTCCATTGCCAGTGACATACTAATTAAACCTGTTATGAAGGTTGAAACTGACCTATTAGACTTTTTGCTCTAACACTTAGTTTAGATATAGTACAAGAGAATGTTCCTGCTTTGTTTAGAATTTATCCATTCCAATGGCTTCAATTATCACCTCTACAAGCATTACTCCCAAATCTAATTGTCTAATGATATACCCAACTAGCTACTGGACATATCTGCAAAAAGCCACTATTAATATCAATATATTTAAACTAAACTCTTCATAAAATCATAGAATTTAGGCCCTAAAGAGAACCTAGAAATCACCTAACCCAAATTCTTCATTTTACAGAGGTAGAAATTGGCTCAGAGAAGTAAACCTCCTTTTCCAATTTCCCTTACTCCAAATCTGTAGTGTTCTTTGCACTAAACCACACACTACCTCAAACGTTTCTCTCCAAGTCAGTTCCTCACTCTAACTTGCCTGTATCTATAAAAATGACACTATCATTCCCAGGCTAAAAGGTTTGGCCTTATCTTTGACTCACCTTTTCCTTCATTATCCCTGACCAACTGGTAACCAGGTTCTACTGATGTTTCTTTCAAAAAATTTCTTGCATTCACTCCATATCCTCCACTGCCATCGTATACAACCTAGTCCAGGCCCTCATTACAGTAACTATGGATTACTTTCCTCAGGCTTTCCTCCTACCAATTTATCATACTACTGAACGGAAAAAAAAACTTTCCACTTTCATGTCACTATCACTGCCCTGCTCAAAAGCCTGTATTAGTTCCCTAATGCCTACTATATCAAGTCTAAGCTCCTCTACCTGACTTCCAAAGTTCTCCACGATTTGACTGACTCTAGCCATCCTACGTAACTCCCTAATATTCACTAATGTAATGCCAACCATTCTAGCGAGGCTGATTTCCTTACTGTTCTCATTCCCTTCTTTGGGCCTGCCTTTGCTCCAATTTTTCTCTTCACAAAATCCTACGCATGCCTATGTAAGAAGTACCACCTGCTTCAAAAGGCTTTCCCTAACTCACTTCCCTTTCACCTGAACCGTTATGGTACAGGATCACAGAGAATCGTTACAGAGCTGGAAAGGACCCTCAAGGCAATCTAGTCCAAGCCATACATGAATAGGAATCCCATCTCCCATATTATAAGAGGTGGTCAGCCCCTTGCTAGAAGACTTAAAATGTACATGACAAGGAAGGACTTACTATCTTCTGAAGTAATGGCTCTCAGACGACTGTTAAAGAATTAACAAATTTAACATGCCTTTCTACAACTTCCAAGTTCTGGCCATCAGAACCAGGAAAAAGTAGTTGAATTACTCTTCCTCATGACAACTGTTCAAATACTTAGACCTCTCACATCCTTCCGAAATCTTCTATTCTCTAGGGTAATGATCCCCAGTTATTTCAACTTATCTTCAAAGATCACAGTCACTATACTAGTTACTCTCCTTTAGTCTAGTTTTCCTAAAATCTGATACCTAGAAATGAATACAATACTCCAAATGTAGTATGACCAGAAAAGTGTACAACAGGGCTATAATTTTCCTTGTTCTGGACACTATGCTTTTCTTAACACAGCAGTAGCTTCTGAGGCCCATATAACATGCTGTTGACTCATGTTAAACTAAAGAAAAACTTAAGATCTTTTGCCAGATAGTTAAAGCTCTATCTAGTCATACATCCCAAACATGCTTATGAAGCTGATTTCTGGAATCCAAGTCTAAACCCAAATTTACATTTATCTCCACTAAATGTCATCTTATTTGATCATATCTACCATTCTAGCCTCTCCAGACCTTTGGGATACTGTCAATTCAGCATGGGAGGTACCCATCCCCATTCATGTTACCTACAATTTTGATAAGCAGTCTTCTAGGGCTGCCTGTACGTTGCTGATAAAAATAATAAATACAGCCTTGAATACTACCACATTAAGTAATAAATATTGTATCTTTATCACACATTTTAGTTCTGCATACACTATCTACTATTGTGCTTTGTTTACTATACGTTTCTATATTAATCTTTTCTTCACTCTAACCCTATGCACACAGGAACTGGGCCCTTTTTGCATAACTCACAGCTTCTACCAGAGTCAACTATACAAGCAGGTAAATTCCTAATGAATGAAAGAGTGACTAATTCTGGCTTATGCTTGCAAGTGACTATAAAAAGCTACACAGTATTCTATGCAACTGTTAATTCACCTCTTAAGAAATTTCTAAGTAAAACACAAAAAGCACCATTTATTATATATTAGAGAGAAATACAATTCATATATTTATATCACATGACCCAGAACTAGGAATTTCTGGTAGCTGCTTTTTCTTTTTGACAAAAAAAAAAAAGAAAGCTAAATAATTTTCCATTTTATACCTATGAAATAGGTTGTTGGAATACTGACACTTCTGTGTACTAGTAAACTTCTGAGATAAGTTTAATTGCAGGTAAACATAACTGGTGCTATCTAATGCCAATTAATAATACATTGCTTTATTTCAGTTAACACCTTCAAAGATAAAAGGAAATGCATGTCCTCTCTTTCGTATATAGTCACCTAAGCATGCAGCAGCGCCAACCATCGCATAAAGGCCTGGCGTAATACAGTCAGCTCCAACTCCACACCACTCTTTAAAGATAAACCAGTCGTGATGATAGTAAGCTAGCTGCTCCACAGCAATTCCCACAATCCTTCCTGCTATGGCTCCAATTGCCATACTGGGAATGAACAAGCCAGAAGGAACCTATAAATTAAAGCAACAAGACTACTGGTGAGACACATTTAAAACTTCATGGTTTTCGAAATGTTTTAAGTATACAAATTTAAAATACCAATACAACAAGCAATGATTAAGCACTTGTTAGGTGCAAGATTCTGTGTTGCACTGGGGTTACAAAAACAAATGTGAAACTATCCCCTTCCCCTGAGAAGCTGATAAATCTTCTCCAGCCTTGCTTTAGTCACATTCCATTGGCTAATTATTCCTGAATTCCTGACGGCCCTGAAACCTCTATTCTATGAATTTGCGTCTATGAACATGGCCTGTTTCCCTCAAATTTTGTATACACATGTAACAAAATTCTGTGGAGTCACCATCTTATGTTGTTTTTCTGTTTCGACTAGACATACAGATGGGATGGGGAGCTCCTGGTGAGGTCCAACTGGGACCTGCTTTACAATGTCAAGAAAGCCCAGGTTCCAGAAAGGGGAGGTTATCTGCCCAGAGTCACACAGCCAGTATGTGTCAGAGACAGCTCTTAAACCCATTCTTTTTGACTCTCATGGCAGCTCTCCATTCACTATGCTATACTGCTTTGCTATTATTTTTCTTCTTCAAATAGTGCAGCATTTCATGATGATGGAATTTAAAGCTGAAAAGACCTTAGAGAACACCTAGTCCAACATCTTTTGGATTAGAAAAATAAAGTATATCCCTGCTCCTATGGCACAGGACAGCTACAGCATGAGTATTATCCTTTATTCAGTGCCATCATTTCAAAAGATTTTTACTTCATTCAAAGAATATTTCACTGTTGATTCAAAGCTCTCCTTTTCCTGATACTGGATAATAGGTCTTCCCTGTTATATGGCTACTCAATATACACCATTTTACCATGATAGAATGAAGGAAATAATTCTATCTACCATCACCTTAAAAAAAACAACAGACCTAAAGAATTATGAATGGTTGGAACAGCTAGTAATATATGCCAAGCATGGTTTGGGAAGGCTGAGATGTAATGAGGAAAACATCAGACCTAAAGTCAGAAGATATATATTTGAATCCCCCTCTGTCACTCACCACTTACATGACGTTGGGCAAGATATTTTACCTCCCTGTCTCGAGTTTCTTTAGCTGTAAAATAAGGAGAATAGCTGCCCTATCTACTTCACAGAACTGATTATGAGAATCAAATGAAATGATGTACTCAAAGAACTGTTTAAAGCATAAAGCACTGTATAAATGCTAGTTATGATTATCATGAAATTAATGCTATCTTTGACTATGTTGTGCGAAAGGCACTGTGTTGAGAAGAGGGTGCAACATTCCTACTATGCCGGACTCTGATCAGACCACACCTGAAGTATAATGCTTGGTTCCAAGTACTAAATTTTTAAAAATAAAGATTTTTGGGGGCAGAGCAAAGATGGCAGACTAGAAAGACACATTTATGCAGGGTTCTCCCCACAGCCCATAAAATACCTGTAGAGAGGGACTCTCAACAAATTTTGGAGCAGCAGAAGTGGAGAATAACAGAGTGGAGATTTCCGGCCCACGGTGACCTGAAAGGCCTATGGAAACTTGGGTTGCGCTGGAGGCGGAGTCGAGCGCAGAGCCCAGTCTAGCCTTGGCTGAGCAGAGTGGCCCAATGAGACTCTGGGAGGAGGATACCTCAGGGGCAGAATCCAGTCACAGTAGCTAGTCCTCAGATCCCTTGGCCCACAGGCACCAAAGGTCAGTGACAGGGTTTTATCAGCTGGCCAGGAAGGGAGAAGGGACTTCCCATAGCTTGGGCAGCAGGCAGCAGCCACACAGCCTGCACAGACCACTCCACTGGAGGGTAAAAACCCATGGGGGCACTGAAGAGCTGAGTCTTACCTCAGCCCTGTGTAGACGCCCTGAGGCAGCTGGTCTCTGTCTCCACTGAAGGGCAGCCCTACCCATCCAGCTTATCTGAAAATCAACCCCCAGTGCTGACTGGGGAACTGAAGGCCAGGTGGCTGTGGAGAGGTAACTGCTAAAATTCTGGGCATAAAAATCCCTCTCTGAGTACAGACCAGTACATGCTTGATTGAGCCACTTTGGAGGAACTGAGATCTCACAGATTCCCAGAGTAGACCTTACTCTTGACAAAGGACCCAAAAGTCAAGTAACTGGTTGGGAAAATGCCCCAAAAAGGGAAAAAAAAATAAGACCATAGAAGGCTACTTTCTTGGTGAACAGATATCTCCTCCCATTCTTTCTGATGAGGAAGAACAATGCTCACCATCAGGGAAAGACATAGAAGTCAAGGCTTCCGTATCCCAAACATCCAAAATAAATATTCAATGGGCTCAGGCCATGGAAGAGCTAAAGAAGGAATTTGAAAATCAAGTTAGAGAGGTGGAGGAAAAATTGGGAAGAGAAATGAGAGAGATGCAAGAAAAGCATGAAAAGCAGGTCAACACCTTGCTAAAGGAGACCCAAAAAAATGCTGAAGAAAATAACACCTTGAAAAATAGGCTAACTCAAATTGGCAAAAGAGGTTCCAAAAGCCAATGAGGAGAACATCACTTTAAAAACCAGAATTGGCCAAATGGAAAAAGAGATCCAAAAGCTCACTGAAGAATATAGTTCTTTAAAAATTAGAATGGAACAGATGGAGGCTAATGACTTCATGAGAAACCAAGACATCACAAAACAAAACCAAAAGAATGAAAAAATGAAAGATAATGTGAAATATCTCATGGGAAAAACAACTGACCTGGAAAATAGATCCAGGAGAGACAATTTAAAAATTATGGGACTACATGAAAGCCATGATCATAAAAAGAGCCTAGACATCATCTTTCATGAAACTGTCAAAGAAAACTGCCCTGAGATTCTAGAACCAGAGGGCAAAATAAATATTCAAGGAATCCACTGATCACCTCCTGAAAGAGATCCAAAAAGAGAAACTCCTAGGAACACTGTGGCCAAATTCCAGAGTTCCCTGGTCAAGGAGAAAATATTGCAAGCAGCTACAAAGAAACAATTCAAATATTGTGGAAATACAATCAGGATAACACAAGATCTAGCAGCTTCTACATTAAGGCATAGAAGGGCTTGGAATAGGATATTCCAGAAGTCAAAGGAACTAGAACAAAAACCAAGAATCACCTACCCAGCAAAACTGAGTATAATACTTCAGGGGAAAAAATGGTCTTTCAATGAAATAGAGGACTTTCAAGCATTCTTGATGAAAAGACCAGAGCTGAAAAGAATATGTGACTTTCAAACACAAGAATGAAGAGAAGCATGAAAAGGTAAACAGCAAAGAGAAGTCATAAGGAACTTGCTAAAGTTGAACTGTTTACATTCCTACATGGAAAGACAATATTTGTAACTCTTGAAACTTTTCAGTATCTGGGTAGTGGGTGGAATTATACACACACACACACACACACACACACACACACACACACACAGAGTGAACTGAATAGGATGGGATCATATCTTAAAAAAATGAAATTAAGCAGTGAGAGAGAAATATATTGGGAGAAGAAAGGGAGAAATGTAATGGGGCAAATTATATCTCATAAAAGCAGCAAGCAAAAGACTTTTCAGTGGAGGGAAAAAGAGGGGAGGTGAGAGAAAAACATGAAGCTTACTCTCATCACATTCCACTAAACGATGGAATAAAATGCACACTCATTTTCCTATGAAAACCTATCTTACAATACAGGAAAGTGTGGGAGAAGGGGATAAGCAGGGTGGGGAGGATGATGGAAGGGAAGGCAGTGAGAGGAGGGAGCAATCTGAAATCAACACTCTTGGGGAGGGACAGGATCCAAAGAGGGAACAGAAGCAATGGGGGACAGGATAGGATGGAGGGAAATATAGTTAGTCTTACACAACATGACTATTATGGAAGTCATTTGCAAAACTACACAGATTTGGCCTATATTGAATTGCCTGCTTCCCAAAGGGAATGGGTAGGGAGGGAGGGATGAAGAGAAGTTGGAAGTCAAAATTTTAGGAACAACTGTCAAGTACTGTTCTTACTACTAGGAAATAAGAAATACAGGTAATGGGGTACAGAAAGTTATCTGGCCCTACAGGACAAAAGAGAAGATGGGGACAAGGGAAGGGAGGGATGTTAGAAGAGAGGGCAGATTGGTGATAGGGGCAATTAGAATGCTCGGCGTTTTGGGGTGGGGGTAGGGGAGAAATGAGGAGAAAATCTGGAACCCAAAGTTTTGTGAAAATGAATGTTAAAAGTTAAATAAATAAATTTTAAAAAAAATAAAGATTTTTATTATCTTTTATTTTCTCTTGCCTATATTTCTTCCTGCAATCCTTCCCAAGGAACTATCCTTTTATAACAAAGAATTGTTTTTAAAGAAAAAGAGGGAGGAAATTTTCAGCAAAACCAACCAACACACAAAAAGTCTGCTCTTATACACAATGTTCCACACCTGTGAATCTCCATTTTTGCCAAGGAATAGAAAGAAGCATCTCCTTTCACATAATTTGATTTCATTTGTTCTGTGACCATTTTTCTTTACAATTAAATTGTTGTCACTGTTTATACATCTTTATGGCTCTGCTTACTTCACTTTGCACCTGCTTGTATCTTTCCATGCTCTTCTGTTTTCATAAAGTTCATCTTTTCTTATGGCACAGTGATAATTCCATTATATTCATGTACTATAATTTTTTTTTTTAACCATTCCCCACCTACGTTATTTCTAGTTCTTTGCTACTACAAAAAATACTGCTATAAATATTCTGGTATACATGTAGCTTTTCTTTGTATCAGTGATCTCCCTGGGATATAGATCCAGCATTAGAATCTCTGGGTCAGAGTATGGGGATTTTAGTTATTTTCTTTGCACAATTCCAAATAGCTTTCTAGAATGCTTGTACCAATTCATATCTCCACCAACAGTGCTTTAAGTGTGCCCATATTCACACAATCCCTCCAACATGAACTATTTCCATTTTCAGTCATCTTTGCCAAAATGCTGCATGGTCAGTGAAACATCAAGGTTGTTTTTGATTTGCATTTCTTTAATTAATACTGATTTAGAGCAATCCTCCATGGGACTGCACAGTTTGCATTTCTTCATTTTGAGAACTATCTGTCCTATCCTCTGACTACTCATCTACTGGGGAACAAAGAAGTCACATCTTAAGAACACTGATAGGCTGGAACATGTCCAGAAGCTGTCAAGTAGGATGGTGACTGGTGGGGTTTATTATCACAGAGTACAGCAGAAAAAGCACTGGCTTAAGAATCATTAGTTTTAGGTTCAAATCTTACCTCTGTGACCTTGAACAAGTCACTTACCTCTCTTTATCTCAGTTTTCTCATGTGTAAAATGAGTATATTTGACTATATGGCCTCTCAGGTCTCTTCCAATTCCAAATATGATCATATGATCATATCATGAAGACCTATTATAGGAAGTGAGGCTATTTAGCCTGGAAAAGAGTAGACCCAGAGGAAACATATTGTGTTCAATATTAAGGGTTATCATATGGAGAAGGAATGAAATTAGCTCAGCTTGGTCTCAGAGTCCAGAACTAGAATCACTAGAAACTAGTGGACAGAGGTTTACAGAGGTAGATTTATGCTTGGCTTAAAAACATCCAAAAGGAAATGGGGCTGCTAGAGGATGGAGTCATAGGATGTCTCTGTGCCAATTGTGACAAGTTGTAAAACTTCATCAATTTATTAGTATTATTTATATAACACAAAATGATAACAATGCTTATCCTTAGTTAAGAGATACAACTTAGGAAAATTTCAAAAACTTACTTCTCAATTATGAATCACAAGACAATAGACAAAGTAAAGTGGCCCACATAATTCACAGAGAGGAAAGAAGACAACCCAGTCAACAAAAGCATTCTTTCCCCACTAACCTCTTACCACTTTGCCTTGCTTTTCTGTACTAACATCTTATTTCAGGTTATAGTTATTTCTATACATATCATATCTCCCCTACTAGATTTTATGGCAGCAGAGATCGTGTCTTATATTTGTTTCTTATTCATCACCTATTATAGTGCTTTGAAAATAACAAGAACTTAATATGTGTTGTTAAATGAATAGCCAGCATTAATCTAGGTGAAAGGTGAAAAAAGGGGTAGATTTTAAGTATTTGGGGACAAATATGAAAGGAATTGCTAAAAACACCAAGATACTATTCTAGAAATGATCAGCTACTCTCTTTTTCTATTCACCATGAAAACTAAATAATGCTTAAAAAACATTCTGTGATGCCAGTCTACAAAATCTTTTTTACCCAGCTTAAAATTCCATTAGAAGTATTTTTATTTAAAACCACTATCAACACCACCAGGATAACTGTCTAGATGGGTTAGCATTCTATGATCATTCTACGTACTGAAGAAATAGGAAGGCACATGTTAAAGATGGTAACACTGATGGGAATTTCAATCATTTCATCAACTAATAAGAGTGTAATGTGGCTGAGAAGAAAATAATAATTATTTGCTATTCCATAAATTTTGTAACAAAATGGAATTAAGCATTTTTGTTTTAATTAAATAATAAATTGTCTAAATGTGATATAAAATCTGTTCATATTATCCATGGATTTTAAATGTTAAGGTTCATATTTGACAAATTCCATGATAGTAAATGAACAACAACATTAATTAATGATTATAACCACTGAGGTTGTATCTATTTTTCCTTGGGAACTGAAAATACTTCACAAACATGACTTTAATACACTATCCTATTCCTATAAATTAAACAGTAGAACTGAACACATTTCAAATAAATAAATGTATCATCATATACTAATATTCTGAAAAATATATTTCCGATCCTTTACTAGGGCAATTGAAAATTAGGAAAGATTTAATGATCGATCAACCAACCAACAAGCATTTATTAAGAATCTACTATGTAACAAGCACTGTGTGAAGAGATGAGGAAAGCAAGATAAGATCATCCCTACCATTAAGGAATTTACACTCTTTTAGGGGAAACAAAATGTTCAAAGAGAAATAAAAACAAAGTCAATACAAGGTAATTCTAGAGGCTCTATTTTAATTTTAAAAAGCTTTATGTAGAAGGTGGGAGACTAGGGATCTTAAAAGGTAGCACTGAGGAAAGGTACTTGGAAGAAGTAGACTAGTTTGGCTAGACCACACAGAGTATAAAGAGAAGAAATACTATAGGCATGGATGATGATTCAGCACAGAAGATGGAGAAGGAACAGTCAGGAAGCAAGAGAAGAAAGGCTGGGTGCCACAGGGGAATGTGCCCTGACTACAGAGTCAGAGGACCTTGGTTCAAATTCTACTTCTGATGCTTACAACCTATATGACCTTGGGCAATTCACTTCTTTCCTGTATCTAGGGGTTTTACTCATGTTCACTCATATGTAAAATGAGGGTGTTGGCCTCTGAAGTCCCTTCCAGCACTGGATCTATAATCCTATGAGGAGAACCAAGAGAACAGCGAGGAAATCTAGCAGGAGAAGAAGGTGGTCATCAGTGCCACATGCTGCAGAGAAATCAAGAAAAAAGATGGCCACTGGATAGAGCAGTTAACAGATTATCAGTGATTTTGGAGTGAACAGTTTCAGTTGATTTATGAGGGTGGAAGCTAGATAAACTATATGACAAATTAGTTTTTTAAGCACAGATTTGTATAATATGAATGTAAAATTAACATGATAAATATGCTTCATGATAAATAAGAACCAAAACATATTTGTTACTATAACTACACTAAATACTATAAAACATTAATTTTTTTAATACTCAAAATAGCAGTGCTTTAGCTAAATTTAATGAAGAAAAACAGCAGTAGCACAGTGACGGAAAGAATCATTTAAAACACAAAGCTGTCTAAGAGCACTAGCTTTAAACTGATCCTACTATGAATAAAGAGACCACAAAACAAAGAATGAGATCTTATAGGGTTAATTTGGAAACTACAGTTGCCAACATCCTTCTTAAATAATGGATAAAGAATAATGCTAAGGCTCAAGTCTTACCTAAAGTCTTTCAAGTGACGAAACTTTCAGTGAATCTACCTTAGCATAAGGAAACCAAAGGAATAACTGATAATGCCAACCAAGCACAAATTTTACTAAGAATATTCTTACAATTTAACATTTTACGATAGTTGAAAAAACTATTACATACTAATTTCATAATCCCTATTTTTCTGTGTCTATCTTTCACCATTCCTTCACAGTCAAGACTTCAACAACAAGTCCACTAGTGACAACTTCTTTAGTTTAACTAATAGGGAGTGATTGGGATTTACCATCTATTTGTTGTCTACAGAGGAAGAAGACTCAGAACAGCATCTTTTCTCTCCTCTTTTATTCCTATACTATTACCCTACCTTCTAAGCATAGGGATAGGACTATAAAATATCAAAAGAGAACCTTTTCAATTAACCTTCAGATAAGGTCCTGTGGAAGAAGTGGCAGCTAAGTCTACACGAGGGTCAATAGAAGATGGTTAGGGTGTGAAAAAGAGAACACAAGATATACTTCTGGGGCACTAATGATTTGATCTTTTTAGGGAACACCACCATAAATAGTAGTAAAATTTCAAAGTCAGATATCTGTGACTTGTCACAAACTCATCAAAGACAAAAAAATGATAACTTAAGACTAAAAATCTGTAGCTTTATCTATGCATTTGTACAGATTTCAGTCATTATATGAGGACTACCTTTTTTGGTAGAAATTATATTTGATATTTGCTTCCTACCATAAACCATGCATTAAGGATAATAATATCCCAAGTTATACATTCCAGCTGATGTACAAGATGTATAATGATTCAAAATAAAAGTAAAAATGAGCTTTAAGAAATTTTTTCTAATGATTCAAAAGCAAATTGCATACAGTATAAGTAAGCTCTCAAATCATATTAATAAAACAAATCCTAGGTACTATATTTTCAAAAGCAAATGCACAAAATAAAGTGTTCAAAATGTTAATTTTTAATACTTTCTAAAAACAGGCAAATCCATTACTTTAATTTACATCCTGGAAAATACTTCAACGTAGCAAACATGCTTAAATATCAAGGAATGTTAACAGTTACCTTAATACCAAAGGTGAAGACAGTCATTATGATTTTAAATATGAGTGCTAAACACAGTTGCCATATAGCTGAATATACTCCAATGCCAGCTGGACGGTCAGGAATATCATCCACAATTTTACTGGCATTCATATCATTTCTGTAGTCACAGAGGGAAGAAGATTCCAGAGGTCCACAGTCTGTAAAAAGTTCTTTAATCAGTTCACTGGTATTGAGCCTTGTATATGGGTTTGGAAAGGCTATCACAGCTGTAATAGCTGCAACTATGATAACTTCTAAAACAGGATACTTCCCAAATTTTGTGGATTTGCGCCGACGACACCAGGCAATATTTGCCCGAATGAAAAATGCTCCCCAGAGGCCTCCAAAAACCCCTAGGAGAATGAAAGGAAATAGTTCAAAAAGGTACCATGGAGTGTGATATTCCACATAAAAAAGGACCAGGCGGCTATTTCCAAAAGGATTGATGGATCTCAGAACAAAGGCAGCCACTAAAGCAGCAAAAAAGGACCTCCATAAAGTTTTCAGGGGAAAATAATAACTAACCTGCAAAGAAACAAATGAAGCATTACTAGTTATTCATTTAATCAAATGTTCCTTATATTATGAAATAACTGGCAAATATCTTTCGTCTACATTTGGCTAACAAGGAGCTTATACTGTATATTTATTCTACTAGGTTAATATTCATACAATGCCTTTAAAATTATTGTCCTGAATTATTTTCCTGAAAAGTTGTATTCTAGAGTAAAAGTGCCTTCACTCTTATTCTTTGAACTACAAAATATATAAAAAAGGATTTTTAAAGTTAATTATATCTTCTAAGATCAGTGTTTCCCAAACCAATTTAGCCAAGAAATCTTTTTTGGCTCAAAATATATCAAGATGCCAGAGTTTAAATACTGATGCAGGGGATGGGGGATAAAATAACTTTAGCACAAAAAACAATAAACATAGTAAGTATTTTAACATAGCTATAAAGCTCATATTTACTCTTTCAAAGGGAAATATATCGCTAGCATTAGAATTTTCTCATGGAACCCATATCACATTGCCTGGAACACATTAACGTTTCATAGAACAGAATTTAGGAAAAGCCACTATAGCTAAAAATGAAAAAATGGGTTTTTAAAAAAACCTATTAAAGAAAAAATGTTATCTACCCAGAGAAGTTGAGTCTGTCCAGGAAACTGAAAGATAACACTACTACAAAAAAATTAAAACTGTTTTACTGACAAAATTTTTAAAAGTCAATGACAGAATTTTAAACATCACAAGAAAAATTCAAAGATATAATTTTTAACACAAATTAAAAGCAAAAATTTTCAAAACAAAAATATAAATACATTATAAGCTACAATTCAAATAACTCAAAAGGAGTAACATTTAAAACATTTTCTGAAACGTTAATTATAAATAGTAAAAATTACATCATATCAACATTTCATTTTTCCATAAGCCCAAAAGCTAATAAAAAATTTATTTAAAATCCATGAAAAGGATATCTTTATAATCATAACCTTGGGCAATCTGCCATTACACCTTTACATACCTCCTCCAGACTAAAAAGGACTCCACCAATTGGGGCACCAAAAGCTACAGATACTCCTGCTGCTGAGGCAGCCGACAGCACCTAGGGAAAACAAATCACAAAACTTTGATCTCAGGCTTTAGTATGAACCGAAATTCAGAAGAGAATCAGTATTTATTCTGATACAATACATCCTGCCTCTTCCTTAAGTTCCAAAAGGAAGTAATAATTCATTGATTTCCTGTCCTGTTCTTCTCTTCTATTTCTGATTAACAAATGTGAAGAATTTTCATGAATGATGTCATCTGTTTCCAAATGTTGTTTTGCTGAACTAATTTTTTTTTTGTCTAACCATAATAATAAAGACACATATTCTCAAATACTTGGAGAGTAAGGATGCCGCATTCCTTATCGCCTAATCAAATACCATTTGAAATGTGTGTCAACTATAGTGGGACCTATGACTCCATAATCAAGAACACCAGGCTACATGATCATCTTACTGGGGAACCTCACACTACAGTATCTATTAAACAGTAGCCCAAAATAGGGGTTAGAATAGGGACAAGACCTATGATTTCCCTGGTATAAGAAACTCCCAAGTGAGGAAATTCCCACACTATCATTACCAATAACCCTTTCTCTAAAACTTAAAAAGAGTTCTCAAAGACTTGCTTGGAACACTGAGAGGTTCAAGCAACTACCCCCAGAGTTACAGAAACAGTATACGTCAGATGGGGATCTGAACCCAGGTCTTCCTAACGTTGAAGTCAGTTTCTGTATCCACTATGTTACACTTTAGGGATAAATAAAACTTCAGGAAATGGAAGAAAATTCTGAATGATGCATACAAGTAGAGGACAAAAAGTAACAAAACATTTGTATTTTGTTAGAGAACTCACTCTGTAATTTCTTTTTGCTAAAAATTTGTCCCGCTTATTACACTTGAAAGAACATTATACCTAGTCTGCATACAAACTAAATAGAATTTGAGCTCCTTGACGGCAGGGAAGGACTATTTTACTTTTGTCTTGGTATCACTAGTGAGTAGCACAATCCCCAGGAACAGAATAGATGCTTAATGAATATTTGTGGAACGACTTATTGTATACCATGCTTACTATCACCTTACACTTAGGATAGTGGTTCAAAAGCTATACTGGAGAGCACAGGAACAAAGGGAACTCTCCACAAAATAATAAGCAATATCTACCTAAAACCTTCTGCAAGCATTATATGCAATGGAGATAAGCTAGATGCATTTCCAATAAGATCGGGGTGAAACAAGGATGTCCATTATCACCACTATTATTCAATATGGTACTAGAAATGTTAACTATGGCAATTAGACAAGATAAAGAAATTGAAGGAATTAGAATAGACAAAGAAGAAACTAAGTTATCACTCTTTGCAGATAATATGATGATATACTTAGAAAATACCAGAGATTCAAGTAAAAAACTACTTGAAATAATAAACAACTTTGGCAAACTTGCAGGTTACAAAATAAACCCACACAAATCTTCTGCATTTCTATATATTAGCAACAAAGCCCAACAGCAAGAGATAGAAAGAGAAATCCCATTTAAAGCTCGGGTAGGCACTATAAAATATTTGGGAGTTTACCTGCCAAAACAAACCCAGGGAATATATGAACACAATTACAAGACACTTTTCACACAAATAAAGTCAGATCTAAGTAAGCGGAAAAACATCAGTAGGCCGAGCCAATATGATAAAAATGACAATTCTACATAAATTAATTTACTTATTTAGTGCCATACCAATTAAACTATCAGATAATTATTTTCTAGAGCTGGAAAAAATAGTATCAAAATTCATCTGGAAGAAAAAAAGGTCCAGAATATCAAGGAGCCTAATGAAAAGAAATGCTAGGGAAGGTGGCCTAGCTCTACCAGATCTCAAATTGTATTATAAAGCAGCAATTATCAAAACCACTTGGTATTGGCTGAGAAACAGAAGGGTAGACAAGTGGAAAATGCTAGGAACTCAAGACACAGTAGACAATGAATATAGCAATCTACTGATTGATAAACTCAAGGACCCCAGGTTCTGGGATAAGAACTCACTGTTCAACAAAAATTGCTGAGAAAACTGAGTAACAACAGTGTGGTGGAAACTCAACGCCTGACACCGTACACAAGAATAAAATCCAAATAGGTACACGATCTAGGTATAAAGACTGATACTATGGACAAATTGGTGAAGCAAGGAATAGTGTATTTAGGGAAGAATTTTTGACTAAAGAAGAGATAAAAAACATTATGAAGCGCAAGATGGCTAATTCTGATTACACTAAACTGAAAAGTTTTTGCACAACCAAACTCAATGCAATCAAAATTCAAAGGGATGTAGAAAACTGGGAAAGAATTTTTACAGCTAATCTCGGGGATAAAGGCCTCATTTCTAGACTGAGTCAAATGTACAAAAATATGTCATTCCCCAATTAAAAAATGGTCAAAGGACATGAACAGGCAATTTTCAGAGAAAGAAATTAAAGATATCTATAGTCATATGAAAAAATGCTCTAAATCACTTTTGATTAAGAGACATGCAAATCAAAACGACTCTGAGGTACCACATCACACCTATCAGATTGGCTAACATGACAGAACAGGAAGATGATAAATGTTGGAGAGGATGTGGGAGAGTTGGAACACTAATACACTATTGTTGGAGCTGTGGGTTGATCCAGCCATTCTGGAGAGCAATCTGGAACTATGTCCAAAGGGCTACAAAAATGTGCATATCCTTTGATCCCAGCAATATTGCTTCTAGGAGTGTGTCCCCAAGAGATCATAAAAATGGGAAAAGGTCCCACATGTACAAAAATATTTATAGCAGCACTCTTTGTGGTGGCCAAAAACTGGAAATCAAGGGGATGCCCATCAATTAGGGAATGGTTGAACAAATCATGGTATATGAATGCAATGGAATACTATTGTGCTTTAAGAAATGATGAACAGGAAGACTTCAGAGAGGCCTGGAAAGACTTATATGATCTGATGCTGAGTGAAAGGAGCAGAACCTGGAGAACTTTGTGCACAGCAACGACCACAGTGTGGGACAGTTTTCTCTGGCAGACTTAGAACTTCATTGCAATGCAAGGACTTAAAAAAAACATTCCCAATGGTCTTGTAAGGCAAAATGTCTTCCACATCCAGAGAAAGAACTATGGAATTCAATCGCAAAATGCAGCAGATCATGTGAATTCTTCAACAGAGCATGACTATAGTGAAAATGTATTTCATAGGAATGTATGCGTAGAACCTAAACAAAATTGTTTGCCATCTCGGGGAGGGAGGGAAAAATAATAATCTAAGTTATATGGTAGTGATTGTAGAACACTGAAAATAAATAAAATTAATTTTAAAAAAAAGCTACACTGGCAGCAAAGAAAAGACCATCAAAGACCTTTCCATAAAAACCATAAACATAGACCACTGGTACAAAATCAAGATATATATGGCTTGGAAAATACTTCCACAAAAGAAATAAGTAAGAAGAGGGTTGAAACAATATTTGCATAAGTAACGAAGAATAAAAGGGAAGTGAAAAAGGCAGTTCAGCAAAACTAATCAGTAAGTCCACTAAGTCTGACATTATATTGCTGCCCTGATCATCCACTGCAGCAATGAAGGGAAAGAGCAGCATTCCTTCTCTTCTTTGGGTCCAAGTTTGGTCATTATAATTTCACAGCATTCAATTTTGACTTGGAAGATTACTGTTCTTCCCATTTACAATGCCACAGTCATGGTGTATATATTTCTCTTTTGATCTTTGTTCCTCTTTAGAGTCATTGGTCAGGGAATCATTTAAAAAAAATAAAGATAAAAATCTATGTTCCAGGCCTGGGGTACAGCCTGGTCAAAAGCACTGGGCCAGAAGACAGAATGTTTGGAACAGCAAACAGGTCCACTGGCTTGAACAAAGAGTGCATGAAAAGAAACCTGTGTGCAGTAAGCTTGGAAAGGTAGGCTAGAGTCAGATTTTGAAGAGCTTTAAAAGCCAAAGAGAGAAAATTAGCATGAGGCTGAGGCTCAAGTCCTATCCAATTCCGAGATTTTACGTATAATGAGAAGTACATAGAATTGGAAGTGAAAGGATATGGGTTCAATTACTGTCTCTGCCACTTACAAACAAGAAGACATGTTTGTTTAATCTACCTGTGCCTCAGTTTCCTCATTTGTTATACAGACAAGAATATAGGCAGAGGTGTCAGAACAAAATAAAATTAAATGTGAACATGCTTTAAAAAGTTGAAGGCAATCAGGCAAAAATCAAAGTTCTAATCAAAAAAATGTACTGCCTATTGGAAAAAAAGTAAAAAAAAAAATTTTCTATACGTTCTAACACTTTACAAAAGGATTCTAAACACTTTATAATAACTAGCAGTATAGGTTACAGACCAGGTGAACATAGGTTGTTGCTTTTTGCAAAGGGCGGTGCGAATGGTTCTGATGGTCAAAAAGGATCCTTCTTAGCACAGAATAAAAACCAAGAGGAATTTCTGTAGGACACACTCTCAGGCTTTAAGTCTAAAACTATGCAGCCAGGATGGAGGGAATTCTTGGTCCAAAGACTTCTTACAAAGATGAAAGAGATACAAGTTTGGATCTAGATCATCTCTAGAAAAGACTACCACAGAAGTCCAGGAACTATCTAGATTTTAAAGCTGAAATGTGAGAAAAGCCTCAGGAACTTTTGACTCTCTGGAGTCTGTCTTCTGACCTCACTGTTCAAGTCAACAGGCATTTATTAAGAACCTACTATGTGCCAGGCATTGAGCAAAGTTCTAAGGATAGGGGAAAAAATGGGGAAGGGGGGGAGAGAAAATATTCCCTTCCCACAAGAAGCCTCAAGTCTACTGGGGTTGGTAATATGCAAACAACTATTTACAAACAAGATACACACAAGATAAACTTGAGATAATCAACATTCAACTAGAACTGTCTTTGCAACATATGACACTGCTGATTCCTTTTGAGACACTGTTCTCTCTGGGTTCTCCTCCTACCTTTCTGATTGCTCCTTCTCCTTTGCTCAAATTTCATCCATGTCATACCCACTATGTAGGTATTCCTGAAGGCTCAGTCCTGATCCCTCTTCTCTTTTCTCTATGCAGATGATTCCCAAATCTATATCCCACCCCAGTCTTTCCACTCCTGCTTGTATTTTGAAAATGATATCCCATGGGTATCAAAATGACCAAAACAGAACTCATCATCTTTCTCCCCATACCCTCCCCTCTTCTATCATTGGCAAGGGTCATCCTTCCATGGTCACTCAGTGCATAACCTTGACATGTTTATCACCTCCACATGCACATTCACACCACGTATCTAAGCAGCTGTCTATGTTGTTTCTATCTTTACATCTCTCATATACATCCCCTTCTCTCTACTCATACAGCCACCATTCTAGATCAGGCCCTCATCACATCTTGCATATATACTACTTCAATAGCTTACTAATTTATCCCTCCTCCACACAGCTGTCAAAGTGAGTTCCCAAAGCATAAGTCTAACGACATCACTTCCCCCTAATCAATAAACTCCAATATCAAATTCCCTGTTATGTCCAAAATAAAGTATGAAGGCTTTTATTGGGCAGTGAAAGACTTCATAACCTATTTCCAGTCTTCTTACGCTTTATCCTCCTCCACACAATTTATAATCTATGAAAATAGTTTATTTACTATAAATAGCAATCTTTGACATTTGCTCCACTCAGCAAAATCTTTTACTGAAATCTCACTGGAATAAAAAAAAGATTTTTCTACCAAATGAATAAGTAAAATACTTACCTCTCTTTTTTTAGCTTCATTTGTGCTGTACTTTGGAAAGAGGTAGGAAAAAATGTTTCCACAGCAACAAGCGACATGAACCAGAGGACCTTCTTTCCCTAAACTCAAACCTGATGCTACTGCCAGCACTAATGTAACGGTTTTAATCATTAAAGTCCATTTTCCCAAGTAACCTCTAATGATGAATCCACTCAAAATTGTTTTAATCTATAAGAAAAAAATTAAACTTAATTTTATTTCAGAAACTTTTTGCTTTACTTCTAATAAATTATGTTAAATATTTTTCAGACTATATTTCATATTCTAGTACCTTTATCATTGTTATATAAATTACAACATATTATAATTCCTTACCAAGATAGCAACTATTTTGAGATGATATTGCAAAGAACAAATATGAAAATCTATAGTAAAGTGACACAATACCCTCAATGTCAAGAAAATTTTGTAAAACTACAATAATGTTAGTTCAGATATCTCTCACATCAATAAATTACACTTAAAATATTTCTGAAAGTTTGTCAAGAGGTAAGTTTAAGGTGTCTCCCCCGCTTAGGAAATAAAAACATTTATAGAAAGTTTAGTCGTAAATACATGCAGAACCTTTACAACAATGCTGATGAAAAGTGACATAAAAGCGTTGGCTATTGACATATTTTTATTAAATTCTAGTTTAATGTGCAATTTTATAAATAGCAGCAAGCACAGTGTGGACAAGGTTTCTTATTTCTCTGATCCAAATACTGATTAAGTTAAAAGAAGGAATCCATGTTATTTCACGTTACTAAGCAAAATTAAGTTGTTGGATTTTTTTTAATTGCCTCAAATAACTCTGGATTATAACAAGGAGCAATTGCTCTATCACTGCTTAAAAAAAAAAATTAAAATAAAAAAAAAATTCTTAGTCATCACAGTTCAACACCAAAAATGATCAGAAGTCTAAATAGTAAATAATGACTACTTTAAAGATTCTTTCAATAATGTCTAACAATCATCTTATTTTTTTTTAATTCTCTATATAAACTTGTATTTAGTAAATCATTTTCTAACAGACCTAATTTTCTTTTCATTTTCAAAAAGGTAAGAAGATATCTATCCTAACATTTATCTATCCTAAAATTTAATTACTAAATTTTTAATGCTATTAAATTTTTCACATCTTACCTCTGGAATTCCAGAGCCACAGGCATATGGAGCAAATACCTTCACCAGGGAAACAGCTAGAAAGGCAAAACTCAGAGCCCAGAAAATGTACATTATGTAGTTCATTATGTAAGAGCCTGGACCCTAAAAAAAATCGAAATAAATCAGTATTTGCTAAATTTTAAAATACATAGCATCCATTAACTTTACAAGTGCTTGTAGCATAAGAAAAGCATATTGGATTTGGAAAATGACTCTGTTAAAGTAGTTTTTAAAAGGAATATGTATTCATAATACCAAGATACCTGAGTCAATTTCTCTTAGGTTTCCTTTCTTCAGTCCTACTACTACAAAGACAGGTGTTCTACACAATGCCTAACACACAGACACACACACAGATACACACACACACACACCCATTCAAAAGAAACAGGTAAATAACTTACTGTACTACTATAGTTCATTATATATGTAAATCATAGTGTTGGTATCGTTAATTAATTATAACTCCTGGTTTAAATACAAATTCATTTAGTCAGGCCAAGTAAAGAGCAGCTATTCTACAGCAATAATTGCACTGATGGTCATAGCATCATTTTAATTTTAACACATGTGCAATAACAAAAGCCTATTTTAAACATATATACCTATGTTTACATACATAGTATTTTAACTGTTAACTTTGTTCTTTATTATACAATACCAGTAAGTATTAAATTCTTTAATCATAGCAATTGATTGACCCTTCTCCCCTACTTCCAAAAAAAAAAATTTCCTGAATATTTCTTAGAGGAATTTTAATTATTCTACCCACTTTTTTTCTGGCTGACTCAGTCTCTCCTTAAACTATTTTTAGCAATTTTAATGATGCAGTATTAAAAGTAATTAAAACTGAAACTTCACAGATTATATTGTAAATATTCTCATGTGTGGTGCCTTCAATTGTTATTTCTTCCTGAGACAGAATAATTTACCTCTGCTTGACCAATGATTAATTCTGCCCATGTTTTCCACTGTGGACATTTGTCTCTCTCTTCAAATGTTGTTTCATTTGATCCCCAACAACACTGTTCATGGTTGTACCACAATGCACTGAGGCAAATTCCCTCTTTTAAGTCGGTCATCCAGTCTGCAGCAATGTCTATTAATCCAGCCAATGCCCCTGTTAGTCAAAAAAGTATTAATTCATTCAACAAATGTTTACTCAACACCTATTTGCAGGGCACTATGTCCAGTTTTGCTCCTTATTGTTTTTTTTTTATTCTGTATTCCTGATTGGATTTAATGACTGAATGCTTAATATTTTACAACTCAAATGTTTAGCTGTCTTTCATATATAAGCATCTTTGTGCTCAATTACCAAATAGGTTTGAAAGTTCAAAATGGAGTATATTCTGATTTCCATCTGTACTTTTTAAAGAAAAATTGGTCCAACAACAATGATTTTAACTTTATGTGACAAAATTTTGCTGGGGGACACGATTATTTTTGAATTTAAAAATTCAGGCAACCATTTTTCTCAGTTCTCAACTGCACAGGAACCTGATACTCAAATTTCTAACATAGAGCTACAATTGTCATATATTTATAACTTCATGATAAATTCTATTTCTTGACTGAAATTATTCACTTGTTTACAGATCTATACCTTTTCACATCTTTCATATATATATATATATATATATATATATAGAGAGAGAGAGAGAGAGAGAGAGAGAGAGAGAGAGAGAGAGAGAGAGAGGGAGGGAGGGAGGGAGGGAGGGAGGGAGGGAGGGAGGGAGAGAGAGAGAGAGAGAGAGAGAGAGAGAGAGAGAGAGAGAGAGAGAGAGGTAGATATATAGATATATAGATATAAAATCCGCTTTCCAAAAACCAAGAGGAAAAAAGAGCTACTGTTTGTCAGGCCTCAGGTGCACAAGACCACCAAATTTCTGACATTGCAAGATATGAATTTCCAATCTCCTATAAATTCCACATTCATAAAAGTTAGATTATCTCTCATCTTTAATTAGCCTTTTTTGGTCTCCTTGGTGTGGCAACTGCTTCATAGCAATTAATATTAACAATCCATCTGGAAATCTTCCTCTACTTCTGATTTTCTACACTAATAAAGTATTAAGTAGATCAGGTTGAATCTGCTGCAATTGTATGCCATATTGCTTTCCAATTCTTCCTGAAAAAAATGCTCAAGATATTACAGCAACAGACTTCTTAGTAGTCTATTAGCTATCAGCCTCTGTTCTTTTTTTTTCTAGATTTTGATATATATTTCCAAGATTTTTCATCATCTTCCAGAACTCATTCCTTGCAAAAGATGGTGGCACAGAAGCTACAATTATTTTTATGGTGACTGATTTCCTTTTGCTCATCATTACCAATGCAAAATAACCAAGTATACCAAGAGTTTAAGGAAATAATGTTTCTTGTTGCCTTTGGACACAAAATGATGCCAATTTCTTTATTTGGCCTTCAGGAAAAAAATCTGTGAACATCCTTCCATTTAGAAGCAATTTCCTTAAATCTTCTGGTTTGTAAGATTGGCAACATCAATATGATTCAATTCTGTTTGTAATGTTGTCTCCTTGGTCACTAGACAGGGATTTCACATTTAGAATACTAACAACTTAGTTAATGTTTTAGACTACCTAAAAATTCCCCAACATGTTGGGTGGACCCCCTGTGAAGTACTTCTAAGTCTCTCAAAAAATGGGATGTGTGGAATATAATATATACTATTAAAATAATCTTCTGCATCAATGAAATTACAAGTCCATTAAAAATTAGAGCATAAATATAATAAGCTTCAATTATACAAAAATGTAGTAATGACTATTCTTAAGCCTTATTGGGACAATCAAAGAAAAAACATTTGAATTTTGTACACTAAAGAATAGTGATGCTATGATTTTTAAAATAAAAATTTTAAGAAAAATATTCCAGTGATTTATATATTGACTTTTGCATTAGAATCACTGAATATCCTTATACATAATTAAAACACATATTAAATATCTTTTTTAGAACGTGAATAATATGGTAGTCTTAATTTAAATGATCAGCAGCTGATTCCTTATAAGTGCAGTAAAAGTATTCGATTTAAAAGAGAAAAATGTTTATAACATTTACTAGTCAATGAAAATGTCAGGAAAGTATTTCTATTTCCAAAATGTAGAAAAGTCTTTCTAAAAATATTTTTACCTGATGCCAATCCTGTTAGCGTTACTACTAGCCATCCCGACCAAGCGTCATACAAACTTTTTGTCATTTCCCATGCTGATTCTTTCTTTTTGCTGTTAATCTGAAATTAAAAATGTTGAAATCAAAATAAAAATCTGAAAGTACATTTTTCATCACTGAAAAAGCAAATGGGAAGAAAAGAAATCTATCATGTGGAGTGTCAAACTTTGCAAACTAGAACACACACATACACTCTCTCTGAATCTGCCTGTCTATCTGTCTTTCTCTCTCTCTCTCTCTCTCTCTCTCTCTCTCTCTCACACACACACACACACACACACACACACACACACACACACACACACACAACAGTCATACACTCATCTTTCCTGGACCATTGTACATGTGCAATAATATTATCTTCAAGTATGAAGGTTAAGCCATCTATATTTCAGAATACATCTCTTAGATGGCAAGAACTGTATCATTTGCCTCTCTGTATCCCTACCCCTTACCCCTGATAAATGTTTGTGAAGTTAGAACCTCTAAATATGTAGTGTCATTGAAACCAAATTCTGTGTTAATATTTTTGTTCTCAAATTAATCATTTAGCTATGATAGCGATGGTCTTCACTGGCTATTAGTATATAAATAGGATATTTTTGATACAACCCAAATGACAAATTATACATATATGTACTTCTTATTTTTGCAGCCAATCAGAATAAAATTTTAGAGCTGGGAAGGACCAGAGACTGTCTGGTGTGTATGTGTGTCTAAATATTTGTCTTTTCTAATTTAAGAAGTGAGGATGGCATTGACTGGTACTGGAAGTACCTCAATATAACAAACAATGTGGTTTAGACTAGAGCAGTAAGTAATGTAGATACCTTCATAAAATAATCATAAAAACATAAGGTCAGCCTGCTCTCAATGGTTAATAAAAATTAAACCTGGACTAACTGCTAAGCTACCAGTGGGAATATGTGGACAGTTAAAATACATGAAAAAGGATTCGGCCAACCTTCTTTACATTTCCACATAATAGTGAGCTTTGTATGATGGGAGGAAGGTAACTTCTATATCCTTTGGGCGTGAAGTGAAGGAAGTGTAACTACAAGCTGAAGTTCCAGTCCATGTTCCATCCTGCTTTAATAGGGAGAAGCTTGCTTTTTCCTCTCAAAAGAATACCAACACCATTGACACTTATGTTGCTATAGCCAGAAATTGATCCAATCATCTTTTGTTCTGCTAGAATTGAATAAGCTGGAAATTAAGCCACTGCAAAGCCAGACGTATATCAGAGAAATTTAGCCTCAAATTATTTCACTGTGGTAATGTTTATGTAGCTGGATTTCACTAGCTTTCTTTAATGCTCTTGTAATTTTATTTTAAGCTAAATAGGACCAGCAGAAAACAGAGGACTGCGAAAGTTGAATGGAGTTACTGCCATCCCTGCTACTAAGAAGTACCTAAATGGTACACTGTATAGAGTGGAGTCAGGAAGATCTAAATTCAAATACAGGTTGTGTGACTCTGGTCAAGTCACTTAACCTGCCTGCCTCAGTTTATTCTTCTGTTAAATAGTGACAAGAGCATTTACTTTCCCGAGTCATAAAGATAAAATGAGATAATGCTTGTGAAGCACTTCATAAATCTTAAGCACTACATTAGTGCTATTATTTTATTGTTGTTAATCATTACACCAAATACTACTGAGAATTTAAGACAGAGCATTTCTGAGCATTGTTCCCTAATGTACTATGCTGCTTTCTTTACTTAGTAAGAGAAAATTATATTGTTTAATTAAATATTAATTACTTATGGACTGTATCTAAATTGTTATATTTATGTAGCATCTATCATAACAATTCAAACAATTCAGTATCTACCTTGAATACATTTTGAAAACAGAAATTATTTCCCCCTCAAAAGCTGCAAGGAGTACTCTTTTTCTACAACCATATTCTCTTAGTAATTATATACTGAATCTATGAGAGTGCATTTTATCTATATTATAGTGATATTTATCTAAGATACCGATAACATTTGTGTACCTTTTTCTTGCTACATATGATTTTAGAACCCTGTTTTGGGTGGAAACTTCTTTCTGATAACACCCATTTTCTGGTGTTTCAAAGGCAAGCATGAACCAAAATGGCAAATTAGCTCTATAAATAACACTCCAATTCCAAATCTAAATAACCATTTTACAGATACATGACACATGTGGCTTACAAGTAACCTAAGGGAAAATGGATAGAGACCCAGTAGGCACAAGTAAGCTGCAGCAAATTACCAGCAGTCCAAGAGGAGCAGCATAAAATACTTGATAACATGAAGTAATAAAAAACGAGAAGTAATAAATAAGTGGATGGAATAATACTCCACCTCATCCCATCCCAATGAACTACAGAATCAGAGAATGACAAGGAATAGGGTTTGATCTTCATACTCATGGCAGAGTATCTACACAGATGAAGTCTCAAGTCTATAAAAGCACAGCAAGTAATAGCCATATTATATCCTCAAAGTACCTATTTTCCTTTATTGATAAATTGATTTTAGGCATTGTCAGTGCCTTAAAGAATTTTGTGTCATACAAAACTATGTTAGAAAGGAGTTACAAATTCCATTTTGTTTGAAAAACTTGTCCTAAAATGATGTTATAGCAGCAGAACATGAGCAAAATTAATTATATTAGAAAGAAAAGGAAAAGTCACAACTTGCTTAAAATATAACTGACCAATGTCAGTGGCTAAAAATGTAATATTAAATATTCAAAGTAAGCTCATTTTAAACACATTTTCCCAAAAGCTTTACATTATTATAAATGGTATCACATACCCGCCTATGCCTTTCTCTGTCTTTACATTTTTCTCTAACCCAATCAATGGTGTGGAAGTCATCATATGTACCAACACCCGGAATGGGTTCATCCAGAAGATCCAATAAGTGTGTTGAACTATTAATGCTTCCTCCATTTGTCATTGTATAATGTGTACCTAGGGAGAAAAAAGAATGAAAAGTAATTGTTTAGTCAGAGATGATAACAACCTATGAAATCTGCTTATAAGCTTACTCATGAACAAACTGATATTATAAAGTTTTGGAGTGTTTGTGGCTGTTTTGAAGGGGTGGAGGATTTGATCATACTGATGATTTCACTGGCACAGAGAACTTCCTGACTGATGCAGATAGTCACCTCTTTATCTGGGTCACTGACAGGGCTAAGGGACTTTTCCAGGACCAGGATTAACATATGACACAGAGGTGAACCAAGACCTTCCTGATACACTATACCATGTTGCCTCTCTGCTTAGTTGACATTATTTCAATTGTTGTCCTTCTAGTACTTAAAACTCTGATCAGAACTAAGTAGATTAGAAACAAACCCCACAATGAAAAAATAATCAATACCTTCTGGTAAGAGTTGACAGCATGAGCTCCCTCATGTAAAAATGTGTGCGCATATTTTACATCTGAAAACCTCACAGAATTTTTTCTCCTCTAAATACTTTGAATTTATAATTTATTAAGAAGCAATATGAAAAACATAAAGATGTATAAAAAAATTTATGTACTTAAGGAGCTTATAATCCAGTTGGGAAGGTGAGAAATATTCATTTTAAGGGTACCCAATATCACAAAGCAATAAATAGCAAGTGTTTCAAAGGGGATACAGGATACTGCCTGTCAAAGGAGGACAAGAGCTCTGTATGCTGGGGAAAAACCAAGAAAGGAGAGTTTGTGCTAAGCCTTAAAGGACAGAGAATATTCTTTTTTTTTTTCCTTTAGTTTATAGCATTCAGTTCCACAAGCTTTTAGTTTTAATTTTCTCCCCTTCATGCCCTCCTCCCTCCCCAAGACAGCATGCAATCTGATACAGGCTCTACAATATACATTCATATTAAACATATTTTCACATTAGTCATGTTGAAAAGAAGAATTATAACCACTGGAATGAACCATGAAAAAGAAGAAACAAAAAAGAGAGAGCAAATAGAATGCTTTGATCTGCATTCAGACTTTGTAATTCTTTCTCTGGATGTGGATAGCATTTTCCATCATGAGCCTTTTGGAGTTGTCTTAGAACCTTAGTCATCACACAATGAGACTGTAACTGTGTACAATGTTCTTTCTCCGGGTTCTGCTCCCCTCGCTCAGCATCAGCTCATATAAGTCTTTCCAGGTTTTTCTGAAGATAAAGAATATTTTTATGGGAAAAATGAAATGGAAAATGTACTATGAAAGTGGAAACGACATGTTATGAAGACAGAAATCCACAAACCATGTTTGGTAAAATATTAACCAATCTAGCCAAATGAGACCCTTCCTGTTGGTCAGCTTGTGACAAAATTCCCTTCTTCCCTATGTTTCATATTGTATCTTCTGTCTATGCTGCAC
This sequence comes from Notamacropus eugenii, assembly GCF_028372415.1. Lineage (NCBI taxonomy): Eukaryota > Metazoa > Chordata > Mammalia > Diprotodontia > Macropodidae > Notamacropus > Notamacropus eugenii. The sequence goes on along the minus strand of NC_092878.1, from coordinate 82,658,848 downwards.
ATAAGGAAAAGTGGTAGGTCAATAGGAATATGAATATGTAATTTAAATGTGTAATTTTCCCTTCTTCTGAATGCGTATGCCATGTATCTCACTTTTATACTTTTAAACAGAATTAGAAAAACTAACAAAATTACCATGTGGTTTCTATATACATGGAATGTCAAACTGTAATTCATTTAAATGATTTTTTGCTTTTTTTCACTGCCGAGACAAAAATATATGTATAATAGATATACGATTGGATTTTTACATCCTTTAAGACCTTTCATATCGAACTCATATCAGTATATTATTTTCACTTCCTAAGAAAACCCAAACACTAGATAATTCTCCCTGTAACAAGGAAAAAGTTTTAAAAGAGCAAAATTAACAATGACAGTATCTGACAACATATTTAGCACCTGTATTTTACCTCTCCTCTTCTACTGCTAACAGGAAATGTGTTTCATTATCAGTTCTCTGGATTGGTCACTGCATTTAATTTGAATTGTGATGTCTTGTAGTGCTCATTTCATTACTACTGTAATTATTATGCATACTGTTTTCTTGATCTAACTTCCTTGACTCTGAGTTTGTCACAGTTACTGTTTATTATACACTATGGCACAATAATATTTCATTATATTAATAAATCAATTTATTAGGCTATTCCCCTATCAATGAGTACCCAATTTATTCCCAAGTTTACGCTACTATGTAAGATGTTAATATAAAAATTCTGCTATTTAAAACACTTTTATTTCTTTTTACTTCCTTAAGTCCTGTAGTGGGATCACTACATGAAAGAATATGAAGTATTAATCATTTTCTCAATAATTGCAAATTGTTTTCCAAAAAAACACTGAAACAATTCAGATTCCCCAATAAGTATTAGTAGACTTATCTTTCCACAGCTGTTCCAACACGATTTCCAACTTTTATCATCTTTATCACTTTGATGAGTGTCAAGTAAAAGCCCAGAGGTATTTTATTTTGCATTCTGGTTATTATTAGTTATTTGGAGCATATTTCACAGAATTATGATTAACTGCTCTTTCAAAAACTTGGATGGTTTCAGACAGCATCTGGTCCTTTGATCACTTATATACTGAGGAAGGGCTCTTGGCTCTATCTAAGCTATACAGGAAGTAATCAACATAGGGAAGGCAACAGAATTAAGGGGGATTAGAGAAAGCTTCCAGTAAAAGAACTATAATTGCAACAGAGATATAAATACAAATACTACAAAAACAAACTCTATAAGAGCATTTAAAACTCATCATAGAAAAAACTGCTGCCCATAAGTGACCAGGTAAAAGAGTGATTCATAATTTAAGAACAATATTTTTAACAGATATTGCCATACCAAATCTCATAACCTCCAAACTACAAAGAATTAAAAGTTCTCAAATTATAAAGACTTAGCACAAGAAATCAAAACTATGCAGAAAAAAGATAAAGTACATATACTTAACATTCAGTGTGCTACAAAAGTTATTCAGAAGATTCTTTCAGTGAACAGAAATGGTTGGATCCCAATGTTTACTTTACAATAAAAGAGCAATTATTTTATCCATCTATACAACAGTTTGCTGATCATTAAACATAAAACAGTGGTAGGATAGTGACCAAACCCTAGACTGTTTCTGTGTGAACTCTAACAAATATAAAATGAAGAAAATAATAATGACTATTCAATAAGAAAAAGACAGAACTAAAATGTGGATAGAATAATCAGTGTACCGTGTGACATACCAGGGATTTTATCTAAGGTCTACAGGACAAATAAATCATATAAATAAGCAAATGATAATCAACTAAAGATTATGTAACCAACTACAGTTTATATGCGTTTATACCATACCGATAAAAGCCATTACAATTACTGTTATGATAAATGTTGAAATATAGCTCCTAGAAACAGAAAATCTTTTTAAAGTGATGTTGGTTAGAATACAGTTTCAAATGAAAAAGTCATAAAGATCATCTAGTTATAAAGAATCCTGAAATACTCATAAATGAATTTACATTTCACATTTAAAGCAAACAAATGCTATTGTAGACTTCAAAAAAGAGCAGAAATATAACATGAACAGTCAAACTATTCACATTATTATGTGGAAATGGATTGCGGATATAAAAAAAAAATGTTGCAAAGAGAAAGTTACTACATCCAAAAGGGAACAGAGATGAGGACCTGGATTAGAACTGACAGTTATATTTGAACATCTAACAGATATTCAAAACAGTGGCAAAGGGCGAACACTGCAAGGCTGAAAATCCAGATTCAGGTTTTCATCTCAGCTCTGCCACTAATTGTATGATCTTGAGCACACACAATCTCTCTGGATCTCAGTTTCTTTGTGTGTTAAATGAGGGGATTGGGTTAGATGTTGTCTAAAGCTCCTTCCTGTTCTAAAATTCTAATGTTTTGATAATAACTAAAACAAAGCAACTGGCAAGATTCTTTGAGTACTTGGATATGGGAATAAATGAGATGAGTCCTAGCAACATGGGAAATGGAAATACACTGATGGGAATAATAATGGGTAAATTTTATAAAAATACAAGATAGGAACTTTAAAAATTTGTTGTCTAAAATAACTTGATTTCACAAAGATATCTAAAAACTAATATAGTTATCTAACAATCTTCTTTAAAATTCAAATTTATTAAATTGCACAATACCCATTAGTTTATATAGACCTAGAGTCAGAAGTTCAGCTTCCTCACGTTACAATAAGAGAAACTGAAGCCCAAGAAAGATTTGCTAAAAGCCACAAAGTATTAGAGGTGAAATTTGAACTCAGTTACTCTATCCTATCATACAGCCTCTTCCTCCAAAGAAACAGATAGCAACTGATGCCATGAACCTCCCCATCCCAAGTGACTCTCCTAAGACCTTCCAAGAGCTACTGATGCCATGAGCCACCTCATCCCAAGTGACTCTCCCTAAGACCTGCCAAGAGCTATACCACTCCCTGCCAAACAGCTTCTTTTACTACTGGGTAGCTCAAAAAGCTGACACTTTTTTCTTATCAAGCTTCAATTTGCATTTCTACACTTCTACCCACTACTCCAAGTTCTGCCTTCTGGAGCCCAAGAAAGTGAAATCTCATTCCTCCTTTGATTGAAAACATTCCAAATATTTAAAGATCACTATCATGTTTCCTATTCCTCCAACTAAACACTATTTTTTCAATCTATCTCCATAAGAAATTGAGGCCCTTCAAGATCCTCATACCTTTCTTCTGGACTCTCCCTGGCTTCTCTCTATCCCTCCTAAAATATGGCCCCATATATTCTACATACAGACTGACATGGGTAGAATATAGCAGGACCACCTTATTCTTAGAAAATAAGTCTCCCAAAGCAGTCCAAGATGGCATTGTTTTCTTCTGTCATATCACACTGCTGACACACAGCAAGCTTGATATCCACCAAAATTCTTATATGTTTTACAAAAAGGTCTCTAACCAGGTTCATACCAAAGATGGTCTTTCAGTTTGAAGGCTAAGTCATATCTTCAAAAATGTCAGATGTTAAAAAAAGACCTACGCACACACATCTCCTTTGTCCACAGTGCCCAATACAACAATTAATAATATTCTATAATGAGAAAGTATAATGCACTACATAACGATTAAAGGGAAAAGGACAGCCCTATCTTTCCAAATAGTATAAACTTTAAGGGGAAAAGATTTGTTTATTTAGCATGATGGAAACAGACAAAAGAATTATACAAGGAACAAAAGGAGTAATAAAATGGGACTAACATGAATGGCAAACCCATTTTCTTTCAATAAGCATTATTCTCAGACCTCTAATGCTTGTAGAAAAGGAGACAGGAGAAAGGAAAACTAGTTCAAATGGTAAATACCACCCCCCCCCCACGCCCCACACACACACAGCTGAACTCTTACAATGACTGAATCACAGTTTTTCATACAGTTGCACATGATACACACTTTGATGATACTTTAATCCTTCATTTGGCACCTCCTCCATAAATAAAGAGTATCAATGTTCTCTTTCCAAGTGTAACTCTTGTTCACAACTTCCCCTAATTCTTCCACTGAGGGTACCACCAAAATGTTTGGGGAATTTTTCTATATTTCTTGATATAGAACAAATTCTACTAAAATGCATACCTTCTATAAATTAGTCTGGCTCACCTTCTTTAATGATCATATATCTTTCCAGTGCTATCATTTATGCAGCTTCTCTTGCACAATTCTTTATTGATAATGTGTTATATATAGCCTACTCATGCTCACCACACATCACTCTACTGTCCTTTGTGTGATCTTCAACTTTATTCTGTGGCATTCCATGATTCCTAGTCATACAGCATCATCTGAAGAATACTTATCATTGTAAAAAAAGATAAGCCTCAGTTTAATGGAAAATATTCAGGGTCTATAAAAGTACTAGATAATTTTTCAAAGGTTAGATCTAGTCTACACTCTTTTCAATCCTGATTCTTCAACATTACATGTCAGAATAAGAACTTAATTTTAAGACTAAGTAGTAACTGAAATCTTAAAATGGTTAAATTTGAAAATGTTTAATTTATACACAAATTTCAAGATAACAAAAAAGACTGAAATCCTTGCCAATAGATCCTCTTAAACTTAGATAAGAGGCTCGCAACCTGAAGCCTGTGAACTGGTGTTTTTTGCAAATATTTTAATAACTATATTTCAATATAAGTGGTTTCCTTTGTAATTCTACATATTTTTTCAATGTACTTGAAAACAGAATTCTCAGGTGATCCAAAGGCTTTTTGAGACTGTCAAAGGGGCCCTGAAACAAAAAAACCAACTTAAGAATCCCCAGCCTATTTCTTTTATTCAAATTTATTTCATATTAATGGCCAAGCAGACAGTTACAAAAATACTACAAAGACTGAATGGTATAACAAAGCTTAGTTAAAGGATCATCTGATCAGTTAATTATAACCATTATATTTATGTAATATTTATTGCCAGAAATTGAACTGATAGAAAGGGAGCAAACATCTCACTGTGATCCCAAATAATTTAGCAACTGTTGAAAGGGTGCACAACAACTGAAAATGTTTCTTCCCAGAACATCTGAGATAAAAATATCAAAAAATTACGGGATAGTCTTACCAGCAATGTTTGCCAAGATATGAAGATTCATTTCCCTGTGAGTAGGATTAAAGGAAGCAAATCAGATGTTCTATCAGTACTACAGTCTCCCATATTACCATCCATTTTGCTCATAATACTTATAGATAGCATCTTATATTGTAACAAAATAAGTTTTTATTGAAGAGCAATCACCTAAATAACTAAGCTGTTACTTTTTAAAATAACAGTAATTAAACTGAATAAGCAATGTACTATATCAACAGATAATTTGAAATGGATAGCTTTCAATATATTTCCAGTGATGACCCTAGACACAAAACTTAAATAAAAGGGGTATCATCAAAGAAACATGATAACAAAATGAAATGGAAACATAGGGAGAGAAGGCAAGACAGGCATAATACCTAACAAATAAAAAAAGACCCAGAAGACAGCTTCCACCTCATTGGGTTGGTCCTCTATAAGGGACCTATGGAAGACCACAGATAGACAAGAATCACAGAAAATGAGAGGAGATGGATGAGTTAGGGTCTGTATGATAGAAAGCATAGCATATAGCCATCTAAAGAGATCATAAATCTACTAAAACATTTAAGTATCAATAATTAATTATTTAATAACTAAATTGCTTTCTCTACTCTCAGAAGAAAAAACCTGTGACCCAGGAGCCATTTACATTTTCTGAGATGAGGCAAATTTGCCTCTATTACCAATTACATTTCAAGAATAAAAAATGCATCTTACCTTGCCAAGGGCAGAGCTCTAAGAAGCTAATAACTATCCAGAACAATATTTGTAAAACATTTATTCTGCATGTCTATAAGATTTAAACACTTGAAATTATAGAAGGTTTTTTTGTGTGTCTTTTCCTGATAGTTAATAACTTCAACTTTGAAAAAGCTCACAGGAATTTCACAGATTTAACAAAGAAAAAAAAATACATTCGATGAATTCTGATGAATTAATCTATTAGTACAGTGCTAAAAATTTCAAATTTATTAAAGTTTAATAAAGCTGATAATTTTGATAGAAGGAATAAATATATAGTAACAAGGGCTGTCTCCAATATAAAGTCATTCACAAAATCTCTGACAGTGAATACCTTTGGTGAGTATACAGTCCCCTGTTTCTATGACCTTTTGTTGTAGAAAGTCTTCTGGCTGAAGAAAATTATTTATACAGGAGATATGTCGAGTCTCTAAATTCATTCCTTCTAATTGTACCAAAATGGTCAGCTAGGTTAGTGGTATTGATGATTGATGGGGTATTCCAGTCATGGTCCTAAGATCATGTCTTGGGAAGCCTCCCAATTTCTTAACAGGCCTGTACTGCAAGAAAATTTTCTCTTGTTACAGAACACATTCTCTTATGTGTTCTTTTTTGTGACAGAGGGATGCCTGGCTCAAGTATTTTTGTCCCTGACTAATCCAAGAATTCTCTCTCCCTCTTGGCATCAGATCCTCATCTATGCCTCTGACAATTCCCTCAATGTCCAGTATACTCCCTACACATTCCCATCCATAACTCCCAAAGACACCTAAAGCCCTCAGATTACATAAGTAGTATCCCTGGCATTCCTTTCCCATGCCCCTTTTCCTTATAAACCCCAAAACCACTCAGTCTCTTGCAGGTTCCCTTAAGGACCCATGCCCACTTTTGCTAAAGCTTTTTTTTGCCACTTGACTAAGAGAAGGCTTGAGTATGTGAACTCATTCCAGGAGAACCTGCCTTGGCATTCTTGGGTACAAGCACCCCAAAAACATTTTCAGTATCTAACTCAAGCAGAAACTACAAGCCACATTATAACTAAGAAAATTGCATATTAACATCATCTATGTTTTATTGTACTTTTATTCTTTTATTACATATTTCCCAATTACATTTTAACTGGGTTACATTTGGAAGTGTTATGGGATGTGCTCCTATGTCTGACACCTCTGAGTTACGTATTTGGAAAGACAGCAGTATCTTCAATAGTAATAGGGAAGTTGTGAAGGAGGGAAAACAATGAGTTTTTTTTTTTGGATGTGTTGTATTTAAGACATCTACATGACATCCAGTTCAAAAGATCCAGGCAATTACTATCCAAAGTTCAAAAGTTATAAGAAAGTTTGAGTCTGGATAAATAGATATGAAAATCATCTGCAAAAAGGTGATAAATGAATTCACAGGAGTTAATGAGATCACACAACCAGAGCAGAGGTTCTTTGCTATCCATCTTATGGACATCCAAGGGATCTGTGAACTCAGGCAGGTAAAGAATTTTTTATTTCAATGTGCTTGGTTTCCTGTGTAAATCCTATGTATTATGTACATAAATCCCATGTATTTTACAGATTTTAAAATGTTATTTTAAGACGGGACCATTAGGTTTCAGGAAACTGCTAAAAAGGTCCAGGACACACAAAAAGTTAAGATCCCCTAATATAAAAGAAGACCAAGGACAAACCTTTGTGGAACATCCATAGTAAATGGATGTGACTCCAATGAAGATTCAGCAAAGAAAATTCAGGAGGTATGGTCAGAAAGGTTGAAGGAAAACCAGGAGAGAACAGTGTCACAAAAACTCAGAAAGGAGAGAATATCTTAGAGAAGAGGGTAGTCAATAGTGCCAAAAGATGAAGAGAAGTAACTTATATTCTAATAAGAAAGGACAAAACATAGTGGGAAAGGGTGGTCAGAAGAGAGAGTGTAATCCTAGTATGAGCCTTCTCTACATCTTTTGAGATAAGAACTAAGAAAATGTCATTAGATTTGGCAATCAGGAGATCATTTAGCAACTTTGGAGAGAGCTAAAGGGCAGGTGGTGGGAGTAATAAAAGAATGGGGTTTAACAAGTGGTGAGCATCAATGGGAACCTGGGGGCAATGTATTCGAAAGTAAAAGGCAGCGAAGAGCTGGACTGGTTAACTATAGGGCCAAAACTGGGAAGGGAGACAAGGGAGATTAGGACAGCTGTGATAGTCTAGAACAAGGTCAGGGAACCTGTGGCCTTAAGACTACATGGGGTCTTCTAGATCTTCAAATGTGACCTTTTAACTGAATCCAAGTTTTACAGAACAAATCCTTTTTATTAAGGGTATTATGTTCTGTCAAGTTCAGATTCTGTCAAAGGGCCACACTTGAGGACCTAGAGGGCCATATGTGGCCTTGAGGCTTCAGGTTCCCCACCCCTGGTCTAGAAGAACATAGTCTACAATATAATCTACAGTCTTCATTTCCTACCACACATCTGTAAACTCCAAGGAATTACTATTCTTGTTACTAGACTTAATTCTGGGCTGTTGGGGGTGTAAGCTCAGTTTTCACGTGAACAGTCTCAGGCAGGTAAAAGTGAGGACTTCTAAACCTCATAGTTCTCATGAGGCCTCCCAGGGAACAGCTGGGGACTGAGGTGTGAAACACAAACTGTCTTGTGTTTTTCTACCTCTTCTCAGTGGGAAACTTGCTGGGGAGAGCATCTCACCCTTGAGATTGGTCCATGGTCTGAGCACACCTGCTGTTAATTAGCTAGGGGCTGAGAGCACACACGGTATTCACCTGCAAACTATGCGGCTGGGAGAGCTTAAGTAGGGACAGGAAAGCCTGAAGGTACTCCTCTTGCTGCGGGGGCCCTTAGAGGGAAGAGGGTTCCTCCCCTCTTCCGCTCCCATTCTCTTGCTGTATGATCCTTGCCCCTTGGGAGGAGGAGGGTTCCTTTCTCCGGGGGAAGAACTCACCCTGCATATGGATAAGTAACTAAGACTCTGAATAAAGCCTAACCCTTGTTTGACTCTGGAAAGTCTCTTCTCTCAAAACGTTTATCTGTATATCCGGATGGCCACCGAAGACCTGCAAAAGGTAAGAAGACTCGGGTAGCTCTTGGCCTCAAGGTCGAACACTGGGCCCTTTTCCCTCTCTCCCTACATCTGTCTCAGTGATCTCATCAGCTTCAAAGCATAACTATCTCTGTGTAATTGACTCCCAAATCTATGTAGTTAGCCCTATTTTTCTTACACGGTCACCTACCAAGTGGGATATTTCCCTGGGGATGATGGTCCATACGGTATCTCAACTTAATTCAATTGACAGTTGTTAAGAGTCAAACATGTGCTGTCCAAAGGTCTTCGGCATTTAAAACAGAAATTAAAATAGTTACAGCCCTAAAGAGTCATACATTCTGCTGAGGGACACAACACATAGACATATAAGCAAATATACAATATATACAAAGTAATTTGGTTCGGGAAAGCATTAACAATTGGGGAAAGCTGGAAAGGTCTCATTTCAAAGGTAGAACCTGAGCTGAGTCTTGAAAAGAAGCTGAGGATTCCAAGAAACAAGAGTTGATGAGGGAAAGCATTTCAGGCACTTTGCAAAATAGCACACACAGAGGAAGCAAACAAGGAGGTTAATTTAGATAGGCCAGGGAGTGTAGGGGGGATAGTAACATGAAACAAATCTGGAAAGAGAAGGAAGATTGAGCCAGGCTGTGAAAGTCTTTAATGCCCCAAAGAAGAATTTGTATTTTATCCTAGAAACAACTGAAAGCCACTGAAACTTCTTGAGCAGACTGGCAGCTGGGTTACAAGACAGATCTGAAAGTGATGTCAAATTAGGAGGAAAGTACAATAATATCCAAATCCCTGAATTAGGGCAGTGGGAATATGAATGTAGAAAAGAGGATGAATGAGAGAGATGGCATGGATACATAATAAATAAGATTTAACTGAGTATATACGGGAACAGGGGAAAGGAAAGGAGAGCAAATGAGAAGGAACTTACATTGTAATAAGAAAGGACAACATACAGTAGAAAATGGTGGCCAGGGAAAGGCATATAAACATAGGGAGTCAGATGAATGTTGGGCTGATCAATGTACAGAATTTTACCAGAAGCAATGGTAGTAAGGATTTGATTGGGAGTGTTGGCATAGACACAAATGGAATGGCAAGCTTGCCAGAGCCAAAGCCTAGATGGAGTGTAAAGCACGGCCTGACTCAGGGCCCCCTACTGGGGGCTACCTTAGTGCATTCTCTCATCAATCAAAATTACCCAGCTCAGTCCCAGGGAAAGAGTTCTAAAACAGTGAAGATTAACTCCTAAAGGGACTGGGGGAATAATTTCTGGAGGTCCAGTCTGAAAGATGCTGTTTTAGGCAGAGAAAAGACAGACAGCTCTGGGGCCAATAGCAAAATGGCCAGGGTGACAGTCACAGATGGACTGCAGAATCCTTCAAGGCTTCAGGTGCTACTTCCTACTAAGTCTTTACATATCCCTTCTCTCTACTCCTCTCTTAGTATCCTCGCCAGACAAACTACTTAATATTTACATATCTGTATATGCATGGTATTCCTACCCCAGCAAAATATAAATACCTAGAAGGCAGGCAATATTATTTTTGGTTTCATATCACTAGTATAAAAGCATCTGATACAGACTTTTCCACAACACAGTAAATGTTTAATAACAACTGTGCATTTATATACCACTTTAAGATTTGTAAACCAAAAGATGCAAAGGTATTATCTCATATGATCATCACAACAACTCTTACAGCATGGAAATGCTATTATTATTCTCATTTTATCTATGAGGAAACTAAGGCAGGCAGAGTTAAAAAGGCAGAAGCATCCATCCACAGCAACAATGCTTGCCTCTTAATAATTACATTAATAATTAATAATCCACAGCAACACATGCTTGTCTCCTAATTAATTACATTAATAATAAATTATCATTAGCTTAGTATTTGTTGAATTTAACTGAGAGTCACTGAGATACAGAAAGGTTATAACTATCATCATTTAACAAAATCGAAAAAACAAACAAAAATCTCTTATGTTATTTGTTTAGAGATCTATGCAATTGTATATACTATCTAACAAATAATTTCATCTTAAGACACTGAAGGTGAGGAAATTGTTTTAGTACCATTTTAGCAAAGTTATGTTACAATTCAGATTGTCTAATGACTATAAGTTATTTCTAAAAATGTTTTTTAAGTGATGCAATTCCACAATGGTATGTATCATCATTGTTCTGTCAAACAAGGAAAAATGAATACTCCAATGGAAGAAAAAAGAAAACCTATCTTAATGCTGCAGTAGAGAAACTTTATCTCTTCAGCAGATAAAGTACCTAGACTTCCCCAATACAGCAGGCTTCGAATAGCATTATATTTACCAAGGGGTGGAAAGGAAGAGGAAAAGGAAGGGAGGGAGGGAGGAAGACAGACAGACAGAGAGGTCTAAAGGGCGGGGAGAGGAGGAGGTGCGGCTAGTACTATCCCCTTTACACTATCCTGAGTTATACTTAACTTGTATGAGGCTTTTTGATACTTAATTTTTTACATGTAAACTTTTTTCATCCATTCGAAAAAAGAATGGACAAAAATCAGTTATATTTGTTCTGTAGATATTACTTTCACATTCCTCATCCTTCTTGTAGCTACTGCTTCTTCCTCCCTACTTACAGTGCGTAAACTTAATTTAAATCTACTACTTCCCAATAAACTCACCCAGTAACAAGTAAGCTCCTAGAAGGAAGAGACTTTTATATTTGTATCCTCAGTGACTAACAAAGTTCCCTTAAATAAGGCTACTGAATTAAAGTGAATTTTAATAATCTTCCAAATGGTTTTTCCTGCCTCCTTTCCTCTCTACTCCATCCTAATTTGTTGTTGTTGTTCAGGTGTTTCAATTGTGTCCAAATTCTGTCCTATACAAAGATTCAAAACAAATAATCTTTCCAATTTTTCTTCACTGTTCAAAACCCTTCAGATGATTTCCTATGCCTCTAGTACAAAATACAAACCCTTCAACCTGGCTATTAAAGTCCTCTGGGGGGGGGGGGGGGGGGGGCGGAGCCAAGATGGCAGACTAGAAAGACACACATATGCTAGCTCCAAACCCACAGCCCATAAAATATCTGTAAAAAAGAACTCCCAACAAATTCTGGAGCAGCAGAAGCCACAGAACAACGGAGTGGACGAGATTTCTGTTCCACAGAGCCCTGAAAACCTCTCGCAAAAGATCCTTCGCGCTGCGGACCCCGAACCGAGCCCAGCCCTGCCTTGACCGCACGGCACCAAGAGGAGCAGATCCGAGCAGGCTTCAGGGACAGAATCTCCAGCTGCTGCACGAGTCCCTCCATCCAGAGGTGACAAGGGTCGGTGAGAGGGTCTCTTTGGTGGGTCAAGAGGGGAGTGGGGTGCCCCCATAACTTAGGCCCCCTCGGGAGGCAGCAGCGGGGGGCAGCGGTGGACAAGGGCTCCCCAAGCAGGCAGGAGCCTGAATCCATTGTTGAAGGTCTCTGCATAAACCCCCTGAGGGAACTGAGCCCCATGAGGTGGCCCTGCCCCCCCCCCTCCCCGAGCACCTAAACTTAATCTCACACTGAATAGCAGCCCTGCCCTCGCCCAAAGCCCTGAGGCTGGGAAGCAGCATTTGAATCTCAGACCCCAAGCACTGCCTGGGTGGATCTGGAGGCCAGGTGGGTGTGGAGAAGATACTCAGAAGTCAAGTCTCTGGCTGAGAAAATGTCCAGAAAAGGAAAAAAAAAAATAAGACTATAGAAGGTTACTTTCTTGGTGAACAGGTATTTCCTCCCTTCCTTTCTGATGAGGAAGAACAATGTTTACCATCAGGGAAAGACACAGAAGTCAAGGCTTCTGTATGCCACCCCACTCAATGGGCTCAGGCCATTGAAGAGCTCAAAAAGGATTTTGAAAATCAAGTTAGAGAGGTGAAGGAAAAACGGGGAAGAGAAAGGAGAGACATGCAAGCAAAGCATGAAAAACAAGTAAACACCCTGCTAAAGGAGACCCAAAAAAATGCTGAAGAAAATAACCCCTTGAAAAATAGGCTAACTCAATTGGCAAAAGAGGTTCAAAACGCCAATGAGGAGAACAATGCTTTCAAAAGCAGAATTAGCCAAATGGAAAAGGAGGTTCAAAAGCTCACTGAAGAAAATAGTTCTTTCAAAATTAGAATAGAACAGATGGAGCCTAATGACTTTATGAGAAACCAAGAAATCACAAAACAAAACCAGAAGAAGGAAAAAATGGAAGATCATGTGAAATATCTCATGGGAAAAACAACTGACCTGGAAAATAGATCCAGGAGAGACAATTTAAAAATTATGGGACTACCTGAAAGCCATGATCAAAAAAAGAGCCTAGACATCATCTTTCATGAAATTATCAAGGAAAACTGTCCTGAGATTCTAGAACCAGAGGGCAAAATAAATATTCAAGGAATCCACTGATCACCGCCTGAAAGAGATCCAAAAAGAGAAACTCCTAGGAACATTGTGGCCAAATTCCAGAGTTCTCAGGTCAAGGAGAAAATATTGCAAGCAGCTAGAAAGAAACAATTCAAGTATTGTGGAAATACAATCAGGATAACACAAGATCTAGCAGCTTCTACATTAAGGGATCGAAGGGCGTGGAATAAGATATTCCAGAAGTCAAAGGAACTAGGACTAAAACCAAGAATCACCTACCCAGAAAAACTGAGTATAATACTTCAGGGGAAAAATTGGTTTTTCAATGAAATAGAGGACTTTCAAGCATTCTTGATGAAAAGAGCAGAGCTGAAAAGAAAATGTGACTTTCAAACACAAGAATGAAGAGAAGCATGAACAGCAAAGAGAAGTCATAAGGGACTTACTAAAGTTGAACTGTTTATATTCCTACATGGAAAGACAATATTTGTAACTCTTGAAACTATTCAGTATCTGGGTACTGGGTGGGATTACACACACACACATGCACACACACACACACACACACACACACACACACACACATAGAGACAGAGTGCGCAGAGTGAACTGAAGAGGATGGGATCATATCTTAAAAAAATGAAATCAAGAAGTGAGAGAGAAATATATTGGGAGGAGAAAGGGAGAAATGGAATGGGGTAAATTATCTCTCATAAAAGAGGCAAGCAAAAGACTTATTAGTGGAGAGATAAAGAGGGGAGGTGAGAGAAAAACATAAAGCTTACTCTCATCACATTCCACTAAAGGAAGAAATAAAATGTACACTCATTTTGGTATGAAAACCTATCTTACAATACAGGAAAGTGGGGGATAAGGGGATAAGCAGGGTGGGGGGGATGATGGAAGGGAGGGCAATGGGAGGAGGGAGCAATTTGAGGTCGACACTCTTGGGGAGGGACAGGATCAAAAGAGAGAATAGAAGTAATGGGGGGCAGGATAGGATGGAGGGAAATATAGTCTTAAACAACACTATTATGGAAGTCATTTACAAAACTACACAGATTTGGCCTATATTGAATTGCTTGCCTTCCAAAGGGAAGGGGTGGGGAGGGAGGGAGGTAAAGAAGTTGGAACTCAAAGTTTTAGGAACAACTGTTGAGTACTGTTCTTGCCACTAGGAAATAAGAAATACAGGTAAAGGGGTATAGAAAGTTATTTGGCCCTACAGGACAAAAGAGAAGATGGAGACAAGGGCAAAGAGGGATGATAGAAGAGAGAGCAGATTGGTGATAGGGGCAATTAGAATGCTCGGTGTTTTGGGGTGGGGGGAGGGGACAAAAGGGGAGAAAATTTGGAATCCAAAATTTTGTGAAAATGAATGTTAAAAGTTAAATAAATTAATTAATTTTAAAAAAAAGTCCTCTATAATCTGAGTCCAACCCACCTTTATTTCATAATACTCCCCTGCATACACTCTGAGTCCCAGTCCAACTAGACTACTAGCTACTCTATTTCCCCAACGTGACATCTAACTTCCACTTCTCCACAACTGAACAAGCAGTAAATATCTCTCCCCACACTGTGCACTTTTTCCTCAACTGTTTGATAAAGTCTTTGTCTTCCTTACACGGATAGGCTTAAGTGCCAGGTCCTACTGCCTTCTTTTACTCCTTCCACAAGCATCTACTAACTCTCTACCAAGTGCCAGATCCAGTGCTAGATGCTGGGAATACTGTTGTTGCTGCTATGTGCCCTTTGTTCTCGAAGAGGACCATGACATCAGGGAGGTGATGACATGCATGTTGACCTGGACTTAAGTGAGGGCGGGCAAAGTCAACAGCCTTTCTCCTCCAGAGTCATTTGATACAGTGGTCAGATATGGATCAGAACAATTGCAGATGGTCCAGAATTTGTAACAAGTCTGTCTGACTGAGGCAGTAGCCATTCAGTGACTAAGGTTGCTGTATCGAAAGAAATGAGGCAAAGAATGGTCATTAACATAGCTAATAAATACGAAACACATGCAAAGAAACTTTCCAGGATACAACAAGTAGAGGCAGAAAGGCATTCAGTAGAAGTAAGTAGCACTTAAGCATAACCTTGAAAAAAGATAGATTCATTAAGTAGATTCATTAAGGATTCATTAAGTAGAAAGGATGTGTAAAAAGAGTGAAATAGGACACAGAAAAGCAAGGTGACCAGTTTGAAACATAGAATGTACAGGACAGAATAAATGCAGCAAGCTAAGAAAGGTAGGCTAGAGCCATACTGTAAAGGATTTCAAACACCAGAGATGTTTGTATTTAATCTAGATGCAATTAGGTATGACAAGAGCTTCTTGAATCAGGGAGCAATTATGATTGGACCTGTTTTTTTAAATATATCAATTTGGAAGCTTTGTGAAGGATGCAGCAGGGAACCAATGAAAAGGCTGCCCCTATGCCCTTGACCAGTGGTGGGGAACCTGCAACCTTGAGGCCACAGGTTCCCCACCAATATGACCTTGACTTTTCCTCTACCCTATCTGCTTAGCCAAGACTGGCCTGTCTGCCTGTAAATAAAATCAAACAATAGTTTGGGAAGGTATTCATTCGCTTTTAGGACATAACCCGTGTTAGACTTCTTGTAGCCTCTGGGAACTTTCCTTCCAATAAAATTCATTTCATCTTCCTACAAGAGCTCCTTTTTGTAAGGATTAGAGGATCTTTCCACTAAAGTCCTATTCCAATACCTTATCATTGTGTGGAGGGAATCCAAGGCTGTGGTGGTTACACCAATGGAACACTCCTTCTGACTGTTTCTATCAGGAGGAAGAGGCTGCTATAAGTCCAATGATAGACTATATATATGTCTGCTATCTGAGAACCAACCTTGCAAAGTACAGAAAAGTTCATCATCAGGTTCGCTAAGAGGCAATGAATATTTCATCCACAAAGACTATTACATTGAGTCAAGGAGGCACTGCTGATTGATTCAGCAGAAAGAAGTATCCAATCCACACTGATTAAATTACAGACCCTTTATGTGTTAACATACATAACATCCATATATATACAAATGCATGTGTATGTGCATATGTATATTTCTATGTATGTGCATGTCTATGTGCATGTGTATAGGAATATGTATGTGCATGTGTATATGCATATGTATACGTATACGTATATGTATGAGAAGCTGCAAAGAAATTTTGTGCCGCAATTTGGGCACAATTTCAATTAGAATGAATAGGGAAGATGAAGCAAGAATTTTTTTTCAATTTTTTTTAAATTTAAAAATGTTTTTATCAATGAAATAAAAGTGATGGAGGCAAGAAAATGGAAAAGAAATGAGAGCTACAGGGAAAAAATTGTAAAGGGCATAATTAACAGCATGGCACAAGACATAAAAACTCTTGCCTAAGGAACAAACAAATGTTAGAATGGATATTAGCCATTATAAGCCAATAACTTAATGCGAAAATAATATTAAAACAAAGTAAAAGACTGAAAAAAGTAAAATATAAGGTATCTCATAGCAAAAACAAATGACTTGGAAAACAGATCAAGGAGAAAAATTTAAGAATCATTGGACTACCTGAATGTTATGACCAAAAAAAGGACGTAGACGTATTTAAAGAAATTTTTAAACTGCCTAGATCTCTTAGGAAAAAAAGGCAAAATGGAAAGGAAAACAATCTACCAGTCACCTCCTGAAAGAAACCTCAAAATGAAAATTCCCAGGAACATAACAGCCAAAATCCAGGGCTTCCAGGTCAAAGAAAAAAAAATACTACAAGCAGTCAGAAAGAAAAGAATCCAAGTACCAAGAAGCCATAGTCAGGATCATATACCCTTTCGCAGCCACAACTATAAAGGAGCAGAGAGCTCAGAATGCAATATTCCAGAAGGCAAAGGAGATATACATGTATGTATATGTGTATATATGCATACATACACAGATTAGATAGAGAGACAGATAGAGAGATAGACAGACAGACAGACAGATAGATAGATGGATGGATAGATGGATAGATGGATAGATAGATGATATACAGAAGGTTTACAGTCAAGAACAACCTAGGGAGCAAAACAACATAATCCTACAAGAGAAAAAAATGGAACCTTAATGAAATAGAAGATTTCCAAACATCCTAATGAAAAGAACAGTGCTGAATACTAAAAGCAGAAGTTAAAGAGAAACAAAAAGAGGTAAACACAAACAAAAAATGACAAAGGACTAATAAACAAGGATAAACTGCTCACATTCTAATGTGAGATGATGTGTCCCCTCTGAAATAACCCATCATCAGGGGTCATAGAGGGAGTCTAATAAAAGAGAAAAAATGGGAGTGATTCTGATATATCTTGATAATCTTTATAAGAATGGAAAGATAGAAGAACAACAATATAGTGGGAAATGGAAGGAAGGAAAAGGAAAGTTAGGGAAAATTATCTCACATAACTGAGGACTGCAAGTGAAGGTCTAAACCAGGGGTAGAGAACCTGTGGCCTCTAAGTCACATGTGGTCTTCCCAGGTCTTTGGATATGGCCTTTTGACTGAGTCCAAGTTGTATAGAACAAATCGTTTTATTAAGGGGATTTGTTCTGTGAAGTTTGAATTCAGTCAAAGGGCCTCATTTAAGGACCTAGTAGGCCACATATGGCCTTAAGGTCACAGGTTCCCCATCCATGGTAAACAAACAGGCAGAAAAGGGGTAAGGAGAACTGCCAACACTTGAACCTTACTCATCTAAACTGTCGAAGGAGTGAAGAATATACCCATACAAGGTAGAGTATATATTCCATTCAACAGGGAACTAAGAGGAAAAGGAGAGAAAAGAGAAAGGTGAATAAAAGGGAAGATATATAAAAGGAGGAATTATTTATTTCTAAATAAACTCAAACTACGAATATACAAAAATATTTACAGCTATACATTAATATTTTTGTACTTACACAATGAAATCCCTGAATCCACCAGCAAAACTGAGCTTATCCAAACAGCCTAGATTCTAAATATCTGACTTGTACAACCATAACTGTACTAGTAGGATAGCATATGATGAAAGTATATGCCCACCAAATGAAGAATAATTGAAAAGCTGTGGTATATAAATGTGATGGAATACTATCATATTATTGCATTGTATTCCAAGAAAGCTACGGAGATTTCTATGAACTGATGCTGAGTGTAGTGAAGGGAATCAGGAGAATAACTTGTATAATGACAACAATATCATAAAGACAAATAACTGTGAAAAATATAGGAACTCTGATCAACGTAACTCGCCACAATTTTTTGCTACCCATCTCTGATAGAGAAGTAAAGATTCAGAGGAAAGAATGAGACACATACATACGTCGAAAAAATGTATATTATGTACGTGTGCATGTGTATATGCATGTTCTTTTAGATATAACCATTGTAGCAGTTTGTTTTGCTATAATATAGTGTGTAACAGAAGCTTTGTTTTTCTCACATTCACAGGAGAGGAGCAGATTTTTGCAAATGAAAATCTTTTTTTTTTTTTAATCACTCACATGATTCCAAGGAAGCTACAGAACTGCTGAGGGACCTTAATTATATTTTCATAGTGCCTGGTATTTTAATCTTTAAAGCTATTTAACATGTAATTCCCACAAACATAACAAGAGATTGTTGCTTAAAACCTCTATATAGAAAAAGTTTTAATTACACGGAAAACTTTTAACCTGGAAGATGTACAAGTTTGGTCATATAAAAAACTCTATGTTCATTTAATCACTGCAAAAGAGCCAAATCTAGAGGAAAACAATAGATTTATGGAAACAAGAGTGATAAGCCTAGATAGATTATATAAAAACAGTCTAAATACTTTTTATAACAAAGCATCATATAAACAGTAATATTAAACTATCAATGCTTATGCTAAAATCCTCTAAATAAAACTGCACGGTTAAGTATTCAAAGAAGAAAGGTTGCTAAACAACAGGCAAAAAAATATTCAAAATATTTCATGGAATCATTTCCCTAATGGTATTTTCAACATTACTTGCTATTACACATAATGACAAAAATAAGGAAATAGAAAAATACTAGACAGTTCAATTGGAAATTTCAATTTAGCAGTATGTTAAAATAGGATCAGGGAACTGTTATCAAAGATGCAGAACTACCCCATGTGTGAGTATTACTCTGCAAAAGCCTGAAGTAAAGAATGATGCAGAAATTTAAAGGGTGCTGTAGAAAGTTTTTGTACTTCTTCAACAGCAGAAAGAATTAAAGACAGCCTATATCTGGCAAGAACCATTCATTATAATAGCATCTTATAATTTCCTGCCCTTGGTAGGAAGTGAGAACTCCCAAGTGAGTTCTTCCCTGGTTCAGACCTGCCTAGTTCCCTCCTTTTGTGTGTACACATGTACCTATACACACATACACATACACACACACACACACACACACACACACACACACACACACACGTCTTTCCATCATAGGGAATTATCCTAGAGCTTCTTCCAACCACCACCAAACTGAAACCCAAGGTTTCTCCACAACAAAAACTTAATTCACTCTGTGCCACAATTGCTAGCAGTTGCTGGATGAACTGGAAACACTTAAGTCCTCTCAGAGGTAAGTGCCAGAACCAGTCTAATTTAACATTTTTGTAAGATCCTAGAACAGAAAGTACACAGTGAAATCTCTAAGTTTGCCAGCAATACTAAGTTTATCCAAGCAGCCTAATATTTCTAAATTGTCTATACCGTGCAATTAAGTATCTTATTCTAATAGCACATAGTGAAAAGAAGAGCACCTAATGTGGCACTGGAGAGGACCATTGGGAATGTTCAATTTAACCTCTTTATTTTACTGCCTGGAAACTGAGACCCCAAAAAGCTAAATGCTTCACTCAAAATCATCAGTAAGTTAAATATCAACAAGTTCTTTCATTCCAGCAAGCCTCTGAGTACAGACTAGGGTCAGGGGGCCTGGGGTCTACTCCTAGGCTTAGTGTATGACCTTAGACAAATCTCTTTACCTCTCTAAGTCTCAATTTTTTCATTTAGAATTTAATCCAGCTCAGTTAAAAACATTTATACAGGACATAGCATCGCAAAGTCTTCTCTTAGGCTGCTAAGGAAGACACTAAGTTTAGATAAAGATGGGATCCTGACTCTCTAGAAGCTTAGTCAAAAATGGCTTGATTAGACTAGATCAAGGTCATCAAAGAAACAGAAAGGGATCCTTGCAGGAATACCCTTTGCATACCCAGCAATACCACCCCTAGAATTGTATCCCCAAGAGATCATAAAAATGGGAAAGGGTCACACATGTACAAAAATATTTATAGCAGCTCTCTTTGTAGTGGTCAAAAACTGGAAATCAAGGGGATGTCCATCAACTGGGGAATGGCTGAACAAGGTGCAATATATGAATGTAATGGAATACTATTGTGCTATAAGAAATGATGAACAGAAAGACTTCAGAGAGGCCTGGAAGGACATATATGAACTGATGCTGAATGAAAGGAGCAGAACCAGGAGAACTTTGTACACAGTAGCAACCACAGTTTGTGAAGAATTATTTTGGTAGACTTAGCCCTTCACAGCAATGCAAGCACCTAAAAAATTCCCAATGAACTCTTGAGGCAAAATGCCTTCCATATCCAGAGAAAAAACTATGGAATTTGATCGCAGAATGAAGCAGACTATTTTCTCTTGTGTGTTGTTTTGTTTGCATGGTTTCTCCCATTCATTTTAATTCTTCTATGCAACATGACTAAGGCGAAAATGTATTTAATAAGAATGTATGTACAGAACCTATATATAAGATTGCATGCCGTGTCAGGGAGGGAAGGGGAAAGGAAGGAGAAGGTGGTGGAGGAGGGGGAAAAATCTAAGATATATGAACGTGATTGTAGAAATCTGAAAAACAATTATTTAATTTTAAGAAATAAGTAAAAAAATGGACAACAGGTACATAAATATATGAATAATAAAAAGAATAGTCAAATATCAAATCATCAGCAACTGGAGTCAGTAAAGCCTTCATGTAGAATTCAGGTTCATGAACTGAGTTATCTTCAATTCTAAACTCTGACTCAACCTCCATATCCAATCTTCTAAATTCAAACTCTTCAACAATCTCTCACATCACCTTTTCTTTACTCACAACACAACCTTCAGGACCTCATCACCTTTTACCAAGACTGTTGCAATAGTGAAACTGGTTTCCTTAAATCTAGTCTTTCCCTTTTCCAATCTATGCTCTACCCAAGAGCCAAGCTAACATTCTGAAAGTACATATAGTTGATTTTCATTACTCCTAGTCCATATTTGTTAATTCATCTACTTACTATAATTTATTCATAAGCACAAAATCAATACACATAATGCATCAAAAAAACTGTACCAACACATACACTCTCAACTGCAATCAAAGAAGGCAATGTGCTATTATAATGTCAACAAGTGTTCTTTTGGTAGTATTATAGAGCCATGTTTCTCACATTTTTGTGCTTTTTGTTGGTAATTTCACTGTTTAAAGTGGCCCCCAAATATAGTGTGGAAGTGCTGTCTTATTTCTATGTGCAAGAAGGCTGTGATGTGCCTTACAGAGAAAACATGTTAGACAAGCTTCATTCAGGTATGAGTAATAATAATGTTGGCCATGAGTACAAAGTTTCAAACATGAGTTGTAGTGCTGTTGAGTTCATGAGTTCAATGTTAATGAATCAACAATATGACAAATTTCGAAAGAGGAAATTCAACAATCTGGAGGTGAGGCTGCTCTGGAAAGCACAGCTAAAGTAAATGTTGTATTTAGAGACTCACAGGAATTTCACCAGATGTTTCCACTATGAGAAATGAATATACATATCATAACTACCAAGAATGGTAAGAATCTACTGTATCTAACCATTTAAGTCCCTTACCCAAGAAGACAATGGTTCTCTAGTGCCTCTAAGGGGGCAGCTAGGTGGTGCAGTGGATGGAGCACCAGCGCAGGAGTCAGGAGGACCTGAGTGCAAATCTCACCTCAGACACTTGACACTCACTAGCTGTGTGACCTTAGGCAAGTCACTTAACCCCAGTTCCCTCATCCTGACTCATCTCCAGTCATCCTGATGAATATATGGTCACTGGATTCAGGTGGCTCTGGAGAAGAAGTGAGGTTAGTGACCTGCACATCCCTCCCTCACTCAAAGCAAAGTCAAGTGTAAGTCACGTCACCATTTCTCTGACGGCATGGTCTTCTTCAGCAACAAAGGACGAACGCACACACACTAAGTGCCTCTAAGATAAAGCATAAATACCTCTGCTTGGCATTTAAAATCCTTCTTCATAATTAGGCCATAGCCTGATTACAGATTACTCTCACTCATCCTATATACCCATTATGCTTCAACTAAACTGGCCTATTTGCTGTTCCTCATATCACGAAGTCTATCTCCAAACCTATATAAGATTGCATGCTGTCTTGGGGAGGGAATGGGAAGAAAGTTGGAAGGACAGGGAGGCAGGTGGAAAAAAATCTAAGATACATGGAAGTGATTGCAGAACAATGAAAACAAATAACATAATTTTTTTTAAAAGTTTATCTCCAGCCTCCATAGTTTTGCATAGGTTGTCCCTCATGCCTAGAATACTCTCTTAGACACTATCTCCTTTTAAAGTCCAGTCCAAGTACCACTTCCTTTCAGGAGCTTTTCCTAGTTCCCCCAATTTTAGTGTTCATTCCATCACTTTATATTTACTTTGTATATATCCTGTGTTAGATTATTTAAGAATATGTTGCATCTCCCCACCTACAAGGAGCTGTTGTAGACAACTGAAAGAACTACCTTAACTTTTGCCCAGCATAGTAACTAGCAGAATACGTCCTTGATTTTCTAGGAGCCAGAACAAGTTTTCTCAAAAGTTTGGTACTTTAAACCTATGTCAAGCTAGGCAAGTTGGTTACGAGACTACTTGTAATTCCCAATAGAGTACACATTGTACTTAGAAAAAAATCACATTTGTGATTTAAATGTACATTTGTGCACTTAAACTGAGTGCTGAACTAAAATAGATCCAAGGAGTAAAGAGTTAATGCTGGGAAAGAAGAAAGCAGGAAAAGGCACTGAACTTTCTCTGAAAGACTGTTCTATTCTCCTTTTACCTTGGCAAAAGAAAATTAACCTAAGACCAAATGCCAAGAGGAAATGTGTCTCTGATATGTTCTCATTTTTTTACTGCCCTCTTCTGCCATATGTTTCTGTATATGTTTTATGACAAATTCCTATTAGTAAAATAATATTTTTCCATTACTATCTACTAGTTCATTTTTTGATATTTTTGGTTAAAAAGGATATCTGTAACTGGATATAATAAGGTAATATTGAAAAAATTACTTAAAAGAAATAATGGTTGGTTTTAAAGTCATATGTTGAACAGAAAAAACTTTATGAAATGGGAGAATATTAAAATATAAGTAATTAAAGTGCCACACCATGATTCAACACTGGCGAAAAACCACCATCAACAGGCAGTGCTGGTAATAGTAACAGTATGTAGAACAGTTACTAGCAAGATAGCTATTTGTAGCTTTTTTAAAAAAGTAGATTGTAAAACATTCAGAAGGCAGTCATGCTAACATGTAATCTTAAATAATTAAGTCCAGAAGTGAGAATAGAGAGAAGGCAAACGAAGAACTATTTGTTTCTTTCCAACCAGCAGACATGCAAATACAAAAAAAAAGTTACAGTGAGAATATAGTGTTTCAATGTAATGTAGGTTTTTAGAATTAAAATACGCAAATTCATATTAAGATCAATATTTTGTGTTTTCTAGCAATATGTCATTTCATATTTAATAAATGAAAAGCAACATGGCAGAGAAGACTGAATCAGAGGTGAGAAAACTTGGGTTCAGGTCTCTCCTCACCCTTGAAACATACTAGCTGTGTGACCATGGCAAATCACTTAAATTTCTCTGCAATTCTCTAAAACCAATGTTTTAGAGTTGTTAATTTGGGAAGAAGTTTAATGACTGGGAACTATCTACATCAATCAAATCACAGGTCCAGAAATGAAAATAAATTAACCTTCCCTTTCATGATCCTGAAACACATCATTCCCTCTTCCCTCCCAATAATTCTATGAAAATTACTATGAAAAATCCTACATCTTATCAAAACTATCCCGTAGAGATAATCTCGTCTAGTACCCTTACTTTACAGGAAACTGAGGCCCAGAAGTTGTCATTTTCCCCAGATCAAAAAGCAAACAATGACAAACTCAGTCATCTAAATTCCCAATTTTCCCCTTATACTCATTACTTGAGTCTTTTCTATCATACCTTAGTGGGTGTAAAAAAAAGTTCAGCAAGTCACCAAACATTAACTGTCTGTGATGAGCAAGAGACAGAGCTTGAGTTAGCTGATATTTACCACCAGCTGAAAATACCACAAGAAAATCTCATCCTAATCTATTAAGGTTTTTTAATTTATTTTTAAATATAATTTATTTTCAATTTTCAACATTCACCTTCATAATATTTTAAATTCCCAATTTCCTCCCCATCTCTCCCTCCACCCTCACCCCAGGACAGTATGCACTCCAACCATCCCTTTACCCAATCTGTACTCCCTTCTATCACCCTCCCCCTTCTCTCATTCCCCTCCACTCTATTTTCCTGTAGGGGACGATAGATTCCTATACCCCACCGCTTGTGCAACTTACTTCCCAGTTGCATGCAAAAACAATTTTTAACATTCAATTTTGAAGCTCTGAGTTCCACATTCTCTCCCTTCCTCCCTCCCAACCCACACTCATTGAGAAAGCCAGTAATTCAATATAGGTCATACATGTATAGCCATGCAAAGCCATTTTCCAAAAGACTAACCACATTTCCTCTATCCTGTCCTGTCCTCCATTTACTCCCTTCTCTCCCTTGAGCTGTCCCTCCACGCTAGGGATAACCCCTTCCTCTAATATGCCATTCCATCCTCCTTCTCTTATTCCCCCTTCCCCCTTGCCTTCCTGCAGGGTAAGATAGATTTCCATACCCAACTGAATGTCAATTTTTCCCTCCTTAAGTCAAATCTGTTGAGAGTAAGGTGTAAGTGGGCACCCCAACATACAGAGGGGGGCCTGCTAGCACAGGTTCTTAGACCTGCATTCATAAAAGGAGAGGCAGCTTTTGAGGGGTTAATAATCACTTTAATCAAACATATGTATCATTCCTTTAACCAAGCACATATATCATTCACCTAGTTCAGGGAAGTCAGCACCCTGAACATCAAAGATAATACAGAGAAAGGAAAGATCAACAGACATGCCTTCCTCTGCCTGAATTCAACAGAGAGGTCCAACCATAGTTACCTGACCATAGTTACCAGAGAGAAAAGCAGCAATGTCTGTGTTTTCAAAGTCAGCGGGCTCTTTTACCAGCTTCCCAGAGTCCTTATCTCGCCAAACAAACACTTCCAGTCAGTAAACCCCAAAGTAAAATCTCAACTCAGAGTATTTGTACTCTGCCAGAGGGCAACACAACCCTTGAAAACCCATGCCTTATTAACAAAAGGCTTGGGTCTTCCCACAAATCTTCCCAAATCAAACTCTCCTTAATGGGCAGGCCCATTAGTGGGTGAGTAAGATCTTTAATCATATTAAACTTATAACAATACAAATACATATACTATTTCTAGTTTAAAAAAAATTCTTGTTTCTGTACTTTACTCCTTGTAAAGACTCTTTACTGATAAAGGCAATATTCAATCAGAGGCATTTAATTATTCTAAAACAAAACAAGCAAAAGATTCTGCTCTGCTTGCCCTTACACAAGGCTTATTTATTCCCTCACCTCCCCAGTCTTCCCCTCCATTGTGAAAGCTCTTTCTTGCTTCTTTTATGTGAGATGATTTACTACGTTCTACCTCTCCCTTTGTCTTTCTCCCAGTACATTCCACTCAACACTCGATTTCTTTTTAGGTATCCTCCCTTCATATTCAGCTCACCCTGTGAGCACGCTCTCTCTCTCTCTCTGTATACATGTATATATACATACACATATATGCACATATGTAGTATGTGTAGACACATGTATATATACATGCATGGTATAATACACATATACCATGCGTGTATATATGCATGTATAATACATATACCAACACATATGTAATGTATGCATGCATATATATGCATGTATACATGCACATACATACGTCAACACACTGTAACACACATATTCCCTCTAACTACTCTAATACTGAGAAAGGTCTCATGAGTTGCAAATGTCATCTTTCCTTGTAGGAATATAAAACAGTTCAACATTGATAAGTCCCTTTTGGCTTCTCTTTCCTGTTTACCTTTTCATGTTTCTCTAGATTCTTGTATTTGAAAGTCAAATTTTCTATTCAGCTCTGGTCTATTCAACAAGAATGCTTGGAAGTCCTCTGTTTCACTGAAATTCCATTTTTTCCCCCTGAAGGATTATACTCAAGTTTTGCTGGGTAGGTGATTCTTGGTTTTAATCCTACTTCCTTTGACTTCTGGAATATCATATTCCAAGCCCTTTGATCTCTTAGAGTAGAAGCTGTTAAGTCCTGTATTATCCTGATTTCCACAATACTTGAATTGTTTCTTTCTGGCTGCCTGTAATATTTTCTCCCTGACCTGGGAACCATGAAATTTAGTTACAATATTCCTAGAAGTTTTCCTTTTGGGATCTCTTTCAGAAGGTGATCAGTGGATTCTTTCAATTTCTATTTTACCCTCTGGTAAATATCTGGGCAGTTTTCTTTGAAAATTTCTTGAAAGATTGCGTCTTGATTCTTTTCTTGATCAAGGTTTTCAGGAAGAACAATTATTTTTAAATTATCTCTCCTGGACCTATTTTCCAGGTCAGTGGTTTTTCAAATGACATATTTCACAATGTCTTCTATCTTTTCATTCTTTTTGTTTTGTTTTACAATTTCTTGATTTCTCATAAAGTCATTAGCTTAGATTTGCTCCATTGTAATTTTTGAAGAATCATTTTCTTCAGTGGAAAGATCCTTTGGACCTCCTTTTCCATTTGGGCCAATTTTGCTTTTTAAGGCATTCTTCTCTTCAGTGGCTTTTTGGACCTCTTTTGCCATTTGGGTAATTTTTAAATGTGTTATTTTCTTCAGTATTTTTTTGGGTCTTCTTTAGCAAGCTGTTGACTCATTTTTCATGATTTTCTTGTATCACTCTCATTTGTCTTCCCAATTTTTCCTCTATTTTTCTTATGTTTTCAAAATCCTTTTGCATCTCTTCCACAACCTGAGACCACTGCATATTTTTCTTGGAGGCTTTGGATGTAGAAGACTTGACCTTGCTGTCTTCTTCCAGTTGTATGCTTTGACCTTCCTCATTGAAAGAAAATACCTTTTCACCAAGAAAGTAACCTTCTATCGTCTTATTTTTTCCTTTTTGGTCATTTTCTCAGCCAGTTTCTTGACTTTCGACCTCTCTATTAAGTAGACAGTGTACTGCCCAAGTTTCAGGGCTTGGTGCAGCTGTTTTCAAAAATATCTCTAGGGACCTATAAATTCTCAGTTCCTCCAAAGTGGTATGATCAGGAGAGGTGGTGTTTATTCCTCTCCTGGCCTGCACTCTGGTCTATGAGCAACCACAATCACTCTTTTCTACACTGAAACTGCGAGTAGCATTCCCTCTCCACTGCCACTACTAGCTCTGCCATGCCAACACTCCTCCTTGCCTCAGACCGCCACGCAGGGCTGCAACCCAGATTAGGTACTTGATTCCCCCACCATCTGTAGGCCAAGAACTCCACAAGAAGCCACCACTGCAGCAGTGGCTGTCGCTGCCCTAGAGCTGTGGCCAGATCACGTTCCTCTCTCACCCAGGTGAACAAGCTTTCCCATTGACCTTTGAAATTGTCTTTGGCATTTGTGGGTTGAAAAGCCTGAAAACTGCTAGAGCTGCCAGTGATTCAGCACCCTCAGGCCTGCTCCAGTCCAGTCTCTGCCAGCACAGCTCATGCCACACTGCGCTCTACTCCAAGCCAGCACAAAAGACCCTTCCTGTAGGCCTTCCAGATTGTCTTGGGCTGGAAATCTGTTTCACTCTTGTCATTTTGTGGTTTCTGCTGCTCTAGAATTTGTTTAGAGTTATTTTTTGCAGGTATTTTGAGGGGTTTGGGAGGAGAGCTCAGGTAGGTCCCTGTTTCTACTCCACTACATTTTCTATTAACTTCCTAACATTCAAAGCTGTCCAAAAGTTAAATAAAATACCATCTCCTAAGATACCTGTCCAAAAGTTGGATAGAATACCACCTTATAAGGTTGTGTGTCCAGTCACACACATCTCCATTACTGTGTTCAGTTCTCAGTGTCACATTTTAGAAGGTACTGGTTTTTGTCAGCATATACAGAAAGGGGTGACTAGGAGACAAGACAACTTAAAAGTCTTTCAGTTGAAGACCATCTTCAAAAAGAAAGGTTTAAGTGGGAAATATTATAATTAATATTTGAAAAGTTATCATAATACATTTTTTCTGTTATTTCAATAAATAGAAATGGTAAGGAAACAACCTTTTTTTTAATAAAAGGAAAACTACCCTAATAATTAAGTATTGACTCCCATAATATGGTGATTTTCTTATCATTGGAGGTGTTCCAACAGTCTGCACATCTGCTTGTCAAGAGATATTTTAGAGGGGAAGCAGGCATTAGGGAGGTGGGTTATGTTACATACTTTATTTCTAATCTGTGATTTCCTTGGTATAAAGACCTCTTGGGTAAGGGAATTGTCTCTCTACCAACAAAGTTTTATATTCTTAAGAGTTGCCTTCCAGGACAATGAATCAAAAGCAGAACTTAGACCCACGTCATCTTGACTTTGACACTGATTCTATATTCATTACCCCATTTTCCTTCTTTTATTAGATAAGCTTTAAGATTCTCTTTAACTTTAGGATTCTATGCTTTTATTAGTTCTCTCTGTAGAAGAAAAAATGTCTTTTGACTCATATTATGTAAAATATACAATTAACGTAATTAATAAGATGGTGAAATTATAGGAAGACAGCAAGTGAAACAGACAAAAAGGAAATGCTATCAATTTCAAAGTATATGTCAAAGTAATATCTAGGAAAATAATTTGAGTCAGTCAAATGCACAGACAAATAAATGTGAATGAACATTTGAAATGGATTATTACTATTTGAAATGAATGTATCATTCACAGTTAAAACAAAACATTAAGTACAACTAGGCAAGTAGAATATCATAGATTTGAACAAACTTTCTCAGAGCAATATTCTGAGATTTCTCATGGGTTGTGTTCAGAATAGACAGCTTAGTCACTTATGCTGCATATTTCCTAATACTGCATAATTCTTCAAATCTGGAATAGACAAACCATACCAAAACTAAATCACTGTGCCTGTCTTACCACAGTCTTTCCAACACTAAGTTCTTTTGATTACCAATTTGCTGGGTATGAAGCGAAGTCTCAACGGTAAATTGATTTTAATTTCTTATTCTTAGTGATTTGAAGTATGTTTTCATTTGGTCACTTACAGTTTGAAATTCTTTTTAAAACTTTTTCTCATAATCTTAAACTGCATATCTACTGGGGTGTGCTCATGGTATTATATATTTATATCAATTCCCTATATGTTTTGGTTATAAGACTTTGGTAACAAATGATGTAAATAGTTTTGCCCACTCTACTATTTCTTTTCTAGTTCTGTCTTTGATGATTTTATTCAAAGAGGTTACTTTTTAAAAATTTACATAGTCAAATCTATTTTTATCTTTATTCCTCTATTCTTCAAATATGAGAAATGGAAAATTTCCCATTGTTTCTAATGTCCTTCATGAAGTTAAACTGGAGATTTTAGGACATGTTTGGCATTCCTACTTTCTACAAACATTGCTATGTTTCCCCTATAATGAAAAAAAAACCTCACCTGATTCTTCCACCTCTATCATTCTATATCTCTTATACCCTTCGTAACTAAACTCCTCAAAAAGGCCATCTATAATGGCCACTTTCTCTCATCTCATTCTCTTCTTAATCCCTTATAATCTGAATTTATGATTCTAAACTTATTATTCCACTGAAACTGCTCTCTCAAAAGTTAATATAGAGCTCTTAGTTGACACATCCTATAGCCTTTTCTCAATCCTCATTTTTTCTCTACCACTTTCTCCGCTTTTCCTCCTACCTGTCTTCATTTTGTCCTCTTTCTGTCTCCTTTGTTGGATCGGTGTCCCTCAAGATTCTGTCCTGGGTCCTCTCCTCTTTTCCTTCCACACTACTTCACTTGGTGATCTGATCAGCACCCAGAGATTTAATTAGTTTCTCTATTCTGACAATTCTCAGATCTATTAATCCTGCCACAGCCTTTCAGCTGACCTACAATCTCACATCGCCATCTGCCTTTCAGACATCTCAAACTGGATGTCCAGTAGATGTATTAAGCTCATCTTAAATGACAAAAAGGGAGAGGTAACTATAATAGATGTAAATCACTACAACATAAAAGAGGTGCATAAAATGAAGACTATTTAATCACAGAGAAAGGGGTAGGAAGAATAGGCATCTCATAAACCTCACTTTCATCTGAGGCAACAAAAGACTGATTACGTACACACATACACACACACATACACAAGTAAAGATCTCAGCATAGAAATAAATTAAACCCAAAAGGGGCTTATTAGGGGACAAGGACAGAGGAAGAGGAAAAAGGAGATTAAGAGGGAGGGCAATTTTGGTGGTTGTGTTTGTCCTTCATTTTCAAAGAGGGCCATGACATCAGGGAAATGATGGCATGACTTCAATTGACTTTGATTTGAGTGAGGTAGGGCTGTGCAAGGTCACCAGCCTCACTTTCTCCTCCAGAGCTATCTGGGTACAGTGGCCAGATATTTATCAGGACAACTGGAGATGGCTCAGGATGTTGGTTCTTTTTAGGTCTTTTAGGTTTTCATTTTGAGTGAGGCAGCACCCATTCAGTGAAGATTTAAAAGTTAAGAGAGAAAGTAAAAACCTGGGATCAGGAATAGGGCAAGGAGAAGAGAAGAGTTCTAACAGACTAGAGGCAAGATGTTTCATTTATAGATCCCAAGTGTTAGACAAAATCTCTTTTTTCATTTTTTTTTTATCACTTTTACCACTAACTTGTGAAAAGAGAAACAGGAGCAAAGAGAGGAAAAAAGTAAAAGACATGAGGTTAGAGGGAAATACACAATTAACAATCATAAACATGAACATTAATTTGATAAACTCAGCTATAAAATAGAAAAGGAGAGCAAAATCAATTAGCAAACAGAATAACAATGTTATTTACAAAAAACATAACTGAAAAGTTATTCATACAGAAGGCTGGAGCAAAATCTATTAAGCTTCAGCTGAACTCAAAAAAGCAGGGGTAAGAGGGTATTTCAGATAAGGACAAGACAAAAAGAGATATGCAAGGAAATTGCATTAGGCTTAAAATCACCATAGACAATGAATCAACATCAGTATTTAATGTATTACACAACAAAAAGCACAATATATAAATACTTAAATGAGAAGTTAATGGACAATTGACAATATAATGAGGGGAATTCAATTAATCCTTTTCAGACAAGAGAAATCTAACCAAAAGATTTTAAGGATCAGAACAAAGTTTAGAAAAAGTAGATATGATGGACCTCTGGCAATTAAACAGAAATAAAGAGAAATTTTTATCTTCTCAGATTATGTCCTCTACAAAAACTTACCATGCACTGGGGCAAAAAAAAAAACCCCAACTCATCAAAAATGTAAAAAAGCATAAATATTAAGCATAGATCACTTAATAATTATAATACAATAAAAATAATATTAAATAAAAAGCCCTTCAGGAAAGAACTGAAAAGTAATTAGAAATTAAGCATAATTCTAAAGACCTGCTGAGTAAAAAAAATGAATTACAGAAAAAACAGCAAATTTCAACAAAGAAAGTGACAAACAATATATCAAAACTTAAGGGATGCAGATAAAGCAGTTGTGAAGGGAAAGATTCATATCTCTAAGTGCTTTCATTTGAGCAAATCAACAGATTGGACACACAATTTCATAAACTTAAATAACAAGTCAAAACATGCACATACACAAGCTAAATGGAAAAATTAGCAAATTCCTAGAATTGTTCTCTGCTTCTCTTCCCCAAAGTAATTTATTTCACAAAGAGTTTTTGTCTTGGTTATAGTTCATGATGAGAAATAGAAGGTTCTGTAAAATTCATATCACATCACTGGAAAGGCAAATATTTTTATTTATTAATGGATGCTATCAAAATGAACTTGTTCATCTGTGGCATCTGACAAGTTCCAAGAGAAAGTTTATTTGAGGGTTGGAGGGGGAAGTAAAACAATTCAAGTTACTCCACATTATAATTCCATCTATATCATTATTACTAAACTGTAGTTTAAACTGTATGTGGGCAGAAGCCTGTCTGATCTAAAATAAATGAAAGCTAAACTGAAATTGAAGTGAACAACTGTTGTTACCTAACTCACACCAAAATACTAAATTCATTTCTAATACACCTATAAACCCTTTTCCCACAAATGGTCAAAGGATTTTTTGAGAAACATAACACTATTTTTTATACCTTCATTTCCACATATCCCTCCCCCACAGAAAAGACACATTTTGGGATGTGTGGAGATTAGAAAAGTTTTACTACCTTCCTTTGGAGGCACTTAGAATATCTGAAAGAAACACTGCTCTACATGGATCATTCCATTCACTGGAAGCAGTAAAATCCACATCATTAGCATTAATTCCTTCCAATACACTTACCTCCAACCTCTCCTTTTACCCTGGAGCAATTACAATCATGATAAGGACTCAAGACACAGAGTTTTACATGCATTTTTTAGACATAGTTAATGTGGGAATTTATTTAGCTTAACTATACGCGTGTCATATTTGCTACATAGTTTTTGTTTTGTTTTAGTGGGGAGAGGGGAAAGGAGAGAAAATAAATGCTTGTTAATTTTTTTTACATGTTAAGTAAAAAAAAAAATTAACCCATCTCCAAGCAGTGAAAGAAGGCGGCACTATGATTACACTTCAAATTTGCACATAGAAAATATCAGTCACCACACTTTCAGCATGATTATGCCTTTTTGCAAAAGATAAGCAATTTACAGCTTCATGTCTAGAAGCAGACCTACAGTTAGAAAATAGGATTGCTTCTTATTTCCTGAGGAAAATGGAAAAGAAGGAAGTAACCTGAGCCATTAAATCTTAGCCTTTCTATATGATAACATATAAAACTTCATTCTAACACATATATCTAAAAAATTATATTTGGGAAAAAAATGGAAAAATCAGTGTTCAAGAATTCTGCAAGTAAAATAACACCTTGCAAGCACTACCTTACAAGCTCATTAAATTAGTGAATGAACCTCAGGTTCGCCTGGTCTCCCTACGATAAGAAATAGGCATCATGGGTTAGAGAGATAAAGGTAATATTAGTTGAAAAATTACAGCTCCAGAATCTAGTAAAATTAACCACCAGCCTCCATTAATAATTATATAATCATTTAACATAACAATATTGTCTTAACATTTTTCTCAACATTAAAATTGGATGGAGATACCACCAAAAGGCTGAGATATAGTGAAGCTTAAGAACTGATGATGTGAAATGAAGATATCTCAATGTTTTGAAAAGTAACATAATTTTTTAAAAATCTAAAATGGAAGAAGTCTATATACATGAAAAATGACAACTCTCTCCCCAAAAAAGTTCCACAAGGAAGGATATGGTAGGGGTGCCCTAACAAGTTGGAAGGTCATGAAGGATATAAGACTTTTCATTTTATGGCACACCATGATTTAGTATAAAATTAAATATGCTAGAAGGGGCAGCTAGGTGGTGTAGTGGATAGAGAACCAGTGTAGGAGTCAGAAGGACCTGAGTTCAAATCTCACCTCAGACACT
The DNA here is from genome assembly GCF_028372415.1 of Notamacropus eugenii. Classification (NCBI taxonomy): domain Eukaryota; kingdom Metazoa; phylum Chordata; class Mammalia; order Diprotodontia; family Macropodidae; genus Notamacropus; species Notamacropus eugenii. The sequence continues at coordinate 82,624,616 of NC_092878.1, read as the reverse complement.
TGACATTCACTAGCTGTGTGACCTTGGGCAAATCACTTAACCCCAACTGCCTCATCCTGAGGAGTATCTGGTCACTGGATTCAGATAGTTCTGGAGAAGTGAGGCTGGTGACCTGCACAGCCCTCCCTCACTCAAAACAGTCAAGTGCAAATCATGTCAACATTTCTCTGATGTTACAAGGTCTTCTTCGGCAACAAAGGACAAAGACAAGGTCAAACATGCTAGAAGGTCAGTTAATTTTAGACAGCAGAATCAAGAAAGGTAAAAAGGAATGAAGATTTGGTATCACATACTGTAGCAAAGGTAAACAGTTAAAAAAAAGGCTATGTCTTCTTGTTCTTATTTCAGTACAAAAACAAAATTCTTGAAAGCAAATAAACATTTTTGTTCTTGTGATCTATATACAATTATGATTAACTTTAATAGATTAGATACCAGGTATATTATAATGAAAAATTCATAGGAATTTAATTTTCTATTTAGATGAAGTAAGTCTATTAAAATTGTTTCCCTAATAGTCCCATGCCAATATATTAAATGGATCTCCCCTTTGGAGTTACAAGCATAGATCTATCTGGAATTCTTAATCAGGTATGGAGAAAACTAACTGATGATATAAGAATACGGAATGAGGTGAAGAAACTCAACCATCAGAAGATGAACCAACAAGATATATATTCCTACCTGCCACAGATTCTGAATGGTAAAAAATGATCTAAGCTTCACCTCAGAAGGTGAAGGGTCTTTTGTCTCCATTTCAGGAGAAAACCTCATCAACAAAAACTTTATTAGTGCCTAAAACATGCAAGATCTCCACAATCGATCCTTGTCAGCTTCTGCAAGCTTTATTTCCAACTATACACTTATAGAAACTGTTGGCTCTATCCAACTTCCTAAGCCTTAAACATGCCTCTTTCTTCTTCCCCTTTTCTGCTTCTTCATTTTGTCTCAATCAAGTTGGTCTCTTCATATGGGAAGAATTCTTCTCTTAACTCAACGTATGAAAATCCTACTCATTCTTTAAAGCCCAGTTTGAATGTCACCTCCTTCCATGAAGTATTTTCTAATCACCTCAACCAGAAGTCAACATTCCTTCCGCTGCACTACAACAGCACTTAGTATCCACATTACCACTTTATTGCCTAGTTTTGTAATAATCTGTATACATGTTATATTCACTACTAAAGTCTGTTCCTGAAAAGTAGGGATTCTCATTACTGATAGTGTATAAGGCAATTGCCTATCATATACTTAGTTGTCAAATACTTTTTAAAATTACTGTTGAACATGACTATTATGGACATGTTTTGCATTATTACACATGCGTAACCTGTATCAAATTGTCTGCCATCTCAATGGGGGTGTGGGTGGACAGAGGAAGGAAGAGCATATGGAACTTAAAGTTTTAAAAACAAATGTTAAAATCTGCTTTTACATATAACTGGGAAAAAATAAAAATGAACTGGTGTTGAATCAGTATGTGCTAATAAGATCTTTAATAGGTTAAATTGAGGCTTGAGGAATTAATGTAACAAGTTATAGGATTTTCATGTAAAAGACTTTTGTTACAGTTGATTTGTTTTAAGGAAGAAAAAATAAATCTAATCCTTCCATATTCTCTCTCAAATCCAAACACAGAAGCACAGAAAAAGCCAAACTGTGACTCCATTTTCCCATCTGTCTAGATTCTGGTTCTGTCAACGTCAACAAGAGGCATTATGTGAACATGGTAAATTTTCTTCAAACCCATTCTAAAAAAGAACACAGCAAACAACCCCACTTCCATAAAATAATGCAATATGTATCATCCATTTATATACCTTTCTCAAATAACCTAATTACATATTTAGCCTACATAATATATTGGTTAACAGACTATTCAAAAAGCCTTAAACTTAAATAGCTTAAACTTGTCAGTATTATCTTTTTTGTCATAAAATTATTTCTCAAGTTTTAAAAGCAAACCTTCCTCCACCTCTGCTCTACTACTGCTAAAGTTGGTGAACAAATTCATGATCTTCTTACTCCTACCTTTAAGGATCTTACACACTAATGGATAATTAACCATTTTTGTGTAATGAATATAGTCTGGTGAAGTCTGTAAAACCCTTCTTTAATATTTTTAAAATTCATTAGAATTTTTTAAAAACCCAATATATTGAAATAGCTGTCAAATATATTCTGAAGTTTGGGGACTTCAAATTAAGATCTGCCCTTATACACACTGATCAAACAATCCCTCAAGAACTTAACAGGCCTAATATTAAAAACTAGCAAGACTATTAAATACAGGTTGAAGATAAATTAACAACATATAAAGAATTAAGCACCTCATGGGTGACTGCTAGTATTAATTATGCCAACTCTCACGTAGATCATGGTGTTGTTTACATTAGTTGATTATAGGACACTAAAACAAGAACTATAGGGGCTGACAGGTTTCACATCAGGAATTCAAATTTCTTGATTCCCTGGCTTACTATTCACACTGAAAGTATGTTGTAATAGCCAGAGAAAACACAGGCTATCTTGTTTTATTGCTTGATTACCCTGAAGTGAATAATGTTACAACTGGTGAACAAGTTCAACTTCTTTTCAGCTTTCACCTTTCTTTTCCCTATTTAAAGGTCTGTGTGTAAAACCGTGAAGTTCAGAAACATGAGTTATTTATAACCAAAAGTCATTTAAGATAAAAATCAAGAAATCATCCAGAACATTACAAGATAATAAAATAGCATTGTTAGTTCTAACGTAACTCACTACTAAAATAAATCTAAGAAATATATACACTGAAAGGCAAAAGAAATTCATGACCTAATTATTTTTCTTTGTAACATTCTGAGGCAAGGTAAATTTGGAATTTCAGTGCAGAAACCAAATCCTCATCCTAAAAGATGCATAGAATGTCATCAGTGAATGTCAAAACCTTTCTAAAACATTAAATGGTGATTTTGTTGTAATCAATTTAATGAAAATGAGAGCAATAAAATCATGCATAATTAGCAGATGATGAAATGCTGGCCAAACAACTTATGCTAAAAAATGCAATGTGATTTTCTCTCTTACAGAAACCACACTCATTTATCTTATATGTAGAAATGACATCAAATTTTTGTCATTATGTTTTTACAATGAAATTCATGGCAAGTTAAAAAAAAAAGCTTCCCCTGGTAATAAGGTAGAAAAAAATCCAGACAAACTTAAATCATCAAATTTTAAAAAAAGAAAAGTAACAAAAATATGTCTTTCATCATCACATAAATTTAAAAGAGAATCGTAAATTTTTATACTAAATGTAAAAGGCAGTTTAAAAGCTTCATGGTAACTGGATGCCAAACACATGAAGTTCCTAATTTACCATAAAAACAATGATGAGTTTTCCAAAGAGGGAAAATATATAGCTTTGCCAACGTCAATCAACAGTCTTGGTAAACCAGTAAAACAAGTGATAAATACGCCGGGTGTAAAAGGAAGATGGAGGCATTCTCAGAAGTGATCGGAAGCAACATTAAAGTGCCACAGGGAAAAAACAATCAAGGACTGCAAAGAGGTCTGGAAAGGCTGGAACACGAGCCCCTCCCACCTCCCGGTCACTAGAGCACCTAAAGCCTCGGTCGGGGGTGGGGGAGGGGAGGTGCTGGGAAGTGGGGGGAGAAGGACGAGAGAAGGAGGGAAGGAGGGGAAGGAGGACGGGAGCCGAGGGCTGCGGGAGAGCCGGGAGGGCTCGGCCCGGCCGCCAGCTCCGCACGCTCGCAGTCCCGACCCCGGGGGTGGTGTTACCTCTTTTATGTAATTCTCGGAGGGGAATGTTGTCTCCTCCCCCGTCGTAGGGTAAATAAGGGTCGGAAGAAACATCCATGAGTAAAATTAAAATTGGGGGGGGGGGGGGGAGGAAGAAAAAAATTAGAAAGGAAGAACGGCCGCGCTTGCTTAAAAGTCCGAGAAGCCCAGTTTCACGGCGTCGGCGGCAGGCTGCGAAGGGGCCATATTGGATCCGGCTTAGAACGGCGGCAGCTCCGCGGCTCCAGCCACCTCCGGCCCTTCCACAGCCAATGATGTCATCAAAGGGAAATTATTGCAGCCTGGTTGCTAGTGGCTACAATCTAGCAGAGTTGAGGGGCGGAACAGCCTTCTTAATCGGGCTCAGCCACATAAATGATGACTAAGCTCCAAGTAATAACAGACGAAACGGGTTTAGGGGGAAAAAATGAAGCCACCCTTTAGCTTGTGAAGCAGCTACAGGAAGAAAATGCATGTAGTTTTTCTTACCGCTAAAAAAATAACTCTCCATATAAGAAAAGAAGTGTTTCTGGACAATACCCATTTTCATTTGATACACACTTTGCAACATGTCTATTTGCTTAAATTATAGATATACATTCTGTATATAGCAATATGACTTCAGTTGAAGAATGAAGTAAGAAATCAGGATTCTCTACAATTTCAGATCTAAACACACCAAGAGGCTCCAACACCCTAGCTACCAGGAAACTACACCAATTTTATTATCGCCATACTAATAAAAAGCTCAATGTACAGCAACCTTCCTTATAAAGGTCCACGTTCATGCAATTGAATACAGTGTTTCCATTCCCCTAGACATTTTTGTAAAGGTATCAGCTACTAAAGCTTAATAATAGTGAAGAGAAACTGCAAATATAAATAGAAAAGGACCTAATAATTTCATTACAGGTAAAAACTAAAAAACATGGAATTTTAGGATGTTATACCCATATGTAAGTTACATGATTACTTAAATATACACAAATGCATATATGCCACACATGTTCCTTATTTAAAAAGATGGGGTAATATCCTCATTTTACAAATGTGGAAATTGAGGCTCAGGGAAAGGTTGAAATGACCTACACAGATCACACAGCAAGCATCTAAAGTTTAGATAGTTTAGAGTTAACAGTTTATCATGCTGCCTTCTCCATATATAAAAATTCATTTTATATATTACTTAACATATGTATGTATATAGCATAGATTTGTATGTTACATATATGTTATATTTTGTAAATATAGTATGTAATAAAAAGATAACATTTCTTATCATACTTTAAGGTTTACCAAACACTTCATTCATAACAATCCTGTGAAGTAATGTGCTATCCCCATTTTACAGAGAAAGAAACTGAGATTCAAAATGGGAATTAACTGATCTTTCCCACAATCACTAAGAAGCAGTGGAGCCAAATTCAAACCCAGGTTTTCTGACTCCAAGTTTAGCATTCTCTCCACTCAAAAAATACACTAGTATCCACTATAATACATACACCTATACAAAATATGTATATGTTTGCTTCATGTTTTTATTTCTTAGGACTTGTTTACAGATATGTACATATATGGGAATTCAAAGCTCTTATGTGGGTTTGATCTTCTTCTCAAACATATACACTAAAAATAGAGGAAATGTGGTAATATAGTAGGAAAAGAGCACTACATTTGGTGTCCAGAAGACCTAAGTCCAAAAGCTGACTATTTCTGTATATTGCAAGTTATGTAGATCATAGGCCTTTAATTTCTTTATCCATAAAATAAGGGGAAAGGACTGTCCCTTAAAACTCTAAATCCTATAACTACAATTATTTCTAAAATATAAGTGCAATTTTACTGGACAGTTTTGTAGATTAAGAAATAAAGCAAAACTGTCCTTGTCATGATCCAAAAATAATCATTATAATAATACTGTTGGTGATGATTTAAGTTAGATCTTGGTCCAAACATTGTGAAACTTTATTAAAAGATATGTACCCATTTTCCTAAAACTAAGCTGGTTACTACAGTTACATTAAACAAAAAGCTCTATCAAGAAGGATCATGAATGATCTGGAGCCAAACATAAGGAAGTCAAAATAAAGACTGTTCCCCTTTCCATTCCAACTACATACAGAATCTGTTCTTTGGTAAGAAGAAATAGCAATGAAACTGTTCTTATCTTACCTAGTATTATAAATTATTTGCATCTGTAAATGTTTTCCTCAAAACTAGTGCAGTCACAATCACAGATCTTTAGGCCTATTATGTACAGCCCTTGTTAGGGACTTTTTTTCACATCCTGATTCTAATACCACCCACCTCTAAACAAATTCTAGAACTACACAACCCACAAAATGACAGTGAAACAAATCCCCAGCCCAAGACAACCTGGAAAGTCGGCAGGAAGGATCTTTTCCACCTGGCAGGGAGCAGAGTGTAGTCTGGTGTGGGCCGCACCAGTGTGGACCAGCTGGAGTAAGCCTTAGGGACTGAATCATTGGCAGCTGTGGCAGTTTCTAGACTTCTCAATCTGCAAACACCAAAAAGGTCAGTGGGAAAAACTCTGTGAGACCTGGGTAAAAGAGGATCCCTCAGTCTGGATGGGTCTGGCCCTAGCCCCAGGGTGGTGGGGGTGGTGGCAGGAGCAGCAGGAATGTAAGTTGCTTCCAGAGCTCTGGGCACAAAGATGGCTGGAGATCCCCAAAGCTTGGGACAGAACATCCACCCCAACCTCCAGCCCAACTGGAAGCAGAGTCTTACCCTGACAAAGAGTTAGAAAGCCAAGTATTTGGCTGGTAAGATGAGTAAACATAGTAAAACAACTCAGGAAAGATGAGTAAACATAGTTAAAGAACTCAAAATATAGATTCTTACTTTGGTGACAAGGAAGATCAGGGCATACAACCAGAGGAGGACAGCAGAGTCAAAGCTCCTCCATCAAAAGACTCCAAGAAAAATATGAATTGGTCACAGGCCATGGAGGAACTCAAAAAGGATTTTGAAATTCAAGAGAAGTCGAAGAAAAATGGGAAAGAGAAATTAGTGACACAAGAAAATTATGAAAAACGAGTCAACTGCTTGCTAAAGGAGATAAAAAAAAAACACTGAAAAAAATAACACCTTAAAAAATAGACTAACCCCAAATGGCAAAAGAAGTCCAAAAAGCCAATGATGACAAGAATACTTTAACAAGCAGAACTGGCCAAATGGAAAAGAAGGTCCAAAAGCTTACTGAAGAAAATAATTCCTTAAAAATTAGAATGGAGCAAATGGAAGTTAATGGCCTTATGAGAAATCAATAAATTATAAAACAGAACAAAAAGAATGAAAAAATAAAAGACAATGTGAAATATTTCATTGGAAAAACAACTGCTCTGGAAAATAGGAGACAGAATTTTAAAATTACTGGACTATCTGAAAGCCATGATCAAAAAAAGAGCCTAGACATCATCTTTCAAGAAATTATCAAGGAAAACTGCCCTGATATTCTAGAACCAGAGGGTAAAATAGAAATTGAAAGAATCCACCAATCGCCTCTGGAAAGAGATCCTAAAAGGAAAACTCCTAGGAATAATGTAGGCAAATTCCAGAGTTCCCAGGTAAAGGAGAAAATATTGCAAGCAGTCAGAAAGAAACAATTCAAGCATTGTGGAAATACAATCAGGATAGCAAAGGATCTGGAAGCTTGTACATTAAGGGACTGAAGGGCTTGGAATAGGATATTTCAGAAGACAAGGGAACTGGGATTAAAACCAAGAATCACCTACCCAGATGAGTATAATACTTCAAGGGAAAAAATGGTCACTCAATGATACAGAGGACTTTCAAGCATCCTTGAAGAAAAGACCAGAACTGAAGAGAAAATCTGACTTTCAAACACAAGAATCAAGAGAAGCATGAAAAAGTAAAACAGGAAAGAGAAATCATGAAAGGCTTTCTAAAGCTGAACTGTTTACATGCCTACATGGAAAGATAATATTTGTAACTCTTGACACTTTTCTCAGTATTTGGATAGGTGGAGGGATTAACACACACACACACACACACACACACACACACACACACACAGAGCACAGGTTGTGGTGAATCAAAAGGGATGATATCTTATAAAAAAAATAAAATTAAGGGGTGACAGAGGAATATATTGGGAGGAGAAAAGCAGAAATGGAATGGGGCAAATTATCACCCATAAAAGATTCAAAAAATCCTTTTCAATGGAGGAGAAAAGGGAGAAGGGGAGAGAGGAAAAGTTAAGCTTACTCTCTTCACATATGGCTTAAGGAGGGAATAACATGCTCATTCAATTTGGTATAAAAATCTACCTTACCCTACAGGAAAGTAGGGGACAAGGGGACAAATGGGATGAGGGGGATGATAGATGGGAGGGCAAATGGGGTAAGGGAGTAACTAGAAGTAAACACTTTTGGGAAGGAACAAGGTCAAATGAGACAACTGAATAAAGGGGGGAAAGGGTAGGATGGAGGGAAATATAGTCTTATACAACATGACTGTTATGGAAGTCTTTTGAAAAACAACACATATATAGCCTATATTTTATTGCTTGCCTTCTCAGTGGGGATGGATGGGGAGGGAGGAGGGGAGAGAAGTTGGAATTCAAAGTATTAGAAATGAGTGTTGAGAACTGTTATTGCATATAACTGGGAAATAAGAAAAACAGGGAATGGGGTATAGAAGTCTATCTTGCCCTACAAGAAAAGAGAGAAGATGGGGATAAGGGAAAGGTGGGGTGTCATAAAAGGAGGACTCATTGAGGGAAGGGGTAATCAGAATGCAAGGTGTTATGGGGTGGGGGGAGGGGAGAGATGTGGAGAAAAATTGGAACTCAAAATTTTGTGGAAATGAATGTTATAATCTAAAAATAAATAAATGAATAAATAAATAAATGAAAAAAGGGACATGGTCAAAGGAGAAAAAAGAATTGGAGAACAGGATAAGAAGTAGGGAAATATAGCTAGTCTTTCACAACATGACTATTATGGAGGTGTTTTGCATAACTACACATATATAACATATATTAAGTTGCTTGCTTTCTCAATAGGGGTGGGTGGGGAAGGAAGAAGGGAGAGAATTTGGAACTTAAAGTTTTAAAAACCAATGCTAAAAAATTATTTTTACATGCAACTAGGAAATAAGATATACAGGCAATGGGGTATAGAAATCTATCTTGCCCTTCAAGAAAGTAAAGGGGAAGAGGATAAGAGGGTGGATGAGTAAAGGGAGGGCAGACTAGGGGAAGAGATAATCAGAATGCATGCCATCTCGGGGTGGGAGGAGGGGAAAGATGGGGAGAAAATTTGGAACTCTATATCTTATGGAAATGAATGTTGCAAACTAAAAATAAATAAATAAAACTAAATCTTAAACAAAAATAATAATAAAACCCAGATATACTGCAATTGCTGGCAAATGCCCCCAAGAGGTCAATAACAAAAATGAAAAGATCCACATAATCACCAAGATATTTATAGCAGAACTTTTTTTGTGTTAGCACAAATCTGGAAGCAAAGCTGATGCTCATCAAACTGGGGAAAGTACACAGGTACGCAAATGTAAATATAGGGATGCATGAAAAAATTTATATGAACTGATGCAAAGAGAAATAGACAGAGCCTACTGCAATATACAACTGCAATAACGTAAATGGAAAAAACAACCACAAAACAATCAAAAGCAAATCTTGCAAAATTAGAAAGAACAAACTTGACTTCTAAGAAGAGATATGAGAAGACACCTCCCCTGATTCCTCTAAAGAAGTGGGAGAGATGAGGGGGGTGGTCTACAGGTACGAAACATTGCATATTAATGTCAGATTATTTTAACGTATTGATTAGTTTTAATTTTTCTTTTTTTCTTTTTAAAAAAATTCTTTTTTATAAAAATTCTTCTTTATAAAGTTTAAGTCTCTAGAAGGTGGAGGGGGAAGCTTGCGGGGAAATGTAGGTGATGTAAAAGCAAAGGGCATCAACAAAAATATTTTTAAATATTTTTGGAAGCTGATGAGGTCATTTAACAAAAGAGTGGCAATCCTACCTCAAAAAAATGTCCAACAGATTATTAGATTTGCAAACACCCCAAACATAAGAATGGAAACATATGAATGGGAAAAGAGCATAACCTTTATGAAAAGATTAAGTAATAAAGTCAATTATCTCATGTTTATGAGATAGAGTCATCTCCAGTCATCCTGATGAATGTCTGGTCACTAGATTCAGATGGCTCTAGAGAAGAAGTGAGGCTGGTGACCTGCTCAGCCCTCCCTCACTCAAAACAAAGTGAAGTGCAAGTCATGTCATTATTTCTCTGAAGGCATGGTCTTCTTCAGCAATGAAGGGCGAACACACACATCCCCTCTCTCACCTATTCCCTTAGAATAGACAGGCTGCTTAAGTGTAGTAGTTGTGTTTTGTGTGTATGGTTTTTTAAAAAAGGTAAACAAAAGCAAAACACCAAAAATGAGTAAAAGAAACCATACTGTTAATGGGGGTTTTTTTACTATCTGAATCACCTATGTGCTTTTCAGCAGCCTCAGTAACTTGTTTAGTTTGTACTCAACAGAAACTAATAAACTTTAAGCAACCTTTTAAAAAAATAAAATAAAATATGTACCAACAGCTGAAAGAGATACACTGACTGTGGATACTATGGTTCTCAAAGCAGCTTCAATATAGCCTCTTTGTCTCTCTAGGGGTAGAAATGGCTTTTATATGTTCTCTTGCTTCCTTTCACATTTCATGGCCCTCACACTTTACCTTCTCCATTAATCTGTCTCCCTTAGCCCTCCGTCACTCATGCAAGCAGGCATGTACATTTTTTCCCATTCTTTGACACCTCTACCCTGTAATCCATGATTTGGCTAAAGCTCAAATTAAGCTCTCCAAGTCTTTTTAATGCTACTCAATTTCTATTCCTTTCTTCCCCAAAATTTTCAGTAATCAAGCAATTATCATTGCAATTATCATTGCTTGATCAATCAAGCAATTCCAAGTATACACTAACAAATTAAGATGAACACAAACCACTGTTCATTAAAGTTTTACTTTATGAAATTATGCTTAACCATAAGTTTCATATGGCACTGAGGCACCACGTACTCAGAAACGCACACATTTAGGAAGAATCCCTTGCTGTTATCATGGAAAAATCACATCTACATCAGTACAATCTGTACTGATCCTGATAGCTCTTCCTCTTTTCTAAAAATAAGTCAACACCTTAATAACCTCACCACACATGCATATGCAATCTCAAATCTTGGAGAAAAATACAAAATAACTCCTTCTCAAAATCAATTAGGTAACTTTGTACCTAAAGATTATCTTCTGGTCTACAGCAGTATACCTACTTTCAGAGGGCCTTATTTATGATTCTCTTTCTGTTGGAGCCCAGAACAGGAAGTGAAGAAACAAATTTTAAGGAACAAACCACTCCGAGTCCCAGAAAATTTCCTTCTAGCCATCCTATCTTTTCCTAGTTCCATCTCAAATCTATACAGAGGCTCTGTACCAGAAATTTGCAACACATAATGTCACACTGATTTATGACACTGAATTTGCATGTATTTTATCTGTCAGCATCATCATTGATCTCAATTAAGTAATCAGCTGGAACACTATCTTAAGACCTGGCACATACTATTTTATCCTAATTTCCTCATATGGTCTTGCAAGACAAACAAATGTACTCTGGATGAGGCTCCATTGGCTGTTCATTTACTCAACAAACATTTATTAAGCACATAGCATAATGCCCAGGGTGATCATATATTCAATATTATATTCTATATTATAGACTACCATAATGCACCGTCATCGTTACTTTTGCTACTAACGTATGTAAGACAAATGATTTAGGCACATGACATGAGCATGAAGAAATTTCAAAGATATTTTGAAGTTAATACATGTGTACCACCATACAAAGCAAACTTCATGTCTAATGCAATCACTCAATACTCAAATGGATCTGTGACCTCATCAATTCTGGAATTCCCTCTAATGAACCTCTAAGGTCACAACACATCCACCTCTGTCCATTCTGTGTGATGCAAGTCCTCCTAAATATCCACCCCACACGGCTGGAAACCTTCCTCTCTTTTATCCCAACATTTAAGAAGGTACCAGTGATGCACTGTCAACACTGACCTGTCATCCTTCACACTCCATGTGATCAGCCTATCTTCTCTTTCTTTCTTACAATTTTTGATGACATCCTTTACTCCTGTTTTGTTTTGGTCATATGTTGCCACTTGTTCACACCTACTACAGAACTTTCCATTGCCTTGTGTGATATTCAACTTCAGTTTTTTGAAAGCAGTGGTGTTGCTTCTCTCATTGGTATACAGTAACATGATAAAATGTTTAAATTGAAAAAATGGACCTTCATTGTCACGAGAAGCTTGAAGTCAGTAAAGGAGCTTTGCAATTTCCTGAAAGCAATTTAGCCTGCTCTCTTTACTCCTTTTCAACTCTGAGCCCAGCTGATTGCTCATATATACTGCTGGTTTCAAACATCTATACTGGTGAACAAGACCTATAGGGTCTCCATTCAAATGCAGGTTGAAATCTGGGTAATAAACATTCTTCATTCACTTCAATCACATAGATTTTTCCTACGTGAAGCAAGAAGCCAAATGCCTTTTCAATGATGCCAGATCTCTTTAAGAAGGTTCTCCAATGTTTTGAAACTTGATAAATTCAACACACTATCATCTGCAGATAGAAACATCCAATCTCAATGTCCACAGCAATCTCTCCTCAACCTGGATTTCCTCTATCACAATAGCAAATACTTTTGGCAGGTAGATAGCTCCCTGTTTTATGCCTCATTTGAGGTTTATAATCAGAAGGTAGCTGAACAGAGTTATTTTTGTTATTATATCTTCCAAGGAATCTTGGATAATCTTGGTGTATAGATGGAAGACATTTTGCTATAAGAAAAGCCTATAAAGCAGAGCTTTAGTCTACAAAATCAAGTATCTTTATCATAATCTGCAAATGGTAAGTACAAATAGGGGCTTATATTCTCCACATCATTTGTGGAAATTCAAACACACTTTCAGGTACTCTGGCTATAAACAGACAGAAATTCTTATTTACAATAACTATCCTTGACAACAAATGAATAAATATTATGAATTTATGAATTTCTTAGTTATTCCTTCTTTCCAGGTATCATGTGACAGTACCTCATAACTTCTATAACATATTACCTGAACCTTACATTGTAACTCCTCTATTTACTACCACCCTATGATAACCAAAATGAATAATTTCCCTTCACCTTTAATAATCAAAAAAACAAACCTATCAAGTAAGGATTCATTTCTGGGCTCATTAAGTTACAGAACTATAGAATAAATATAGAACAGTTGATCTCTAGTAAGCTCCAACATTCTTGAGGATATATAAGCATGTCTTAAAGTATCTTTGTATCTCCCACAGTACCTATTCAGTACCTTGTGTTATGTATATTCAACTTCAACATTTATGAAGCACCTAACCTTTCTTTGAAGAACCACAGAGTACTAGACTTCTCCATAATTTGTAGAAGAGACACAAAAGGAGTTCCTAAAGTGAAAACTTCAAAAGCAAATTAATTCAGATTATTCACTGGAAGGACAAATACTGAAGCTTAAGTTTAAATACTTTGGCCACATAACGAGAATGAGTGAGATCTGGCTCCTACCTAAAAAGTTTTGACTTACCCGAGATCTCCCTTTCCTCCAGCCCACCTGACAGTTCAAGGAGTTAGCTGAGGGCTCAGAGGACCATTCCACCCACCCACATTTGAGAAGCTACACATAAATGCACGTTCTCGTTATCAGATGACATGCCCATCTCACACACTGCTGCCCAGAGTGGGACCTGCCTTGTATTACCAAGAAAATATAGGCATTTGTCTTCTCCATCCATAAGCACCCATCTGTCCACAACTTTGTACCTCAAAACCTTCAATACCTTTTACCATTCTCTCCTTCTTTGCTCTAATTTTTGAAGAGTTGGCCCTTCTTCCAAAGCCCCAATACTTCTACTTGTGTCCTAGAAACTCACCCTTCCAGTTCCTCATATTCCTTATGGTCTTTCCACCTATCCCCTACCCCCTACCTCTGGCGTTTTACCTATTGGCTCCTACCCTGATGCTTACAAAAATACCAACATCTTAACCATCTTTAAAGAATATTTAGTGGACTTAGTCATGTCTTCAATTTATTAGCTTAACTCTATTCATTTCCAGCCAAACTACAAGAAAAAGCCATGAACATTACATCACCTCATTTTCAATTCACTTCTCATTCTCTTGTAATCTGGTCTCTGAACCTACCACTTACTGATAATTGCTCTCTACAAAATGACATACAACATCTAATAGCTAAATCAATAGCCTTCCCTCCTCCTTCCTGAGCTCTCTGCAAACCATATACTTTCTCCTCCTTGGGACTTTTATTGCTTTGTTTTGCTTTATTCTGCTCTACCCTGGTTCCCTCCCCTCCTACCTGCCTGATATTGTTCCTTCTCAGCTTCCTTGGCTGTATCATCAATGTTTCACCCTCAGAGCAGTCTGGAGACTTCTTTTTCTACATTCTCTCGGTAATTTCATTACCTTTCATAGGTTCAATGATCACATAGCAGGTGACCCAGCTAACCTATCCAGCCCTTGTCTCACACCTTAGCTCTACTTCCATTTAACGAAACGACTGATATCGATATCCCTAAAGAGACATCCCAAACTCAACATAGCCAAAACAGAACCCAATATCTTTTTCCCTCAACCCATACCTCTTTGGAAATTCCTCATTTTCGGTCAATTGCATGACCATCCCTCCAATTACTCAGCTATGCAACCATGGTAGGTAAAAAAGCACTTTTGACTTCACTCTCACTCAACCTGCATATATCCAATTAGCTGCCAATTTTGGTTGATTTTAATTCCATAACATTTCTTTATTCATCCTGTTCTCTCTAGTCACATGTCTACTTCCTATTTTAATCAATACAACAACAAGCATTTATTAAACACCTACTTATACTGTGCTTTGGAGATATAAAGGTGAAAATAGCTCCCTGCCCACAAGAAGTTTACAGTCAAGTTAGAGAGACAAGTGTATACGTAATAATATACAAAATACCTACCACTTACTGATAACTGCTCTCTACAAAATGACATATAATATCTATAAATACAATATAAATATCTATATGCTATATATAGATATACACAATATACAATATCTATAAACACAAGGTAATTTGGGGGAGGGAGGGAAGGCACTAGTAATATGGAAAGATCAGGAAAAGACTCATGAAGGTGGCACTTGAGCTGAGCTGCAGAAGCAGAAGTGAGGAAATAGTACATTACCTCTCACCTACACTATTTCAACAGCCTCCTACTGGTTATCCTTGTTTTGAATCTCTCCTCTTTCCAATCTATTCTTCACATAAATGCCAAGGTGGTAACTCTAAAACACAGTTCTGATCATGTCACTCCCCTGCTCATAAAACATTAGTAGCTTCCCAATGCCTCTAGAATAAAATACAAACTGCTTTGTTTGGCATTTAAAATTCTTTACAGTCTGGCTCCAACCTACCTTCTCAGGCTGATTTTCCATTATTCCCCGTAATGTCCTCTATTGTCTTCCTATGTGCCTTTCTACAGGCTGTACGCCATGCCCGTAATGCTGTTTCTCTTCACTTCTACCTCGTGGGATCCCCAGTTCCCTTCTAAGCTCATCTCATTTATCACATTCTACCCAAGATGTTTCCTAATGGAAATCCCCAAGTGGATGTCTCTAATTGTAACTACTTCCCTGGAAACCATCTTGTATTTATTTTATATATACTTTGTGACCTCTCCGTTGAACATAAGTTCTTGGAGCAACAGGCACAGTGCCTTGCATATACTAAGTACTTAGTGGTTGAGTTGAAAGAAAAATGGGACCCTTAGACTGGGAAAGAAAAGGTATATGGTTGAGAGACAAGGTCATTTGGTTAGGGAGACTGGGGAATACAGTGGCATAGATGGTCCTAGAGTTGAAATGGAGGAATGACCATGCTACTACTTCTACCACCACCATACTCTCATCATCTGCTGGAAGCAAAACTGCCTCCCCTTGCGCTAAGGGCCACCATCTCTGACTTCACCCTAATCTCTGACCTTTAAGCCCTAGCTCATATATCATTTCTCATCTCTATACATCCCTGAGCAATGGGACAGTACTGGGACAGTAAGAGGAAAGGAAAAGTCAGTGATGAGAGAAATGAAAGTACTATGCTACATACAAGGGAGGAGTAGAAGTTTCAAGAAGCCAATTCTTATGTTTATTGAGTTTACAGACTGATTGGTGAAGGGATAAAATATATACAGATAGGAGATCTGAGAAAGAGCACAGTCTTGAAAGTAAAGGGAAGAGAGAATACCCAGGTTAAGAAAGGAATCATCAGTGATAAAAGTTGCAGAGTGAACACAGAGGACCGATGTTGGGGGGGGAAGCTCAATTCAATGTGGACAGTCTCGGGCGGGTAAAGGTGGGAACTTCTAAATCTTAGAGTTCTCATGAGGCCCCCCATGAAACACCAGGGAATCGAGGAGTGAGACCGAGCTATCTCGTATATTTCCGCCTCTTCCTGTGAGAAACGTGATGGGAGGAGCATCCCTGCCTTCGAGACTGTCCCGGATCTGGGCACACCTATTGTTATCTAACAGGCACGGTATTCAGGTGCAAACTACACGGCCAGAGAGCTTAATTAGGGTCAGGAAAGCCTGAAGGCGCTCTTAGCGCGGAGGGGCCCTGACAGGACAGAAGGCTCTGTTTTTCCTCTCTTCGCTCTCCCCTCCCCCTCTCTCCCCACTTATACTTCTGCTTCCAATCTCTTACTGTAAGATCTTTGCCTCCTTGGGAGATTTCTCTCTCCCTTCTAAGGAAGAGCTCCCCCTGCACATGTAACCAGGACCCTGAATAAAGCCTAACCCTTGTTCGACTCCGGAAAGTCTCTTCTCTCATACGTTTATCCGGTTTGGAAAACCAAAGTCCTGGGACAGGTAAGGTAAGACTCGGGTAGCCCTCAGGCCTCTAGGCCTGGCAGACCGAGAAAAGTTCTTTTGGTCTAGCAAGTAAGAGATCATTGGTCACCTTGTAGAGAGCAATTTTCATCAACTGATGGGATCAGAAGTCAGAATACAATAAGCTGAGAAGGGAGAATCCAGATTCTTTCCAAATGTTTGGTAATGAAGGGTTGGGAAATTTGGGCAAATATAGGGAGGGATTACCAGGATTTTGGGAAGGTTTTTCAAAGGATGAAGATGAACCAAGCATCTTTGTAAGCACTGAGAAAGAGTCAGTAGATATGGAGACCAAAGATTATCCTGTAGGAAATGAGAAGGGAATGGGCTAGTGTGTACAGGTGAAGGGGTCTTCATCAGTAAAGAGAAGGAAGACTTCTGCTTGAGGGATAGGAGTAAAGAAGAAGATGGATGCATAGGTAAAGGACCTTTGAGATGTAGAGAAGGGGAGAGATGAGCGTGAACTCATAATAGTCAGGCCTAGATTTTCAAATTTATTGTAATGCAATGGCATCTGCTGAAAGACAAAGCGGGCAGGAAACACTGGGAAGATGAGGAGAAGAGGGAAGAAAAGGTGTAAATTCGCTTGTCAAGGGAAGCGAGATAGAGAATCAATCAAGGAATTCTAAAAATTTGGCCATGATGACCCAGGAAGGATGTTACAAATTTTCTTAATAGATCTTTTATTTTTTAAACATTTATTTAAAAATTTTTGAGTTCCTATGCCCAAAAGGCTACAAAAATGTGCATACCCTTTGACCCAGCAATATCACTTCTAGGGCTATATCCCAAAGATATCATAAAAATGGGAAAAGGTCCCACATGTACAAAAATATTTATAACAGCTCTTTTTCTGGTGGCCAAGGACTGGAAGAGGAATAGCTGAACAAGGTATAGTATATGAATATAACAAAATATTAAGAAATGACAAACAGTTGAACTTCAGAAAAACCTGGAAGGACTTCTATGAACTGATACTAAGTGAAATGAGCAGAACCAGGAGAACATTGTACATAGTAACAACCACAGTTTGCGAGGACTATTTCTGATAGACTTAGCCCTTCACAGGACCTAAAACATTCCCAAAGGACTATTGAGGCAAAATGCCAACCACATCCAAAGAAAGAACTATGGAATCGGAAGGCAGAATGAAGCAGACTATTTTCTCTTGTGTTATGTTTTGTTTTGGTATGGTTTTTCTCATGGTTTCTCCCATTCGTTTTAATTCTTCTATGCAATGTGACTAATGTGAAAATATGTTTAATAAGCATGTATGCAGAACCCATATAAGACTGTATGCTCTCTTGGGGAGGGAGAAGAAAGGGAAGGGGAGAAAATTTAAAACTTATGGAAGTGATTGTTGAAAACTAAAAACAAATAAATTAATTTTTAAAAAAATTTTAGTTCCAATTTTTCTCCCTCCCTTCTTCTTATCATACCTTACTTACCACAACCAAAGGAGCACAACCAAGGAGTGAGACCTCAGGAGTGAGAAAACCAAAGTTTAGACAAGAGTCACAAAGTCTGATTTAGAGTATGTGATTATATGAACAAAGGGATGTTTATATGTGATGATAAACTTAATTCCAATACAAATTAGCTGTGTGACCTTAAAAAAGTCACTTCCCTAAGGTTCAGAAGGACCTCAATTTCTTCTTATGTAAAATGAAGGAACTGGGCAAAATAATCAAACATTCTATCACTCTAAGAGAACCAATGACAATTTCCTTTGGCTTTTCTTAAGTTTTGATTAATCCTTACAAGGATGGCTTCTGTTATTTCTCCTGTAGAGATAATATACCTTAAAATTACAAGTCTTCTGAAACAGGGTTGTTCCAATGAGAAAGAGAAAAGGTGGTTTCAGCTGAATTCCAAAACTAGTTGAAGGGAAGGTATATCAAAGATCTCTAGACCTCATCAACCGTTTCTCAGGTTTTGCACATCTACAAAGTTGATATAAATACAAATTCTATCAAGCTAATAAGTGCCAATTTGAAGGTGTGAACTGCCATGCTTTCACTTATTGTGAATATATCAACTGTCTGCTGCTGCAAATACAGGCAATGTTACCCAAATATGGTTTATGGTTTCTCCTAAGGGCTAAAGACAGGGCTTGTAGGATCAGTTTCTATCTGCTTTACAGCAGTTTTGTGTTACTTAAAGCCTTTTATATCTAGGTACACCCAGGAAAAGCAGGGTCATTGTCAGAGTACGTTAACTTAATGGTTTCAAACAGTGGCATTAAGTTTAAATTCTGAGTCAGAATTTCTGAAAGTTCCCATTTTATATTTGTGCTGCTAGTAAATAATACAAGACATTCATATAGTGTCTTAATGTTTATAAAACATCTTACATGTATTATCTCATTCAATCCTTATAATATACCTTTGAGCTCTGTCCTTATTATCTGTTTTACAGATGAGGAAGGAGAATCAGAGTGGCTAAGTGACTTGATCACAATAACCTAGCTACTGTGACAAAGTTGAGATGTGAAGTCAGGGCTTTCAAAATACAAGTCCAGCATTCGGTTGCACTGGTATCAAAGCAGCAACAATTACTATTTTTAAATCTTGAATTTATAGGGCTCAACTTTTGAATGCACAAAAATCTTGTGGAATATAAGGTTATTATTGGTTATTCTTCCATTTTTTCAGATAAGAAAACTGAGGTAAAAAGTTGTTATTGCTTGTTTGAAATCACACATCTAAGTAATAACATGATCCATCCACATCTTTATAGTAGACTATATATTGCTTCTTTTTTTATGGACCACTAGTCCACAAGCCCAACAACTAAAGATGTTAATATCTGCATATGTAGTTATTTATCTACCAGCCACTACTGCAATGAGAAAAATCTTGCCAATTGCTTTAAAAATCTGAAAATATTTTATGTCTAATAAATATCCCCAGTCCTAGAAGGCAGTTAGAAGAGACTGATAGAAATTCACTACTCAGAAGTTTACAGTAATTCTATGAATTAAGGAAGATGAAACAAAAAAATGTTAAAAGATTAATCGGAAAATATAGTCAGCTAATGTTTATGAGATATACAAGTAATTTATGTAACATCAAATATTTTACAAAATATCTACTCTGTGGCAAAGTATTAAATATAAGGAGATAAAGAAAAATAAAAGAGGAATTTAAGGAAATGTCTTGGCAGTGTGTCTTGAAGCAATATGTTCCTCCTCTTTCTTAATGAGTACTTCCACATTCTCTCCTCTAACTCTCTTCTTAACCCCTTACAATCTGGCTTCCAACTTTATCATTCCACCAAAACCACTCTCTCTAAAGTTATTAATGAACTCTTAGTAGTCAAATCCAATGGCCTTTTCTCAATCCTTATTCTCTCTGCAGCTTCTGACACTGGGTTAAAACTGTATCTTGTTTTGATCTCCCTGACCCCTACCACCCTACACAACTCCCAGTCATTATGGTAAGTTTCTAGGTAGCCAGTATTCTACAAAGGAGGGGGCAATAGGGGAACCCAGAAGTCATATACAAAGTGTTCCAAAGACCAAAGGAGCATAATTTACAAATTGTATCACATATTAACCAAAATTCACCTCCTGGTATTATATGCTGAATCAGCAGAAACATCTAGGAATTGCTATCGGGGTCTTCTGGTCCTTTAATATGTAAATCTCAGGCAAGCTCCAGACGTCAGTATTAACACCAGCAGATACCAAAGAGTGCCAATAATTCTGAGATGATATGGACATACTAACTTTAAAGTTATACTGAGAACTCTGAAATGATTTGTATAAGTCAACCTTAAAGGTTAACCTAACCTTAAGGTGGCACAGATGAGTCTCCTTTCAAAAAAAAAAAAAACAACAAACCCATAAAAATGAGATCTCTAAGTCCTTCCCCTCCCTTACCTACCCCACTTCCTCCACCCCCTTCCCTCCCCCCCACTCCCTGCTCCCAGCACTCTTTCATCTCCATTGGGTCCAAGCTGTTCAAGTGCTTCCAATTTTAATCCACAGTTATGAGTGATACAGTTTGCCTCTCCCCCTCCCCATTCTCTTCCTTTACATTGCCTCCTTTCACCATCTCCCATGAAGTTTCTATACCCTTTGTGTCATGTTAAAGTGTGACTTGTAGCTCCGCTTTCTGTTACCAATCATGGTCTTTCCCAGAAAGTACTCAAATAATCAGGCATGCCTGCCCCCATTTCATAATTTCATACATTAGCAATTCAGACAACGTTG
Source organism: Notamacropus eugenii (assembly GCF_028372415.1). NCBI lineage: Eukaryota > Metazoa > Chordata > Mammalia > Diprotodontia > Macropodidae > Notamacropus > Notamacropus eugenii. The sequence continues at coordinate 82,603,555 of NC_092878.1, read as the reverse complement.
ATCACTCTCTCCTCCTTTGGTATTCTCTTCTTGGTACTCTTAAGTTTTTGAAACACCACACTCTCCTCTTATCTATCTGATCACTCTTTCTGTCTGCTTTGTTGGGTCCTCCACCCACACCCTCTAACCTTAGGTATCCCTCAGAACTCTGTCCTGGGCCCTCTAACTTTCTCCCTCTATACTTCACCTGGTGATCTCATTAACTCCCAAAGAATTCATTACCATCTCTATGCTGATGGCTTTCAAATACACCTATCCTGACCAACCTTTCTGCTGATCGCCAATCTCACATCTCCAAATGCCTTCCAGACATCTCAAACTGGATGTCCAGTAAACATCTTAAACTCAATACATACAAAAGAGTTCATTATCTTTCCCCTTAAACCCTCTCAATTACATCAGCCTCCCAGTCCCTCAGGCCTAGAAACTGGGAGTCATCCTGAACTCCTCACTATCTCTCACTGCTTATATCAAATCTGCTGCTAAGGCCTGTTCGTTTACCTTTGCAAGTACACCTCTCAAGTACACCCCTTCCCTCCTCTGACACTGCCACCATTCTGGCACAGACCTTCATGATTCACACCTGGACTACTGAAATAGCCTGCTGATGGATCTGCCTGCCTCTAGTTTCTCCCCACTTACAATCCATCCTACATTCAGTCACCAAAATGATTTTTCTAAAGTGCAAATCCAACCATGTCATCCACCTACTCAATGAATTCTATTCCCTTTCTTCTCAAGGATCAAATACAAAATCTTCTATTTGGCATTCAAAGCCATTCAATCCACTGTCCCACCCCACTACCCTTCCAATCTTTTTAGACCTTATTCTCCTCTAGTTACTCTTCAATATACTAACACTGGCTTCCCAGCTCTTCCATGAATAAGACACTCCATCTCTGGCTCCAGGTGTTTTTCTCTGACTGTATGCTATACCTGGAATACTCTCCTTCCTCAACTCCATCTACTGACCTCCCTGGCTTCCTTTACATCCCAACTAAAATTCCATCTCATAAAAAAAGCCTTTCCTAACCCATCTTAATTCTAGTGCCTTAAGTCTGTTAATTATTTCCTATTTATCTTGGAGTATAATCTCAAAAATGGCAAGAAGGTATATATTCAAATCCAAAGCAAACCATTCAGCATCACAGTAATAAAAGTCTTGACTCCAACCACTGATGCCAAAGAGGCTAAAGTTGATCAGTTCTATGAAGGCCTATAGCATGGTCTAGAAATAACACTGAAAAATGATGTCACATTCAATGATATGGGATTGGAATGCTAAAGCAGGAAATTAAAAGATAATTACAATGACAGGCAAGTTTGGCCTTGGAGTACAAAATGAAGCAGGGCAGAGACAAACAGAGTTTTGTCAAGATAACTCACTGTTCATAACATTCTTTTTCAACAACCAAAAGGGGATTCTATACATGGACATCACTAGATGATTAATATAGAAATCAGATTAATTATATACTTTGTAGCCAAAGGTGAAGAAGCTCTATATAGTCAGTTAAAATAAGACCTAGAGCTGACTGTGGCTCAGATCATAAGCTTCTCTTATTTTTTATAAATTAATTAATTTTTTGGTTTTCAACATTGGCTGCAGTAAGATCTTGAGTTTTAAATATTCTCCCTCTCCTCCTCCCCCCTCACCAAGATGGCAGGCAATCTGATATATCTTCTACTCATGCATTCACATTAAACCCATTTTCACATTAGTCATGATGTAAAAAAGAATTACAACTAATGGGAGAAACCACAAGAAAAAAGGAAAAAAAAGAACAAAAGAAGAGCAAATAGTATGCTTCCATCCACGTTCAGACTCCAAAGTTCATTCTCTGGATGTGGATAGCATCTTCCACTGTGAGTCTTTTGGAGTTTTCTTATATCCCTGCATTGCTGAGAAGAGCTAAGCCTATCAAAGTCAGTCTTTGAACAATGTGGTTGTTGCTGTGTACAATGTTCACCTGGTTCCGCTCATTTCACTCAGCATCAGTTCATATAAGTCTTTCCAGATTTTTTTGAAATCCGCTTGTTCATTATTTCTTACAGCTTCAGACACCACAACAGTGCTTCATATGGCACAACTTGTTCAGCCATTCCCCAACTGATAGGCATCCCCTCAATTTCCAAATCTTGGTCACTACATAAAGAGCTACCATAAATATCTTTGTACATGTGGGTCCTTTTCCTGTTTTTAATGGTTTCATTGGGCTACAGCCCTAGAAGCAGTATTGCTGGATTAAAGCATATGCAAAGTTTTATAGTCATTTGGGCATAATTCCAAATAACTCTCCATAATAGTTGGATCAGTTCACAGCTCCATCACTTATGGGGTGTTTTAAGAATTACCCTATATAAAATTTTTTCAGACAAAAAAGCAAAATATCTCTATGTTCTTTGTTTAAAAACTGTTTAAATTTAAAGTTAGACCTGTTTAAATTCTTCTTTAGTCTTAATAATGATAAATAATAACAGTTACTATATATAAAAGTTTGCAACATAGGATATATGCCCTTAATTTTCCTGCTCCATTATTTTTATGAATATAACCAGTCTCTAATACCTAATTCATTTACACAGCTATTGCTTTTAATTTTTTCAAAGCACTTTATTATATATATATATATATATATATATATATATATATATATATATATATATATACACATTATCCCATTACACACAAAACTGTCTAATAAATTGATCCACACATTCATAATTTACAAATGTTTCACTGACAGGCAATGTAGCATAATGGATCAAGGGTCAGTGCCAAGTTGGAAACAAGAAGACCTGGTTTTAAATCCTACCTCTAACACATGGTAAAAATTGCTTAGCCTTACACTACCCTTAAGTAATTCTCTTAGACTTGAGAGTTCAAATCTGCTTAAATGGAAGGATTTCTTCCTGCTTTTTGTTGGTTTACCATCTCCTTTAAAAAATGTCAATGGAATATGTCTCTAATAATATTAGGGGAAGAGTGGTTAGCACCAAGTTCCAGAAAATTCTTCCCTTGGAAGGCTTTTTATATATGGTTTTGTTCAGTTAATCAGGCACCCCAAACCCACCCCTCCACAGGGCTATAATGCTCTTCTGATTGTTGTGACATAAGGCAAAGGCACTATATTTCTCAGTTCTTTTTCAATCAAGACATCTATAATTTCCAGATATTATAAAAACAAAAACAGTAGATTGCTATATTCATTGACTACTGTGTCTTAAGTACCTATTCTATTCCACTGGTCTACCCTTCTGTTTCTTAGCCAGTACCAAGTGGTTTTGACAATTGCTGCTTTATGATACAATTTGAGATCTGGTAGAGCTAAGCCACCTTCCCTAGCCTTTCTTTTCATTAGTTCCCTTGATATTCTGGACCTTTTGTTCTTCCAGATGAATTTTGATATTATTTTTTCTAGTTCTACAAAATAATTATCTGATAATTTGATTGGTATGGCACTGAATAAGAAAATTAATTTAGGTAGAATTGTCATTTTTATTACATTAGCTCGGCCTACCCATGAGCAACTGATGTTTTTCCACTTACTTAGATCTGACTTTATTTGTGTGAAATGTGTTTTGTAATTGTGTTCATATAGTCCCTGGGTTTGTTTTAGCAGGTAGATTCTTAAATATTTTATAGCGTCTACCCTAGCAATCTACTGTATGATAAACTCAAGGACCCCAGTTTCTGGGAATAAGAACTCACTGTTTGACAAAAATTGCTAGGAAAACTGGATAACAGTGTGGCAAAAACCAGGCATAGACTAATGCCTGACACTGAACACAAGAATAAAGTCCAAATAAGTACATGATCAAGGTATAAAGATTGATAATATAAACAAATTAGTGGAGCAAGGAATAGTATATTTATCAAATTTATGGAGAAGGGAAGAATTTTTGACTAAATAAGAGACAGAAAACATTATGAAGTGCAAAATGGATAATTTTGATTACATTAAATTGAAAAGTTTTTGCACAACTAAATCCATTGCGCAACCAAGATTAGGACGGAAGCAGAAAACTGGGAAAGAATCTTTTCAATTAGTGTCTGTGATAAAAGCCTCATTTCTAAAATATAGAGAGAACTGAGTCAAATGTAAATAATACAAGTCATTTCCCAATTGATAAATGGTCAAAGAATATGAACAGGCAGTTTTCAGATGAAGAAATTAAAGCTATCTATAGTCATACGAAAAATGCTCTAAATCACTATTGATTACGGAGATGCAAATCAAAACATCTCTGAAATACCACATCACACCTATCAGATTGGCTAACATGACAAAACAGGATGATGATAAATGCTGGAGAAGATGTGGGAGAATTGGAACACTAATTCATTGCTGGTGGAGCTGTGAGCTGATTCAACCATTCTGGAGAGCAATTTGGAACTATGCCCAAAGGGCTACAAAAATGTGCATACCCTTTGACCCAGCAATACTGCCTCTAGGACTGTACCCCCAAGAGATCATAAAAATGGGAAAGGGTCCCATATGTACAAAAATATTTATAGCAGCTCTATCTGTGGTGGCCAAAAACTGGAAATCAAGGGGATGCCCATCAATTGGGGAATGGCTGAATAAATTGTGGTATATGAATGTAATAGAATACTATTGTGCTATAAGAAAGAATGAACAGGAAGACTTCAGAGAGGCCTGGAAAGACTTATATGAACTGATGCTGAGTAGAAGGAGCAGAACCTGGAGAACTTTGTACACAGCAACAACCACAGTGTGCAAGGGATTTTTCTGGTAGACTTAGTGCTTCATTGCAATGCAAGGACATAAAAAATTCCCAGTTGGTCTCTTAAGGCAAAATGCCTTCCACATTCAGAGAAAGAACTATGGAATTGGATCTCAGAATGTAGCAGATCATTTTCTTTTGTATTATATTTTGGTTTGTTTTATGAATTCTTCCATTCATTTTAATTCTTCTATGCAAAATGACTAAGGTGAAAATGTATTCGGTAGGAATGTATGTATAGAACCCACATAAAACTGTATGCCATCTCAGGGAGGGAGAGGGAGGGAGGAGAAAAATCAAAGTTATATGGAAGTGATTGCAGAACACTGAAAACAAATAAAATAATAAAAAAAAAGTAGTAATACTATCATCATTTACATTTCTACCTTTGAATCTTGGATAAAAGGGCACAACAGCACAAATTGGCTGGCAAAAAAAAAGTACTTCCATTTCTTATTTTAATTTTTTTGTTTCAAGTTCTTCACTTGTAAACAGAGATATTAAAGAGTCTCCAAAAGAAAAAGAGTTTATTTTTCTTAGTTTATTATTCTGAGAATGCTATTTAAAGGAGAATGTCAACAGCAGTAAATGCTTTTTTGAAAAGTATTTTTAAATTCTGTGGAGAGTTTTCTACAGTTGTACCAGAAGTTATCCTCATCGAGGCTTGTTTGTTATACTTCTTGATAAGATCTGCAAAGCTACTATTTTTGAAGTGCTTATTTTTCCTAGGAAGACACATAGAACTGATCCAGGGAAAAGCAAAGCAGAACCAGAAAAACAATTTACACAATAATCTACATGCAAGAAGAAAAGAGTAAGTACTTACAAGACAGGCACTAAGTGATTTACAAATATTGTCTCATTTGATTTTCATTAAAATGCTATTATCATTCCCATTTTATAACTGAGGAAACCGAAGAAAGCAGAGGTTAAGTGATTTGCCAGACATCACAGAAATAAAGATATATTTGAACTCAGATCTTTTTGACTCCAGGATCAGTACTCTATTCGCTGCACCACCTCGCTGAAAACAACACCTACCCCAAAAGCAGTCAACGCAGTGACCAACTGTGATGTGAGAGGACTTGATATTAAAGTATGCTTCCAACCTTCCTTAGAGTTGTTGAATAAAGCGGATCTTTTCAGACATGAGCAATGATGTTCATTTGTTCTGCTCAGTTTGTTGAAAGAGAGTTCCATTTTTGAAGAAGAGGGGAAAATGTCACTGGGGAATGACATTTTAAATAAAATATTTTATAAAATGTTTAAGAAGCATTCATTTTTCTTATGTCTTCACTAAGCCACTGTAAGGAAGGTACTTTTTAAGTTTTAAAGCACTGTATAAAAGTGAACTATCAATTTTTGCTATAACATATATTATTACTCCATCAGCCCATCAAAGTTTTAACAGTTCTGGTTCTTTTGAGTCTCTGACTCTTTTGAGAAGAATGATTATGAAATAATGAATTATTGGTGAGATATCTGACCTTTCACAAAAATTTACTCCACCTAACTATCTTATCTAAGTGGAGCTGATGACCTACCCAACTAGAAAACATTACAAAGAATTTAATGTAAGGTGAATTCTGGACGACTATGTTCCACTCTGATGCTTAGGGAAGAGGGGGATAAATTCTTTATCTAGACTGCCTGAAGCTGGGGTTGATTTCGGAGCACCCATTTCCCAGACACTCATTATAATAGGTCAGCCCCTCATTATATCATTTTTCTCATTAACTGTTAACCAATCAAAGTTGATTGCTGCTCTCAGGAACACCTACTCTTCCAAGGGCACGTAAGGGCTAAATGGGTTTCATGAGAGGTCTTTGGCTGACCTCTTTTATTATCTGTTAGCAATGATTAGTAAAATAATTAATTACCTAGAAACCATGTCTCTTTAACTTTTTATATGTCACACTTCCCAATTTTTTCCTTCTGGTTCCTGAAGCCAGAAACTACAATAAAAATGGCTCACCTCTATTTTAACTGTTTTTTCAAATATCAGTTTTCACATTTCACCAACTTCCCAATATTATTAAGAGGGAAGTTTACAAATAGCATATATGCCATAATACAATTACAATGGGAATATTTTCCTATTAGGATCAATCATGGACTTTTCATGTTTCTTATAAAACAAATAAAAGGGTGGTAACATGGTGTTATAGAAAGAGCACTTTTCTTTGCTACCAAAAAACCTGGGTTCACATTCTATTTCTTCATGTGTACAATGAGAGAATTAGAGTAGATGTAACCTCTAAGGTCTAAACCTTCTAGCTCTAAAACTGTGACTCTATGATCTTAAATCTCCCTAGTAGCAACACACGTATTTTACAATTGATGTTGCAACACCCCCTAAAGGTAGGACCAACAATCATTTGAGTTTTATTGCACTGTTTGAACTCAATGTAAAGCATAGTAATATTCTGAAATGGTATTCTTTTATATAAAATCTCCCAATCAGTTCATTTTTGGAAATGATTTTGGATGAGTTCATTATAATTAGTACTTTATCATTTTAAAAATAATTATGATCATTTTTTTTCCTTTTTGAATAAAAAAAAAGAACTTAAATCATCAGGAATTCCCCCTCAACCTTTTCATTTCTATCCCCAATCCACTTCATAAAAAAAACTAATGGAGATATGAAATCCTTTTAGAATTTCTCCATCCATTTACACAAGGTTCTGTATCCCTCAACTTTGGAGAAAGGTAATTAACTTATTTCACATGCAGTTTATTTTTCTGTTCATCATGTTAATAAACATATATTGTATCTACCATATATAGAAAAATGTGTGAGGTAGTGTGGGAGATTCAAAATTTACATTTCTAAGAGTAAAATCAGCATCTCTGAATATATTACTGTAACTGTATGACAATATACACTTCATTATCATAAGACAAAAATTATATGGCTACTTTAATGACAATAACTGCTGAAAAATAATTCTTAACACCTGAAATGTAGTTTACAAACTTTTCAATGACTGGCTTAACTGGCTGACTCAATCTAAATAATTTTAAGATTTACATACTCTTTAGTTCAAAACATAGTATTTCAAGGTTTCAGTTGATATGTATCTTCAGCAAATCTCAATTTGGCCACAGCCATTAGGGACAAACTTTTGTTCTTTATTAAATGACTCCTACAATATCCACCCTGAGAAGACAAGATTAACAATGCACAAGATATACCTTCAACATTTTTTAAAAAGAGATTACTGGGACCAAAACAACTTATTTTTAGAACAAAGCCCAATGGCATGCAAACAAAATATCATCAATAAAGAAGTCTTGGGGGGAGGAGCCAAGATGGCAGAGTAGAAAGACACACATACGCTAGCTCCCAACCCACAGCCCATAAAATATCTGTAAAAAAGAACTCCCAACAAATTCTGGAGCAGCAGAAGCCACAGAACAACTGAGTGGACGAGATTTCTGTTCCAGAGAGACCTGAAAAACTGACACGAAAGGTCCATCGCGCACCGGACCCGGAGCAGAGCCCAGCCCTGCCTTGGCAATGCCACACCGAGAAGAGCAGATCCAAGCAGGCTTCAGGGATAGAATCTCCAGAGGCCCTGTAGGTCCCTCCACCCACAGGTGCCAAAGGTCAGTGAGAGGGTCTTTTCAGCTTGCCGAGAGGGGAGCAGGGTGTCCCCATAACTCAGGCCCCCTCGCAGACTGGGGCTCCCAAAGCAGGCAGGAGCCTGGATCCATTGTTGAAGGTCTCCACATAAACCCCCTGAGGGAACTGAGCCCCATGTGGCGGCCCTGCCCCCCCCTTCCCCGAGCACCTGAACCTAATCTCACACTGAACAGCAGCCCTGCCCCAGCCAAAAGCCCTGAGGCTGGGAAGCAGCATTTGAATCTCAGACCCCAGGCGCTGGCTGGGCAGATCTGGAGGCAAGGTGGGTGTGGAGAGGACACTCAGAAGTCAAGTAACTGGCTGGGAAAATGCCCAGGAAAGGGGTGGAAAAAAATAAGACCATAGAAGGCTACTTTCTTGGTGAACAGATATCTCCTCCCATCCTTTCTGATGAGGAAGAACAAAGCTCACCATCAGGGAAAGACATAGAAGTCAAGGCTTCCGTATCCCAAACATCCAAAATAAATATTCAGTGGGCTCAGGCCATGGAAGAGCTCAAAAAGGATTTTGAAAATCAAGTTAGAGAGTTAAAGGAAAAACTGGGAAGAGAAATGAGAAAGATGCAAGAAAAGCATGAAAAGCAGGTCAACACCTTGCTAAAAGAGACCCAAAAAAAATGCTGAAGAAAATAACATCTTGAAAAATAGGCTAACTCAATTGACAAAAGAGGTTCAAAAAGCCAATGAGGAGAAGAATGCTTTAAGAAGCAGAATTAGCCAAATGGAAAAGGAGGTCCAAAAGGTCACTGAAGAAAATAGTTCTTTAAAAATCAGAATAGAACACAATGCAACCAAAATCCGGAGGGATGTAGTAAATTGGGAAAGAATTTTTATAGCTAAGCTCGGGGATAAAGGCCTCATTTCTAGAATATATAGAGAACTGACTCAAATGTATAATCATACAAGTCATTCCCCAATTGATAAATGGTCAAAGGATATGAACAGGCAATTTTCAGAGAAAGAAATTAAAGATATCTATAATCATATGAAAAAATGCTCTAAATCACTATTGATTAGAGAGATGCAAATCAAAACAACTCTGACGTACCACATCACACCTATAAGATTGGCAAACATGACAGAACAAGAAAATGATAAATGCTGGAGAGGATGTGGGAGAGTTGGAACACTAATTCATTGTTGGTGGAGCTGAGAACGCATCCAACCATTCTGGAGAGCAATTTGGAACTATGCCCAAAGGGCTACAAAAATGTGCATACCCTTTGACCCAGCAATATCACTACTAGGACTGTATCCCCAAGAGATCATAAAAATGGGAAAGGATCCCACATGTACAAAAATATTTATAGCAGCACTCTTTGTAGTTGCCAAAAACTGGAAGTCAAGGGGATGTCCATCAATTGGGGAATGGCTGAATAAATTATGGTAGATGAATGTAATGGAGTACTATTGTGCCATAAGAAATGATGAACAAGAAGACTTCAGACAGGCCTGGAAGGACTTATATGACCTGATGCTGAGTGAAAGGAGCAGAACCAGGAGAACTTTGTGCACAGCAACAACCACAGTGTGTGAGAGTTTTTTCTGGTAGACTTGGAATTTCATAATAACACAAGAACTTCTTAAAAAAAAAAATCCCAATGGTGGTTCTCTAAGGCAAAATGCCTTCCACACTCAGAAAAAGAAATATGGAAGTCATTCGCAGAATGTAGCAGATCATGTTTGTGTATGTGTATGTTTTTGTGTATCATGTTTTGATTTGTTATATGATTTCTTCCATTTATTTTAGTCCGACTACATAGCATGACTATAGTGAAAATGTACTCAATAGGAAAGTATATGTACAACCTATACAGAATTGTATGCAGTCGTGGGGAGGGAGGAGGGTAGTGGGGGGTAGGTGTAGGGGGGATAAAATCTCAATTGTATGGCAGTGATTGTTAAACATTAAAAAACATTTTAAAAAATATAAAAATAATATAAAATAAAATAAAATAAAAATTAGAATGGAACAGATGCAGGCTAATGACTTTATGAGAAACCAAGACATCACAAAACAAAACCAAAAGAATGAAAAAATGAAAGATAATGTGAAATATCTCATGGGAAAAACAACTGACCTGGAAAATAGATCCAGGAGAGACAATTTAAAAATTATGGGACTACTTGAAAGCCATGATCAAAAAAAGAGCCTAGACATCATCTTTCATGAAATTATCAAGGAAAACTGCCCTGAGATTCTAGAACCAGAGGGCAAAATAAGTATTCAAGGAATCCACAGGTCACCGCCTGAAAGAGATCCAAAAAGAGAAACTCCTAGGAACATTGTGGCCAAATTCCAGAGTTCCCTGGTCAAGGAGAAAATATTCCAAGCAGCTAGAAAGAAACAATTCAAGTATGGTGGAAATACAATCAGGATAACACAAGATCTAGCAGCTTCTACATTAAGGGATCAAAGGGCGTGGAATATCATATTCCAGAAGTCAAAGGAACTAGGACTAAAACCAAGAATCACCTACCCAGAAAAACTGAGTATAATACTTCAGGGGAAAAAATGGTCTTTCAATGAAATAAGAGGACTTTCAAGTCTTTTTGATGAAAAGACCAGAGCTGAAAAGAAAATCTGGCTTTCAAACACAAGAATGAAGAGAAGCATGAAAAGGTAAACAGCAAAGAGAAGTCATAAGGGACTTACTAAAGTTGAACTGTTTACATTCCTACATGGAAAGACAATATTTCTAACTTTTGAAACTTTTTAGTATCTGGGTAGTGGGTGGGATTACACACACACACACACACACACACACACACACACACACACACACACACACAGAGCACAGAGGGAATTGAATAAGATGGGATCATATCTTAAAAAAATGAAATTAAGCGGTTAGAGAGAAATATATTGGGAGGAGAAAAGGAGAAATGGAATGGGGTAAATTATCTCTCATAAAAGAGGCAAGCAAAAGACTTTTTAATGGAGGGAAAAAGAAAGGAGGTGAGAGAAAAACATGAAGCTTACTCTCATCACATTCGACTAAAGGAATGAATAAAATGCACACTCATTTTGATATGAAAACCTATCTTACAATACAGGAAAGTGGGGGAAAAGGGGATAAGCAGGGTGGGGGGGATGAGGGAAGGGAGGGCAATGGGAGGAGGGAGCAATTTGAAGTCAACACTCTTGGGGAGGGACAGGATCAAAAGAGAGAACAGAAGCAATGCGGGGCAGGATAGGATGCAGGGAAACATAGTTAGTCTTATACAACATGACTATTATGGAAGTCATTTGCAAAACTACACAGATATGGCCTATACTGAATTGCTGGCCTTCCCAAAGAGAATGGGTGGGGAGGGAGGGATGAAGAGAAGCTGGAACTCAAAGTTTTAGGAACAACTGTCGAGTACTGTTCTTGCTACTAGGAAATAAGAAATACAGGTAATGGGGTATAGAAAGTTATCTGGCCCTACAGGACAAAAGAGAAGATGGGGACAAGGGAAGGGAGGGATGATAGAAGAGAAGGCAGACTGGTGATAGGGGCAATTAGAATGCTCAGTGTTTTGGGGTGGGGGAAGGGGACAAATGGGGAGAAAATTTGGAACACAAAATTTTGTGAAAATGAATGTTAAAAGTTAAATAAATAAATTTTAAAAAAAGAAGAAGAAGAAGAAGAAGTCTTGATGACAACAATATATCTTCTTAAGGGATCAGGTCTCATCAAGAAAAGTAAATTCAGAGCCAGGAGAATTCACTTTGAATATTTACACTGAGCCTACTTCCTACCTGTGAGATCTTGGGCAAGTCAATCAATTTTTTAAATTCCACTACCTAATGTATAAAATGAGGAGAATGGACTAGATAACATCTTAGATCTCTTCAGGATAAAAAAATGACAAGCCTATGAACAAATTTATACAGAACTTTATGGTTTATAAATGTTTTCATCACAACTTATAAAGTGGCTATGAAGTATAAATATAACTTACAAATGAGAAATGTTCAGAAAAGTTAAATGGCTTGTCTGGTTATCTACACAGTGACAAATACAGAGGTCATCATGGGATCCACTGGCTCCAAGTCCACTTCAATTGACAAATGTTCAAGCGCTTAAATCTGTGATCCTATGAGGGATCACAGGGACTGTTTCATTTTTTTCTTTCTCTTTCCTCCAGTGCTTCGGACATAATAAATAGTTGAATAGAATCAATCCTGGTCTTACCTTATCAAGCTACATGAAATTGAGTCTCTCCTTTTACACAGAATCAACACATTTATGACTAGGTTTTTGGAGATTATCTGCTCTAATCTAGGTAAGGATATTAAGGCCCAGAGAAGCTAAGTGAATTTTACAACAGTCACATAGCTAGCTAATAACAACACCTGGACTAAAACTTGGGTCTTCTAACTTATGGTCCAGTGGAACTTCTAGGACAATTTATAGAAAGATGGCAGAGAGAGCTAAAGAGAGATAAACTCCTTGAGATCCTCCTCAAAGATAACAAGAGAAATACTGAAAAAAGAACAAAATTACCAGAAGTTTCTACAAGAAAATTACAACTTACCAAAATGACAATGAGTCAACTAAAGAAAAGCTCCAATACAGAAAATGCTACAGAATAAGAGAAGTAAATGAAAGTACATCAAAAGAAATGTCCACAAAATAGTATCAGACATAGAGAGATAAAAAGGTAACAAATATACTCAGAAGAATTAAGAGATAATTAAGGACTCATTCTTTCCTCTTTCCTTCCTTCTATTACATGAACAGCTACAAATCGAATTGATCATTTTTGTGCAACATCGCTTATATCCAACTCGTTTCTCCACTCACATGGCCATCACAGTAGTTTAGGCCTGTATCACTTCTCTCCATGACTATTTTACACTCGCCTCCTAATTCATCTCGCTATCCTCCAGTCTCTCCTCTCTCCAAATATGACCATATCATGATCCTATTCCAAAATCTTCAGTAGCTCCAGAAGAAAATATAAACTCATTGGTTTGGCTTTAGTCTTCCAAATCTGGCTATCATTTATTTTTTCCAGTCTTATTTTACATTAATGCCCTTCATGCATTCTCTTTTGCATTCAAACTGACCTGCTAGCTGTTCCCAAGTACGTGATATTCCTATTTCCTGCCTTTATGCTTTTTCAGAAGGGATTCCCCACATCTGGAAATCACTCCTTCCTCATGTCAGCCTCAATGAATTCCAAACTGTCTTCAAAGAATAACTCAGATTTGCCTTCCTAGGCCTTGCTTGTTCCCCTAAAGTGGTAGCCCTCTCTCAAAGATGTTTTGTTATTTTTTTGCTTACTTGCCTGCATTCATGTTACCCACCTTCACCCCACAACAGAATTGATTGGTTATTTTCACTGTGATCCTTGAAAAATGTTTTCCTACATTTTGGAATAATTACTTCCACTATTTTCTTAGCCCATATATAAAAACTCAAATTGGTGTTCAAAGTACTTAATATGACTTCTGATTTTGTTATTCTCAGGAGCACAAACCTAAAAAGTGCAAAATATTTTTAAACATTTCCCAGACTTATAAAAAACTTCTATATGCAACTATATAAAAAGGAAGCACTTTTCTTTTGTTATTCTGATCTGTGTAGACCTAGAGTATTACTTTGCTAATAAATTACCCCATCTTTCAAAACCTTTCTAGCAAACACCACCAGCTTCTTTTACACAAGGCAAAAGCATAAGGTTAAAGAAGAGGTTCTTTTTCCAAAGCCATTATCATATTCCAAGAACTTCACAAAAGGTCAATCATGTTCAACTAGTCAGTCTTACAATGATGAAAGCAGCCAGTGAGTAACTACTGCTTTGAAGTTACCCCCACAGCAGCTCCCCCATAGCAGCTCCAACATCTTAGCCAACTGAAATAAAAGTGAGATGCTTTAAAGAGATTGTCATGCTGCAAATTCCAAGAACTCTCAGTAACTCTTTCATACTCCAAAATTATCAATTTCCCTCTACCTTACCACATCTTCCATTCCCCCAAAAGATTATCAACACCACTTCCTCCCTGGCACTTCCTTCCTGTACTAAATCACATTGCTTCAAGGGGAAAGAGTTTAGGAACAAGTGAAAAAAGTTTAGAAACAACTGTTATTTTATCAGTTCTGTCAACTACACAAATTCTAAATATAGCTAAAATCCAAGCTTCTTCATGTGAAATTAAGTCAAAAAGAGAGGAAAAATTATTGAAAATAGTGAACTATTACAAACAAAAGAGTAAAATATTTTATTCTTGGGAAATCTCACATTAATTAAATCCTCCATATAAATACTTCAAATAATATACATTACCCAAAATAGAAGCTGCAATGCCAACTTACCAACTGAGGCATCACCATCTAACAAATTGTCATCTTCAGAAGTCTGGAAGTCCATAATAACCCCTGCTCCATCTAAAAGTTCCTCATCACTGCTTGCACTTGTTATACTGTTGTAGCTGTTTCGATAGTAGCCTCTATGGAACAGTTGCTCAGACTCCATTTACTTATTTGATGAACTAAAGAAAATTTTAGAAAAAGCTTTGTTTTAATATTCTCTTGATATGTAATATCACACTATACAATTTATAAACAATGCCAAAAGATAAAATCTAAATGAGATTTCAAAATGTTTAAAGGCAATATTATATTTACCAATTTACCAATTCTGTTTACTTATGAAAAAATTCTCTTTTTCAAAGATACAAATCAGGTACTAAATGGTTGCTTTATTGGTTCTACAATATCCTATCTTTGTTCTTTAATTCATTAGTTATATTCTGAATTTATACTCATGGGTAAGACGGTTATTCCCTAATGAAAGATTAAATCACAATTATATTTTTCATTACCACTAGCAATAAATAAGACTATCATTTAATCTTTACTGTTCTTGTTTTTAATATTCTCATTTAATTATACAGGGAACTAGTATTCATTATCTATTATCTAAATCTTTTAAAAGATTTCTACCTGCTAATTTTCCACTAAAGAACAAAATCTTGGAGACAGGTTGTGATTATAGAAAGGACTTTATAAAGCATAAGGCAGAAAATAAACATAAACCAAGCAACAGTTAACAGTTCCAATTTTGTTACATCTAAGAGTTCCACATGGACTGATAGATTCCTATAATGTTTTTATCATTTCTAGATGGTAGGTCATTCCATCTTGGACATGATATCAGATATTAATGAAACTCAATGATCTCACCTTACTTGTCTGTAAAAAGAAGGATGTTGGACTAGATGACTTCCATTGCCCTTTCTAGATCTAAAATTGTATGACTATGAAAATTAGCATCTAACAGAAGCGTACAGTTAACAGATGTCTTAAAAGATCTAAGAATAAAGGGATGAAAAGGTAGTCTTATACAACCAGAAGAGGATACAGCTTTGTAAGATAGGGCTCATCAAATGACCAACGACAATTTTAGAAGACTCAAGATGAAACATTACCCACTTTCTGAAAGAGCCGAAAGACTCAAGAAAACAGATTGAGACATTTTTTTTTTTTTTTGGACTTAGCCAATGAAGGAATCTGTTTTGATTGACTACACGTTTGTAACAGGGGTTTCATCCTTCTTGATTTTTCAATGGAGGAAGAAGGGTAAGGGGTAGGAGAGAATGTGTAACTGAAAATAAAATAAAATTTAATTCAAAAAAAGGGACCCATTATCTTTAGACATATACTAAAGATAAGGAGTAGAAAAACTATTCTTCTAGAGCTATAAACGTACTGCTACCTTAAGATTTCTAAACAAACATTGGGAAATCTGAATACAAAAAACAATCTATTTATGGTAAAGTAATGGCACAGAGTGGTTATAAAGGCCTAAAATAATGACTAACACTTTTCTGGTTCTCTTTGTAATCCAAATAACATAATAAAAATAGTTATGTTTACTTGCATGAATATAAATTTCCTCAAGAAAACAATTCATCAAAAACAGAGAAATGTAACTAGTTGCCAATAGTATCTAAGCTCATCATCTTCAAGACTGAACTATCTATACTTTTCTAATTTCTTAGAATATATCAAATTATAATAAAAAGAAAACTGATTGAATATTTATTTCTTTTTAATTTAGACAGTATTTTACCTAACCTTTGTAGAGTTATGAGGAGAGTAGTCTGTAAACTGTCAAGTAGTATTATTACCTCTAAAAGGATAGAATATTCTAAAGGTAGCACATGACAGAAATAGAAAGCCATAACACTCTTGAATGTAACACAAGTGTAGTAATATTATTATTATTGTCATTAATAGTTTACTGGATTTTCTAGCTACAATTTCATTTCAACTACAAATAATATTTCTACCTTGCATTTCCAATGTTGATCGTTTTAATATTTTTTTTTTGTTTTATTTCAAATGCTAGAATTTCTAACACTGTTAAAAGTGGTGAGCGGGCACCCTTGTTTCATGTTTTTGGAATTCTTCTAATATTTCTCCATAACATAACATATTGGTTCTTGACTTGAGGTCAAAATTTTTATATAATGTTGGGGTAAAATTCCTCTATACTTATTCTTTTAAGTGTCTTTAAAAATTTGAATCATTATTATTTATCAATTTCTTACAACGATATGATAAATTTGTTGGAGGTGGAGTTGGGTTTATGTTGTATTATGTTTGTCTTTCTGATGCTGAATCAATGTTCCATTCCTCAGTACTCAAAGAATAATTATCTTAATGTAAGACTGGCTAATATTTTATTTAGCATTTTGTATCTGTATTAATTAGTGAAAATGGTCTTTCAATTTTCTTTAGTGTTATATTTTTCCTGGTTTTAAAATCAACATCATCTTTGACTTATCAAGCTTATCAGATGATTATATCTTTATATTTATGAATAAACTATGTAATATATGATAGGGATGAGGGCTGTACTTGTAGTTCACTAATGTGAAGAACTCATAGGTGAAGGAACTCACTCTATGAACTCAAGTGGGCACATTCTCTTCAATTTTTAGTGTTAAAAGAGCTGCCTAGAGCAGTACTGTCAAATTCAAACGGGAACAGGGGTCACTAAACCATCCACATGCTTTTTTATATTCTCCTATTCCTCACCCTCATAATCTCAACCTTACTCAATCTTACCATATACAAATAAGTCTTTCTTATAACTCAGATCTATAAGTTTGCTGGCATAATGAACTAACAGATATTGGTAAAGAGGGTTTCCCCATAACTTTATTCCTAATAATTTTTTTTTGCTACTCAAGTCCTAAAGATTTGCATGGGTTATCAAGAGGTTAAATGATTTACCCAGGGCCACATAGTATGTATCAGAAGTAGGACTTAAAAACCAGTCTTCCTGAGACCATTTTCTATCCAATATACTGAATTACTCTGTACACAGAGGTTTATCACTATTAAAAAAATAAAAGAATTAAAAACCTGCATCCATAAGGTACAATATTAAGCAATAATGAATCAAAGACATAGTCTGTATCCTCAAGAGAGAACTGACGACGAGAACAAGAATACCAGTAGCTATAAAGGGAAAATAGCCAATTAAACAAACCAAACAGTATTTGAGGATTATTACATGGAATCAGGGAAATAAGAATATATTCTGGAATTGCGAAAAGCAAAATGCAAAGGAAATTCATAACCATACTTCCAATAAGGGATACTAGAGTTATCCCTTCCACATCAAGACTTTCCCCATGATGGTTTCAATGTATCATGGGTCGGCATAAGAGATTAAATGGGAATTTTGAGGGAGTTTGCAGAAGCTGAAGACAACAAAGAAAATGTTCAGAAACTCACTAATGTATAAAATATATGTAGAGTTTGATATAATATTAACATATTTTATCTTTTAATACCATAATAAGCAGATTTTTTCTCTTGTACAAAGGGAGGGCCAAAATATTTTACATAAATTTTCCAGATTTTAGAGATGTCACACCCCTAAACACCCCTCTGCCCCCAAGATGTGGAAGAGAGAACTGTATTTCAGTCAGTCAACAAACATTTATTAAGCATTGTATAAAGAAAGGCAAAAACAAGGTTCTCAAGGAGTTCACATTCTAATGGTGGTTGGGGGTGGAGATAACACACAAATAACGATGTACATACATGATAATAGAGGGTATAAATGAAAGTTAATCTCAGAATGTATTAGCAGTGAGGAAAACCAAAAAAGACTTCCTGCAGAAAGTGGAATATGAACTGAATTCTTAAATCCAGAAAGCCAGAAGCCAGAGGTGGGGAGGGAGAGTATTCCACATGCATAAAACAGCCAGTACAATTGCACAAGAGGAGAAAGATGGACCCAGGATTAGGATCAGTGTTAGGAACAGGAAATGGTCAAGTATAGCTGGATTGTTGAGTGAACAGAAGAGAAAATGTCAGATTAAAAAGGTAGGAAGGGGGCAGGTTATGACAGGTAAAATACCAAATAGATCATTTTCTATCTGATCATTCCACATCACTGACTACTCCTCAGCCTCCTTTGCTGGATCTTCCTCGAAGTCATTCCCACTCAACATGAGTATCCCCCAGGTTTCTATCCTGAGCACTTTTCTCTCCTCTCTATAAACTCCCTTGTTTGGTAATCTCATCAGTGCCCATGGGTTCAATTTATCATCTCTATGTAGATGATTTCTGGAACTTCTTATCCAGTCCAAATCTCTTCTGAACGCCATTCTCACATCAGCAACTGCCTCGTAGACATCTTGACATCTCAAATTCATTATGTTCCCCCTCAAACCCTCAATTTTTCTTTCTTTTTTGTTTGTTTTATTTATTTATTGACTGACTGTTATCAGCATAAGATTTTTGAGTTCAAATTTTTCCTCCTCCCCAAGACACCATGCATTCTGATATAGGCTATACAAGTACAATCATATTGAACATATTTTAACATTAGTCATGATGTGAAAGAAGATCAGAACACAAGAGAAAAAAACCATGAGAAAGAAATAAAAAAGAGAGAAAATAGTATGCTTTGATCTGCATTCAGATGCCATAGATCTTTCTCTGAATACGGGCAGCGTTTTCCATCATAAGTCTTTTGGAATTTCTTAGATCACTGCATTGCTGAAAAGAGTTAAGTCTGTCAAAGCTGATCCTCACACAATGTTGCTGTTACTGTGAAAAATGTTCTCCTGGTTCTGATCAATTCACTTGGCATCAGTTCATGTAAGTCCAGGTTTTTCTGAAATCCGCCTGCTCATCATTTCTTATGGAACAATAGTATTCCATTACATTCATATACCATAACTTGTTCAGCTATTCCCCAATTGATAGACAACCTCTCAATTTCCAATTCTTGACCACCACGAAGAGAGCAGTTATAAATATTTTTGTACATGTGGGTCCTTTTCCCTTTTTTATCATCACTTTGGGATACAGACCTAGTAGGGCTATTGCTGGACCAAAGGGCATGCACAGTTTTATAGTTCTTTGGGCATAGATCCAAAGTGTTCTCCAGAATGGTTGGATCAGTTCAAAACTCCACTAACAACGTATTAGTGGTCCAATTTTCCCAATCTCCAACATTCATCATTTTCCTGTTTTGCCATGTTAGCCAATCTGATAGTTGTGATATGCCACCTCAGAGTTGTTTGCATTTCTCTAATCAATAGAGACTCAGATCATTTTTTTATATGACTATAGATAACTTTAATTTCTTCCTCTGAAAACAGCCTGGCTCATATCCTTTGACTATCAATTGGGAAATGATTTGTATTATTATAAATTTGACTCAGTTCCATATATATTTTAGAAATGGAGCCTTTATGAAAGAAACTGGCTATAAAAATTGTTTCCCAGCTTTCTGCTTGCCTTGGCTTTGTGGAAAAACTTACTAGTTTAATGTAATCAAAATTATCCATTTTGCATTTCATAATATTCTCTATCTCGTTTGGTCATAAATTCTTCCCTTCTCCATAAATCTGACAGGTAAACTATTTCTTGCTCTCCTAGTTTGCTTATAATATCATCCTTTATGTCTAAATCATGTACCCATTTTGATCTTAGTTTGGTATACGGTGTTAGATGTTGGTCTATGCCTACTTTCTACCATACGATTTTCCAGTTTCCCCAGCAGTTTTTGTCAAATAGTGAGTTCTGACTCAGAATAGTCTTTGGGTTTATCAAACAGTAGCTTACTATAGTCACTGACTACAGTGTCTTGTGTACCCAACCTATTCCACTAATCCACTGCTCTATTTCTCAGCCAATAATAAACAGTATTGATGATTACTGCCTTATAATATAGCTTTAGATCTGGTATGGCTAGGTTACCTTCTCTTGACTTTTCTTCCATTAACTCTCTTGATATTCTGGTCCTTTTGTTCTTCCAGATGAATTTTGTTATCATTTTTTTCTAGTTCTATAGAATAGCTTTTTGGTAGTTCATTTATAACCATATTAATTTAATGAATAAGTAAATTAGGTAGGTAGAATTGTCATTTTTATCACATTAGTTCAGCCAACCCATGAGTAAATGATATTTTTCCAATTATTTAGATCTAACCTTATTTGTGTGAAAATCATTTTGTAATTATGTTTATACAGTTCCTGTGTTTATCTTGGCAGGTAGACTCCCAATACTTTATGTTGTCCAAAATTACTTTAAATGGAATTTCTCCTTTGATCTCTTGCTGCTGGGCTTTGTTAGCAATATATAAGAATGTTGGTGATTTACGTGAGATTATATATTCTGCAACTTTGCTAAAATTGCTAATTATTTCAAGTAGTTTTTTAGCTGATTCTCTAGATAGCTGTTTGTTCACTGCCTTCAATTTCTTTTTCTTCCCTTATTGCTAAAGTTAACATTTCTAGTACAACATTGAATAACAGTAAACCCTGCCTTTTTTCAAATTTTCCTATCCTCCCATTCACTCAGGCTCAGAACCTCAATTCCTCCTCCACCCATCACTCAGACTCACCACAAATATCCAAATCTATTACCAAGTCTTGTCATTTCTACTTTCACCAACATGTCTCATGGTCCTTCTCTCCACTTTTACAGTTGCGACCCTGGTTCAGACCACTGTCTCAATCCTGCACTACTGCAGGTTGATCTCCTTACCTCAGTTTATTCCCACAACAATCCATCTTCTAAGTGATCTATCTAAAGCTTAGGACTAATCATGTCACACATTCCCCTCTCCTCAAGTCAATACATTCAAAAGGATAACTATTACCTCCAGGATCAACCCATGGGTCTTCTTTGACATTGTTTCCATAGACTGCTAATCCATGCCTCAAAATAAGGCTGCATTTATAAAAGAATGGAAAGAGATTCTGGAAATATTAAGGAAAAGTAATCAAATTTGTCAACAAATTAGTAGTATTTATAAATTACTATAAATTTTCCTTTCCTAGTAGAGATCAGTATCCTTGTCAAAAAACTCGGGTGGACATATCTCATTTTTAAATGAAATTGAATAGTATAAGGGTTAAAAGAAAAAACATTCTCACCATGTTTAATTTAGTGACAGGAAATACATTTAAAGATGTTTTGTAGATGTGACTGAATCAAAGAAAGTTCAGGGAGGGACCCAATATATCTTTCTGTCATATATATATAGATCAGAAGTGAACCCCTAAGAAAAAATGATATGCTCAGAGTCTTTGTATGTCTGTCCTGATGGACATGGAAAAGACCTAAGGAAGGACAAAGTCTTGAGGAACCCTTTCCCCACACTCTCCAATTTAATGGAATATAAAGTCAATCTTATCTATCTCTGAGTGTGTATACATGTTAAAAGAACCGTGGGATTAGGATCTTACATGTACATATACATACACAAACATACATACACTAAAGTAACACCTTAAATCATATTATACTTACATTGTTTACTGTAATAGCTATGTTAATATTGTCACTGAATCAGAGAAGTTTTGTATACACTGATTTAACAGCAAAACAACATTTTCAAATACTAATAAATTATTGAGATATCTTCACAGCTGTGATGAATAAAGGCCAGGATTAGTTAAAAAGAATTTTAAAAACCAGAGAAATTTGGCAGTATATAAGGCTGAGGGAAGGAGAAGCACAAGGATAAAAAAATGACGAAAAAAAGACAGATAAGCAAAGGGAGTGTCTTGAAAATCCACAACTATTCAATCTGGAAATACTTCTTTGGTACCCTATGCTGCATGTAGATTAGTTTGTTAACCAGCAACAAGTGGCTTTTTAATGCTGAATGTACTAATAAGACAGGTAGTATCCGCATGAACTGGATTATCATGGGCAGGCCTATGGAAAGTACAACCTACTTCACATTAGTCACAACCATTTTAGGTCCCAATCTCTAAAAGGAGAGGGTTTCACTAGATTATCTTGCTGATCTCCTTAGTTCTTAATTCTATGATCAATTTCAAGCCCACCCATACCTTAACAACCCTTCACTTCAATGTGGAATTCCACTGATCTATAGCAAATAGATTAGAAAATTATAACCCTACTATCACCATTCACAGAAAGAGACAATCTGTTCATTTCTAATCTCCACCCCACTTCCTGTCACAATACATCAGGGTCAGCAGAAGGAAGTAACTCCACACAGATTTAACTAAGGGCAAAGGTTGTATGTGTAAATAATAACTAGAATTTACACAACAGTTTAAAGTTCATGAATTACTTTTTATTTACTAGATCATTTTAATATCACAACTACCCTGTAAGGTATTGTCCTTATTTAAAAGATGAGGCAACTGAGGCTCATGTGGTTAAGCGACTTGCTAATGGGCATACAGCTAGTATCAGAGACAGGATTATAACGCAGGTCTCCCAACTTTTAAGTCAAGTAATCTGTCTACATACACTCAAAATGTGCCAGAACAAAATAGAGCAAATAAAATAGGGATAAAAAAGGGAAGGGAAAGCAGAAAGGCAGAGAGGCAGGCAGGCAGGCAGGAAGGCAATGTCAAGTTAAACTGATATGATGGGATGGTCAATTAACCTAGCACTGTCATGTCTCTTATGCTCCACCACATTGCCTAACTCTACCCATGCTTCCATATAACATGTAACAAGTCTGGCATAAGACATATATTAAAAGACACATATAAAGTAGTGGGGTGAGTTGATTACAATGTAAGATTACAAATGTGCCTTCCTGAAATATTATTTACGTGTCTCATAACATAGACTTGCACAATCTGCAGCATGCCAAAGGAATTCTCTCCATTCAAAGGATATTTTTCTCTACATTTTTTGTGGGCCACCTGAAATCCTTTGGCAGGTTGCAAGCAGCCCAAGGGTAGCAAGAGCTGCAGGCTATGCAGGCCTGTCATAACATGAAATGACAAAGCTAAATCACAATACATTGATCAGTCATTTACTAACACTGAATATACAATACCATTCTGCTGAATGGGACATATATGAAGCATATCTAGATAACTACTGAATAATGGGTCATGCAATTCCACAACTATTTTTTGTTGTTTTTTTAATGATAATAAAGATCAAGCTTGGTATCACATAATTTGGAAAGTGGAAAACCAGTCTGGGCTTAATTTCCCTATCTCTAAAAGCAGGGGATTATCTGTATGATTTCTTTAGCTCTGGATTCTATGATCAATTTCAAGTCCACTCATACTCTGCCAAGCCATACCAACTCTTCACTCCAATGTGGACTTCCACTGATATAAAACAAATTAGACTAGAAAATTATAAGCCTACTAACACCATCTGAAGCAATCTGTTCATTTCAGATCTCCACCCCATTTCCTGCTACAAAAATTGCCCCCACCACCGCAATGGCTGCTAACCAAAAGGGCAGACATACAACTATTCTCAATTTTAAGGAGGAAAAGATCCTGTAATCTATGCATGTGATTTTCAAGACACAAATGACAGCAACATCTTTTCTATAATACTGACATAAATACCTATGAACTTATTTTCCAGTGACTTTCAAAAGGTGATAAGATTGGTTTACATCAGTTGAAATATTCCCACTCCAGCCCAGAAGATAAAAATAACCTTGAAGACCAATTCTGCACATTTGCAGAAGTGAAAAACAGCATACATTTTTTGGAAGGACTACAACCAAGTAAGCCAATTGTATAAACCACAACGGTACTGAAGTATATTTACAGGCTGAAAAACTTTCAAATCTGTCCGAAAAACTAAGAAAGTGGCAGTCCTGAAATATATATATATATGTATACATATATACATATATATATATATTTTAATTAAGAACTGGAATGTTTGTTTACTTTCACCCAGTAACAGATCTGTAATTATCATTAATATCCTCAGCTTATAAAAAAAAGGTGGGGGGAGGGGAGGTTGCAAAATAAATGTCAGGATTGCCGACTATAATATGTGTATATAAGGACGTGTGTTTGTGTGTATCTACACACACACTTAGACAATTAAAACTACAGAGATCGAATGACATTACAAGTGTTAAGCGCCTGCAAACCTTAAAGCGCGCTCGCTCACACGCTCGCGGGCGCTCTCTCCGTCTCTCTCTCTCTCTCTCTCTCTCTCTCTCTCTCTCTCTCTCTCTCTCTCTCTCTCTCTCTCTCTCTCTCTCTCTCTCCTATCTTTATTAGGGACCAACATCAAAATAATTCATTAGAAAACTAAGGAATGCTGAACAGGCGATTAAAAAAACCAAACCCAGTCTGAGCTCAAAAATAAGCTTCATTAAATGTATGATTTGTTTTCAATGCCATGTAAAAAATGGTTCGATGATGCCTCCTGGAGTGAAAGAGCAAGGATGAAAAAAGTACAAGGGCGTCAACAGAATCCGTGTGAGTTAAACATCACGTGGGTTCACCTGTCACCCGAGAAAGCCACCGTGCAGGAGCTATTCAGGCGGGTCCCCCCACCTACCCCAGCCCCAAGCCTGGACCGTGAACACTACCAAGGCACTCTTGACTGCCAGACGTTTGAACTCACCTCACAGCTCAAAGACATAGCAAAAGCCGCGGCTGGAATTGGCACGGCCTCGGTATCCTGCATCTGTCTCACCCAGGAGACCTACCTACGCGGGGCACGTCCGCGGACAAAAACACAAAAGCAAAACCCAACCCAAACACTTCTACTGAAGAAGAGGACACTGAATTTTTGCCAGTTGGGACTTTTTTTTTGGTCCTCCCCCAAACACAGAAGCGGAATGAAGTCAGTTGCTTCTCGTGTTCGGTTCAACCCACTTCCCTCACAATAAAATGATCCCCCCCGCAAGAGCCGTCAGCGGATGCCAGCGGAACCCATGCTGGAACTCCTCGGGGGGTTGGACAGGGGGAAGCCTGCCGGGCTCGGTCCGACCCGACAAGGCCCGGCTCGGCCCAGCGCGGCGCCACGCCCTCCGACCCTGCCTCGTCACCCGAGCCCCCAGGTCCAGGCCCTGGACCAAAACAAGGACTGCGAAATGGGAAGCCGGATTCGCGACAGCCCTGACCCAGAGAAGCGAGAGGAGAAGAAGCCGGAAAGGGCCGGGCGCGTCACATGCGTGGTGACGTCATCGCGCAGGACGCGGACGTGGACGTGAAAGGAATGTCCGTCACGCCCCTCGCCGGCAAGGGGCGGGTACACCTCGGGGAGCAACTGGAACGCGTATCCCGGAGCTTTCTCCTAGGACAGCCGGGAGCGAACGAGATCGGACCCGTGCTAGCTACTATTTGCAAGTTAGAGGCTCTGCGCAAAATATTAGCTGCTAGTCTAGAAACAAGAATTAAGTCATAAAAAACCGATTAGGGAAAACCTGTACCGGGACCCCCTGGGTCGGTAAAGTGAGCAAGCGCCAGGTCTCATCCTCCATCCTAAGCAATCCCAAACGTTTTATTTTTTAAATAATTTGTATCCATAATTTTTGTTTTATACATTAGCGTCATTTCTCGTCATTCCCCATCCCACCCCCTACCACCACGTAATCATCCCTTGTAACGAAGAAAATTAGTTAAGCCAAGAGAACTACGGAGACCTCAGTCTGGCAATGTATGCAGCATCCTGCGTTCGTTATCCCCTACCCGAGTATTTTCATTTTTATTTCTCCTCACATCGTCATTTTTTTAAAAAAGTCTCACCACGTTTGTTTTATTTCCTCACATTTGCTATTTCCTGCTATAATATTTCACCACATTCTCATGCCAGTTTATTCAATCATCTCTTTGACATAAGATCATGGATTCATCGCTGTTCTTTACTACCAAAAAGTACTACTGTGAATAGTAAGTGTATATATACATATACACACACACATATGCTAGGTGTTGCAGTGGCTAGAGAGCCGGCCCTGGAGCCTGGAATACCTGCATTCAAATCCAGCCTCAGCTACTTAGCTGACCTTGGGCAAGTCATTTAACCCTGTTGGTCTCTTTCCTCATCTGTAAAATGAGCTGGAGAAGGAAATGGCAGACTTCTCCAGTATCTTTGCCAAATAAACCTCAAATGTCACAAAGTCTGACACGACTGAACAATAATGTGTATATGTATATGCATATACTCGTACATACATATATTCTGTAAACTATATATACTCTATGTATGTATATATAGAAAAGTAAAAAATAGATTCCGCATTGCAATAAATTTAACATTTTATATTATATATGTAATAAAATAAAAATATAAAGTAGTTAATACTGAAGTAAAAATAAAGTATATGTGTGTGTTTATGTTGTGTATGTGTGTGTGTCTATATGTAGCAGTGAGATATCTAGATAAAAAGGTATGAACATTTTAGTCACTTTGTTTTAGCATAATTACAAATTCATAGACTGGCTAAGTCCCCACCCACCTAGCACAGAGTGGATGTAATAACTAAATAGTCATTATTTCTCTTTTACCCAGGAACCCTAAGGGTCTTCCCCTCCCAGTTGGAATATTTTTTTTATTGAAGAGACCATCCCTTGAGGAACTTAAAGAAGCCTATTCATTGAGTGGGGGTATCTCACTCAAAGTAAGATTGTGATAAGCTCTAAGCCTGAAAGGGTCAGGGTCTCACATTGCATCCTGGGCCATTTCCAGTCATCCTGATGAATATCATGCCACTGGACCCAGATGGCTCAGGAGAAGAAAGTTGGGTTGGTGACCTTGCACAGCCCTCCCTCAATCAGATCAAAGTCAGCTGCACGTCATGTCGTCATCTTGATGTCATGGTCCTCTTCGAAAATGAAGGACAAACACAACACAACAACAATTACAAATTGCTTTCTAAAACACCTTATGTTAGCAGTATTCTTTCTTCTATTACATGAGCAGACAATCTGCATTATAGTTATCTCTTTGCATCTTTATCTTCACTTGAATGACTCTTAATCTGGTCAGGGACCCTATCTTATCTAAACTTTCTAATGCCTCCAGTGCTTTAGCCGAGAGTTCTCTTTACAGTAGTGTCATAGAAATTAGAGTTGTAATGGATTTTAGAGAGCATCTATTCCAGCTCCTTAGCTTTAAAGATGAGGAAACCGAAGCCTAGAGAGGTAACTTGTCCAAGGTCCCACAAAGAGCTGGAACTCCTGGATCCCAGGTCGTTTCATTCCAATTCAATTTTCTACCATACCAGCTGCCTCTTTCAATTAATATTTGTGTAACTGGTTTGAATAATGGTTTACTGATAGTGAAATGTACCTTCTTCCACTCAGTAAAGAAGTGGTGGACTACAGAAGTGTAATGAGATGTACTGTTCTTCCTAAAGCATAGGTCACCCCTCATTCAATAAACTCAGTAAACTCCAGTGGCTCCCTATCACTTCCAGGATCAAATACAAAATCATTTAGTGTCCAAAGTCCTTCATAACCTTGCATTCTACTACCTTCCTTTCCAGTCTATTTATAATTTCACCCCTCTAAATACTCAGATCTGCTCACAAAAGACATGCCATCTCCATTTTCACTGGCTGTCCCCAATGCTTAAAATTCTCCATCTCTTTATCTCTGCCTCTTGACTTCCCTGGCTTCCATCAAATCCTTGGAAAAATGCCATCTGCTGCAAGAAGCCTTTCTCAGTCCTTAATGTTAGTGCCTACCCTATGAAATGATGTTCATTTTATTCTGGATATATCCTATTTGTACATAGTTTTTTGTATGTTGTCACAGGAACTGTTGTCACAGTTTCTTTGTATTCTCAGTGATTAGCACAGTACCTGGCACATAGTAGGTACTTAATAAAGCTTACTGATTGACTAATTTTATTATCTGACGTTGTCAATGTGTTGTTTTGTTCAGTTTAACTATACTTAAACACTGTGAGAAAAGAACTGTGGGAGAAAGGAATTACTGGAAATGACAATTTTAAAGCATCAGTACAACATTTAAAATAAAGGTTAAACTTCAAAAATGTTGTTACATTTTTTTTTAAAGAAAAGGATACAAAGACACACATACTTGAAATCCTGAACAAAGACTTCAGCTAACAATTGTCACTGTGTACCTTGGACAAGCATTTGCTGTATTTTTTTTTCTTTGATTTTGGTTTACTTACAGTTTCTTAAATCTCTGACCAGTTTTCTTGGTTTGTTTTATTTAAATTTAGATTGAAAGTATGAAAGTGTATGCCAGTACTTCCAAGTACTGATATAGAAAGTACAAGGCTTGGTGAATTTAATTGAAGAATGTGTTTCTAAGACTTAATGAAGAGACTGCCACTTCAGAAATAGTATACCAAGGTTAAACAATTAGTCTCTCAGTCATGAATAATGGCATGATGGAATCAGGGGAAAACATAGGATAATGAGCCTGTCACCATGCCAACACATTATTATGGAGAGAGAATAGGAAATAGAACAGCAGTAAGCAGCTCTGGGGAGGCAGGTTGAGTCAGTCAGCTCCCTTACACTCCCTGTATATATTGTCTCCTCATTCAATAATGACCTACCAAGCTGAATTTTAGTGATCAGTCTGAGTCTTCTCTCTTAGTCCTTTAAATGATGTTCTGGTGAGACCCAGGAACAAGTCTGGTCAAGAAATGGGGTATCCAGTGCTTTCATTAGCATGAGTGCTTGCCCTAATCATCTCAGGCAGGATATGAGACAAGTGTGTATAAAAGAATCAGATAAAAGCAATCAGATTGGATGGTACTTGAATTATCTCTCTGGTTCCAATTCTGCTGGCCTAGTTTGAACCATCATCCTGTCCTGTGGTACACCAAGTGAAGGATTTCTTCCACAACAAAAGATTCAAGTCAAAATAATATTTATAAACTTAGCACTGGGCCTGCATATAGTAAATGACTGAATATGCATGTTCTTCCTCTTCCTTCTCAATCTGGGAAATATCCACCAAGTCCCTCTGCACTGAACTCATCTGTCCATTCTCCAATTTTAACTTCACTCTGTCAATCTGAAAGCCTCCTGATGGGATTCTGTCAATACGCATTTATTAAACACATTATATGCCAGGCACTGTGATAAGCACTATAGGATGGATTTTTGAATGTTCCTTCCACATTCCTACCTAATCACTTACCACCTACAGACTTTTCCATGTACCTCGGAAAAAGAATAAAATGAAAAAGAAGTGTTCCCATCACTTTAAATATAGAATAAAATGGATGTCAGTCACTCAAGTAGCATTTGCTTACTGTTTCATTGCCACTGGGCCAAGTCTAGGGATACAAAGATAAAATCCATCCCTGCCCCTGAAGCATATATAACTAGGCACATAAAAAACACATATAGAAAAGAATGAAAAGCAATCTGAGAGGGAAAGGCACTAGCACTAGTAAGTAACAGAGAGCCACTGGAACTCACTCGAGGATTAGGGAGGGGAGAAAGGCAGACAGACCAGTTAGAAGGCTATTGTAATAGTCCAGGCATGAGGTGATGAGAGCCTGGACTAAAATTGTGACTGTATTAGTGGAAAATAAGGGAAAGATAAGGGAGAAAACTTAGAAACCAGATTGGCTTTGTATGTGAGTGAAGAGTCAAGGATAACACCTAAAACTTTGAAGCCTTGGTGACTGGCAAGATGGTGGTGTTCTTGACCATAATAGGAAGTATGGAAGAAGGAAGGATTTGAAAAGAAAAATAAGAAGTTTCCTTTTGTATATTTAATGATAAAGAAAAGATAATAAATAAAAGATGAGTTCTGTTTTATAATTTAAGATCGAAACAGATTCTAACCTGTGGAAGGTCAGAGACAGGAGTCAAGGATCAAATACAAGTTTCATTTCAAAGTGAGGGAAACAGCTTGAAAGCAAGGACACATACTTCTGAGCCCCAACCCTAGTGTGTGTCCGTCCTTCGTTGCTGAAGACGACCATGCCATCATCAGAGAAATAATGACATGACTTGCACTTGACTTTGTTTTTTGAGTGAAGGAGGCTGTGCAGATCACCAGCCTCACTTCTCCTTCAGAGCCATCTGAATCCAGTGACCAGAGATTCATCAGGATGACTGGAGATGACCCAGGATGAGGCAAATGGGGTTAAGTGACTTGTCCAAGGTCACACAGCTAGTGAGTGTCAAGTGTCTGAGGTGAGATTTGAACTGATCCTCCTGACTCCTGCACTGGTGCTCTATCCACTGCACCACCTACCTGCCCCCCAACCCTAGTCGGGGGTGACCCAAGGCAGTGTGAGGAGATCTCACTACTTATACCAACCGTCGCACTGTGAGCTGTAGCCTGGAAAATGAGGCCTTAACAGCAACAATGTGACAAGTTTGACTCACAGCAGGGCTTCATGACCAAAATAGGGGTACTTCTCTGAGCTTGTCTGGTGCTTGTCCAAGCTCAGAGAACACCTGGTGTTGATCAAAGCAATACAATAATTATGTGATTTTGCCAGAGGGTGAGATCATCCAGAGGGTGAGAGCAAAGGATTGTTGTTATGCCAAGCTCAGGGCAGTTGGCTTGCTGGGTCTTAGCTCTGGAAAACGTATCTTGACAATGTTTAATAGAACATCCAGTTTGAAATGTCCAAAAGGTAGGTGGTGACTATAGTCCAGGAGAGTAGAAGTGGCTATATAGAACTGGGAATCACCTACACAGAGATAATAAATGAACCCATGAGAGCTAATGAAATCATTAAAAGAGATAACAAAGAACTAAAAGAGAAGAGGACCCAAGACAGAGCTTCGGAGGATACTCAGACAAGTCTTTGTATCACAGTTTCCTGCACAAACTTATTTATATAAGATGCAGTCTATGAGCAACCACTCCAGTATCTTTGCCAAGAAAAGAGGTCACAAAGAATCAGACAGGACTGAAAACAATTACATGAACAACAATAAGAGTATATGAGCAGGGTACCTAGATGGTGCAGTGGATAGAGTGCTGGACCTGGAGTGAGGAAAATTCCTGTTTCTGAGTTCAAATCTGGCCTCAGATACTTACTAGCTATGTGACCCTAGGCAAGTCACTTAACCCCTATTTGCCTCAGTTTCCTTATCTGGAAAATAAGCTAGAGAAGTAAATGGCAAACCACGCCAGTATCTTCTCCAAGAAAACCCCAAATGGGGTAACAAAGAGTCAGACATACATGACTGAAATGACTTAACCACAACAGTCCATGAGCAATGTTATTAATAGATTGAGGAAGTGAGCAACTATATTTGAGCAAAATGATATTTTGAAATATGATTTACAAGTCTCAATGTAAATAATTCTTAGCTTCAACTCAACTTTTGTGTTTGTTTACAAGTCAGGTAAAAACTCTAGTACATTCTTTTCATAGAAACAAGGTGATATATGATGACTGGGGCCCCGGGCTAAACTAAACTTTGACTAAACTTTGGTTTTTAACTCAGAATTTTCCTGAATTTTAGTATTCAATTATTAGGACTTTAAAAACCTAACCAGGTGTGACATTGTTTCTATACAGGAAAAAATGTTCAGAGCTATTTCCAAGAACATTAGAGATTTCCCCTTCTCTTATTTCCCTTTATTTTTGTGACTTCCCACTGGCAGGTCCTATGTTCTAGTTGGTGCAGAAGTTCAAGCATGGAAGGGGAGTAATGACAGGAAGACTAATAAAGAACTGAAAGGCAAGATTGGACGACAAAAGAGTCAGAAGCTGACAGAGGCAGTGGCTTTGGCCTTTCCCACATTCCCTGATATTCTAGTCAAGATTCCTTTCTTTGTTTTCTTCCTTAGGCTTCAGGGTTGGCCTAACTGTTTTTACCAACAGGGCCACTTACTGCTTTTTGACCATACTTTCTCTCCTTCCCTAGCCCAGGATGCAGGGAGTTAAAAGGTATGCCACTTCTCAAATTCATTCTTTCCTTTTTCCTACTATACCAAAAAACAAAGTCACCTCTGGATGTCTTAGGTTGGGTTTTCCTAGACAAGGAACTAAAGAATGACTTATGATTTCAGCAAGAAAATGGGTTATATCCTTTATCACGAGAATAAGGGTTCTTAGATAAAGAGTAAGCAGAATTAGGAGGGGCCTTAGAATGGTCTGTAAACAGATTTGGAGTTTAGGTTGGAGCAGCTAGTTGGTGTACTGGATAAAATACAGGGTGAGGAGTAAGTGAGTTCAAGTGCAGCCTCAGACACTTATTAGCTGTATGACCCTGGGCAAATCACTTAATCCTGTTTGCTTCAGTTTCTTCCTCTATATAATGAGTTGGAAAAGGAAACCCCCCCAGATGGGTCATCAAAAATTGAAGATGAATGAACAACAACAAAGTTTAAGCTATCAGGTGCTAGGAGTGCCAGAAATAATTGAGAAAAGAAAGAAAAATCTATAAACATTTACTTTCTAAAATTTTTATTTCACTTTTATTTGCAGGCTGATGTCATGTTTACTCCTGTATCATAAGTTTTTGATTCTTCAATTTCTTTTTGGGTATTTTGTTTTCTTCTGAGTAATCCTCTCTTTTCATTGAGGAACAATTGGTTTCTTTGTAGCATCATTTCATTATGGAAAAGATAACTCAAATATGAGTTGATTTGGCCATGAGTCCTATAAGTATGCCTCTATATTTGGGAGTCCTGATGTCCA
The DNA here is from genome assembly GCF_028372415.1 of Notamacropus eugenii. Classification (NCBI taxonomy): domain Eukaryota; kingdom Metazoa; phylum Chordata; class Mammalia; order Diprotodontia; family Macropodidae; genus Notamacropus; species Notamacropus eugenii. The sequence continues at coordinate 82,570,309 of NC_092878.1, read as the reverse complement.
GGATATACTCAATGACTATAGATCCACATCTAAACCTTTAACTTCTCCATTTCTCTCTGAACTTTTGATATTGTGCAGCAAAAACTTAACACTCTTCCTGAAATAATGCCCTTATGTCCAGGCCCACTGCTTAGCACAAACACATAAACCAATTTTACCTTTGATTCAGTAAAAAGGAATACATTGTTTCTAACACTAACTCTACTCCTTCAAATGCTAAAAAAAGGAAAAGAAAGAAGGAAAGAAGGGAGGGAGGAAGAGAAAGGAAGGAAAGAAGGAAGAGAAAGAGAAAGACAGGAAGAAAGAAAGAAAAAGAAAGGAAGAAAGAAAAAAGGGCATGTTTCAAATATTTGTTAGCTTTGAGATATTTATACTAAGATAGGATGGGCAGTTTCACAGATTATCTTGAAGTGGTTTTAGAAATGTAAATGTTTGGACTTGAATGATTTTGTGGAGTTCTCCAGATCAAATACATTACTATTTTAATGACTGCCTGAGACAACTCATAGGAAGAGTATGATTTACTTTCAAGTATCCAGTTGGTATGGCTACACATCAGCCTTCAATGGATAGATCAGACAGTAACTGAACAGGAGGAAGGAGAAAAAAAGGAAGGAATGCCTGGAGCAGGGTGTTTCACAGATAACACACAGGAGACACTGGAATTTTGGGACTCCAGCCTCTAACAGGTTCACTCTTGATCTGATCAGACAGGCATACACCTTCAGAGGGGTCAATAATCTTACTTTATCCTAGTCTAGTCTTCTCAGAAAGGCTGCTGATAATGGGAAAACCAACTCCTACAGCATTCCCTCATCACCCTTCTCACAAGGGTGGGTGAGAAAGAGGGACAACCACTCCTCTGTCTCAAAGGGGTCAAAAGAGACAGGCACAGATTGCACACTCCTCTAAATACCCCCAAACCTCAATGGGGGCCAGTTGAGGCAGGTACATGCATTCCTCTATGTGATTTCCCCACTCACTGACCAGTTCCACTTGCTTTACTGGGCAACAGACAAAGAAAGCATATTGCCAACAATGGCCTCACAGGTTAACTTACGCAATATAGTCATTTTGCACAAGTGTAGTAAATATTGCTTATGTTATCCTTATATCTCATGGCGCAGCCTATGTAGGACTGCCTATCACTATGATTCAAGGAATTACCATCTAGGATCCTTGGGGCTATTCTAGGAGCTATCTAACACCTGGAAATTAGACACTGCCATGGCAATGGAACCTGAGAAACCATCTCTAAGAAGAATAACAAAATTCTCCTTCGTACACAGGGGAAAAGGAGTTTCAGTGGTTACTGGAAACACACGCGTACTTTTCAATCCTACTAAACTATAATGGTCTACTTTGAGAAAAAAATTTTAAAAAGGAATGTGAGGTATGAGAGAAAAGTTTTTAGATGGGAAAATTCAGCACTCACTTTAAGCCTAACTTGCCCTGCATTGGTGGGATAAGTTCCTTAGGGATTACCCTGGGCCCCTAACCAGTATGTTCCCTAATAGCAATCAATCAAATGGCATCAATTAATTTTTATAAAAAGGTATTTATTGAGAAAGTATAGTCAGTCAACTAGCATTTGTTAAGTGCCTACAGCATGTCAGTATAGTAGTTATAAAACAGTTCCTCCAAAGCAAGGCATATACCCTCTTCATACATACAAATGAACTATTTTGTGTTCAAACCTGAAGAACAAAGAGAGGAACACTAAAGACTGGTGTCTTTCTAGAGTCTATAGGCAATACTCCTCTCCATCACTGTCTTTGGGAAAATATCTCTAAGGAAAGAGAAACTCATATATGGGATGATTCAGCCATGAGCCCTCTAAGAATGCCTGTTTATTTGGTAAGCCCTGTTGACTTGGATATACTCAATGATGAGGCAAACCATATCCAGACTCTATGACTGTCTCACCTCCACCTATAGCCCCTCCAACTGCTGCTGCTACCACCTCTGTGGTAGTGATAGTGCACTCTGTTACTGTATCCAATTGGTGGGGGGAATCTGATGGATCTTGAACTTTTTGAAGTATGCAAGGTTGTAACCTGATCATTTCCATCTCTGGATATGTATTCACCTAATATCAGGAAAGACTAAATAAGAAAGACAAAGAAGCACCATGTGTACTTGGATAGATGGTATGTGTGTGGGAAATAGGCTAACTATTGTGCTTCTACTCACAAGCTCCCAGAAATTCTTCCCTTACTCACTGTAAAAAAAGAATGCACATGCATGTATGTACACACACACCTGAAAGAGGAAAATGTCAAATCTTTTGTATGTGAATTCAATTCTGGTGTAGTACCTACTGAGTCATCACCTCCTCCAATGCTACTGCCAACTAAAAGACTCTTCATCATCAGAGAACACCAGTACCTTTGGTTATTCTGAACCAGAAGCAGACTCCTAAGCCTCCAAACAGGCATACCTTGTTTTATTGTGATACACAGATATTGAGGTGTTTTTTAGTTTGGTTTTTTTGTTTTTGTTTTTCTTTACAAATTGAAGGTTTGTGGCAACCATGCATTAAGCAAATCCATTGGCACCATTTTTCCAAAAGCATGTGCTCACATCATGTTTCTGTGTCACATTTTGGTAATTCTCACAACATTCAAACTATTATTATATCTGTTATGGTGATCTGTATCTTTGATGTTTCTATTATAATTGTTTTGGGGCACCAAAAACCACACCCATATAAGACAGTGAACTTAATCAATAAATGTATGTGTTCTGACTGTTTGACCAACTAGCCATTCCCTCTCCTCAGCCATCTACTCCCTGATACATAACAATACCGAAATGAAGCCAATTAACAACCTTACAATGGCCTCTAAATGTTCAAGTGAAAAGAAGAGTCAATCAACGTGGCAAACTTCATCATTGTCTTATTTTAAGCAATGGCCCACAGCCACCCCAACCTTCAGCAATCACCAACCTGATCAGTCAGCAGCCATCAACATCAAGGCAAGACCCTCAACCAGCAAAAAGATTATAATTTGCTGAAGGCTCAGATGATGGTTTGCATTTTTTAGAAATAAAGTATTTTTCATCCGATGTATGTACATTGAGGTTTTTTTTAGATATACTGTTGCACACTTAATAGACTACAGTATAGTATAAACATATGCACTAGAAAACCAAAAAGTTAGTGTTCCTCACTTTATTGAGAAATTTGCTTTATCATGGTGATCTGAAATTGAATCTGCAATATTTCTAAGGTATGCCTATACATGGCTGAACTGGAAACAAGTTGGATAGTATCTGCACATACTTGGTACAACTCATCAGGAAAAGCAATGCTCTAAGGACTGGGCCCTTTTTTGTCTAGTCCCCTCATTAAAAGAGTAAATATTTAATTTTTCCAAACTAGAAGAAAATGTGAAATCTGATACAATGGGTTCTTTCATGGTTGCAATCCATAGAAAGAACACTACTCTTGGGACCATTGAGACTTACATTTAAATCTAACTTTTGACACTTACTAGCTAGGTCTTCTAATCTGTTTCCCCATCTATAAAACCTTGATAATACTTGTAGTGACACTTACTAGCTTTGAAGCTATCATACAGATCTCATTTTCCCATTAGAAATCTGTTAGGTAGTTTGTTTTTAATCTAAGATAATTAGGACTTGAAATTTTGCTGTTTTAGAATGGATTGTAACTGTTACACTGTCATGAAACTTCCCAGCCTAAAAAAAAGAAAAAAGAAAAATTTTGGTCTAATTAGCTTTTGTTATAGAATCGTGATCTAACAAGGTGAGATTATGTATTCTTTATCAAAAATGGAGAAATGTTGAGAATGTTTCCTAATAAATGTGCTCCCTCTAGTGGACAGAGAGAGGGAAATATTTTCTAGCTAGAATGTACTCAATCCATTCATCATCTCTTCTCTTTGTGGCTAACCTTAACAAGGCCATTTGCAATAGTAAGTGAAATATGGACACTGTGAAGACTTTTCATAATAAAATATGGGGAATACTGTATTTTCTAAATAAAATTGCTTTTCCATAAGGCCTCTCTTTCTGGATCCCCGATTTCCAGCAATCCAGCCTTGTGGGTAGTTGAGCCCCTCCCTTCCCTTCTCTCTGTGATATGGACTGTAGCCGAGACTTGGAAGTTACTCAGATCTCCCCTTTGTTTATTATATTGTTGCCACATCAACACTACAAGCTCCTCTTCTCTCCCTCCTTTCCTTTTTATTTTAGCTATAGAATAGCCACATCAGCAGTTAGTTAGGTATTAGATAAGGAAGTGTGTTGGGATAGGTGAATATGTCCCTAGGTTTGTCTAGTTTTTCGTGCTTAGACTGTAAGCCTGCCTTCCAGCCAATGGAGAGGTGGGATGGTGGGGGGGGGGGGGGGGGGGGAGGGGAGTGGGGGGGGGATTCTCTGTGTTAGGATATATGATGGTGTTTTATCCTCTGTAAGCTGCCTCCTTCCATTAGCCCTGTCCTGGTGGAGGGACGCCCCTTTCTCGTGATAATTGAATAAATCACTTTCTGTTCTTGCCTCAAGAAGTCTCTTCATTTATTTAAAATTTGGGGTAAGGGTCTTTCAACCCACACAATAGGCACTGTCACTTTCTCTCCTCTCACTCTCTTCTTAACCCTTTACAATCCAGTTTCCAATCTTATTCCACATAAACTGCTTTTTTCAAAGTTACCAATAATTTCTTCATTGCCAAATGAATTTCTCCATCCTCATTCTTTGACCTCTCTTACAGTCTTTGATACTCTTGATCACTATCTCCTCCTTGATATTCTCTTATAGGTTTTGGGGAAGCTACTTTCTCCTGGTTCTCTTCCTATATATCCTTCTCTTCCTATTCAGTTTCCTTTGCTGGTTCTTCATCTAGATCATGCCCTCACACTATCAGTGTCCCCCAGGATTCTATCTTGTCCTGGGCTCTCTTCTCTTCTCCCTTCATACTACTTTACTTGGTGATCTCATTGACTCCCATGGATTTAATTACCATCTCTATGCTGACTATTTTCAAGTCTACCCACCCAATATCACATCTCCTACTGCCTTTCAGACATCTCCAATTGAACTTTTTAAAATCATCAGTGAACATCTGAAACTCACCATGTCCAAAACCAAACACAGTATCTTTTCCCCTCCTACCTTCCCTATTTCTGTAGTGGGTAACACCTTCTTCTCAGTCCCTCAGGCGTGCAACCTAGGTGGCTTGCTATCCTCAACTCCTCACTCTCTCTCATCCCTCATATCCAATCTGTTGCCAAGGCCTGTTACCTTTGCAACATCTCTCAAATATGCCCCCTTATCTTCTCTGACATTGCCACTAATCTAGTGCAGACCCTCATCACTTCACACTTGGACTATTGTAATAGCCTGCTGGTATGATATATCTGCCTCAAGTATCTCCCCATTCAAATCCATCCTCTATTTTGCCACCAAAGTGATTTTCATGAAGCTCAGGCTTGACCATTTTACCATCCCTACTCAATAAATTCTAGTAATTCCATATTGTCTCCGAGAGTAAATACAAAATGCTCTGCTTAGCATTCAAAGCCCTTCGTAATCTAGCTCCCTCCTATCTTTCCAGTCTTCTTATACTCTTACTGGCTACCTTTCTGTTCCATGAACAAGACACTCCATCTCTAGCCTCTAAGCATTTTCTCAAGTTCTCTCCCAACTCCAATCCATCAAAACCAAAGTGGTTTTCCTAAAACTCATGCCTAACCATGTCACCCCCTCTATTCAATAAACTCTAGTGGCTCCCAATCATATCTCATGCCTGGAATGATCTCTCTTCTCATTGAGTACTGACTTCCCTTAAGTCTCAACCTAAATCAGATCTTCTACAGGAAGCCTTTTCCAAACGCTGTACATAGCTTGTCTGTACATATTTGTTGCTTGTTGTCTCCCCCATTAGACTGTAAGTTCCTTGCAGGGAGAGACTGTATTTTGAGTTTTTTCTATCCCCAGCACTTAGCACAGTGCCTAGCATAAAGTACATACTTGATAAATGTTTATTGACTGACCAACTGATGTTGAAATTCAACTTTTAAAAGGCATTTATATTTCTTAAAAGTACCTATCATTTCAGTAAAAAGAATTAATCTTCAACAAGAAGAATAATTACATATTAAATTACTCTACATTTTCTCTTTAAAATTTCCTTTACCATTCTCCTAAGGCTCCCTTTCTCAACACCACTGAGGCCCTTCAAGCATATGCCCTATCTTTCTACTTTTCTTAGTTTATAATTATAAAGATGTAGGAATTTGTTTTTTATTTTACTTGCATATGCATACGTGTTACAAGGATTTTTTTTTTTTGGTACGGCTGTACCAAAATGAGGATGAGAAACTAAATACTTTATTTAAATAAATTTTAATTTTAAAAAACATTAAAACTGACATGAATCCCCTCAATTTTAAATTTCTTAAGCTAGGCAGTGCAGTGGATAGAGCACCAGGCCTGGAGTCAGGAAGACCTGAGTTTAAATGTAGCCTCAGATACTGTGTGACCCTGGGCAAATCACGTAACTCTGTCTGCCTCAGCTTCATTCATAAAATGAGTTGGAGAAGGAAATGACAAACCACTCCAGTATTTTTGCCAAGAAAACTCTAAAAGAGGTCATGAAGTGTCAGACATGACTGAAAAAATGACTAAAAAACAAAATCTCCAAAACTTCTTTGTATCTTCACTGATTTTCTACTTTTTCTCTTCTGATAAAGTATAACTCTACTGGTTTTAAAAATTATTTCCTAAGACTAGAAATGAACATCAACACTAGTTTTTAGAATTATTTACATTTAAATAAATGAAATCCCTCAAAATGTCACAAAAAAGTTTTAGTGACTCAAGTCTTCATCTTTGTCCCATCATTCTCATTCATTTTTCCTATTATATGGTTGTAAATAATGTATACTCTTCTATTTTTTGAACTTTGCACCATTTCACTATATTCCGTATTTCTAATGCTTAAGTCTATCATCCAGTTGGAATGCATCCAACTATATAGTAAGAAGTGGTTTGAATTTATTTCCCAATGAATTGCTTAGCAAAATTTTCCCCAAAACACCTGCTAAATAACAAATCCTTTATTTTCTAATAATTTGTCACCTATATTTGTATATATTTATTTAGTGTCTGGTAGCACTATTCTACTCTACTGGTCTTGATCTTTTTGTCCAGTACTAGTTTTAATGATAATTGCTTTTTGATATTAGTCACAAAGTTGCAAGTTCACTTGCACCACCTTTTTTGTGTGTCTCTGGCTAATCTCACCAATTTGTTTTTTTCATATAAATTTCATTATAATTTTATCTACTTCTACAAAAAAGTTCCTAGGTATTTTGACTGGCCTTGCTTTAAATATATAAATGAGTTTGGGGAACATTGCCATTTTTATATTTTAATATGCTCTATCCATGTACATGGAATGTCATCCTAATTAGTTAGGCTTTCCTTTATTTCAATATTTTTAAAAAAATAGCTATTCCTATTCAGGTTAGATAGATTTCTAATTACATCAGTTCCCAACTACTTAATTTTTTTTTACTATTTTAAATAAAGTTTCTTTTTAAGGACACTTTCTAGCTCCATAGTAAAAAAAAAAATGCAAATATTTTTGTGAGCAAATGTTAGAACTTGAGACCCTGGTTCAAATTATTTGTCTCTAATAAATTTTAATAGTTGGATTTCTGTGATACAGTATTGGCAACTGAAAATACTGATACTTTCATCTTATCATTTCCAATGATAATCCTGTTGACTTTTTTTTTTTCAGTTTTACTGCATCTGGTATAATTTGTAGCATTATATGCAATAATAGTGACTGTAGGTATCCTTCCTTGTTTTACAACTTTTTACTTCTTTTATGTTGGCTTTTGATTTGTGATATTTTTTATTTTCTTTAGGAAAAAGCCCTCTATTCATAGACTTTTAAAATGGTTGCTAGTCAACTGAATTTTATCTAATACTTTTCTCCACATACTGACATAATCACATTCTATTTTAAAGATCTGGGTGTCAAATATATCATGTTGATAATTTTTCTGATGCTGAACTCTTGCATGCATGATATATTATGCCAAGTTGGTCATGATGTTTTAAAATATATATTGCTGCATTATTAGCCGACATTTTATTCAGTATTTTTGCATGTCTATTGATGGAATCACAATGTAAATTTCTTTTTTATCTTTGCCAGTTTCTAAAAGCAGTATCACATTTGTCTAACCAAAGGCAGCATACCGTTCCATCTTTCTCTGTATTTGTACATTTTTTTCTTAGGAATGAGGGAGTCTGGATCTCTGACTTCATCTATGTAGAGAATTTCCTGTGAAGAAAATTCCCCTCACTAATGCAGCTCTGTCACTATTTTGCAACTTAGGATGTATTATCTGGGGAACTGAGTTGAAAGACTTACACACAACTGCAAAGTATCAATTAGGACTTGAAGTTAGGTCATACTGACTCCAAAGCTGGCTCGGGATCCATTATGCCAAAAGTCTCTCCCATTTTGGAATAATCTATATAGATAGTTCTCTGAAGGCTATTTGAATGATTAACTTCTTGTTCTGTCAATTTGGGTAATCTTACAGGTTGGTAATCTTCAAGATGTCTTAAGAATATATGGGTAGGTCCTGTAACTTCATTCATATAGGGAAATCCTAAAGGAATGCAGGTTGACACCTCTACAGCTTAGTCTTTTTTCTTTTTTTTTGGCAAGACAATCAGGACTTTCCCAGGGTCACACTGCTAAGTAAATATCAAGTGTCTGAGGTGGGATTTGAACTCAGTTCCTCCTGACTCCAGGGATGGTGCTCTATCCACTGCGCCACCTGGCTGCCCCCTCTACAACTTAGTCTTGAACAATTGTGAGGATGACCACACACTAAGTTTAGTGTCACCCAGCTATCATGTCAGAAGTAGGATTTGAATCCAGGTCTTCCTGACTCCATGGTCAACTTTTTACCTACATCATGGTGCCTCTCCAATATTTCTAATTTCTTAGTATAAAGGGGGACAGACTAGAAAGTCATCTCTATAAGCCTGTACAGAGGACATCAGTTTGCTCAGCTGGGGAGACTGCTTCCAGGAGAGACATGATGATGTGAAATATAAATAAATGCCTTGGAGAGACTTTTAAGCATTGGTACAAATTCTTTAACTGGTCTGTCTTCCAACCATGCGGGTAGTAGAAGCAGACTATCTGATTGACTTCAGATATGGAAATACAATTGGGGAGATAAGGGTCATTCAGAAGGTATTAGTTGGCCTAAGACCCCTCCTCTTGACTTGATTTCTTCACTAATGCCATATGGAAAGACCCTGAGCCCCTCCGTTTCCAAGGCTGGCACATGATCCTCTGTAACAAAAAATAACAAGGAATCATTTGACAATAATTCCACATTTGGATATAAACTTAGTGGGATGAACGCTATGTAGAAACTATGACCAAATCTTAGCACATTCCCCAGAAACAAAAGTGGTAAAGAGAGTGGGCCCCTCAGGTATTGGCAGAAAATATTTGTATTTGTTATTTGTATCTTCACAGTAAATACCCCTTTGTAAAAGCTTGTCCATGTTAATAGGTAAATGGACCTAGGGCATTAGTTACAAGTGATCTAATCTAGGAATTACTGGAATGGGAGAGTCAATAACATTAAAGAGATGACACCCCAACCCCAAAGTTCTACCTCTAGAACACTATGATATAGCTACAGCCTCATTGTAGGAGTGATATGTCAAAAAGCAGGTGTCAATAACATTAGTCATGTGGTAAAAAATATTATTCAGCCCAAAGTACTTATCCAATTTTAATGTGTTGATGTATTAATAAAATAAAAAAAGTATGATTTTGATTTTCTAAATCACTATGTAAGCATGCATGGGGATTCTTATGTATGTTTAGTGGCCCGCACTTTCTGTTTGACACCACTGGGCCAAAGTATATTTACTCCATTAGAATATATTATGTAAATCATGCAATGTTTTTTGTTTTGTTGTGATTACTTCATTATTTGTAGTTTTCCTGATTTCAATGTTTCCCACTTTTAAAAATTTGAAACTTACTTTGTCCATTTTAATTAGTCTTTGGAAAAAAGGTGGTTTTATCAATTTCATTTTGGGGAGTTTTCTATTTCTGTTATAAATTTTCTTTGAATATATTCCTTTAGACTACTGATTTGTGCCTTTTCAAGGTGGATTCATCCCTTTCTCTTACTTGTATATGTAATGATATAAATTTGCCTCTGAGAATTACTTTGGCTGCATCCCATCAATTTTCATATATCAATACTGTCATGTCATTTATATAGTAGATTTCTATAATTTTCCATTTTTGCCACTTTCCATGCAATTTTTCTAACTTTTGTTTGTTACTGAATTTTATTGCATAGTAGTGGGAAAAAAATGTATATGTAATATATAGTGTTTATAAAACATAAGTCTATGCAAAACTGCTGCTTTTTAAATTTTGCATAGAGGCTCTCTGTTCCTTCTACATAACCAGTTTTTGTGAGTATTCCATATATAATTGAAGAGAATGCATATCTCCTAATCCTCCCACTTAGTTTATGCCATCTACCAATTTCCTTAATATTTCAGATCTCTCATTTCTTATTTTGGCCTGGCACAAGGTAGACACTCAATAAATATTTGTTGTCTTAACATATTTGGATGATGGAGTATTGAAGTGTTGTTTCCTATTATCATCTTTTATTTTTCCTTTCTGCATCACTGTTAATTTTTAAGGAAATTAGATGGTTTGCAATTTATTTTTCCATTTACCACTATATAATGCTTATTTAATATTTTCTAATTTTAATTCTATTTTATCAGGTGTCATCACTACAAATACTGTGTATTTTTTTAGAATAATTTCTTGGTTTAAATATAGAAACTGGATTTTATAATAAGTGTATTTCCTGCAAGCAACATCTTGATCCCTTCCCTAACTCTCTTCTCATTAGAAAATTCAGATTATTTAAATGTTAGAAGGATTAAATTTCATTTTTCTACTAACATTTTCCTCTTGTCATTCTTAAAGTTGTACAGATTTTCAGGACTTGAACCTATGCCTTGAATTCAAGGCCAGCCAGCTACTAACCACTCTTCTTGTCATTTATAATAAAGTTTTTTCTAAAAAACAACTCAATGTTAAGACTAATGAAATACTGCAGAGTGAAAAAAAAAGAATGAAAAGCATATACACACTATCACCAACTCATCCACAACTTCCTGCCATAGGAAATTGCTCTAAGGTTAAATGATCTGCCCCAAATCGTACTGCTAGTATGTGTCAAAGGCATGACTGATACCAGTTCTCATTCCAAGGCTGGCCCACACTAAATTACCTTTCAGCAGGCAGGGGACAGGATTTATCAATAAACAGTTGAAGTTAATAGACATATGTACAATAATTCAAAGTTTCTCTGTGTGTGTAGAGGCATGGAGTGTTTTATATTCTTGTATTTTCTTATGCTTTTATATTTTCTTACACAAAATTTGCATATTTTAATGCCTGTACATACAAAATTAAAAACCCAGTTATCGTTTAAGTAAAAACAGCTATAACCGTCCTTGTTCACACTCTTAAAAAGACCACTAAAAATTCGTTACATGTAGTTCATATTTAGATTTTACAAGAAGACTGAAACTTTTTGTTAAAATACTACTTTACATATCATTTTGCTGCCTACTTAAACTAAGTGGATGGATGGTCCTATCACAGTCAAGAAGACTTCTGTGATTACCAGGACAGCATATAAGACTGTCAACTCAGTATATTTTGGCCTTTGTTCCTGCTGACCTGAAACATCACACCAGAGCAGGGAATTAAGACAAACTCTGTAGGTTCTTTGTTTCCTCATAAATGGCTTCTTCCAAAACACTGACTCACATTCCTAAAAAAGTAAGCTTTGGTGGTCCTTGACCATCAGCTCTATATTAACCAATCTTGGGATTACAACTCACCGTTAAGAGACATACTCTTCATTTCACCCAAACACTGACCCTGACAAGAAAGATTAGAATTAGTTAAGGTTGTACAGCCTGCCTCCAACCTCACATCTGAGAGAGTTTAATTGAGGATAAGACATTCTTGCTTCACACTTAATTAGTACTGTTCCATAAGGTCCAGGCCCTGAGTAAGGCACAAATCAAGGTTCATTGTTTAGATCAAACCCTCTCTTGTTCTGGTTATAAGGGAAAGAGAATGGGAAAGTTCCAGCACTATAGACTACAGAGCAGTACTACGGAGAACCTGCCAATTACAAGAGGGAAAAGGATAGGTCAATTTAGTTAGAAAGCACCAGAGGCAGAAGGCAGTTTCAGACACTGAAATAGGGTAAAAACTGGTGATTCCCAAAGAGTTGAGACTGTGGTAAAATTGACCCAAAAAAAATAAGGTCCAGGTTTCAGGCTATGCCAATAGTTTAATGCCAGTAGAGAGAGAAGTATTGTGCTTGACAGAGAATGAAAATATAACTTGTCGCACTCAAAGATTACACAGGTACAAGATAATTTTAGTCCCTAGTTACCTAGATGACCCTATTCTCTCATCTCATTGAAACCCCTGTAGTTGGGAACTTTTGGGGCTGTCATTGCTCTCATTAGCTTCCACGAAATCTATGAGGAGGTGGGGGGGTGGATCTAGCAGCTGGAGTGCTTTCCGAGCAGTCCATTTCTTCATTAAAATCCATGGAATTTATGGGACCAAAGATATTACTCTTCCGCCCAGGAAGTCTTCCTTGCCCGAAACAACATGGATTTGGTGACGTAGTGTTGGTGGAAACCTTCACTTTTGAGAATGAAGGTGGAAAGCTAGCTCTACAATCTTTCCTCTACTATACTTTTTTCTCACTACACCAAATCCTGGAGATACTCCTTGAATCTATATACATCAATGATTACTTTTGTTCTTTTGCCAGTCAGTCCTGAGGCTTTTGTGGTGCAGTGTATGGGCTACAGAATAGAAATCAATTAAACAGCGTAAATGTGCACAGATGACAAGAGCTATGACTGGTAGAAGACCATCCTTGCTACTTGAATAACGGGAAAATGTCCTATTGTTAGATCTGCCAGTTTCTTCGCTAGTCTGTCAGCTGATAGGGTCCAAATTATCAATGAGATTTAGTCTCCCATTTCCAAACAACTGTAGGCATCTTTGAGTAGGTGTAACATATCTTGTAAGTTGGTTTATGATACCTGTAGGGCCCCCAAATAGTCATTTACTGCTGGTGTTGCAGTAAAAGGTGAGGTGGAATGGGATTGTGTAGTGTAAAAAAAAAAAATGAAGGCCAAAACCAAACTTTGAGTAAAAGATCATGTTCAAGATACAAAGTAAGGACCAAGTTGTTAAAGTAACTCTCTATGGCGGGCAAGAGGGATAACCAGTCATCCTGGTGGTAGAAAGTATATCAGTCAAGTTACATCTCTACTATCCTTTTAGTTTCTCTGGATGACCACCCAATTTTGAAGACTGGCTGTGGAGGATTGTACACAGTGTACAAGGTGGACCAAAAAAAGATAAAACAGTTTGAGTACCTTCACCCAACATGGGGCAAAACTGGAAACCAAGAAGGAAGATGCCCTGGGTGAAAAGGTCTTCAGACACATTCTCTTTGCAACTTTAGGGAGGGACCTCCTTAAATGGTGGAAAGTTAGACCTAAGAGTAAGAGTCCTATGCCTCTTGTCAGATCAACTTGAAGAAACTGGTTATAAAATTTTCTGAGCAATTACCTGCATAGAGTGAGCAGTGCTTTGGCTTCCTTGTTAGAGGATGTCTGTCCATGGTGGTGACCTGGGACATATACTATGGAACAAATGAACTGGGTGAAGAGAACATCTACTTTCTCTGTTGCCATTTGAGCTTGGGGGCCTGCTTAGAAGTGCTTCTGTTTGTGGAGATTAAGCACAGGCTCTTTCCAAGTCAAAGTGCTTGGTCTCAAATGTTGTCTTCGGGGTCAGTACATCTTTTACTGAAGCTTCTCACCTAAAGCTACATAGCTCTGGGTTGAGCTCACGGAACAGTTTGGAAGAGAATAACCTCAACTGGCATACTAGAAATATTTATTTCCACAACAAAAGGCTTTTATTGGTTAGCAAGACTGCCATGCTGCATCATCTTTCTGTTTACCTAAAAGGTTTTTTGATGATTGGGCTCCAATGAAAAATTCCTTGAGTATCGGAGTATATCAGTGAGGTACGGGATCAGATTGAACAAGTATAGGATAAAGTGGGTGTAGCAGCTAGCAAATCAAATGACAGGTATTGCTGAAAGGCCACTGTGATGCTAGGTAACTCCCAAGGTTGTACAATGTCCACTTTTCATGAATCCATTTGCATTACCCTCTCCACAAAAATTATTATTTATTTTATATAAAAGAAACTCCACTTCCTCTTATTCCAAGGTCTGATAACAGGCAGTCATGCTTAGATATTGGAGGATGATTTTGAACAAGATTATATGTTGACTGGGATCCTAGGATTAAATCATAACATCATAGTAGTACAAAACAATCACTCAGTACACAAGGTCATGAAAAACTGAGTTTATAAATCACTAAAAAATTGCAGGGGCATAAATCACTTCAAAATGCATGACATTATACTCAAATTGTTCCTAAGGTGTCTGAAAAAAATCTATCCAATGCCTTCTGTACCCACCTGCATGTCTGATGAATCCAAATAAAGGCCCAATCAGCAGAATAAGCTTAGTGACTAGAATTGCATGATGTTGATCCAATGGGTAGGAATAAAGAGCAGAGGGCAGAGCACCGATTACCCAAGAGCATGAAATAGTGTTGCAGGCCTAATAATTGGGGCATAATCTTAACTTTACTTTTTGTCCCATGAAGAGCAAGGAGATGGAGGTTGTGATGAGCCCTTCAGCAGGGGTATTTCTTATATCAAAAACACTTATATTGGCCAGAAGCTGTCCATAGCTGAAACATACTGCTAGAAACAAAGAAGGTAGAATTAGCAGTACATGTGTACCCTTAAAAGTTAAAAGGCATCCTTTACAAATAAATCAACAAGACTTTATTAGGTACCTAAGAATAGGCCTTCTTCCATCCTTCCCTCCTGTGATCCTCTTGACACTGTGGATACAACCAGATCTTTGAGAATTTGTTGGTAGATGGGCTCTGCTGTGATGGAACAACAATACTCAATTTCAACAACAATCACACTCTTCTAGGTTTAAAAAGTATATTTCTCACAATAATCAAGTAAGGCAAATAATGTTTTAATCTTATCACACAGAGCTCCAGAGAACCCAGAAGTATGCTGAGGGTATTCTAACTAATAACACTGCAACTTCATTCTCAATCAGTTGGCACAAACCCCCACCCCATATCATTAAAAATTATTGAATAAATTGAAGAAATCTCATGTTCCAATAATAGTTACTCTACAGTGAATTCTTTAATCATCTATAATGAAATATTATAATGGCTGAATTTAAAACTTATTAGCAATGTATCAAAGAATGACACAAAGACACAGATAATTATTTATAATATTTTGGTCATGAGAAATATCAAAGCCAGAATCATCTTAAACCTTCACTTTGTAGTAAGACGTGATTTCACGTCCAGAAACAATTTCATTCCAAAGTCTCTTAAGAATCCTATTTATAATTATCCTTAAGACAAAAGTAGAATTCAGTCTCTCAGGAAATGTTATGATTTTCTTTTTCTTTGACCTCTCTTTAGCCATCACAGTGGGTTTTTTTTCCCCAAAACTCACACAAACTGCCAATTACTAATAGATTCTTCAATAGAATTTGCTTAATGATGTTTCTTCAGAAAGTAATAGATAAAACAGCTCTCATGAGAAAGACCTTTCTCCTCACCTTTCTTGTCTTCTCCAAGTGTACCTCACAGAGGCAGTGTGTAACAATAAAATGAACAGTGACTTGGGAATCAGAGGATCTGAGGTCAACAATTATCACTGATATTCACTTCCTTTGTGAGACCTTGGGCAAGCTACAATCTCCCTGGTCATCAGATTCCTCATTGTAAAATGAGGGGCATTACCCTAAATGAACTTGGAAGTTCCTTCCAGCTACAGATATATTATTTAAAGAATCTCACAGAACAAAGGCAAAAACATATTTGCCTGGACTCCACTGGGAAAAGTACCTCATGGAAAGGCAGTTACAACTATAATTCCAAACTCTTTTTTTGACAATATTCAATTTGGCTTTTAAAGATATGAGTAACAGTATAGTTAATTCTGTTATGGCACAACATATGAGCTATGCAGAATCTCAAAATAAAAGCCACAGAGCTTATGGGCTCTGGAAAAATGTGGTTAGGGTCACAACCCTCAAAAACTGCATTAGTAATATTGAAAAAATGACAGAAATCTAATAAAGATGGTAGCATAATTCTATATACGTTAAGTGGTGAAGAAATATTACAATAAACAGTGGCAGCCTTGGGTTGCTACTTGGTCAGGGTGGCAAAATCCATGCAAGACTACAGGCTGAGGGCAGCCCAAGGAGTACAGCTCTTTCAGGGACGAGGCTCAAGGCCATGGGGGAAGATGTGTGTACAGAGTGGAACCTATGGATTTGAACGACAGTCCACACCTTCTACTGCACTAGAAGAGTCAATAAATAAGGCACGTTACCTTGAAGAAGACCTGAAGTGGGGGTCAAAAGGGCTGCAACTTATAAGTTATTGTAAAGTGGCATAAGAAGAGTTATTTGATACAGATGGAAAGTTGTAACAGCAGATATGGATAGATGGGGCTCACTGCCCTCTTGTCTCTTCCACAGATGAGAGCAGTTTTCTTCATCCTCTGTAACAAAACTAAGCATAAGCAAAGCATTCGTATTATGCTCAAATTATTCCCTAATTCATTCATTGCAACAAATTCTCATTTTTAAAATAAGTATTACATCAGAACCAAATGTTTTTATAGTTTGTAGGAAGGCTTAAACCTGCATTATATGACTCTAGTCAGATGCTAACCGCTGTCACTTACTGACATTCCCCCTTCCTCCGGCTACCACCCCCAAGGCATTCCTATATTCTTCTACAATCTGACCTTTACATAATAGTCTTCTCCACTCCAATACCTGAAAAAATTCTTGGTGAATTCAATATTCAAATGGACTCCATTCAAGGAAGTTTTTATGAAGAACCTACTATTTGCAAGGTTTCTGGTTAGACTCTGGGAACACAGATAAAAACAACAGTCCCCAGTCCACAAAGAGCTTACATTTTACAAGAGAAGAAATATTTAAACAAATACAAAGGTAATCTAAGGGAAAAGTGTGGGGAATGGCCTGTTAAAATGCATAAAGAGGAGATGGTTCTCTGATTTAGGGGAACAGCTAAAAAGATAGTTTCAGACTAAATGAAGGACAGTTCTTGAATATGAATTAAGGTTAGAAAAGCAGGTTGAAGACAGGATGCAGAAGGCCTTAATTAAAGAGTTTATATTTTATTCTCAAGAAAAAAGGTAGCAACTGAAGGTTTAAATGAAGAGAGACTCGATGAGGGTGAGGTAAGAAAGGAGTGCATTCCATGAATGGGGAAAAGCTAGTGCAAAGTAATGGAAAAAAAGATAACGTCAAGTGTAGGCAACAGACAGAAGACCAGTTTGGTTAGTTCACAGAATTCTGAAGTGGTTGTAAGGTCCAATGAAGCTAGGATGATAGATTAGTGACCAGACGCTTAGGGCTGTAAAAGTTAAACAGAGGAATTTACATTTTATCTCAGAGGCAATAGGAAGTCACAGGAACTGGTAGATTAGGAGAGTCACAGTCATAGTTGCACTTAGGGAAAATTACTTTGACAGTAGCATGCTGGAAACTAAGTCTTTCAGGTTCACTTGTAAGGGACATGCATGCTTGAGTACCTCAGAGTTTTCAGGATATGCAAGCTGGAATGCCTCCAGAGCTACATCTGACTCATTCTGGCTCCTGCCTGAGAGGCTGTTGCTCAAGTCCACAGACTTCAGGTTATTTCCTTTCACCACTCTAGGTTGGATGAAAGTATTCATTATAGTTTCTCTTTTCCAAATCATTCAGTAGGGCCTTTTTGTTTAACATTTTTGGAATACATGTATGGGAATTGTACTGTTTTACTCCTTCCTTTTATTGAACATGCCTCCCCACTGAAGTTTTTTAAATTAGTGATTTAGTCAGGACTATATCTTGGAAATATTGTTCTACATGATGTGTAAAGGATTGATTAAAAAAGGAGTGAAACTGGGGGTGGTGGAGTAAAAGAATGACTCTAAACAAATTCTAGAGCTGCAGAAACCACAAAGTGATGGAGTGAAATAAATCTCCAGCCCAAGACAGCCTGGAAGATCAACAGGAAGGGTCTATCACAACAGGCTGGGAGCGGAGCACAATCCAACATAGGCCAGCCTGCACAGGTGGGCCTAAGCAGGTGTCAGGGGACTGAATCACTGTCAGCTGTGGCAGTTTTCAGACTTTTCAGTCCACAAATGCCAAAGACAGCATAGAAGGTCAGTGGAAAAACTCTGTTGGACCTGAGTGAGAGAGGAGAACAGTAAGGCCTGGAGGTGGGGTGAGTAGAGGTGGAGGTAGAGGTGGTGGTGGCTGTGGCAGCTGCTTCCAGAGCTCCTGGCCCACAGATGGTGTGGGGATCAAGGGGCTGATCAGAGTGGGACTGTAGAGATCTCTTTAGTGGTTCTGAGGCAGGATTCTCTGGCTTTGACTGGTCTTGGATATGGGTCACAGTCCTGGGTGGTGGTCTTGAGACAAGGAGGAGCACTGGTGTGGTGGCAGAGCTTGTGGCTGTAGTGGAGAGGGAATCCTCCTCATATTTCCAAGGCAGAAAAGAGAGCTTGTGGTCACTCACAGACCAGAGGCAGGAAAGGAGTAAACATCTCTCCTCTGATCATACCACCATGGAAGAATTGAAAATTTACAGGCCCCCTGAAGTATCTTTGAAAACAGCTGCACAAAACCCCTAAAGTTTGGGACAAGCCACCCTACACACTGGAAACAGAGGTCTACGTAAAAAAAAGAGTTAGAAAGTCAAGTATTTGACTGGGAAAATTAGCAAACAGCATAAAAAAACTCAGACGACAGAATCTTACTTTTGTCACAAAGAAGATCAAAACATACAACCGGAAAAAGACAAGGAAGTCAAAGCTCCCATATCAAAAGCCTCCAAGAAAAATATGACCATGGAAGAGCTCCAAAATGATTTTGAAAATAAAGTAAGAGAAGTAGAGTAAAAATTGGGAAGAGAAATGAGTGTGATGAAAGAAAATCATGAAAAATGAGTCAACAGCTTGCTAAATGAGACCCCAAAAAATACTGAAGAAAATAACACCTTAAAAATAGACTAACCCAAATGGCAAAGGAAGTCCAAAAGCTCACTGAGGAAAATAATTCCTTCAAAAATTATAGTGGAGCAAACGGAAGTTAATGACTTTATGAGAAATCAAGAACTTATAAAATAGAATCAAAAGAATGAAAAAATAGAAGACAATGTGAATTGACTCATGGGAAAACCACCAACCTGGAAAATAGATCCAGGAGAGAGAATCAAACATTATTGAACTACCTGAAAGCCATGATAAAAAAAAAAAGAGCCTAGACATCATCTTTCAAGAAATTATCAAAGAAAACTGGCCTGATATTCTAGAACCAGAGGGTAAAATAGAAATTGAAAGAATCCACCAATTGCCTCTTGAAAGAGATCCCCAAAGGAAAACTACTAGGAATATTGTAGCCAAATCCAGAGTTCCCAGGTCAAGGAGAAAATATTACAAGCAGCTACAAAGAAAAAATTCAAATATTGTGGAAACACAATCAAGATAACACAAGATCTAGCAGCTTCTATACTAAGGGATCAGAGGATATTTCAGAGGTCAGAGGAGATAGGATTAAAACCAAGAATCACTTACTCAGCAAAACTGAGTATAATTCTTCAGGGGGAAAAATGGAACTTCAATGAAGTAGAGGAATTTCAAGTGTTCTTGATGAAAAAAACTGAATAGAAAGTCTGACTTTTAAATATGACTCAAGAAAAGCATGAAAAGGTAAACAGGAAAAAGAAATCATAAGGGACTTATTAAAGTTGAACTGTTCATTGTTGTTGTGTCCATCTTTCATCTTCGAAGAGGACCATGACATCAGAGAAATGATGACATGACTTGCACTTGACTTTGTTTTGAGTGAGGGAGGGCTGTGCAGGTCACCAGCCTCACTTCTCCTCCAGAGCCATCTGGATCCAGTGACTAGATATTCATCAGGATGACTGGAGATGAACTGTTTATATTCCTACATGAAAAGATGTTATTTGTAACTCATGAGACCTTTCTCAGTATTAGGGCAGTTGGAGGGAATATACATACATACCCACACATACACACACACACACACACACACACAGATGACACAGGGTGAGTTCAATATGAAGGGATGATATCTAAATGATAAAATTAAGAGAGGAGAGAGGAATACATTGGGAGAAGGAGAGAGAAAGAATGGACTAAATTATCTCACATAAAAGAGGCAAGAAAAAGCTTCTACAATGGAGGGGAAGAGTGTGAGATGAGTGAACCTTACTCTCATCAGATTTGATTTAAGGAGGGAATAACATAACAACCTGGGTATTGTACCCTGTAGGAAAGTAGAGGGAAGAGGATATTGGGGGATATTAGAAGGGAGAAGGTAGTCAGAAGCAAACACTTTTGAAAAGGGACAGGGTCAAAGGAGAGAATAGAATAAATGGGTGGTAGGACAGGATGAAGGAAAATATAGTTAGTCTTTTACAACATTACTATTATTGAAGTGTTTTGCATAACTATACATGTATAACCTATGTTGAATTGCTTGCCTTCTCAATGAGGGTGGGTGGGGAGGGAAGAAGGGTGATAATTTGGAACTCAAAGTTTTAAAAAACAAACGTTAAAAATTGTTTTTAGATGCACCTGGGAAATAAGATGTATAGGCAATGGGGTTGAGAAATCTATCTTGCCCTACAAAAAGGGGAAGGGGATGGGAGGATGATAGAGGGGAGGGGTAATCAGAATGCATGCCATCTTGGGGAGGGGAGAGATGGGGAGAAAATTTTGAAACTCAATATCTTGTGGAAATCAATGTTGAAAACTAAAACAAATGAATTAATTAAAAAAAGAATAAAGAAAAGAAAAAGGAGTGAAACTGGATGGAGGACCAATTAGCACATTATTAAAATAGTTCATCTACATGCTAATTAGACATACACAGAATGGTGGCTTTATGAGTAGACTGAAGGGGAATGACTGAATAGATTATAACACATGAATGTAATGGAATATTATTGTACCATAAAGAAATAATGAAAGACATATTCAGAGAAACCTAATTAGATTTATACAAACTGATACAGAATGAAGCAAAACTAAATGTGTATGTGTGGGTATATATACATATATACATGTATACACACACAATATACATATACACATTATCTACATGAAAGTTTGGTTAAAGAGGCAAACAGGCTAGCTGATAAATTCATATTGTTTATTCTCTTAAAGTTAGCAGATACATGCTTGCACAGAGACAAAACATAAGTTCTAACTGTGTGATAAAAGAATGACCAACCTTAAATGTTTTAGAACAATCTCAACTTAGTATGTCTGTATCACTCAAATTTATGATCTCTATATACATTTAACTACAGTATAAGAAAGGAATTTTCTTAATTGAATAGGTGGTAAATACAATAAGATAAGAGAGTTGACAAAGTAACAACTGAAATTATGACCCTGGATAGCTGTCTTCTTTACCATTAACGTGGCATAACATAATATATGTAAAAAGTCCTACTATTCAAGATAGTGTCTTGGATTAAAGGTCTTACCCTATAAACAGAAGAAAAAATTCTCTTAAGTCAGCCCCATCTGGCCTTGTTGACACAGGAAGAGGTATTCTCTGAGTTTATTCCAATCTGTTAAGCCAAGGTGCTTCTTCTGGTTCGTTAGTTCAGGCTCTGGCCCTTACTGAGGTTCAAATGATATTAAATGATTAGGGCAGCTAGGTGGTGCAGTGGATAGAGCACCAGTGCAGGAGTTGGGAGGACCTGAGTTCAAATCTCAGATACTTGACGCTCACTAGCTATGTGACCTTGGGCAAGTCACTTAACCCCAAATGCCTCATCCTGGATCATGTCCAGTCACCCTGATGAATATCTGGTCACTGGATTCAGATGGTTCTGGAGGAGAAGTGAGGCTGGTGACCTGCACAACCCTCCCTCACTCAAAACAAAGTCAAGTGCAAGTCAAGTTGTTATTTCTCTGATGGCATCGTCTTCTTCAGTAACAAAGGACAAACACAAATGATTATCTATATAATGACATATGTATTTATCAATAGATATAAATACATCAATATATATGTACACACACACACACACACACACACACACACACACACACACACATATATCTCCCAATTTTCAGTTCTTCCAAGGTGGTATGATCAAAGGAGAGGTGCTTACTCCTTTCCTGGCTCTGGTCTGTGAGTTACCACAAGAATTCTTTTCTACCTTAGAAATGTAAGGAAGATTCCCTTTCCAATGCAGCCACAAGCTCTGCCATACCAGTGCTCCACCTTGTCCCAGGACCACCACCCAGGACTGTGACCCAGATCCAAGCACGGGCAAAGCAAGGGAATCCTGCATCAGTGTCAGTAAAGAGATCCCTGCAATTCCCTCTCTTCTTAATCGAAGCTGCTCCCTCAAAGATTACCAATAAACTCTGAGTTGTCAAATACGATGACTTTCTTTTCATACTTAACTTCCTAGACCTTCCATAGCTTTAGACATTGTTGACCACCCCTTCTATCCACTCTTATTGGGTATTGTCTTTTCCCCTGCTTCCAGAAACAATTTCAGGAACCTTATTATCTTTTTTCCTATCTTAGAATTGTTCCAATGAGGTCTCTTGTATTCTCTTTCCAACTCAATGTGAGCCTGTTGGTTACAGATGTTTCCTTCCTTACTTTTATTCTGGGGGGGAGGGCAGGGAGGAACTGGGTCTCCCTAACTTGCCAAGGGTAGAAGTGCAACAGTCACTCACAGACCTTGATCCCACAGATGATGGGAATGGAAGGGAGGGTGTGAGGGGTTGTATGTGTGGGGTGGTGTGTATATAAGACTTTCTAATTAGTGGGTAATAGTAAAGGATAACTGCCTACTTAAGGGATCCAATGAAGATTTTTTGCATTCCACAGTGTGTCTGCTGTATAGTAAAATTTTCTGTAAAAATTATTTCTCAGAGGAAATATTCAATATTAATTCTATTATCTACATTTTTAACTAATTATATTTTCTCTCTTTTAACAAGAAATTTTATTTTCTATTCAACAATAATAATACCAATGTTTTTAACAGAAAGTATTCTAAAAATGTAAAAAACACAAAAGACTGTAATAGATTACATCAAGTTTTCTCAGTCATGTGACACCATCACTTTTAGATGATTAAAGAGATAAAAATAGGATAAAGGAGTCAAAAAGATTTTAGTCTGCAAGTGCAATTAACTGGTCTTCAGTAGAAAGTAATTAGCCAAAAGATAATGATAATCAGCTGTTTTCCAGGGACTTTAACCAAAAGAAACTTAATTCCAGCAAAGGAGTTTGCCAAAAAGAGGATTAAAAGAATATGAGTAAATTTAGAGTCAGAATAGCAGCTGCTCCCTTGAAATTCATTGATAGGTCCAAGATTTTTGCTAACAATTAGATCTGGGGGTGGTACTATAAAGTAGTCAAGAACCAGAAGCAACCTTCAGTAAAAGCAGCCTGTATTTGTATGAACAGGATCTGGTAGAGCCATGGATTCCCTCTCTGTATGACATGAATTGCTATTTACTAACAAATAAGCCAATAGCAGCCAGGGATTTCAGTACTCCAAGGACTTCACTCCGGGTCCTCTCTCTATTGGTGCTGACTATACCCTTGGAAAGCAGCACAGTGCCAGGGAAAGGGAGCACAATTTTTAAACAAAGAACACAGGTTCAAACTGTGGGTCTTTGACTACTGTGTAACTCTGAGGCATTGTTCCCTCACCTATGAAGTAAGGGGACTGGACTAAATGACTTCTTTCAAGGTACTGTCCAGTTCTCCCACTATGGTCCTTTAGGCTTGGAACCCCCTGCATTCTGGATGATCATTTCATAAATTGCTGAAGTTGGGAAGAAAAACAAACAAACCCATCTCACCTGTTGATTAACATCTCTGCACTTATCTGGGTTAGAACTTAGACAAAGCACATTAACTGTACTGTTGGCCTTTCTTAGTCTTTTTGAAATGAGCAGAACTTGTGCTCTACTGAGTCAACCTTAAAAAACCAAGATCACACTACAGCAAGACATCAGAGCAGCAATTTAGGGTGGGTCTGTTAGGTATACTAATTCTTATTACTAGGGCAAATATAAATACTGGCATAAGTTACTGGATGTGAAATCTCTCTCTAAAGACATTTAAAAGAGAAGCAAACAACCATCTATCCTGGATAGCATTACCTCAAAGAAAAAGTACTGACCAATTTGACTTCTCAAATATATGGTTTTATGATCATGTCAAACAAATATTCAACAGTTCTTGACTATGTGCCTTAGTAATTAATGACAGGGGATTCTGCTAAGGTACCGTACCTACTTCAACCTAAATTTCAAGATTGCACAGAGGTCAAGTCAACAAGCATTTACTGTAAGCCCTTAAAAGTGTGAGGCACTAAGCTATGTACTGGGAATGCAGAATCCAAACCAAAAGAAAGACAGTCCCTACCCTCAAGGTAAAGGTTAAGATGTCCAGTGCTGAGTTCATGGTAACATGGTAACACCACTGAGGCTACATGGAGCTTGTGAAGACAATGCTAAATGAGGTACTTGAATATTATTTGAGTTCCCTGTATTTAGACTTCCTACGTTCTATGATGCACAACTATTACTCAAGTTCACAACCCTGGAGTCACCCATGATTCTATTCTCCCTTACCCCACACAGAAATCAACTACCAAGTCTTTGCTTCTACCTCCACAAAAGATTTTGCATATGTCCCTTTCTCTCCAGGGGCCACCACTTTATTACAAGCATTTATCTCTATTGGATTAAAGCAAAGAGAGGTTAAGAGAGAGCAGCACCAATGTGATATTCACAGTTCCTATGGCAGCCATAAATACGCCTGCACAGTTCTGAATCACAAAGTATAACAGACTCTCCAAATGGAAGACAGAACCAAAACATCTATTCCAACACCAAAAAGCCGAATCCCAACACCAGAAAACCAAATCCATCATGGCAACAAAGAAATCTATACACACTAACAATGCAGCGGGCACTACCATCCCCAAGCCTTCCCTCTATTAGGCTTCCCACAAACTAGCTCCCTTAAACAAAATCACAAACAAGCTCTCCTACTCAGGTTAGCTGCTGCCCCAGCTGCCTGCTTTCTCTCTCCTTCCCAGTTCTGACTAGTCTGACCAACTTCTCAGCTCAGCTCCATCCCTTCTGCAAGCTCCTCCCACCACAGACTCATGTGACTCAGGTTTATATGTGACTCAAGCAGGTCACATGGGCCTATTAATGGATGGGAAAGATCTTCCCATTTAAATTACCATTACAGAGGGTCACATATCTAGTGAGTGTCTGAGCTGGCCTAGGGCTCTATCCATGAGCTACCTAAGTAATCATTTAACACATGTTTATTAACTAACTTTTAAATCAGTTCTGGGCACAGAATCACTGGCCACTAAAACATCTGTGTCTCAGTGACAAGAAAATGCAACATTCAGGTGTCTCTCAGAGCTGCAGCTCATGACTTGCCTAATCTATTTCAATAGCCTCCTAATTGGTCTCCTTTCTGCAGGTCTCTCCCTTCTCCAATTCATCCTTTATGTATCCCAAAATGACATCTATTCCTAAAGCACAGGTCTGACAACATCACTATCTCCTATGCCTGAAATGCGCTCCTTTCTCTCTTTTAGAAAACTGAGTTTCCTTTGATAATATTTAACATAAAATTTTGGAATAATTTCTTTGTTCTCTCTGAAGCAAACTCAGACAATGCCTCTTCCTATGTCAACACCAGCCAGGGCTGACTTAACATTCCTTACAAGACCTATAACCTAAGATGCTATCTTGAATAATGGGACGTTTTCCATATCTTAATATTTGTAGACATGTATTATGATATGGCATGTTAATGGTAAAGAAAATACAGACATCTTGGGTCATAATTTCTATTTGAAAGTTTGTCAAACTCTGTTATCTTATTGTATTTACAACTTATGCAATTAAGAAATTCCTTTCTAATGGTCTAGTTAATCACTTATGGAGACCATAAATCTGAAGGACACAGAACACCTACTTTGTCCTAAAACAGATTTAAGGCTGGCCAATTCTTTGTATCGGTAGTCAGATAATCTCTGGCTCCATAATATTATGTTACCATTTTCTTTTAAGGGAATTGTTTAATTAATTAAATCATAAAATGTATACATTTAGCCTGTTGCCTTTTCTTTAACCAAGTTTTCAGGTCAATACCTTCAAAGATCTCTTCAAATACCACCTCATGGGGCTTCTCCTGATCTCCTGATTCCCCAACTGCTACCACTTCCCTCCCTTCAAGCTCTCAGGTTCCTCATTGGGGAAAAGCAGGGAATTGGTTTAGACTGGAGGTTCTTAAACTTTTTTTCTCCCAGATACTGGATTTCTTTGGCAGCCTTATGAAGCCTATGGATCCCTTCTCAAGTCAAGAAGCATTTATTGGGGGCAGAGCCAAGATGGTGGAGTAGAAAGACGCACATACACTAACTCTTACCCCACAGCCCATAAAATACCTGTAAAGAAGAACTCTCAACAAATTCTAGAGCAGCAGAAACCACAGAACAACAGAGTGGAGGAGATATCTAGCCCAGAGTGACTTGAAAGACTGATGGGAAAGGTCTGTCCCACTAGACCTGGAGCAGAGCCTTGGCTACACAGCACCAGGAGGAGTAGATCCGAGCAGGCTTCAGGGACACAATCTCCAGTGGCAGCACAGATCCCTCAACCCACAGGTGCCAAAGGTCAGTGAAAGGGTCTTTTCCGCTGGCCAAGAAGGGAGCAGGGTGTCCCCATAACTCGGGCCTCCTCAGGTGGCAGCAGTAGAGGCAGCAGCAGAGGCAGCAGCAGAGGGGGCTCTCAAAGCAGACAGTAGCTCTCATCCATTGTTGAAGGTCTCATAGTAAACCCCCTGAGGGAACTGAGCCTGGTGTGGCTGCCCTGCCCCCTCCTGAGCAGGTGATCTTAATCTCACACTGAATAGCAGCCCTGCCCCACCTAAAACCCCTGAGGGTTTGGAACAGCTCATCTGCATCTCAGCCCCCAGTGCCAGCTTGGCGGAACTGGAGGTGAGGTGGTTGTGGAGAGGAAACTCAGAAGTCAAGTAACTGGCTGGGAAAATGCCCAACAAAGGGAAAAAAAAAATAAGACCATAGAAGGTTACTTTCTTGAGGAACAGGTGTCTCCCCCCATCCTTTCAGATGAGGAAGAACAAGGCATACTGTCAGAGGAAGTCAAGGCTTCTGCCTCCATAGCCTCCAAAGGGAACTTAAACTGGGCTCAGGCAATAGAAGACCTTAAAAAACAAGTTAGCAGCTTACTAAAGGAGAACCAAAAAAATGCTGAGGAAAATAACACCTTTAAAAAGAGGCTAACTCAATTGAGAAAAGAGGTCCAAAAAGCCAATGAGAAGAAGGAGGTTTTAAAAAGCAGAATTAGCCAAATGGAGAAGGTTCAAAAGCTTACTGAACAAAATAATTCACTGAAAGAGAGAATTGAGCTCAGGGAAATGAATGACTATGAGATAAACCAAGCAGTTAGTAAACAAAACCAAAAATTTGAAAAAATAGAAGATAATGCAAAACATCTCATTGGAAAAACAACTGACCTGGAAAATTGATCCAGGAGAGACAATTTAAAAATTATTGGACTACCTGAAAGCCATGATCAAAAAATGAGCCTAGATATTATCTTCCATGAAATTATCAAGGAAAACTTTCCTGATAGTCTAGAACCAGAGGGCAAAGTAAATATTGAAAAAATCCACTGATCACTTTCTGAAAGAGACCGAAAAGAGAAACTCCTAGGAACATTGTGGCCAAATTTCAGAGTTCTCAGGTCAAGGAGACAATACTGCAGACATCTAGAAAGAAACAATTTGAGTATCGTGGAAATACAATCAGGATAATACAGGATCTGGCAGCTTCAACATTAAGTGATCGAAGGGCTTGGAATGGGATATTTCAGAGGTCAAAGGAACTGGGATTGAAACCAAGAATCACCTACCCAGCAAATCTGAGTATAATACTTCAAGGGAATAAATGATCATTCAATGATATAGAGGACTTTCAATCATTCATATTGAGGAAAAGACCAAATCTGTATAGAAAATTTGAGTTCCCAAGACAAGAATCAAAAGAAGCATGAAAAGGTAAACAGGAAAGAAAAATCATAAAAGACTCTCTAAAGCTGAACTCTTTACATTACTACATGGAAAGAAAATATTTATAACTCTTGAATCTTTTCTCAGTATTTGGGTAGATGGAGAGATTGTACATACACATACACACACACATACCCATATATAGATAGAGTACAGTGTGTTGAATCAGAGGAGATGATACCCACACAAAAATAAAAATAAAATAAAAATTAAGAGGTGAAGGAGGAAAATACCAGGAAGAGAAAGGGAGAAATGGAATGGGGCAGGCTGTAACTCATAAAAGAGATAAGAAAAATCTTGTTCAATGAAGGAGAAAAGGGAGAAGGGGAGAGGGGAAAAATGAAGCTACTCTCTCCACATGTGGCTGAAGCAGGGAATAACATGCTCACTAAATTTGATATGAAAATTTATATCACACCACAGGAAAGTAGGAGAGAGGGTGACAAGCGGGGTGAGGGGAATGTTAGAAGGGAGGGCAAATGGGAGAAAGGAGTCACTAGAAATAAACACTTTCAAGAAGGGATGAGGTCAATTTTGGGGAAAAAAATAAGGGGGGATAGAGTAGGACAGTGGGCAATATAATTAGTATTACACAACACGATTATTATGGAAGTCTTCTGCAAAACAACACATACCTAGTCTGTATTGAATTGCTTGCCTTCTGAGTGGGGCTGGGGAGGGAGAGGGGGAGGGAGAGAAGTTGGAATTCAAAGTATTAGCAACAAATGTTGAGAATTTTTATTGCATATAACTGGGAAATAAGAAATACAGGGAATGGGGTATAGAAATTTATCTTGCCCTACAAAAAAAGAGAGAAGATGGGGATAAGCGAAGGCTGGGGTATGACAGAAGGGAGGATACATTGAGGGAAGGGGTAATCAGAATGCAAGGTATTAGGGGGCATTAGGAGGAGGGGAGAGATGGGGAGAAAAATTGGACATGTTACAAAGTGAAGTAAAAGCAATTAGTATTAAAACAATAGACTGAATTAATTACTGGGAATAAATCAATGGCATTTTTGGTTTGGGGAAAAGAATTTTAGTCTAAATTTCCTAGAGGAAGGTAACCTCAGGTAAAATTTGGCACTGATGGAAATGTTAAGATTTTAATGGTAAATTTGATTTTATGGTTGTTATTTAAGCAGGAACTAGAACAGGTATAGAAAGGCATGTAAGCCACTTAAGACTTGCCTCAAAAGATGTTCCTTAGCCAATGTGAAATTACAGTCATATCTGAAACCTGGTTATTGGGACTTGCTATTTTAAGATTCTTTGGGACTATTAACTGACTGTTCTTCTGAGTCTAACTACAGGTATGGATAGCAAGAAAGGCAGGCTGAGCCTCCAATCCATGAAGCCAGTAAGCCAGTGAGATGCTGGTATGAACTGCAGAAGGTGATCTCATGGGAAGGGTGGGAGAGTGGCTGTTCAACCTGGGCTGAGGTAGGATTCTCCTGACTCAATTTCCCCACTGACACCTGGCAGACTTTAAGCCTGACTGAATGCAAGTGGACAATCTAATCCTGCCTGAAATTGACATGAAGTTGGGGAGATATTGTATCCCTGCAATGTCACTACTCTTGGTGGTAATTTCCTATAGTCAAAAGGTTTTAAGCTTAATACCAGACCTATTAAATTACACATTATTGGTAGGGGAACATCCGAAGTTAAGTCTAAAATTAAGCTATTAGGCATAGGACTTTAGACCAACAACAATAAGTTAGGGTCCTTTAATTCTTATTAATAGTGCGGAGACAATTAGGTCAAGAGCTTGTGAAGTTGGCAACATAAATATTATTTGTGTCTCAGTTGGTTAATGTTTAAAAAAAGAAAAATTCTTTTGCAGTTCATATGGTAAATCCTTTAAAAAGAAGTAGCACCTGACCACAAGTTGGAATTGTTTTATGTGACATGAACTGTGTTAAAAATGAAAAATAAAATTAAAAAAAAGCATTTATTAAGTGCTTATTACGTGCTGAGCCTAAGAAGAAAAAGCAAAAACAGTTCCTGTTCTCAAGGAGCTCGCCCCCTAACAGGAAGAAAACATGCAAACAACTATGTATAAACAGGACAGACTTGCAGGCTGTTACAAAAGTCTCAGTGCATTAAGCTGCTAACGCTTAAAACTGCGCTAAGAATTTCCAAACACAAATAGTAGGTAATCGCAGAGGGAAAGCACTAGCATTGTTTTAGGACCGTTTGTCGCATACGTTCATAATGGCAGGCCATTTAAATAAAGAATAGTGAAAACAAAGATGAAAAATTTCCCCCAAGTTCCCATTGACCTCAGGTCTATTGTCTAGAGGTCTTTTCTAGCTCTCACTCCCTCTGGCTGGTCTCCTCTGGGACCCGAAGCCTTAATTTCCTGGAGGTCTTCCTCTGCAGCTGAATAAAAAGCCTGTTCCTACGCTAACGATAGGAACGACAAGTAGAATTTACAGAGCTCAAAGGACGTGACAAGTGCGATCTCACCAGAAGCTTACACCGCGGTGAAGTCGGTGAACCTGGGGGAAGCGTCTGAATTAGAATTCGAACTCAGGTGTCTGTGACTCCAGGAGTAGCCCTCTCTCCCTTGAACCACCCCGCAGCGTTCTCTTTTCTTGCTGGAGGTGAGGCCACCTCTGCCACAAACCTTTCCCGCTCACCTCATCACCTGCCTGCGCATCCGCTCTGGCCCTCTAGAACCGAAGCCTCCTTTGAAGGCAGCCCCGGGTCTCGCCAGCTTCATCCCTGGGGCTCCTGGGTCTGGAGTCCGGCGCTTTCTTTGCGTGGAACCTCCCTGGAAAGGAGGCGGCCTTGAAGCCTCCACCTGATCTGGCGGGGTTGCCTCCGCCTCCGCCTCCGCCTCCGGGCACGTGAGGAGGCCCAGCGGTCCTCGGCCCCGCCCCTACTCTCCCCTTCTCAGGGCTTTCAGAAGAACGCATAAGGGGCGGGGCCCGGCGTCGCGTGGCGTCATCACGTGTGCGGGGGGCGGTGGCCTCCGTCTTTCCACGCCTCTGCCCGCGTTGCGGCTCGCGGCTCGGGAGCCCAGCTGAGGTGCTCCGAGCGGGCGCATGTTGTGCCGCCGCCGCTATCCGGACTGTGCGGAGCCGGGCCAGCGAGGCAGCTGGGCCCGGCGGGGGCCGCCCGCACCCAGGTATTTGGAGAAGCCGTAACTCTCGACGGAGAACGGACTCTGCAGCCGCCCCGAGGCTGGTTCGTGGGGCCGGGGGGGTTGCCGGTGTTGGCGGGTCCGTTAGGAGCCCGCCGTTCCGTAGCTCGGGCCCTGGCAGCAGCTGCGAGCGCCCCCGGGGCCGCCGCCCATCCCTGCAGTCACGGGGATGGGGCCGGCTTTAAGCTAACCGACTCTGAGACCGCGCCAACGCCCGCGCTTAGGTTGCCCTGCCCGGCGTGGAGCGGGCGCTCCATCTTACTGACTGAAGATGGACGTAGGTGTTGTCACCTCCACTGCTTGGAAAGGGAGCCCCTGAAAGCAGGGACTGCCCCCTGGCACACAGTAGGCGCGTCAAAAATGCTTAATGACTGCACAGGGTGCACCTCTCCTGTTTGAAGAGAGCCCCTTGAGAGCAGGAGCTATCCTCTGCACTTAGTGCCTGGCACAGAGTTTGGAGGAGATAACGTGCATATAGCTATATGCAAACTGTATGCTGAATAAATTGGAAATAGAGAGAAGTCACTGAATAAAAAAAGATTTAGGAAAGGCTTCCAGTAGAAGGTGGGGTTTTGCCTGCGGTGTGAAGGACACCCAGAGACAGAAATATGTACAGTATCAACGGGTGGTGATTTCAGAGGTAATGCAGTAGCAAGGGAGAGAGAGGAAACGCTTTCCGCAGAAGATGGGATTTGAGCTGTCTCAGTACTCTGGTGTGTCCTTCAGTCAACAACATTTATTAAGTGGTTGCTATGTGTCAGGCTTAACAAAGGCCAAGGAATACAAAGAAAGACACAAATAGCTTCTGCCCTCAAGGAGCTCACATTCTAATGGAGTATATACAGTAGATAACAGTACAGATGTATGCAGTACATAGATATATGCAGCGGGCCTGGGGAAAGGCTCATAGAGCAAGTTACGTTGAGCCCAGCCTTGAAGGTTCCTGGCATGTCCCACCATCAATAAGCATGTACTAAATGCTATGTAAAATATACTGTAAGATACTCTGAGCCAAACTGTGGGCTAAGTGCTAGGAATACAAAGAAAATGCAAAATTAAAAACCTGATCCCTTCTCTCAGGGACCTCTCAGCCTAATGGGGGAAACAAAATGCAAATGACAATATACATACTAGATATATAAGATAAATTGCTTTGATGGGAACTGATGGTGAGTTTCGTTAGCTGTTCATTTCAGTTGAAGGTCTTTCTTAGTCTCCCACTCCTACTCTGTTGGTTGTGGCCAGATTACTTTGTGTTGACTATCCATCTATCCATCCATACATACATACATACGTATGTACACACACATATAGTATATGAATTCAGCTTTATGTTGACAGTATATTGGATGCAAGATCAGTTCTATATTGACTGTATGTTGTATACAAGTTCAGCTTTTGGAAGTTTGTAGCTGTGGGTTGGAAACAGGCTGTTTCCAAATCAGTCTTTCCCTTGCCTTCTAAGGGTGTGGTCAGAGCCTGTGGGGAGAAAACCTAGACTGATGAAATTACATGTTCTTGAATTACTGAAATATCTGCAACCCTTGGAAGCTTGTAGCTAATGTTTATTTTGCATGTTGCTAGAGAGGTGAATGTATTGTGAGCCGGGGCCAGGGCCAGGAAGACCTACATACAAGTTTCACATCCTATGTATCCTAGCTGTGTGACCCTGGGCAATTCCCTTACTCTCAGTTCACCATAACTCTGTCCTAAGACTTTAAGTTGCAGAAAAGGTGCCAAACTGCATTGGTATCGTCTTGGGATTCTCTGTACCAGTGAAAGCGCAGGTCCAGCCCTTGTCCTTGAACTGTATTTGCATATACTTTTGTGTGTATGTTTTGTTTTCATCTCCCAGGACTTTGTAGGGCATGTGGTACATGGGAACTGAATTGAAAATTTTGTCACCTGACAGTTGAGAGGCTTTATAACATTCAGCAATCAGTAAATTCCTACTATATTCCAGATATGGTGCTAAGCACTGAGAATATAAAGCCCAAAACAGTGAAACAGTCTCTCTACTCAAGTAGCTTACTTTCTTTCCGTGTAGATGGAAAATATACACAAAAGTATATTCTGAATAAATATGAATAAATACAACACCGAGGCAGGAGCTAGCAGTTAGGGGTATCAGGAAAGGCTTCATTTAGAAGGTGATGTTTGGGCTGTGTCTTGAAGAGAGGATTCTGTGAAGTGAAGTGAAGAAAGAATCCATTCTGAGCAAGAGGTCAGTGCAGACGCTGAAAGACAGCAATGGGTGTGTCCTTTATAAGAAACTGAGAGAAGGCTGGTTTGGCTAGACTGTAGAGTATGAGAAGGGGGGTAAAGAGACTGGAAATATAGGTCCCTTCCAGGTTTTGAAGGCTTTTAAAAATCAAGTGATGGAGGCCTTTCAAAAGTTGACATAGGTGAAAGTAATGGATAAGTGGGCATAATAATTTAATCCATTGCTAATATGATTTCTATTTACCAGTACCTCATATTCACTCAATAAACATTTAAGCACCTACAAGCAAAGCACTATAGAAATTGCTGGGGATCCAAAGACAAAAATGATACTGATCGGCCTTGAAGGTATCACGTTAAAAATAAAATAGCTAGGAAAAGGAAAATGGTGTTTATGGAATTGCTTTAAAATATTAAGATTAACTTCCTCTTTTGGTTGTTAATATTTCACTTGTTCTAAATCAGATTTACAGAACTTCTCAGTAGGCAGGGACCAAAATTAAAACATGCTAAACTTTTTCAGGCTGCAGATAGGTTAGACTAGAGACAGACTAAGGATGTTTGGTTGCCACAGGTCACGTGAAAACAGGAGAGAATGCACAGTTGCAACCCTGTATTTTTCGTGGGATGCAAGTGGTGGACCATATGTTATGCAGGCCTGTCTAAACCTTTAGGGTTTTCCTATGATCAGATTTAGAATGATTTTCTCTTTATATTCTTGTTATGTCTCTCCATTTACAGACTTGCCTCACATCTGATGTGAGTGAATGAAACCTAGCCCAAGAAGCAAAATTCCTTTATTGCCTTGGTGAGTGTCATGTAATAAATGTTTATATAATGTGTTCTTATGATTTAATAATATTGTGAAGATGACAATGGAAAATGAAATAGGGTAGATGAAAAGATGATGAGCTATAAAATGCTGTGTTGTTATTTAGTAATGTCCAACTTTTTGTTACCCCAGGGACCATAGCAAGACAGTGCTGTCTGTGTAGTTTTCTTGGCAAGGTACTAGAGTGGTTTGCCATTTCTCCAGTGAATTAAGGCAAATGGAGGTTAAGTGACTTGCCCAGGGTGACACAGCTAGTAAGTGTCTGAGGCTGGATTTGAACTCAGGTCTTCCTGACTCCAGGCCCAATGCTCTCTATCCATTGAGCGACTTAGCTGCTTCTATAATGTGCATTAGTACTATTTTAAATTGTTTAGTGTTATCTGTAAATCATTTCCACTTTAATTTTTAAGTTAAAAATTAATATGGTTTCTATAAGTTCATAGGTCAGTATTTAATTAGGGTTATGAAGTTAGCCCACAGAGCTTTTCTTTTTTTGGAGTGGGCCATTTCTAGGAAATTGTGGCTTCTCGAAGAGGGTAAATTGCTTTGATAAGCACCAGTGGTAGTTTTCTTCATCCATTCATTTGAGTTGCTACCTCTTGTAGTAGATCTTTTCTGATTCCCACCTCCATTGATGTTCTAAATTACTTTGTGCCAAATCTACATATGTTCACAAATTCTACTTTGTAGCTTGGAACCTAGGTCCTCTGTTTCCATATCAAGCAATCTTTTCTTAAATAAATTTTCCTTCCTCTTAAATAAAACTAGCCATTCCCTTGCCAAGGTTTATAGATTTTACTTTTGTAATAACACTGATATATACCCTCTTCTTTCTTCTGATATTGCCAACATGATAGAGGCCCTCATGACCAAATTATTGCAGTAGCCTTTGTTCTGCCTGCCTCAAATTTCTTCCCACTCCATTCCATCCTCTACTTGACCATCAAAGTAATTTTAGAGTGTAAGTCTGACCATGACATCCCCCTAATCGGTAAATTCCAGTAACTCCCTATCACTTTCAGGCCCACAGCTATCCTCTGTTTGGCATTCCAAGTGCTTCATAACCTCTTTTCCTTTACCCCCACTTTTCTACTCTTCTTACATCTTGCTTCCCCCACCTACTTTTATGGTTCAGTGACACTGGTCTCTTTGTTATTCCTGGTACATGACACTCCATCTCCTGACTCTACATATTTTCATTGCTGCCCCCATGTCTAGAATTCTCTCCCTCCTCATTTCTGCCTCCTGAATTCCTTAAGTCTCAGTTAAAATCCCAACTTCTACAAGAAGCCTTTCCCAATCCCCCTAATTCTGGTACTTTCTTTCTGTTGGTCATTTCCAGTTTATCCTGTATATAATGTGTTTGAATATAATTGTTTGCATCTTGTCTTCCCCCAATAGATTTTTAGTTGCTCCCGAGCAGGGGTGGTCTTTTGCCTCCCTTTGTAATCCCAACACTTTGCTCCATGCCTTAGTGTTGTTCAGTCGTTTTCATTTGCCTCAGTCACTTTGTGATCCTGTTTGGGATTTTCTTGGTGGATATAATGAAATGGATTGTCATTTCCTTTTCTAGCTCATTTTATAGGTGAAAAAATGGAGGCAAACGGTGAAGTGACCCGCCCAGGATCACATGCCTAGTAAGTGTCTGAAGCCTCACCATTTAGCTGGCACATAGTAATAAATACTATGTAAAAACATTAACATTAAACATTACCATAGTGAAACAATTAACAAATGTTTATTGATTGACTCTTCTCCCCTCATCACTATTTAAATTTTCTTTATGGAAAATATGTCTTTTAGATTTGTGAGGGAGAAAGTTATAGCTTCCGTATTTATGACAAGATACTTTTAAAAAAAATTTTCTGATACATAATGTTACCTTTCTCACATGAGAGGCTTTTTAGTGTTGTAGAGCCTTGGACTTAGAGGCAGACACTGAGCGTGTGATTGATGGTAAGTCATAGCTTCTCAGAGCTTGGGTTCCCTTCAATTAAATTACCTGTAAAATGGAGGTTATACTACGCATAATACCTCACAGGATTATTGTGAGAAAATTGTCCTAAACCTTCACTTTTATGCCTCACAAATTTCTGCTAAGTGTACTGAATAGTTTGAAAGCAACATATAAAAAAAGTCAGCTTTTTTTTTTTTTACTAGTAAAATAGCTCACATTTATATGACAGTGTCTAGTATTGTAGATTTCATTTAATTAAATATTGATTAAATTCCTCTTATGTACAGGGCATTGTTAGGCCCTGGAGAAAATGCAGTTTAGAAAAAACAGTTTCTGCTTTTATGGAGCTTATGTGTAGTTGGTGTATAAAACATTATGGATAACTGCAATTCATAGTTGTGATAAATACATGAGAAAGTTTTCAAAGCAGTGTTATGTAAGGTGATAATAGATCTTTACTGTCCATTGAAGGCTTTATGGAGAAGATGGAAAAGATTTGAATCGGGTAGGATTTCAGCATGTGAAGAAGGTGGGTGATGTTCTCAGTGCAGGAAATGGCAAAGGCATAGAGGCACAAATATATAGGACATGTTTGATAGAAAGGACTACAGTTTAGCTGGATGCAGAGTTATGAGGAGGGGAATAATGTGAGATAAGGCTGGAAAAGCAGGGAGTGCCAGATGATGAAGAACCTTGAATTCTTGGCAGACGAATTTGAACTTTTACTCTGCAGGCTGTAGGAAGCCACTAAAGATTTTTAGAATATTGAATAACATGACTGTATCTTATATGTAGGAGATTAATTCAGTAGATGTGGATTGTGGAAAACAGGAAAACCTATTAGGATCCTATATCAATTATCCAGGCAGGTAAGTAAGGAGAACAGTATTAAGGTCGGCAATAACAATTGAGAGTAAGGGATGAATGTGAGCTATACTGCAGAAATGTAATAGATAGGACTTGGTAATCAGAGATGAGTAACAGGGAAAAGTGAAAGATAGTCCAGTGTTTTAAATATGGGAGATAAACCATATAGTATAATAGAAAGAGCCTGAACTTAGTAACCAAAGACTTGGACTTGAGCTCTGGCCCTACCACTTAAGTGTGAGAATTCGGGCATGTCAAGTCTGAGTCATCTTTCTCTAAGTTTATGATCCCTTTCTGACTCTCAACTTAATCATCTGTAAAATAAGAGGTTATACTAGATGATCCGTCTGGGAATAAGTTTCTAATTAATTTTGAGGTTTTGAGTGTATTCTGTCTATTGAAGTATTGTTGAAGTTTCATCATTTGTTCTAGGGGTCATCTTGAATGAATTCTCAGAGTCAGACCACTGCTAATCCAAGTATAGACATATAGACTAAGTTCTAAGAGGAACCAGTGACTTAATAAGACACTACAGGCATAGTGTAGTGATGTCGATTACCCAACAGAAATTATGAATATTAAAAGGCAGGAGGGATTTCTTAAAGGCTTAAGTAATGGGGAGGCATCCCAGCATTGGTGGAGTTATGCATGTGGTTTACCCACAGTGCATACAGAAAAACCCAAAGGGGGATTTATCTATGATTATGATATTATGATAAGTCTCTCTCTGTCATAAGTTTAGGTTAGTTGGAAGAGCAGGGTTAAAATTGAAATAAGATTGTTTTTTGGAAATACTCATTTTGAGGTACCACTGAGAGGTTCAGAGAGAGTCCTGTATGCAACTTGGAAAAAACATGATTTTTTTTTTTTTTGTAGATTCTGTTCTAGAATTCAAAAGGGAGGGTCAAGAATGGAGAGAGATTAGATAGTCTTCTGCATGGCAAGGGACTGAATCTGATTGTCAAGAGATAGAGTATAGAGAATGAAGAACACCAAGGAAAATCCTAGAATATTCACATTGAAGGTTTGAGAGGATGATGACCAGTAAGAAAGAGAAAGAGCAAGCTGCTAAAGACAGTAGGTAGTGGAAGCCATCATTATTTCCATCTTACAGATGAGTAAATCCAGGATATTTCTCTGTCAGGGTCAGCAAGGTTAAGGAACTTATCTATGAGTAAAACAGTAAATGGTGTTTTGAGCCCAGTTCTTCTGACTCCTAAGGCCTTGTTCTTTTCAAAATAGCAAGAGACTGGGAGGAAGGAAGAAAGGATCTATTAATTGCTTACTATAGTAAGTACTTTACAAATATTATCTTAATTGGTTTTCACAACAATCCTGGAAGGTAGATTCTGTTATTATCCCTGTTTTACAATTGAGGAAATTGAGGCAAACAGAGGTTAAGTGACTTGCCCAGGGTCTTACATCTAGTAAATATTTGATGGCACATTTGAATTCAAGTCTTTCTGAATCTAGGCACAGTTCTGTTTCCACTGTGCCAACTAACTGTCTCTTAAGTTTATATATAAAAAAGAAACAATGGTTCTGCTTCTTTTTTTATTTGCTTAATTTTATTTCCCTCTGAAGCTACAGATAATCTTGAGAAGGTAGTGCAGAGAGTCTAAGCCCACTCTTGGTAGAGCAGCTTAGCCCTGATTTTTGTCAGTACTGCTTTTTTTTTTACTTACCCATTCTGATGTCTAGGGAAGTTTTAGTATGCACATGCAGCTTAGTAGATCAACCCCTTTTATACTACTAACCTGTACCATTGACATTGTTCTAAATTCCATTTGACATGAAAGTAATTGTGACAGGTATAAAAAAACAAAAATGAAACAGTTCCTACTCTCCAGAAACTTAGATTCTGCTGGAGGGCAGGAATGCCACACGGACACAGATAAATAGAATGTAGTTTGAGGAGGGAGATAGTATTAACAGGAATATCAGGGAAGGATTGGAACAGGAGGTATATTACTTGAGCTGAACCTTGAAGGAAGGTAAGAATTCTTAGAGGCAAACATAAGGAAGAAATACAGTCTAGGTATAGATGAATGCCTTGTTCATATCAATCAGTAAACATTTATTAAGCACCTACTGTGTGCCATGTATTGTACTAAGTACTGGGAATGCAAAGAAAGGCAAAGGACAGTCCTTGCCCCCAAGGAGCTTAAAAATCTAAAAGAAGAGACAACATTTAGACAAATATACACAAATCGAGCTACATACAGGATAAATAGGAAGTAATTAACTGAAGGACTGCACTAGAATTAAGAGAGGGTCGGGAAAGGCTTCCAGGAAAAGATGGGATTTAAAGGAAGCCAGGGAAATTAGTAGATACAGCTGAGGAGGGTGAATGTTCCAGGCACGGGGAAAAGACAGAGAAAATACCCAGTTGAGAGGTGGAATATTTTGTTCGTAGATCATGGTGGAAAATAAGGTGGAAGAAGACTGGAAAGGTAGAGGGCTAGGTTATGAAGGGATTTTAATGCCAAATAGAAGGTTTCATTTTGATTCTGGAGGCAGTTAGGGAGCTACTTGAATTTATTGGGTGAGGGATTAAGTAGTGACATGGTCAGGCCTGAGCTTTAAAAAAAATAACTTTAGTGGCAGAATAAAGGATAAGTTGGACTGGGGAGACCTGAGGCAGTAGACCTACCAACAGGCTATTACAGTAGTCCAGGCATGAGATGATAAAGATCTTGCACCAGGGGGGGTGAAATCAACAGACCTTGGCAATAGATTATATATAGGGGGATGAATGGTAATAAGGAGTGGAGGATGACAATTAGCTTGACAAATGGGAGGATACTGTTGCCCTCCACACAAGCAGGAAAGGTAGTAGAGGAAAAGTTAATGAGTTAAGTTTTGGAATGCTGAGTTTAAGATGCCTGCTAAACAGCCAGTTTGAGAAGTCTGAAAGGTAGTTGGATATGTGAGATTAAAGATGTTAGCAGAGATGTTGGGGCAGAATAATTTGAGAGTCATCAGCATAGACATCATCAAGTAAAGTAGTATGGAAGAAGAAGAGAAGAGGACCCAAGACAGAACCTTGAGGGGCACCTTTGATGTAGAGACCCTATCCAATTCCAGTAAATAGCCTGAATTAATTTCTTTTAAGTATTGACTGAGTTGATCTCTTTGCTAACTAAGGGACTCTCAAAAGTCTTCTCAGTCACCACTGTTCTGTAGTGCTCAGCTTTCCTTATAAACCAACTCTCATAGCCATCCATTGCTACTGGAAAAACTGTAGCTTTGACTATATGAGCCTTTGTTGGCAAGGTGATGTCTCTGCTTTTAAGTATGTTGTCCATGTTTCCCATAACTTAGACGTTGGCCTGAAAGGACCAGGATCTCACATTGTATCCTGGGCCATCTCTAGTCGTCCTGATGAATATCATGCCATCTGGACTCAGATGGCTCTGGAGGGGAAGTGAGGCTGGTGACCTTGCACAGCCCTCCCTCACTCAAATCAGTCAACTGCAAGTCATGTCATCATTTTGATATCATGGTCCTCTTTGAGAATGAAGGACAAACACAAGCACAAGCAAGCAAGCCAACAAAGGAGACAGAGAAGGAACAATATAGGTAAGAGGAGAACCAGGAGACAGTAGTGTCTGGAAAAAGATAGAGAAGAGAGTATCAAGGAGAGGGTGATCAACAGTGTCATCCTGAAGTCTCACATGAGTCCTGAAATTCACATGTTGGAAATACTCTCTGATTAGACCCATTGATGTGAATGTTCCCTCTAGTGTTGCAACTCACAATTCATTCTGTTTGGCTCTTGTCCATGTCCTTCCCTGAGTTTATTATAATGGAGTCCACTCAACTTACTAGGATCCTTCTTTGATTGCTCTTGACATTGTGCAGATACTAGTAGAGCACGTGGGTTGCCTGGTTTCTGAAGAAATAAAAATGAGTACTCTTAGGGGTAATAGTGGGGGTGAGCAGACTTTGAATTTAACAAATAAGGAAATAAGTGATTAAAAGAATGTTATCAAAAAAATATGTAGTTGAAAAAAAGGGCAGGTCATAGTGGTAAGTGAAGAATAACAAATTAATCTTTTTTGAAAAATTTTAGACTTAAATACTAAAACTTAAATATGCAATGAGAAAAGAAAAAGAAACAAATTCAAATATTAAAACAAACACAAAAGAAAAAAACATGTCATGTGCACAGCTGAACATGAGAAGATTCAAAATAGGTAGATAGATTTCCAATTCAAGAAAGCCTTTGTAATAAATACTATGCATTATGTTGAGAACTATTCAGCTTTTCTTTGCTTCCTTGTGAGTTTTCTTTTGTTCTTGGCTGTGCATTTTTTACTTTGTTCTTTTTCCCCTTTCCTCTTCTCCCTTCCCCCCTTACAAATAAGTGCGAATATATTTAGATATAAAGATACACACACACACACACACACACGCACACGCACACGCACGCACACACACACTTTCCCTACCAGATTCTACTCCCGATCTTTGTTTTGTTTGTGCGTATCTCTTGTTTCCTATCCCTCCTGACTCTTCTACTTCTCTTTTACCTGCTACTTTGCCTTCATATTACTTAATCTACCCCCCTCCACAGATCCTTCCCTTATCCTCCCATTGCCATAAATCTAAACACCCTTTTATGCCCCCTTTGACCTATTCCCTCTCCCTCCCTTCTAAAGATTCTTCCCTTATCCTCCCAAGGATCCCTCCCATATCTTCTCCCTCCTCTCTTAGCATTTTATTTGTTTCCGAATTTAGAAGACTTTATATATCTGTGTGTGTGTGCATGTATATGTATTGTTCCCTCTTGAACCCATTCCTGATATAAATAGGTTTCCAGAACTAACAGCCCTCCTCCCCCATCTAATTTCTCTGTCAATTTTTTTTCTTGCACTTCATTTATATGATGATTACTTATTTTAGCTGCTTCTAAACAGTTTTACTTTTTTTTCCCCATTTTTAACATAGTTCATATCACATAAAACAATTCCAATTTTTGGTCAGGTACTACTTCTTTTAAAGCATTTACAATATAGACCACGAATGAATTTTTTTTTTTAACATTAACCTAGACACAAATAATAACTATGTATGCTAACTTCACAAGCCCTTGACCTAATTGTCTCCACACTATTACTAAGAATTAAAGGACCCTAACTTATTATTGCTGGTCTGAAGTCCTAAGCCTAATAACTTAATTTTAGACTTAACCTTGGATGTTCCCCTACCAATAATATATAATTTAATAGATCTGGTATTAAGCTTACAAACCTTTTAACTATAGGAAATTGCCATCAAGAGTAGGGACATTGCAGGCAAACAGCATCTCCCCAACTTCATGTCAGTTCCAGACAGGAGTAGATTGTGAACTTGCATTCAGACAGGCTTAAAGTCTGCCAGGTGTCAGTGGGGAAATTGAGTTAGGAGAATCCTACCTCAGCCCAGGCTGAACAGCCACTCTCCCACCCTTTCCATGAGATCACCTTTTGCAGTTCATACCAGCATCTCACTGGCTTACTGGCTTCATGGATTGGAGGCTCAGCCTGCCTTTCTTGCTATCCATACCTGCAGTTAGACTCAGAAGAACAGTCAGTTAATAGTCCCATAGAATCTTAAAATAGCAAGTTCCAATAACCAGGTTTCAGATATGATTATAATTTCACATTGGCTAAGGAACATCTTTTGAGGCAAGTCTTAAGTGGCTTACATGCCTTTCTATACCTGTTCTAGTTCCTGCTTAAATAGCAACCATAAAATCAAATTTACCATTAAAATCTTAACATTTCCATCAGTGCCAAATTTTACCCGAGGTAACCTGCCTCTAGGAAACTTAGACTAAAATTCTTTTCTTCAAATTAAAGATGTCTCTGATTTATTCTCAGTAATTAATTGTCAGTTGTTTTAATACTAATTGCTTTTACATCCCTTTTGTAACCTGTCCAATTTTTCTCCCCATCTCTCCCCTCCCCCTAATACCCCCTAATACCTTGCATTCTGATGACCCCTTCCCTCAATGTATCCTCCCTTCTGTCATACCCCAGCCTTCCCTTATCCCCATCTTCTCTCTTTTCTTGTAGGGCAAGATAAATTTCTATACCCTATTACCTGTGTTTTTTATTTCCCAGTTATATGCAATAATAATTGTCAACATTTGTTGCTAATAGTTTGAATTCCAACTTCTTTCCCTCCCTCCTCCCTACCCATTCCCACGGAGAAGGCAAGCAATTCAATACAGGCTATATATGTGTTGTGTTGCAAAAGACTTCCAAAATAATCATGTGGTGTAATACTAATTATATTGCCCTCTATCCTACTCTATCCCCCCTTATTTTTTTATTCCCTCATTTCACCTTGTCCCTTCCCAAAAGTGTTTATTTCTAGTTACTCCCTTCTCCTGTTTGCCCTCTCTTCTATCATTCCCCTCACCCCACTTGTTGCCTCCTCCCCTACTTTCCTGTAGTGTAAGATAGATTTTCATACCAAATTTAGTGAGAATGTTATTCCCTCCTTCAGCCATATGTGAAGAGAGTAAGCTTCACTTTTCCCCTCTCACCTTCTCCCTTTTCTCCTCCATTGAACAAGATTTTTCTTATCTCTTTTATGAGTTATAGCCTGTCCCATTCCATTTCTCCCTTTTTCCTCC
Organism: Notamacropus eugenii; assembly: GCF_028372415.1. Taxonomy (NCBI): domain Eukaryota; kingdom Metazoa; phylum Chordata; class Mammalia; order Diprotodontia; family Macropodidae; genus Notamacropus; species Notamacropus eugenii. The sequence continues at coordinate 82,526,183 of NC_092878.1, read as the reverse complement.
CAGTATTTTCCTCCCTCACCCCTAAATTTTTATTTTATTTGTTTGTGGATATCCTCTCTTCTGATTCAACACAACCTGTACTGTGTGTGTGTGTGTGTGTGTGTGTGTATGTATGTATGTATGTATGTATGTACAATCCCTCCACCTACCCAAATACTAAGAAAAGTCTCAAGAGTTCCAAATATTAACTTTCCATGTAGGAATGTAAACAGTTCAGCCTTAGAAAGTCTTTTATGATTTCTCTTTCCTGTTTACCTTTTCATACTTCTCTTGATTCTTGTGTTTGAAAGTCAGATTTTCTCTTCAGTTCTGGTCTTTTCATCATGAATGCTTGAAAGTTCTCTATATTATTGAGTGACCATTTATTACCTTGCAGTGTTATACTCAGTTTTGCTGGGTAGGTGATTCTTGGTTTTTATCCCAGTTCCTTTGACTTCTGGAATATCTTATTCCATGCCCTTCGATCCCTTAATGTTGAAGCTGCCAAATCCTATGCTGTCCTGATTATATTTCCACAATACTCAAATTGTTTCTTTCTAGCTGTCTGCAATATTTTCTCCTTGACCTGAGAACTCTGAAATTTGGCCACAATATTCCTAGGAGTTTCTCTTTTCGGTCTTTTTCAGGAGGTGATCAGTGGATTCTTTCAATATTTATTTTGCCCTCTGGTTCTAGAATATCAGGACAGTTTTCCTTGATAATTTCATGGAAGATAATGTCTAGGCTCATTTTTTGATCATGGCTTTCAGGTAGTCCCATAATTTTTAAATTGTCTCTCCTGGATCGATTTTCCAGGTCAGTTGTTTTTCCAATGAGATGTTTCACATTATCTTCTATTTTTTCAAACTTTTGGTTTTGTTTTTTAACTGCTTAGTTTATCTCATAGTCATTCATTTCCCTGAACTCAGTTCTCTCTTTCAAAGAACTATTTAGTTCAGTGAGCTTTTGAACCTTCTTCATTTGGCTAATTCTGCTTTTTAAAACCTCCCTCTCCTCATTGGCTTTTTGGACCTCTTTTTCCAATTAAGTAGCCTCTTTTTAAAGGTGTTATTTTCCTCAGCACTTTTTTGGTTCTCCTTTAGCAAGCTGCTAACTCGCTTTTCAAGCTCTTCATTGCCTGAGCTTAGTTGAAGTTCCCTTTTGGAGGCCCTGGAGGCGGGGGCCTTGATTTCCTGTGACATTATGCCTTGTTGTTCCTCATCTGAAAGGATGGGAGGAGACACCTGTTCACCAAGAAAGTAACCTTCTGTGGTCTTATTTTTTTTTCCCTTTGTTGGGCATTTTCCCAGCCAGTTACTTGATTTCTGAATCCTTTGTCAAGAGGATGGTCCCATTGCCCCTCCTCTCCCCAGTACTGTATTCAAGGCTGAGATTGGACTCAGCTGCTTGATTCCCCAGGGCTTTGGGTGGGGGTGGGACCATCACTTAGTGCTGAGGTTTAGATCAGCTGTTCCCTACAGCCAGAGGCTTTAAGCTGAACTGCCTGGACAGCGGACCCCAGTTGCTTCCCGGCCACCATAGCTGCCTGCAGTCTGCTGCTGCTGCTGCCATTGCCTGAGGCTATTGCTGGAGGTATCCCATTCCCCTCTCTCTCATCTGGGAAAGCTCTCCCACACTGACCTTTGGAGCTTTCTTTGTCACTTGTGGGTTGAGACATCTGGAACCCTCCCTGCTGGGAACTCTGCCCCAGAGGTCTGTTCAGGCCCTGTTCCTTCCAGTGCCACATGGCCAGGGCTGGGCTCTGCTCTGCTCAGAGTCCATGAGATAGACCTTTCCTGTCAGCCTTCCAGATTACCTTTGGCTGGAAACCTCTTTACCTGTGTTGTTCTGTGGCTTCTGCTGCTCTAGAATTTGTTGAGTCATTTTTTACAGATATTTTATGGGCTGTAGGGGACACGCTAGAGTATATGCGTCTTTCTACTCTGCCATCTTGGCTCTGCTGCCCCAGTTTTACTTTTTAATATCTTATCATACTCAGGTCTACCTGAATCTTTCTTATGAACTACCCGGTTACTAATAACAATTTTAGGTATACATTTTACATTTTACATTCGTAAAAGGTAAACAGTCTGTCCTTATTGAGTCCTTTGTAATTAATTTTTGGTATTTCTTAGTTCTTGTATATTAAATCTTCTAAGTTTGGGTTTTTTGTTTTGGTTTTTTTTTAACAAAATCCTGAAAGTCTGACGATTCGTTAAATGGTTTTTTTTTTCCATTCAGAGTTATGCTTTGCTTTGCTAGGCATGGTATTTATGGCTGCAACCCAGTTCTTTGCTCTTCAATACAGTGTTCCAAGACCTGTGGTCTTTTAGTGTTGCTACTGCTAGGTCTTTTGTGATTCTAATTGTGGCACTGCCATTTAAAAAATTTTTTTCTTCTTGCTTGTAATATTTTATCCTTAAGCTGGGGATTTGGAATTTGACTATAATATTTCTGTGGGCTTTCCTCATGGGATTTCTTTTACATGGTAATGGGTAGATTTTTTTCTATTTCTACTTTCTCCTCTTGTTCTAAAGCTTCAGGACCTTATTCTTTTGTTTTCTGTTCTTGATGTGTTCTCTAGATCAGTTGTTTTTCTTTTGCGATGTTTCACATTCTTTTCTATTTTTTCTTTCTTTATATTTTGTTTTATTATTTTTTGGTCTCATAACTGGTTTCCCTTTATTCAGTTCTAATTTTCAAGGAGTCATTTTCTTACTTAAGATTCTTACCCATGGCCAAGACTTGGCAGCACAGCTGGATCTGGCATTCCTTATCAGCAGGGATTTCCTTAGTCTTCCTTGCTTAGATGCCCAAATCCCCAAACTGTATGGGAAGTGAAAGTTCCTGGGGTTGAGGCAACGTCCCAACCCAGCTTGCCCCAGGGTTGCCTGCTTGCTGTTTCAGGGCCTAGAGGTGGTTTCACAGGGACCAAACCTTTTCCTGGGATTTTTCTTTAGATCTGTTCTACCCCAACTTTTGTTTACTTTTACCTTTGTACATTCATCCTGAGACACTGTTTTATCATGTTTGTGGGAGAAATCTGGAGAGCTTGGGATTTTTTGACCTACTCTGCTGTCTTCCCAGAATCTTCTCAATTTATTTTATAATTCAATTCCAAAGTTTCCTATCAGGTGAGTAAAAAAAGTAATTCCCTTTTATCTCCTACAGCACATTTTGCGTCATCTGAGAGAAAGTTGGACTGTTAGGGTCCACCCAGTGAATGTATTCCAGGGCTTTTATTCTTTTTTGTTGTTGTTGTTTTTACAGTTTTCAGTTTATTTATTTTTAGTTTTCAACATTCACTTCCAGAAGTTTTAAATTTTCTTCCCCTCCCTCCCCAAGACAGCATGCAACCCAATATGGACTCTGCACATACATTCCTATTAAACACATTTTCACGTTACTCATGTTGTGTAGAAGAATAAAAACAAATGGGAGAAACATGGAAGAAAAGAAAAGAAAAGAAAACATAAAAGGAAATAGTCTCCTTGGCTCTGCATTCTGACTCTATAGTTCTTTCTCTAGATGTGGATGGCATTTTCCATCATGAGTCCTTTGGAATTGTTTTAGGTCCTTGCATTGCTAAGAAGTCTATCAAAATTAGTCATCACACTCTGTGGCTGTTTCTGTGAAAATATTCTCCTGGTTCTGCTCACTTCTCTCAGCATTGGTTCACATAAATCTTTCCAGGATTTTCTGAAGTCCACCTGCTCATCATTATAGCACAGTAGCATGCCATTACATTCATGTACCACAGCTTGTTCAGTCAATCCCCAACTGATGGGCATTCCCTCAATTGCCAGTTCTTGACCACCACAAAAAGAGCTGCTGTAAATATTTTTGTACACATGGGTCCCATTTTTATGATTTTTTTGGGATACAGCCCTAGAAGCAATATTGCTGGGTCAAAGGGTACCCACGTTTTTATAGCCCTTTGGGCATATTTCCAAATTGCTCTCCAGAATGATTGGATCAGTGCACACCTCCACCAACAGTGAATTAATGTTCTAGCTTTCCCACATCTTCAGCGTTTATCATTTTCCTGTTTTGTCATGTTACCCGATCTGATAGGTATGATGTGATACCACACAGTTATTTTGATTTGCATTTCTCTAATCAGTAGTGATTTAGAGCATTTTTTAATATGAATATAGATAACTTTAATTTCTTTCTCTGAAAACTCCCTGTTCGTATCTTTTTACCATTTATCAGTTGGGCAATGACTTCTGTTCTTGTAAAATACTCAGTTCTCTATATATTTTAGAAATGAGAACTTTATCAGCAATAATGGTTGTAAAAATTCTTTCCCAGTTTTCTGCTTCCCGCCTATTCTTGGTTGCATTGGCTTTGTGCAAAAACTTTTTAATGTAATCAGAATTATCCATTTTGCATTTCATAATGTTCTCTATCTCTTGTTTGGTCAGAAATTTCTCCATTCTCCATAAATCTGACAGATAAACTATTCTTTGCTGCCCTAATTTGTTTATAGTATCAGCCTTTATACCTAAATCGTGTACCCATCTGGACTTTATTTTGGTGTATAGTATCAGGCATTGTTCTATGCCCAATTTCTGCTATACCATTTTCCGGTTTTCTCAGCAGTTTTTGTCAAATAATGAGTTTTTATCCTAGAAGCTGGGGTCTTTGGGTTTATCAAACAGTAGATTGCTGTAATCATTGACTACTATGTCTCATATACCTAATCTGTTTCACTGATCTACCCCTCTATTTCTTAAGCAGTACCAAATGGTTTTGATGATTGCTGCTTTATAATATAATTTAAGATTTGGTATGGTGAGGCTACTTTACCTGGCATTTCTTTTCTGGACCTTTTTTTCTTCCAGATGGATTTTGATATTTTTTCTAGCTCTGTAAAATAATTTTTTGGTAGTTTGATTACTATGACACTATAAATAAATTTATGTAGAATTGTCATTTCAGGGCTTTTATTTTTAAATAACATCCTCCTTTGTTGTGGGAACATGGTCTACATAGAACTACCATACTAGGCTACTGAGTTGAATGCATCTTTTGACCTCTACACTTGGCAGACTGGACAAACTTGGTGTCACATCCAGACACTTTTGAAGCTCTTGTTCTCTTTATTGTAATCCTTGGTGATGAAGATGAATTTGCAACTGTAAGACAAGCTTTTTTCAGCATATCAAATACCAAGCCCTGGATTCTTTAAAATGTCTTCCACTAGTAGCTAGAAGTACAGTTTAAAGAACAGCACAAGCTCCATCCTCAGGGTTACATTTTGCTGGAGTGAATGAGTGAAAAACTTTTTATAAAGCACATGCAACATGCTAGGCACTGTGCTACAAAGTGGGAATACTGATAACAAAATGATATTGTCTCTGGCGTCAAGGAACTTAACATTCTGTTGGTTGTGGCAGGTGAAAGATGAAATGAGTGAGGGAACAAAAGCTTGAGCTTTCAATCTTAACAGTTTATTAAGCAGTACATGCCAGTGCATAACAAATCAGGACCAGACCTCCTTTGTTTTGGCACTGGACCCCGAATACAACAAGAGACAGATTTTTATGCATTAAAAATAATAAATCCAATAAGATCAGTTTATTTAAAGAAAATAATTAACCAGGATACAAAATTAGGTAATCTGATTTCTAATTGGAGGAAAAGTTAGGGGCTTTCCAACTTGGGAAGGGGAGGATAAATAAGTACAATTTGCTGAAATCAGAAAAAGAGGTGTCCCACTCCCTTCCATTATCTGTATACGGTCAAAAGACCACGAAGTCAATAATTGGTTGACTAGGACAGGGCCAGTTTTTAGATAAGACGTATGAGTTGCTTGAAATTTGTAATTGTGAGAAAATTCTTTGCATCAATCTTCAAATCTGACTAGGTGTCTGGTCAGCATAACCTAGGTCCTTAGCTAATGGTCTCTAAGCGGCAAGTATAGGTGATTCAACCTTCCAGCCACACAAAACTGGCTTCAAACAATACGATAAAGTCTTCTTACAATTCCCATAATTGAATAAAGTTTTCTGACAAGAAATTGGACTAGACTCATAATTGAATAGAGAAGGAACTGACCGAGATCCAAAATTGAGTCACAAGGTGGTGTTAGTGGTTCACTCAATTTCCACAGGAGAGGGCATGTACATAGGGGAGTGGTAACTAGGGAAGGGTGTCTTGTATATAGAGAGCATGTGCATAGGGGAGTAGTGACAAGGGAAGGAAATTTTTGGTCAATAGAATCAGAAGGATGGTGAGTTGATCCAGAGGGCATTTGATTGACATGCATTTTCCAGAAGCAGTGATGTGGCATTATATTTTCCAGAAGTTAACTCTAATATACTTTTAATTAAGTTGTAAAAGAGACCAACAGTTCCTGAAAATTGACATCATACGAGAAATAGCAATAAACTGTTTGTCATCCTTGATCCAGACATCTCATTTTTGGGGATATAGCGTAAGGAGGTCAAAGACAGGCTCCATTTATACCAAAATATTCATAGCAGCATGGTATGGTGTGGGACTAGATAGATTTAATGGGCTAGCTAAATTTGCACTTGCTCACCAATAAGGACAGTTTAACTCCAGAGTGAAAGTTCTGAAACTGTGGATTAACTTCCCCAAGGCCTGGGACATATTATCTGGAAGTCTTGTCAGGGAGAGTGGTGATCCAGGTAGGGAGAAATGGAAGGAATATGAAACCTACACCTCTTCATAAGTATAATAGAAGGTAAGATATGATAGGGACAAAGGAGAAGCCTAAACAGAGTATTCTGTGAATCCTTTTCCATCAACTGCTATTGAAAGGACAAAACCACTGGGAAGAGACAGTAAGAAAAAAAAAACCAAAAAAGGAGGAAAAATGTGGGAATAGGAAATGAGCTGCCAAAATGAAGAATGAATTTATTGAAGCAAAACAGATCAACGTGTTGCCCATGTCTTGAAATGCACTCTTTATTCTGTACCTGTCATTTACAATTTCTCTGCAAAGAGTTGAGAAGCATTCCTCTGAAATCCCTGTGTTGATCAGTGCTATAAAATCTCTCAATATGGGTTTCCTTTACGTTATTGTGGTCATCATGTAAATTATCATTCTGCTAACTTTCTTCTGCATCAGTTTATATAAGGCTTGTCTGAACTGTTCCTGCTAGGGCAAGAAGAAAAATGGGCCTTGTATAAAGTAGTTAGCATTCAAGAGAAGAAATTAAAAAGTGCTTTAGTTACTGTAATTTCTTCAGCACCAAGAATCTTTGATTTGTAGTTCACACTTATTAGCTGTGTGACAACCCTAGGCAAGGTCGTTTAATTTCTATCTGCCTTAGTTTTCTTATCTGTAATGTTGATTACATTATAATAATAATAATAGCATTGAACCTCACAGAAATATTGGAAGTTTAAGCTAATATGTGTATTATAAAGTGCTTTGCAAACTTTAAAGCACTGTATATTTTCTTCAGTGAACCTGTGGATCTCCTTTTTCATTTGGCCACTTCTACTTTTTAAGGCATTCTTCTCATTGACTTTTTAGACCTCTTTTACCATTTGGCCTAGTCTGTTTTTTAAGGTGTTATTTTATTCAGTATCTTTTGTATCTCCTTTACCAAGCTCTTGATTCACTTCCATGATTTCCTTTTTTTTAAATTAAATTATTTTATTTGTTTTCAGTGTTCTGCAATCACTTCCATATAGCTTAGATTTTTCCCCTTCCTTTCTTCCTCCCTCTCTGAGATGGCACACAATTTTATTGTATACATTATATATATAATGTATATATATACATTCCTATTAATTACATTTTCACCTTAGTCATGTTGCATGGAAGAATGAAAATGAATGGGAGAAATCATAAAACAAAACATAATACAAAAGAAAATGGTCTGCTTCATTCTGTGATCCAATTCCATAGTTTTTTCTTGGGATGTGGAAGGCATTTTGCCTCAAGAGTCCACTGGGAATTTTTTAAGTCCTTGCATTGCAACATGATTTTCTTGTATCTCTCTCATTTCTCTTTCCAATTTTTCTACTACCTCTACTATTTGATTTTCAAAATTCTTTTCAAGTTCTTCCATAACCTGAGAGCAGTTCATATTTTTTTTTGAGGTTTTGGATGTAGGAGCTCTGATTTTGTTGTCTTCTGAGTATACATTTTGATTTTCCTTGTCACCATAGTAACTTTCTGTAGTCCGAGCTTTTTCCCCTGCTGTTTGCTCATTTTCCCAGCCCATTACCTGACTTTTAACTGTTTGTTAAAGTAGGACCCAGTTCCAAACTTCAGGGCTTTTGTGCAACTGTTTTCGGAAATACTTCTAGGGACCTGTAAGTTTTCATTCCTTCTAAGGTGGTGTGATCGAAGGAAAGATCTTTACTCCTCTTCTGACCTGTCTTTGGTTTGTGAGCAACCAAACTCTTTTCTGCTCTGAAAGTGTAGGGAGGGTCCCCCCTCCACTGTGGCCACAAGTTCTGCTGTGCTAGTGCTCCTCCTCACTCTGGGACTGCCACCCAGCACTGTGACCCAGATCTAAGTATGGACAAAGCAACAGTCCTGACTCAGTGCTAGCAAAGTGACCCCTGTAATCTCCTTCTGACCTCCTTACCATCTGTGAGCTGAGAGCTCCAGAAGCAGCAGCTGCCACTGCCACTTCTGATTTAGTCACTCCCAAGGCCTGTTCCTGGTTTGCTGAGGCTGAAGCTATGCTGGTGCAGCCTGTCCTGGACTATACTGCAATCTTATAGGTGTGACAGCCCCTTCCTGCTGACCTTCCAAGATACCTTTGGTGTCTGTGGGCTGAGACACCTGGAAACCGCCACTGCCACCAGTGATTCAGTAACCCCAAATCCTGCTCTAGGTTTGCTAGGGCTTGGTCTACACTGGCACAGCCTGTGCTGAACTGTGTATCTCTCTTACCCTGGTGCAACAGACCTTTCCTGCCAACTTTTCAAGTTGTTTTGGGCTGGACATTTGTTTTCACTCTGTCTTTTTGTGTGTTCTGCTGCTCTAGAATGTATTTAGAGTCATTTTTTAAAGATATTTGGAGGTTTGGGGGGAAACTCCACCTCCTTAAAGCACTATGTAAATAATAGCTGCCATTATTATTATTGTTATTTTGGAGGAGATCACATGCACAAACATGAATATGTATAAAATAAATCCGAGTAAATACAAGTTGTGGAGATAGAGCAATTGCACTTGATATCAGAAGATGTCTATAGAAGGTGCTGTTTGAGATAAGATTTGATGAAGAAATAAGGCATGCTGTGAGGTGGAGGCGAGAAGGGAGGTCATTCCAGGTGTGAGGGACAGCCACTATAAAGGTTCAGAAGTGGAAGATAGTATGCCATGTATGAGGAAACAGAGAGAAGCCAGTTTGACCAGATCATGGAGTCTTTTACAGTGAGCTGAAAAGATATATTTGGGCCCAAGTGTGAAGTGCTTTTTTTTTTTTTATCCTAGAAGCAATAGGGAGTCACTAGAGCATGTATAGGGGAGTAACATAGTTGTGTCTGTACTTAAGGAAAATCACTTGATCTGCTGTGTGGAAGAATGATTGGAGAAGGGAATAGGCTTGAGTCAGGGAGACCTATTAGGAACCAATTACAGTTATCCAGGATAAAGACAGTAATGGCAGATAATGATACCTTTCCTTTTTACCATTTGAAGATGACATATTTAGATTTCCAGGAAGTCACAAAAATTTGAATTTGTCTATGGCATTACTTGGGGGGAGAGGTTTAGACTATAGGTAATGTGCAGTATAATTTAATGAAAGGTTATTTAACTAAGCAAAGATTTACTATTTCTTTTAAACTTTATAACATGTTTTAGTAGATGTTTTATAGATCTATAAATTAGCATCTGCTTAACAGATGTTAATAGATCATTAACCTATGTTAATGCTATCTTTTTCTTTTTAGCACATGTATAAGAATGCCTTAAGAAAAGAACCATGGATAAATACTGTAAACTCCAAAAGATTGGGGAAGGATCCTTTGGAAAAGCCATCCTTGTTAAATCTAGGGAAGATTGTAAGCAATATGTTATCAAAGAAATTAACATTTCAAGGGTGAGTCAATTTTCATTCTCTTTTTGGTACTGTTTTTTCATTTCCATAGTCGTGTGTTTTTTAAATCTGATTTTCTTTTTCAGATGTCCAGTAAAGAAAGAGAAGAATCAAGGAGAGAAGTTGAAGTTTTGGCAAACATGAAGCATCCAAATATTGTCCTATATAGGGAATCATTTGAAGGTCAGATAAAATTTGCAAAAGAGTTCACAAGAACTCATCCTCTAAATGATGGTCTCTGTATAATTTTGTTGTGACTGTAGCTTCATTACTCTGGGAGAATAATATATATCATTGCAATGCCAGTATTACATGTAGCCTGGTGGCCAGGTTGTTTCTTTGATATCATCCATATCCCCAACTTAGTTCCATACTGCCTGAGTACTGTGTTGGTAATCTGTGGAAGGAACCCATCATACTAGAGAAAAATTTTTTCACTTAAATTGTTCTTAACCCTTGAAGTCCTGTTAAGCATCACGTCTGAGAGAAATCTCTGAGCCTCTGAAAATAAGTTAATAGAACTATCCACTCATTGGTATCTTTATATCTGAAATTATAAGATTTAAATACGTTAAGTATCTTCTTGATGGGGTTTAAAATGCTGTAGAGATAGCATTAGAAAAATTTAGGCCAGAGATTGTGGAATCTCTTCTCTGCATATCTTAAATGAGAGGCTAGATAACCTTGTAAGCAGAAAAAGCAGTCAATGTCAAAAGAATATTGAAGAGGCAGGAATTCCCAACAAACAAACCCAGAAGAAGAGAATGATTTCATGTTGTGTATAATTAAAGACTCAAAGAAAATCACCACATCTTCTTCCATTTATTCATCTCTCCAATCTTAGTTGCTGAACTGGGGCTCTGTGCCAAGGTCAGGCTCTGCCCTTGCCCTGTTTTGGTTGGTGTGATAGGCCCTTCCTGATCTGTACCTGGGTCATATAGCTTCCTACTTAGTCATGTATAGGCACTCCTCTGGGATATGTCTATACAAAGAGCTCTGTTAGGTTCTTTTGGATCATTGAGATTCAGAGCACTGGCTTTGCCCCTGTGGCTTTTTAAAAAGCTTGAGAGACATAATTTCAGGGTAATTTGTTACTTTATTAATAATGCTAGTTTTTTCTTTTTAATCATCCTTATTAACATTTTCTTCCTCACTTTCTTAAGTCTGGACAATCCACAAAACAATAAATAAAACCCTAATTTGCTGGTTTTCAAGGTGTAAATATACTTAGACTGAAAATTTAACATTTGACTTCTTTTTGCTTGGCTCCAGCTCACTTCTACTTTCTTTGTCTTTCTCCTGGCCACTCATTGATGTAGCAGAACAGAAGGGAATTAGATTTGAAAAACCAAGGGACTGAAAACAACAGGACCCTTGGCAATTACTGGGTGTGTAGTCCTTATATGAATGAAGACCTAGAATAGTCTTGTTTCTGAAAGAGATTAAAATTGGGAGGTGTTTGGAAGCCTTGAATGAGATTGTATATAGAAATTCACCTCCCTACCCAAACCCAATGACTGTGTAGTTCTGTTAAAAACAGACAGATATGTGCCTGAAGAGTTTATAATACTGCAATTTTAATAAGAAGTTAGTGGCACTCTGGAATGCCAAGGATAATCATGGTGGCCTCTTGATTTATATGTCCTTGAAAGAGGGGTGTTCCTGAGGGTAGCAATCAACTAATTGGTTATTAATGAGAATGAACATTCTGGGAAGGAAAAATCTTAATGGGCTTGAATTAAATCAGATGAAATGTAATAGATATAAATGTCAAGTCTTATATATGGATTCAAAAATCAACTTTATAGGTACAAGATGGAAGGAGGTAAGGAGCATGAGTACATAATGGGGCTGGACCTATTCTAATGAATTTTTATTATTTCATTTACTTCTAAGTTACCCAGTCTTGGGCAATCTATTCAAAGAATTTATTCCCACTCAATCCTGTGTAGAAAGTTGGGTAGGGTGTGACAAAGATTGAGGAGAATTAGTCAATCTCATTATCAGTAATTTCCTTCCAGAGACTGAACTTTAAAATGAGGACTATAGAAAAAGAGGGAACTCTGGATCTCCCTAAATCATTAGTTATTAATAATATCTCTCACCCCAGAGGACGGAAGTAGGAGTCTAGGTAGAACTAGGTAAAAGTTGCAAATGAGCAGATTGCCTTTGTAGCTAGTTGTTTTCTCACTAAAGGTCTTCAAAGGCTAAATGATCAATATCAAATGTATTGTAGAAGACATTTTAAAAAGTAAGTTTTCATTAATACTTTCTGTTTCTTACATCACCATAGTATCCAATGTATTGCTTTCACTACCCCTCATAAAGAGCCATCTAATGTGACAAAACAATATGTTTTTAGAGAAGGGAAAATGGCAGTACAACTTGTCAATAGATTGAAAAAGTATGTAAGCTTGTCAATATGTAACCTCTATGAACCTTTCACCTCCACAAGGAGATAGTTTGGGGAATCTTCTCACATCCATTTGAGTCCTGTTTGATCTTTATAGTTATGCCACGTTTACTTTTAATTTTTTGGTATGTCATTCTTTCCATTTACTGGGTATACTATTTTCTTGACTCTCTTTGCTTCACTGTGCATCTGTTCATATTTGTTGCTTCTTTGTAGTCATCACACACATCATTTCTCACAGCATAGTAGTATTCCATTACATTCATGTACCATAATTTGTTTAGCCAATTGATAGTCATATACTTAGTTTCTAATTCATTGCTATGACAAGAAGTGCTGCTGTAAACATTTTGGATTATATGAGTACTTTTTTCTTTTTGATGACTTTACTTGGAATCAGAGGGCATAGATATTTTAGTCACTTTATTTGCATAATTCCAAATTGCTTTCCAGAATGGTTCTACCATTTCACAGCTCCACCAACAATGTTTTAGCGTGTCTCTTTCCACAACCCCTCCAATATTGATTGTTGCCATTTTTTGTGGTCATTTTTGCCCATTTGCAAAGTGTGAAACTTCAAGGTTACATTTCTCTTGCTTGGTTTTGAAGCATTTTTTCATGTGGTTGTGAATACTTTGTAGTTGTTGTAGAATTCAGGTTCAGGTTAAACTTAGATAACTTTTTTTTAATACATGGTAACTTTATTATATATTTAACAGGAATAGCAAATTGTACATAATAGATTTGCAGTTTCATGTGCAATCTTTTTTATTGTACTGGGTTATGAAAATGCTTGTTTTGGTTATGAAAATGCTTGTTTTATTTTATAAATTAAAAATAAATAAGTTTTTTAAAAATTCTAGCTTCCTAGGAAAATGGGAATAATCCCAAATAAACCTTGAGTGGAGAACTTATGGGGCAGCTGGGTAGCACAGTGGATAGAATTCCAGGCCTGGAATCAGGAAGACCCACTTCAAATCCTGCCTCAGATAATAGCTACGCGACCCTAGGCAAGTCATCTTACCCGGTTTGCCTCAGTTTTCTCATCTGCAAAATGAACTGGAGAAAGAAATGGCAAACCACTCCAGTATCTTTGCTAAGAAAACACCAAATGGGAGTCACAGAGTCTGAAACAACTAAAAAGCAACAGAGAATTCAGACTTCTGAAGATGCTATCTTAGGCAATTTTTAGAACTTCTGGCTAAAAATAATTCATTTGGCTTTAATAAACTAGAGTTGTCAAACTATTTTTCACTTGGTTTATTTTGAAGGACTAATTTGAAGCAAGCCCATTTCTTTTTTAATTTAGTATTTTACTTTTCCCCAGTTACAAGTAAAAACAGTTTTTAACATTTCATTTTTAAAACTTTGAGTTCCAAATTTTCTTCCTCCCTCCCTCTCCACACCCCCTCATTGAGAGAGGGCAAGCAATTCAATACAGATTGTACAAGTGTAATCGCGCCAAAAATATCCATATTAGTCATGTTGTGAAGGAAAACATAGACAAGAAAAAACTCTAGGAAAATTAAGTGAAAAAAAAAGTATATTTCAATCTCTACTCATATACCATCAGTTCTTTCTCTGGGGATGGATAGCATTTTTCATCATGAGTCCTTCAGAGTTGTCCTGGATTGTTGTATTCCTAAGAATAGCTAAGTCATTCACAGCTGATCATCTTATAATATTGTTGATACTTTGTACCCATTACATTTCACTTTGCATCAGCCCATACAAGTCTTTCTGGGATTTTCTCAGAGCATCCTGCCCATCATTTCTTACCATACAGTAGTATTCCATAATAATCACAGACTTTCTCAGCCATTCCCCAATTCATCGATTTCTAATTCTTTGCCCCCAGAAAAGAGCTGCTGTCAATATTTTTGTACATATAGGTCTATTTCCTTTTTATTTTTTTAAATCTCTTTTGGGATACAGGCCTAGTTGTATTGCTAGGTCAAAGATTATGCATGTTTTTATAGCCCTTTGGGCATAGTTCCAGAGTGCTATAATTTCAATCAGGTCACAACTCCACCAACAGTGCATTAATGTCTCATTTTTCTGCATCCCCTCCAACATCTGTCATTTACCTTTTCTGTCCTATTAGACAATCTAATAGGTATGAAGTAGTACCTCAGAGTTGTTTTCATTTGCATTTTTCTGATCAGTAGTGAGTGACAGTAGTTTTTCACGTGACTATAGATAGCTTTGATTATTTCATCTGAAAACTGATCATGTCTTTTGATAATTTATTAATTGGGGAATATCTCTTATTTTTATAAATTTGACTCAGTTCTCTGTATGTCCAAAAAATGAGGCCTTTATCAGAGAAACTTGCTAAATAACTTTTTCAGCTACTATTGCTTACTGTATTTCCTTCCATCCTGTTCCCCCTACCCCCATTTATTCCATTCTCTCTCCTTTTACCCTGTCCCTCCTCAAAAGTATTTTCTTCTGACTACCTCCTCCCCCAATTCCAGTCAGATTTTTATAGGAATATTTATTGCTGTACTATACAAATTATTCTCGAAAACTGAGAAAAAAACCATACTACCAAAAAACATACTACCAAGTTATTTTGAGACAAATACATTCTTTTTTAAAAATGACTTTTGCTTTTATTAAATATTTGCTCAGGTTTTTTTTTCCACTGAGACACAACATTTAGAACGTATTCATGTTATTTTTAAAATTTTAATATTTTTTCCTATTATTTTATTCCAATTTTTAACCTTCATTTTTACAATTTTGAGTCCAAATTCTCTCCTACCCTCCCTCCCTTCCCACATCACTGAGAAGGCTGGCAATTTTATAAAGGTTATACGTGTGTGGTCACATAAAACATATTTCCATTTTAGTAGTGTTGTAAAAGAAAATAAACCAAAAAGAAAACAAGAAAAAGAGAGAAAATAAATAAAATAATAATATACTCCACCTGCATTCAGATTTCATCAGTTCTTCCTCCAGAAGTGGAAAGCATTTTTCATTATAGGTCCTTCAAAATTGTCTTACATCTTTGGGTTTGCATGAGTTCCTGTAAGTCTTTCCAGGTTTTTCTGAAAGTATCCTGCTCTTATAGCAATAATATTTCATCACAATCATATCCCACAACTTGTTCAGCCATTCTCCAGTTGATGTGCATCTCCTCAACTTCCAGTTCTTTACTGCCATAAGAAAGAACTGGTGTAAATACTATTGGACATATAGGTCCTTTTCCTTTATTTTTAAACACATTTCTTTTTGGATACAAACCTTAAACTAGATAGCTTTTGAAATCCTCTCCAGCTCTGATATTTTGTGAAATGGGATTTTTTAAAGTAAGATGCAATTATTGCTCTAGCTTTAGATTTTGCTTTTCTGTATTTTTCTTTAAACATTTGTCTTTTCCTTTTCATCAGTCATACCAGTGATTTCAGGTGTTTAGTAAACAAGTCAAGCATTATTAAGCCCAAGTGTTGGGGATACATAGAAAGGCACAAAACAATCCCTCTTCTACAGGAGAAAACTACAAATAAGGAATTTTCTCTACCAGAATAGATCAGCATCTTCTCTACAACTTTTATCTTTGAGAATTGCCTGGGGACTCTTGAGACCATTACTAACTTTGCTGAGGTCACATGGTTAAGTACGTGACATATGCAGAACTGGACCTGACTATTCTGACTCTGAAGCCCATTCTTCATCCACTAGGCCAATTCAGCTCGTTTTAATTGGTGTTTTATTCAAATCAAATACTGCTTAATAAGGAATATTGTTTAAGCAGATAACTCAAAAAAAATTGCCCCACTTACTGGATGATAGATTGAGTTTTCTAAATTCAGACTGTTTTCTGATCCCTCACTTACCCAGTAATCTTAGTTATCTGAAACAGATTCTATAAGCACAAATCAAAAAGAGCCCCAGAGAAGCTAACATGTTATCACAAAATCCATAGGTGACATCATATGATTTTACAATTGACGAGCTTATTTACTTTTTCATTGTACACAGTTGTAGTAAGATTAGTTAACTTCTGTGCCAACCCACAAGAAACTAGTAAGTATTGGGAGTGGGAAAGTAAACTGTTAGAAGACAGTATCAGTTGGAATTCATAGTTTAGCAAGTTGGAGGGCAGTGAAACTTTTTTTGAGAAAAGCAGATGTAAATTTTCAAAAACCTAGAAGTCTGGGGCAACTTTGTGTTGAAACCAATTCTTTTCACCACAGTAGCCTCTGAGGGCATCACCATATCACAGCAAAATATGATAACGTATCTTTGTGATGATGTTAAGTCAGCAACAAAAGATTAAATTACCTATATTATACATTCTTCACAATTATGGAGAAGGATATAATCCCAGTTATTTATTTGCAGTCTCTTAGAAATATTAAAATGATTAAAATAAATACAAATATATATATATGAATGTAAATAAAATAAAGTTTGACTTTTAATGGAGCAAGCATCTTTTATTTTGAAGATTGACTTAGGTATAGTGCTTTCTAGTCAAGCTTTTCCAAAGGAATATTCTCTTAAAATAAAGACAGTGATGTAAAACTAACTTGACATGTTAACTATGTCTGACCCATATGCGGCTTTCTGCACCTTTAATCTCTACCTATCAACTGATAATAGGAAAGTATGAGTCCTCTTGAATAAAGTTTGGTCATTACATTAAACAAAATTCTGGTGTGTTTTAGTGTTTTGAAATGTGTCTCTTTATACATTGAAGTAAATATATATTTTCTAAAACTTCATGAGATAGTCCTATACAAGCATATTTGATCATTTATCATTGTTAAATTATCAGTAATGGAGTCTTTTAGGTATTTCCCAGAGCTTGATGCTGTACCTCAATTCTGTTGTCTTATTAAAGTCTAGCATTTTAATTTTGATGTAACTTTATTTAAGTAAACATATTTTGTGTTCTCTTTATTCCCTTAAGTTTCAAGAAGGGAATGTTTGTTTATATTTTGTAGAAAATGGCTCTCTCTACATAGTAATGGATTACTGTGAAGGAGGAGATCTATATAAACGAATCAATGCCCAGAAAGGTGTGTTGTTTCCAGAAGATCAGGTAACTTTATTTGGATGAATAGTTATTTTACGGTGTTCTTAAGTATATTATTTATTTATTTATATCTTTCTTAAGTATATTTTTCATTGCCAATATATAAGATAATATTCCTTGGACAGTCTGGTGTTGAAGCCTATTATGTAATATCCTGTTTGTTTCTAGGTCCTGTTGATTTTTCCTTTGCATTATTTTTCTGATTCGTCCATTTCTGCTCTATTCCCATTTCCATGTGAATGAATGAATGAATATTTATTAAGCCTTCATTGTTTGCCTAGTACAACTACTAGTCTCTCCTACCACTACCTCCAGATTGAGATTAGTTCTATCCTGCATACTACTGCCAAACTAATCTTTCTAGAATATATCTTTTCTCATACTACTCCTCTGCTTAGGAACCTTATAATGGTTTCCTGTAGCTTACTCCATTAAGGTCACCCTCATTTGCTTGAATTTCAAAGCTCTCTATGACCTACCCTCAGCCTACATCAGTCATACTTCAGTGGATTCATGCATGATTTTTTTTTCCATGTGGTTTTTCTTTCCTCCCCTGTACCCCTTCCTTTTTTATATAGATCATAAATTATCATTTCTTTTTTATATTGTGTGCAGAAGTGTTCATATCCTCTCATAAATCCCCCATGTCTGGTTACTCATTGTATTGATGGTCATTTCTATAGTTGAGAAGTAATCCTAACTTAGAAATGTTTGGTGACATCAGACCAAAAAATAGTTAATCAAAGGTAACATTTTATGGTAAAATATAAACAGTTTTTCAAAGTGAGACTGTTTGATTATTTTTTTAGATCATGGACTGGTTTGTGCAGATTTGTTTGGCACTGAAACATGTGCATGACAGAAAAATTCTTCATCGAGATATAAAGTCACAGGTATGTTGATATGTTCTACATTTGAGAATTGAGTAATTTTTAGACAAAATTATGCTAAATTTTAAGTACACACTTATAGATTGGGTTTATAGACTGACATAGATTCCCCAGGCTTTATACATATGTAAAACCTTCAGAATTCCCCAAGAAAATAAACATTTGAAAAATAAATTTTTGACTTTGAAAACAAAAACAAGAAAACCATTTCCATGTAGAAATTTCTACTCTTCAGCTGGATTGCTAATAACAATTTCAGATAGTAACGGTGGTTTACATGTAACTGTGTTAACAAATGATTGCTTATTACCACTGCCCATATCCCAAGGAAATAGTAGGATTTTTGTCGAAAATTATTCCAATTGATACTCATCAGAGAGCCTTTTGAACATTTCCACTTCCTCTTCTTTATATCACCCTCATTCACAGTCTGTCTACTCTTTGAATTCATGTTTGAGGCTACCTCTTTCTTTGATTTTGTGCTCTCCATTTTCTCCTTCAATAGACAGAGTAAAAAGATTCATATTTAAATTAATATATTCTTTTTTTATATCTCCTTTCCATGTTATGTTTTGCTTGCTTCTTATTTATGTGAAATTAATTTGGGTTTGTGTTTTTGTTTGAAAAACCTTAGTTGGTTTTTCCTCCCTGTAGTCAATGGTACTTGGTGAAAAGGGTTACTCAGCAGCTACTCTAGCTCTTTTTTTATTCTTAAAATATTTACCTGCCTTCCATTAGCTGCCTTAGATTGAGGTTTGTGTGGAATCAGGTTATATCAGAATTCTAGATCAAAGTAGATCCCATTCTGAACCCAAATTTTATTCATTTGCATATTAACATTTGTTACTCTGAGTTTTCTGATTTTTGTATGTTTTAAGGATGAAGTTACTTTCATGTTCCATTAATTCAGAAGTTCTTAAATTTTTTGTGTGTCATGGACCTTTGGCATTCAGATAAAGCTTATAGATCCCTTCTCAGAATGTTTTTAAAATTTCTAAATGAAGGAAATGCTAAATTTCAGTTAGAAGCTAGTGAAAATAAATATGATTTTTTCCATCTAAATTCATTTCCCCAGAAATATATCGATGGACCCCAGTTAAAAATACTCTAAGGTCAAACCCACTCATGCTCCTAACTTTTCTTTCATTTTTCTAGTCATTAAGTTTGAGACCTAAAAGTCATCTTCAAGTCTTCGCTTTGACTCATTCCTCATATCCAGTCCATATCCAAGTCTCAATGATCCTTTACTGCATCTTTCCTTTTCATCCTTTTTTCTTTACTTTCACTACAAACCACCATGATTCAGACTCTCAGCACCTTTCTTATAGACAATTCATGTAGTCTAATTGTTTTTCCGAGTCAAGTTTCCTTGCTAGTGCACCCTCCATACTGTTGCCAAACTGTATTTTTCCTAAAACATGATTTGACCATGTCACCTCTCTTCCAAGAATCTTCATTGCTTCCTTCTCTTGCCTGTAAGGGAAAATACAAATTCTTCACAGTCTTGTCCCCAAACCTACAATATAAGTTTATTACATTTCTCCCTTACCATACTTTGTTCTAGCGCAACTGGCTTAATTGCTGTTTCCCTAACATAGCTGTCTGTCTCTAATCTGAATCTTTGCATAGGATGTCCACCAAGTTTGGGATACTGTTCCTTCATATCTGTCTCTATGTAGCTAACTCATAAAACCTAGCTCAAATGCCATGTTATGGGGGAGCCCTTTCCTGATTTCTCAATTGTTAGTGGCCCCCTCCCCCTTTTAACTTTGTATTTGTGTATATATACATGTATGTGTATGTAATATGTATGTATTTTGTGCATAGATACATGCACACATATATATGCATACACCTATGGAGAGAATTTGCTTATCTGTGTACATACTATGTTTCGTTATAGAATGTTTTGATGGCAGAGAATGTTTCATTTTTGTTTTTGAATCCCTAGTGCCTCGCACAGTATCTTTCATGTAATAGGTGCCTTATAAAGTGATTATTATTGATTTCAATTATTGGATAATGTGTATTTTTTAAAAAAGGTTCTTTGATTTTTCTTATGTGATTACATTCATATGTATATTTAACATAAGAGTTAGGTTTTTAAAGTTTGGGACCCCAGTTATATAAAAACACCTTCCCTGAGGTGAACCACAGTAATTTTTAAACTAAGATTCATTATAGAAAGTATTCTTTGAATGACATCCTTTTGTGAGCAACAAAGAATAAAAACAAAACTTTTTAATAAAACTAAAGTGCTAGGGCAGTGAATAAGTAAGTAATCAGTTTATGAGCTAAGCCCTTGTATGCTTGGCTTATTCTTGAACAAGGAATATTTTGCATTAAGGATTGAGCAACGCCCCAGAATTTAAGTAACAGTTAACTTTTTACTTCATTAAATAGAATAGTAGTTCAATTTTAGGCCCGCTCTTGGGAGAATCATTTTCCTGACATCATTTTTGGCCACTCCCTTCGAGGATTTTCCTTTCCAGTTGATCAGTTAATGGGCTCTAAATTAAATTAGCTAAAGTAATAAAAGAGACTTCTTCCTTTTCATAAGTTGATGATTACCCTGATACAGTCAAAGTAGACCAGTCAAGGGTCCCTTGCTCTTCTCTGGACACTACCCTGATTACTTTAAGGGAGGAGTTCTTTCTAGGCAGATCAAAGAGAGGAGAGCAGAACATTATTTCCGAATTGATGGTCAAAAAGAAACTGTTAATTGTTTTTCTTTTAGATTAGTCCAAAGACTGAGCCCAGGATACTTTTAAAATTCTTTAATTAAAAATTCTTTAAAATTCTTTCTTAATGTTTGTAAAAGGGATATGACATGGAGCAGAGGAGCTTAGTCTTCCTAATAACTGCATCCATACTTTATATGTTACTTTCTTTAATTTTTTTTAGTTTCTTCCTCCCTTTAAGAATTTTTTTTTACAAGCATTTATCTCTTCCACTTATTTCTCCTTAAATATTGAACAGTAACAAAAACAAAAGAATAAAGCTTCCAACAAATATGCATTGTCCAGCAAAATGAGTTCCCACATTGGCCACATCCAGTAATAAATGTGTCAAGAAATGAGTAGGGTCTAAATGAGTCCTCTGGAATTTATATGGTTTGCATTAATGGCTTAATCTCCTGGAATCATTGAAGTTTTTCAGTTTCTCTCTTAAAATTCCATAACTAGAATGAAGTAAAGATTCTGGATATATAATGGAATCTCAGGAGTTGAAAGGGATATCAGAAATCATTTAGTTTAATCAGCACTTGAACAAGAATCCCTCGCACAAAGCATGCTCAATATAGTAACCATCCATTTTTGTTAGAAGGTCTTTGGTGAAAGGAAATTTTGCTATCTGCCAAAGAAGCCTGTTACACTCTGGAATAGCTTGAATTGTTAAGAAATTCTTTATAACAAGTTTGCCTCTTTGCAACTTCTACCCATTCCTCGTAGTTCTTTATTCTGAGCCAAGCAAAACAAGCCCATTCTCTTATTTGTGTTCCAGCCCTCCAAATACTTGAAGATACTTTGAGGTCCCAAATCTCCTTCATGTTAAACAACCCCAGTTTCTTCAGCCGACCTTCTTTTGCGGAATGTCAAGGTTCTTCACTCTCCTGGTTGCCTTGCTCTGGATGCTCTATAATTAATCAATATTTTCCTAAAACTGATGCCCTAAACTATACATAATACTCTAGGACATTATTTTTTTAGACAAACTGCAATCTAGAAATATTTTCCCATATTACACTTTTAAATCCCTCCCTCCCCAATCCAATGTAGTCTTCTAATTAAATTTCATCTTCTTAGATTCAGTGCAGTTTTCTAGCTTGTCAGGATGATCTTGGGGCCTGACTCCCTCTGTTCCTCAAAGCTATAGCATCTAAATGACACATTACCACCTGCCATAATACTGTACCCTAAGTTTTCCATCTGACTTTCAGGTAAAATCTATATGTTGTCATTTCCTATTAGGATGTGTGTTCCTTCTTGAAAGTAGAATCTGTCTTGCTTTTCTATTTGTATTCCCAGGGCTTTGTACATAGTAAAGACTTAATGAATGCCTTTTCATTTCATTCTCAAAGGTAGCCTGGCTAGTCCCATGGATCTCTTTTTCTGAACTTTTTTCCTATAGTAACACAATCCAAGATTACATTTAGTTATGTTACACTGTTGATTCATTGAATTTTTAACAAACAAAAACTCCCAGTTTTTGTTGTTGTTGTTGCATAACGTGCTTTTGGTCCATATTTAGCCTATTCTAGAAGGCATCAGTTAAACACCAGATATATTCAACACTTACTATATGCCATGCACTGTTGTAGCCATTAGGAGTGCAAGCACAAAAATTAAACTGCCATATGTCCTTATGTTTTGTTGGAGAAAACAGTATGTAAACATATACAAAACATATTTCCAATAAACACAAGGTAATTTCAAGGATGGAAGTGACACTAGCATTCAGGGGATCAGGCTTCATATAGGAGGAGGTAGTCCTAGACAGAGCTTATCTTTGAAGGAAACTTGGAGTTCTTTGAAGTGGTATGAAGAGGAAGTATACTTCAGGCCTAGTGAAAGACAGCCCCGGTGAAGACATTAAAAATAGGTTGCTTCTTTGACTGTGAATGTAAATAACTTTGAAGTAATAAAAAGACATACTTACTGCATGTTTAAGTGTACACATCTCATATTAGGTTAAATACATTGGAAAACTGAAAATAGTCTTTGGGATAGATTTCCCTGCAGAATACAATTCTTCTGTACTTGAGTCATGTCGTTGAGCTCATTTTGTTATAGGACAATCTTAAAGAGAAAAATTATGTAATCTGAATTACTTAGTAATATATTTTTCCTTTCAATTCTGTAGACTACAGACTTATCTAAAGATTTTAAAAACTGATATCTAATAGTACTTTTTTCCCCTTCTCTTTCAGAATATATTTTTAACCAAAGATGGGACGATACAGCTAGGGGACTTTGGAATTGCTAGAGTTCTTAATAGGTAATATATTTACTTGAATGCTTCAGCAGATATGTGATCCCATTGTAAATAGATTGAAAACCCTCTATCCTTTCTCATTCCGTGAGATTCCTGTTGATGCCGTTCCATAGACCTTCCACAGGTGATCTGCCCAATACTGTGGAAGCTTCTAACATGATGTGAGTGCCAGTGCCAATTCTTCACTGCCATCCTTGACCTGCCTTTTTCCTGATTCTTCATCTCCTGGATGACAGCTTCTTGGACATAGATTGTTGGTGATAATAGGCTGAAGCCTGACCATGTGACCATATGTGTCTCTACAGTCCTTTGGGTCACCCCTAATTTTTATTCTTCAAAAAATCTGATGACAGTTAAACTTGAATGAAGGTGATTGTACATATGATCGTTTTTAATGTGTTAAATGTCTTGTTACTGGTAATTTTCTCTTTTTATTCTAGTACCATTGAACTAGCTCGGACTTGCATAGGAACTCCATACTATTTGTCACCTGAAATCTGTGAAAACAAACCTTATAATAATAAAAGGTACCTAAATATAATGTGAATTTTAATTTAAATATCTTGTACCATTTTTTACTGCATTAGTCTGCAAGGCCCTGCTTTGTAGTCTGCCAGATGCATGGCTGAATAACTTTGCCACAGTATTTTATCTGTTTGAGGGTATCACATAAAAAATGGGAATGAATAAAATTCCATCACCATGAACACCACTGTAAAGAAGGCTCTTACACAAAACCACTTAAATAACTTGATCAGTGGCTCATGAAAACCTGACATTGTTTGAGTTTGCATAAATGTGAACAAACAAGTGCTTCTTCTGTTCTTTCCTTGACCAAGGAAATTATCACTGCCCTAAAGCAAAGAACTTGTTTTTGAGGAGCCAACATAGAACAGTGGCAGGAATGGTGGAATCTGGACAAATCACTTAAGCCTTCAAGTCAAGTGAGGGACTTGAATCCCTTCCAGCTCTATTTATAATTTGGTCATTTTTGCCTTTTGTGTACAGAGAAGGCTTTTCTTTGTCAGTTCCCCTTCACTCGTCCTTATTCCTTCTGTGCAAACCACTTAAGCAAAATCTGTTTTCATTCTCAAACTACCACCAAAACAAAACTGCACAGAAGATTCAGGACTTGGAAAGAGGAAAAGTGTGGTGATATGTGTATGACAGCTGCCTCTTTACCTTTTTGTGGGGGAGAGGTAGCCAAGGCAATCCCAGCTTGGTTTCATTCCTGAGTTCCGTAGCTGGGAATATGACTTCTAGCGCTTTAATTTGGTCAAAACAAATATTGTAAAGAAACTGTCAGGATGGGGTTCATTGTGAAGGGATTTGATTTACAATTCTTGAGTAAATAGTCTCCTAATTGGTATCCCTACTCCAGGTTTCTTTCTTTCTCTGATGCATTCTCCACAGAACTGTCAGATTAACGTTCCTAATACATACTTGTCATTCTCCAAATCCAAAAAACTTTTGTGACTTCATATTCTGGTCTTCATTATAAAACTGAAAATTTTTATCCTATCTTCAAAATATAGTTCCTTTCCAGTTTTTATTACGTAAGCTCTTCTTTACATGCTCTGGATGCTAATCCAACTGGTCTGCTAGCTGTCCCCATACATATTTACACAGATGATCAGCCCCAAGTTTGGAATCTGTTCCCTCTTTATTGCCTTGTAAGAATTCCCAGCTTTCTTAAAATAGCATTGCTCAAGGGCCTTTCCTAATTTCTCCCATGGCCCTTAAGCATTGGTACTCTTATGTCCATGAAATTATTTTATATTGCTTTTACGAGTTCTTTGCATTTACCTCTGCATGGATTACCGTCCACTGCTCTTTGCTCAGTAGAAGGTCAATTCATTGGCCTGAGCTGCTTTGTGCTTCTTTTGTACCACCAGTACCTTGAACACAGTAGGTGTCTAAATGTTTGTTGAATTAAGGAGTGCCAGTTTTTCCTTTGCTCTTAAGCAAAGGTGTGCAAAATAGAGACCTCTGAATTAATGCTATTTCTGCCACTATGACCCAGTACAAGTCAAGTTTTTTTCATTGGATTTCATCTTTAAGATAGAATCTTACTGAGTGAATTAACATTTGCAGAATGCTTTTGAAAATCTAGAATACTAATTGTTTCTGCTTTATTCTCAAGATGCCTAGTTTTTACACTTTTCCATAAAATTATTAGTACAGTTTTACCAAATCCATTAATTTATGGTAAGCACTTTTATAAATTAATATTGTATCATGGCTAAAATTTATAACAATATAAACATTTGCAATTTGTCATTTGATAAATAGCTTCAAAATGAATTGCCATTTGGGTTATGAATTTTTAATGTGCTTTTATACAGGGAGAGGAAAAGTCATTGGGGCAAAGTCACCTGAGGATGAATTTTATTCTACTTTATTTAAACCTAGCTCTTAGTACAAGTGATCCTTATATTTAATTCAGAAGTTATATGAAATTTAATATCTTACACTATAATATTTCACATGGTATTGATTTTTTTTTAGTGAAATAACTATTTTGTTTCCGTTTTAATTATACATGGCAACTTTGGATTTTTCCATTTTTCTTCGTTAAATTACAGTATTTGAAATTTAAGTTTTTTATATTCAACAAACATTATTAAGTTTGTGTAAGGTTTTGTGAATACAGACAAAAACAAAGCAGTCCCCTGCCTTCAAGGAGTTTCCCATTCTATTGGAATGCTGTGCTTTGTCTTCACCATAATTCTTTTAAAAAACTTACTGGCCACATATTTTTAGGTTTACTTTGGAACATAGATCTAGAACTGGAAAGCACCTCAGAGGTCATTAATCCACTCACTTTTTCAGTGTAGTGTGGTGAAAAAATACTGGTTTTGGAGAATCAGAGGTCCTGGTTTCAAATTCTGATTTTGCCATATACTAACTGCTCCTTTATGTCCCTTGGCAACTCATTTAATGTCTCTGTGCATCAACTTTTTCATCTATTAAATAAAAGGATTGGGATAGAATAGTTGACTTCTTGTGCCTTCTAGCTCCAAATCTGTTATCCCTGATCCTAGATGTGTCCTTGCATACTTTGGTTCTGCTTTTTTTGGGAGATACAGATATAGTTATTATCTTAAATCAGGAACTTGAAGTTTTTAAAAACCTAATAGAAATGCTATGTCTTGTTTTTTATTTTCTAGTGACATTTGGGCTTTAGGTTGTGTCTTATATGAGATGTGTACACTTAAACATGCAGTAAGTATGTCTTTTTATTACTTCAAAGTTATTTACATTGAATTTAATTTAATCTTCATTATTTTTGTCCTTTGGCGTCTTTTGAATGGTGATGAAGCACTGGTGGTAAAATTTTTTGTTCATCATGTTTTTGGACTTTCTTATTTTATCTAAGTGTACATTTAATTTATTAGCCATTAATATTTAGATATACAGTTATCCTTTACACATTGCAACTTTGCCCATCTTGGTTTCACTATGTCATGGGTCAGCATAAGAAATTAATTGAGAATTTGGGGGCAGTTTTGCGGAAGCCATAGATGACACACAAAGGCCAGCAGACAATGCAGAAAAAGTTTAGAAACTCAGAAAAGCATAAAGTACATGTATAGTATTGTGTAATGTCAACCTGAATTTTATAATAATGTACTATAAACACTCCATAAAAGGAAATGAAAACATTCCAGCATCTTCTGTGGTACATAGGGAAGACCAAAAAATTTTATGCAGATTTTCCAGATTGGGGTAGTGCCACGCTTCCATCACCCATGATGTGGAAGGGATAACTATAATCTTTTTCTAAGTTTAATATGTATTTTTATGCTTGATTTTAACAAATTCTTTAACTTTAGATGGGGATAAGAATAGGGTTGAGGTGGGAACCTGCAGCCTCAACGCCACATATGGTTGTCTAGGTCCTCACCATGAAGTTTGGATTCAGTCAGAGGGCTGCACTTGATGACTTAAAGGGCCACATGTGGCCTCAAGGCCGCAGGTTCCCTACCCCTAGTAGACTGTGATTTCGTTGGTATAGGGAACTTATTCTACCACTGCAGAACAGCACCCAGAGCACTGGGCAGTTAAGGGAATTGCAGAGGGTCATACAGCCAGTGTGTAGTCAAGCTGGGACTTGAATGGATCCCACGAATCCTGGATTCTAAGGCCAGCTCTTTGTCCACTCACCCGTGCTATGTCTCATTTAGCCACAGAACTGAATTTAAGGTTAATATTAAATTCATTCATTTAATACGAATTTTTAAAATTTGACTAATCATATTGCCTAGACTCCTAAAGATCAGATTAAGGATTCCATACAGTGTCTTTGCTAGAACACTTTCTTATCACTTTAAATACTTTTAAAATGAGATTTAAAATTTTTTTTAGAAAAAAAAAATCTATATTTGTAACAGTTTAAGAAGCCCTGAAGGGGTCGTGAGTAGAAAACGTTTAAGAAGCTCTGATCTAGAATATGATGGGCAGCATGAAAAGTTAGAATGCATACTTTCCATGTATAGCTATTCTCAGGTAACAAGGCAGGCTTTGCACAATTTTGTCCCAACCAGATTGTTTTGTAGTAACTTCACAAACACTTAGACCCCAACCTGGTCCCTTGAAACAGAAAGGTTCTCTACCCTCTATTGGATAATGCTAGTAGCCTGCCAGGGGATGTTTAATAGTTGAAAGAGGATAAGAAAGCAATTGCTGAGTACATCTGGAGCAGCACTATTAAGTCTCAAGGGAAACTGACTTGCTCTTTCCCGCCTCTGCTTCACTTCATACTTGAACTTTGCTGCCTTTTAGTTTCTAGCCTCAATGAGGAAAAAATGGGCAGATACTAAGAATGACTGCTGACTAAGTGAGAAATTCCCAGTTCCCAGAGATAACAGAAGGAAGAAGTCAGTATTATCACTATAAAAATTATGGAGTCTCAGCTATCTGTAAACATCTTTTAAGCTTCTTTTGCCTAAATTCTAGTGCTCAGGGTCATATATACCATTCATACAATTATTCCTATGGAATTGTGCTTTCACTCCCTATCCCCCCCCCATCCTCTGCCCCAAGTATTTTTTCGCCTAATATAGAGCTTTTCTAGAACTAAGAAGTAACATTGGATAGAAATATATTCATATTTCTTTTTGTTTTTGTTTTTATACAAAAATGTAGATAGTTGCAGCTAAGTAATAAAGAGCAGTTATGATCAGCAAAGTGTGGTAGAATTGAATGTCCTTTGCCTGACACAGCTAGTCTCATTTTTGATTGACTTGGGATGGGTGGTTCATTTTTTGTTTTGTTTTTCTTTATCCTTTAGCTATGTCATCCTTCTACCGGAAGAAAAAGAAAATTCAATGCATATTCCCCTTGACTCACTTTTCAAATCTGGCAGGGAGTGAGGCAGTGGAAATGTCCTCTTCCTCCCTGTGCTACCACTACCAAACAGCCATTTGTAGATTTAATTAGTCCACTCAGACTTTTCAGAGTTCTCTCATTACACTAAGATCCTCCGGTGTGGTACACATAGAACACCACTTGTAGTATCGTGCATTTTCTTTTTGGTAAATTAGATATCTCTAGTTAAGATTAAGCTTATAATTTAGTGGGGTTTTTTGGGTTTTTTTTGCTATTTCCTTTTGTTTATTAGTAGAAGTTAACAAAAAGATGAAGTAGAATTAGAGAATAAAAGGAAAGAAAGTATATTTCTCTACTTTTAAACTCTTCTTGAATATTCTCAAAATGTTTGAAATGTAAAGTGTATATGAAATCAAATTTTAAAAGAAATTAATTTCGTATGTAAGTACCTTTGCCAAAAACATCTGTTCATATACTTCAGTTGCCTGTGTAAGAATTTTTTGCTCCTAGCTGGGAAGGCGAGGTTCACACATTTTCTTTCCTACCAGAAAGAAAGTATGCCACTGATTTTGCTACCTTTTGGTAATGCTCTTTGACTTTTCACTTTTTCTGAATTTTTCCTCTGTAGTTATAAAGTCAGGCTTTGTCAACATAAATTCCTCACACTGGTTAAATACTTAGTCATACCCTATTGCTTACTGAATAAAAGCTAAATATTGACATACACTTTTCTTAGAAATTGCACTGTATTCTACATGCAATCTAGAAATAGTGAAGCAAGTAAACTTTGCATTAAAAAATTCATGAGGAATTGAATATTTGGAAGAAAATTGTATTAATAGTCTAAGTTGATAGGAACTTAGGAAAATAGTGGCAGCACACAGCTAATATGAAAATATGTCTTGCATAGCCTCATACATATAATGAGATGTTATTTGCCTTCTGAATGAGTGGGAGAGGAACTAGAAGAAAGAAGAGAATTTATAACTCAAAATTTAAAAATTAATGTTAAAAATTTTTTTAAAAATAAAATTGAATGTGGGGAAAGTAGAACATAATTGCTGTTAAGTGGACCTATTTTAGTTGTTTATTTACATTTTTTTCCTATAATTCTAGTTTGAAGCTGGCAATATGAAAAACCTAGTACTGAAGATCATCTCTGGATCTTTTCCTCCTGTATCCATGCATTATTCCTATGATCTCCGTAGTCTACTTTCTCATTTATTTAAAAGGAATCCTAGGGAAAGACCATCAGTTAACTCCATATTGGAGAAAAGTTTTATAGCCAAACGTATTGAAAAGTTTCTTACACCTGAGGTATGTTTTTTATTTGATCAAAATTATGATATGACATTTAACAGATTGCTGGTTCATTACAGTTTGCATGCTGTGCAATACTTCTCCAGTGCATATTCTCTGAATTGAATTAAAATATTTTCCAAAATTAAAATGACATGTTGTCAGTGTTCTACTAACCTAGCAATTCATAAACCATATTTTTTCTACCTCCATCATGTGTGACTCTTGTCTACATATTTCTTTAAATCTGTCACAGGGAATCTTTGCAGTATGTCAGAGATCTTCATTTAAATATCTTGATACATCTCATGAATATCATTCAAGAAGGCATGGTCTCCATCAGTTATTTCTCTCATTGTGTTACCCCAATTTTACATTTTTGTAACAACATCCTTGATGCGGCCTTTGCTCTGTAGGGTTCCATTTATTACATACTGCAGCTTACATAGGCCAATCTCCCTTGAGCATCCCTCAGGTTCAGATCTTTGCTATTCTCTGAGTTGAAACCATATAACATCACTAAGAGAATTTTAGTGTAATAGGATAGGTCTTTCTTTCAGAGAGTGGCTTGGGATCATTAAGTTGTGGTATAAAAAAATTCAAGTGTTTGCCTTGACCAGAATAAAGTCTTATAAAAATCTTTCTGTGTCTTTTTTGTTTCCCTTTATATTGTTGTCGCTCAAATTTCATTCTTAAATGCGAAAGGGCTTTGTTTTGTTGTATCTCTTGTCAGATTTAATTTTTTTGTTTTTATTTTGGAAATGATTTGTATTAAAATTTTTGAATTATAACTTTTGTTTTTATATCAGCTTAATTCAAGAATATATCCCTCTCCTTTCCCTACCCAGTGAGCCATCTCTTTTAATGAAAAATTTAAAGAGAAAAAAAGCAATTTAGCAGAATTTGCTGGGTCACATCAGCTAAGTTTTGTAGTGTATGCAGTATTGAAGAAAAGTAAAAGTGGTGTATTCTCTTCAGTCTTTTCTAGGGCCAAACTAGTCATAATTACATACATACATTACACATGTAATTGCACCACCTTCTGTTTCATTTCTTTGTTCTTTCCATTTTCCATGTAATAGCCTATACATTGTTCTCTTGGTTCTGCTTAGTCTACTCTGAATCCATTTATATAAGTCTCCAACATGCTTCTCTGAATTCTTCCTATTAGGTGTTTCTTATAACTTTGTAATAATCCTTTAAAATCACTTATCCTTTTAGGCTTTCTTTAAGTTTGTTTTTTCTTCCATTACTTTCTCAATTTTGTTCTAGGCTGTTATGATTTAAATCTTTGCTTTAACAAGTCATTGGTGTGACTCTAAATAAATAGCAGATTTGGGAATGAATCTTTCCCTCAATAGCAGGTAGTCATGTCTGTTACATTACAGTCAGTTTCATTTTTTATTATTTCGTACTAATCATGTCCAGTGCTTCCCAACTCTTGAAAAATGTATTCATGTTATATAGGCATGAGGTTTCTGTGTAATTTGTAAACCTTTGATCTCTCTCATTTCTTATTCCTGAAGCACATTTCCCAACATATTTTTTATCATTCTTCCCATTGACCATATTTACATTGAAAAGTTACTACATGCAAAATGTACGGTGATTTAATGGAGGGTTTTATCAAGCTCTTTGTAGATTTTCTCTATCCCCTTATCTTTTACCACTATTATTTGCATATACACTGGTGATAATTTTTGAAAATACTTATTGTGAGAATTGCAGTATAAAATGACCAGATATATCATGAAGTATTTGTTGTTGCCTTTGGATTTACCAGCTCTTAAAATTCTTTTATTTGCTGTTCCAAGGAGAATTTTGAAACCTCATCCTTCCATTTAGCAACTTCCTTTTATCTCCTGGCTATATTTATAGCAACTGTCCAAGATTAATATAGTTTAGTTCCTACAGTAATTTATCCACTTCTTGGTCACAGAACAATAATCGCAAATGGCATACCACTAGATAAATTGATATTCTTAGAAGATTTTAAAATTATGTGATTCTTAGCACTTTCTGCCCTCTCTTCTACTACTTTGCCATATAATCTACAGGTGAGGGACTGCATAAGA
This sequence comes from Notamacropus eugenii, assembly GCF_028372415.1. NCBI lineage: Eukaryota > Metazoa > Chordata > Mammalia > Diprotodontia > Macropodidae > Notamacropus > Notamacropus eugenii. The sequence continues at coordinate 82,494,111 of NC_092878.1, read as the reverse complement.
TGGGGGGGTCACTTTGCAGTTTTCTTTGTTTCATGGGTTGCCATGGCCTAAGAATTCATAGTTGTTAAGTGATGAGTCTCTTGCACTCTTAACTAGACTTTACCTCAGAGAGGAGACATAGTCTGTTCCTGTGACTATCCTGAACCTACCCATCCTGTGCTCTGTTGATGTCACCTCCATACCCTCATAAGGAAGAATAGGATTTTGTAGGAGTTCCATTGAATAGACAGCCTGCACATAAAATATCATTTCATAAAAAAAAATTAGAACAGGACAACAGACGGTAATACCTTTCAATTCTGTGACTAGAAGGAGAAACCACAACTCAACAAGAAATAGAGCAGATCACAAAAGACAAAATTGACAGTTTCTATTATTTAAAGATATTAAATATAGCTGTAATAAAAAGACATGCCATCAACGTTGTAGGAGGTGAGGAGAGTTGGGAAATCTTTTCATTGGACATCTCTACTAAAAGTCTGATCATTAAATTACATAGGGAAATTGATGCAAAAAATGAATGAGTCATTTTGTAATAGACAAGTGGCTCAAAACTATCAACAGCTTTTTAAAGAAGAAATAATAAAGAAGATTGTTTTTGAACAATCACATGGAAAAGTAGAAGGTATCACTAATAATGTAATGCAAATTAAAACAACTGTTTACCTCATACTCTTAAAATTTTCTATAAAATGTAAACAGTAATTATTCAAAGGGCAATGAGAGGCACATTAATACATCTTTGATGCTGTAAATTAGTACTCCTTTCTGGTTAACAATTTGGAGAGCTATCTTCGAGGAGTGACTGAATTGTTAATATCCTTTAACTGAACAGTCTGAGAAAGTCAAGCAGTTCCCACATATACTGAAACATTCACAGTACTTGTTTTGATAGTACCAAAAGGCTAGAAACAAATATTGGAGAATAATTGAACAATTTGTGCATGTGAATATAGTAGAATTTTATTTTATAATGAGAAATGAATTTAGCAGTACAGGGGTAAATGGGAAGACCTTTCTGAACTGACGAAGATCAAAGAAAATAGATACAAGAGGATAATGTATACAATGATTGAAGTAACATAAATTAAAACAGTATGTCAGAATTAAGATTAAATACAACAGCCAGTGTTTGTTCCAAAAGATCAATGATAACCCTTTTTCCTTCGATTGGTAGAAATGTGGGCTGTAGGTGTCAGTATTATATATGCTATCATATGGAGTCACAATGTTAGTGGTTTTTTGTTCCAGGGAAAGTTTTCTTTTTATTGTTGCTTGCGTGCGTGTGTGCATGTATGTGTGTGTGTATAAGGAGATGTTATTGGAATGGAATAGTGTTTGAGAAGGAATAGTTTTGAAAATGCTTTTTTGATGATCTTATGTTTTTTTATATCACTATAATTTCTGGTAATATCACTCTTTCCCTCACTAGAATTGAAACCTTCCTTGTAACAAATAAAAAGTTGAGGCAAAATATACGACTCAGTGATCTCCTGTGACAGTGTACATGACATTCTGCTTCAGTAATCCCCTACTTCTTCCTTAGAGGGAAGTTCGTTTTGTTTTCTGTTTTTTAGAAAGTAGGGTTCTTTTCATTCTCTTTTCATTTACATTGTTATAACCACTTTGTCACTACAACATGCAACAAAGTTAAGATACAAAGAGGAGGGCTAAGCATGAAGTGTGTGTGTGTGTGAATTCATTAGCTTATGGAATCTGTGTTGGGAAAAGCAAGAAATGAGTTTAGAAACATTAGAACATTTAGAAATATGTACATAATTTAGTAGAAGAATTATTTGATTTTTAAATTATAATTACATACTTATAATTTTGTATTTGAATTGATTCATTTAAGGAGCATAGAGAAAATTATATTGTTTACTAATTAACTTAATCTTTTTTTTGAAGACTAACCTTTTTTAATATGCTTTTTCTCCCCCTTTTAATCTAAGCTTATTGCAGAAGAATTTAGTCACAGAGCATTTCACAGATTTGGAGCTCATCATGTGCCAGGTAAATAATATTCGTATTCTTTTCATCACTTTTTTTGAATAAAAATCTACTCTAACTCTAGTATAATTTGAACTAGCAAATGTATATCCCTTATAGAATAACAAAAATGATTTATATCAACAGTAAATAATTTGTGTAATCCAGGCATACTGATAATTAAATTGCATAAATGTTTACGTTCAGATCTGTTCTTAAGTGTGACAGTACATAAGATCAAGCTTCCAGTGTATTTATTGAAGTTTCCTCAAGTAATCTAACTTCCTGCTTCTGCAATTTACAGAGTCCCTCTACATGCCAATGCTTCAAATCAATGTTTTAGAATTCCAAATTTTCTTTATTTGATTATAATCTTTTATCATTCCATTTTTCTCTGTTCATTAGTACCCTTAGCAATATTCTTCATCTCTATGACCTCTAATCTCTCCATGCCTCAATATTTTCCTAGATAATTAGACATTCTCTCCTCCCTTTCCGTTTTGGACTCTTTGGTGAACTAGTTCAAATTTATACTATTCTCTTTCAAGTCCCTTGTTCTCTGTCCTGACTCTAAGCATAATGCTATGCCAAACCCCATCTCTGCATTACTCCCATCATCTTTCTACTTTGCACCTGCTAACATGCTGCCAAACAGAGCTTCAAGAAGTTATGAAACAGCGCTGATTGAATCTACTACAAATCTGTTATGTAACTTTAACTGGTCCCTCATTGTAACAAAGTAATCCTTCTACTCCTCCTTCCTATGCCATCTCAACAGAAAATGCTCCAAAATGTTTTTTGTCTCCTCTTGTCTCATGACACCTCCTGTCCTGCACTCTCAACTGAAAACCTTGCTTCATATTTCACCACCACTGCCTCACCACCCCCAGACTGAAGTAATTTGCCAAAAGTACCTTTTTTCCTCTTTTTCTTATCTCACAGCTTATCCCCTACTACCTTTTTCCTTCACCCCAGTCTCTGATGAAGAGGTGGCCTTTCTCCTTAAAAAGACTTATGTTCTTGGTTCACTCTACTTATGTTCTTGGTTCACGGGGAACCTTGTTTATCTTAACAGATGACACCTCCCATTATCATACTCCTATTCTTTAACGTCCCTATATACTGAGTTCTTTCTTGCTAATTATATAAGATCCTAAATCTCTTTGTTCTTAGAAAACACTAGATCCTAGCATCTCTTCTAACTTTTGTTCTGCATCTCTTCCCCTTCTCAACTGAACTTCTTGAAAAAGTTATCTGCGTTCAGTACTTCTGCTTCCTTTCTTCTCAGCCCTTTGCACTCTGGCTTCTTCCATTAGTATTTGAAACTGTTCCTCTAAAGTTAGCAATGATCTCTTAGTTGCCAGATCTAAAGGGATTTGCTTAGTTCTTTGTAGCATTTGACACTGTTGACCACATTCTCCTTTCATATATTCACTCATTTCTGAATTTGTTTTCTGATTCTGCTGTCTTTTGGTGCTTGCCTGTCTGACTGTTCCTTGTCTGTCTCTGTTTCTTTTGTGTCATGTCCACTAATTGTGGTTGTCCCCCAAGGCTCAGTCCTAGACCCTTTCTTCTTCGCTTTTTTATTCTCTTTCACTTGGTGAATATCAGCTTTTATGGATTCAGATACTATCTCTGCAAATGGTTCCCAAATCTGTGTATGAATGAACATGAAGAAATGAATTTACCAAACACCTTCTGTATGCCAGGGCATCATGGTAAGCCCTACAAATAAAACAAAAGCTAACAAAATAAATAGTACCTGTCCTCAGTGGGGCAAGCTAACATTCTAAGAGGAAGGAGTGTTAGAGTTGGAAAGTGTAGGTGCTGGGAGGCAACATCAGACTTGTAGGAAGAAGAGTGACTTGAATTAGCAATAAAAGGGGACATCATTAATTAAATCTCTCTCTAGTCTATGACCAGATAAGAGAGAGGATCACAGAAGCTAAAATGAGCAATTTTGATTTTATGAAATTAAAAAGGTTTTGCACAAGCAAAATCAGTGCAGCTAAAATTAGAAGCAGGTAAATGGGGAAAAATTTTGTAGCAAGGTCCCATTTCCAAGGTATATAGGGAACTGATTTAAATTTTTGAGAATAAGAGCCAGTGCTCAAGTGATAAATGGTCAAATGATTTGAACAGGCACTTCTCAAAGGATGAAATCCACGCTATCAATAACCATACAAAAAAGTTCCAAATCACTGATAATTAAAGAAATGCAAATCAAAACAACTCTGATGTCCCACTTTACACTTTGGATTGACAGTTGACAAAAATGACAGATGCTGGGCAGGCTTTGGGGAAACACATATGTTAATGCCCTGTTGGTGGAGGCATAAATTGGTCCAACCATTATTGAAAGTCTTTTGAAACTATCTCTCCCCCCCCCCCCCCCAAATTACTAAACTGTGCATATTCTTTAATCCGGTGATACCATTTTTAGGTTTATATGCCAGAGAGATCAAAGAAAGAGGAAAAGGACCTATATGTAGAAAAGTATTCATAGAAGCCTTTTTTATGGTGGGAAAGAACTGGAAAGCAAGAGAAAGCCATTAATTGGATTGATGATGATGTTCAGTCGTTTCATTTTTGTCTAACTCTTCATGACCCGATTTGTTGTTTTCTTGGCAAAGATACTGGAGTGGTTTGCCATTTTCTTCTCCAGCTCATTTTACAGATGAGGAAACTGAGGCAGGCAGGATTAAGTGGCTTGCTCAGGGTCATACAACTAGTAAGTGTTTGAGACTACATTTCAACTCAGGAATATGAGTCTTCCTTACTCTAGGTCTGGCACTCTATCTACTGGGCCACCTAGCTGCCCTTAGGGTTATAGCGGAACAAATTATGGTTTATTAATATAATGGAATATTATTAAGCCATATGAAATTGTGAAGGAGGTTGTTACAAAGAAAACTGAGAAGATTTTTCTGAACTGATACAGAGTGAAGGGAATAGAATCAGCATAACAATTTATACACTAAGAAAAATATTATAAAGACATCTTTGAAAGACTGAAGAACTCTGATTAGTGCAGTGATCAGTTGTGATTCTAGAGGATTAATGGTGAAACATGCCACCCACATCCTGATGGAGGTGTTAGGTGGACATGGTACAGATTAAGACATTTTTTGAACGTTGCTAATACAGGAATTTATTTCACTTCAAATTTTTTTACAAGGTTGTGTTTTTCTTTTTTTCAAAGAGTGGAGAGGTAAGAGGGAGAGAAAACAGATTTTTATTAATTAAAAAATAAAATTTTAAAAATTGTTAAGCACTGGTCATGGAAAGCACCAAATATCATAAAGAAAGAATAGATTGTATTTTAATAGACAGGAGAAAAAAACTTGTTATTAATGTGGGAACTGTTGCATGTAGTTGGGCCACCAACTTGTCAGAACTAAGATCAGAATCTGTGAAGAAGAAGAAGTTGAAGGAGGAGGAGGAGGAATGGGTGGAGGTGGTGGCACCTGCATGAAAAGGAGAAAAGGCTATGACATGTTGAAAACAGTTTAACCTTGAATTGTTAAGTAAGTAATTGAAAAGCACAAATGGAAAATAGACAACAGAAATTATATCAACTCTGATTATGATCATTTCACTGAAAAATGTTACCATTACCAATTAATTACCACAACAAGAAGACCAAAAGAACCCACCCAGTGCCATAGTTAGCAAACATCTGACAGAAAAGATAATGGCAGCTAAAGTCAATACCAGTGGATGATAGTGAGCAATGTCATTTCATGAAACAGATTGAAGCAATTGAAAGTAAAACTACTTTAAAGAAACCTTGGTAAGGTAGATACTCAGTTCAGTAAAGTCATCCCAAGGACAGTCAAGGATTATAATGACAGGAGAACTACAAATGGGGAAAACAAACAAAAGATTTATAAAAACCACAAAAAAAAATTGTTTTTCTATAAATGATAATGGAACCACCAAACTTGGGTCTTAATCTCAGTTTCAGATATTCTTTTGAAGGAGACAGAAATAGCATTATATAGAACACTTCAGTGAAAAATAGCATTATTGGACTATGTATATATGTAGGGAACAATTATGAGGATATCAAGATACTGATATGCACAATATCTGAAGAAGGAAAAGATAAAAAAGGCATGGAAAATATCTCAGACCTTATTAGTATTGGGGAAAAAAGATGAGCAAGGAAACATCACTAACTACTGACCTATATGTCTGTTCTCCCATCTATACAAAATCTTTGAGAGGTGTTTTCCCACGAATCATTGTCATGCATTTATTCAACAGTGGACCATATATTTATCATTTCATAGTTAATTGAAAAATGTAAAATATAACAAGATTTCATTGTGCTTACTGTTTCTTGATTGTGAGAAAAGTATTGGGTTTTGTAGAATAAATATGAGGATGTTGTGAGTGATGTACTGAGAAAAAACACAAGTGCTCAAAGGATCATGAGTCAGGTACTTCATTACTCACAAGTATGCAAGCATGCTGCTCTTTAGCAGATAGCTCAGGCAGACAGTGGAATGCATACCCCAGATCTCTGGATATTTGCCCTCTGATCTGATAGTTATGGGCAGTCAGATATTGGGTGGTATAGTTTTTGACCTACCACCTTACTGACCTCGAAGGCATTCTATTAGAAAAGTTTACTAACCTTAAATACCAGAATCAGATGAAGTTTACTAAACTGATTATGTTCGGGGAGACTTGTATTCTTTGCTTATATGTAGCTGACTAAACCAAACTGGTATTGGGAACTTCCTGGTAACATAGGCATGTCAGTCAGTGATCAAATATGGAGTCATTTCTGTCTTCTAGGGTCTAGCAGTAGGCAAATCCTCACAATAAAACATCACAGGCTATTTTATAACAAGGTATTTTTCATCCATATATCAAGATCCCTTAGAAGATGTAATAACAGAAATAAGTTTGTTCAGTTACTCCCTAATAATAAGCATCGGGTGAGACATAAAACAGGTGTACATTTGCCAAAGGTGTATGTTTTTCACTCTGGTGGAAGAGCTTCAGTTCAGAGTTCAGAGGGATTCTCTATTGAATGAAGAAGTTCTCCAGATGCTCCTGTTTACGGGTGATGTATTGATTGTAAGAAGCACCAGAACATTGTAGAACCTTCCAAAAGAGGTCTGGGATCACAGAATGAGATTTGGTCTGTTAATCTTCAAGGAAAGATCAACTGGATGAAAAATGAGTGCTGCCAACATTTCAAAATACATGATGGACACCCTACAGAGGCAGTCAGCTAGCATCTATGTGCCAGTCACTCTGCTAAGCCGTACAACAGCATGTGTATCTTCTGTACTACTGTACAGATGAAAAGTGAGTCACATCCAGAATAGAGCAAAAGAACAGTTACCAGAATTGCTTATAACACTTTTACTTATCCATTTGCCTCTCAGGAATTAAACATGAGTATCAGAGGGCAGTAGAGAGAAGTGTAGTATACACGTGAGCGTTTTTAAACTGTGAGACATAATCAAGTAGGAACTCTGATGAAAAGAATGAGATTTCAAGAAATTATGGAAGAAAAAGAGTAGATGGAATGCTCAGGAAGCATGATTAAGGAATATCAGGTTTTTCAAGTGCTCCACTGGCACCCCTGTGATTTTGAAGAAAGTAAGAAAGGTCTCCAGCACCTTGGGTTATTGTCATCTAGCAAGTGTCTGGTGGCACATGGATAAGAGTCATACTTGATAGGCAGGTGTGAACAAGCTCTAGCTGCTTTGTTGGAGGGAATTCCTGAATTGGTGAGAACACCAAACCATTCCGTTTTTCCTTCAACAGGTATTGAGGTATATTTAATTGAGAATCTTTATTCTTTAGTCACAAATCTTAATCTGCACCAATTCATTTTCTTTAAATTATGTCATAGTTGCTAGTAAGGATGCAATTAATGTTTAAGCACATTAATGATTGTTAGTTTTTTAGATTAATATCTGATTGCTTTGTTTGGTAAGTTGCCTTCTCTATTAAAATTTGGTGTTTATTTACCTGAATATTTTCCTTATGTGTGGTATGCTGGCATTGTTGTTAAAAGAGAACAGTCATCATCATCAACCATTATTAAATGTTTAACTATGTTCCAGCCCCTGTACTTAGCATTGGATGTTTGAGTTTTCATGTTTATGGCTTTAGATTGATTTAGTTGAACTGGAAGCAATTATATTTTCAAAGTAAAAGGGTCTAGATGTCTTTGATAAAAAAGATTAGAAAGTAAATGATTAAAACTCAAGAGTTACAACCTAAGAGGATTTTAATTGAAATTATGATAATAAGAGGCCCTAAGAAAAGAGGTTTGTTTTTTTTCTCATAATTTGTGTCTTTGTGTTTTTTATGTAGCTAAAAGACCAGCTCAGGGACAGATCTTTGCATCTCCTGCTCCCTCACAGAAAATTACAAAGCCTGCTGCTAAATATGGGGTACCTTTAACATATAAGAAAGTGGTTGAAATGCCTAAAAAATTTCATGAAAAGAAGCCACCTTCAAGATACAAACAGGTATAACCGTCATAAGAAACAGCATTGTTAGCACATTTAGTTTTTTTATTCTTCTTTGTCTTTTATTTTTGCATCATTTTTCCCTTATATCCCTTTTTCTTTTCTCAAACAGCCAACTTATAAAGATTCAGAGTTAAAAAGATTTAATAAAACTAACAAGCACATCAGTTAAATCTGATATTAAATGTGGTATTCCAGCCCCTTTCTTTGCAAGTAATTCTTTTTATCCATTCATTTTTATATCTCTTGTTTGAGGTCACTCTTATCAATTTCATAGCTTTTGGTTTTGTTTTTTGCTAGTGGTATTGTTTTTTTACATTTACATTGTTGTATATGCATTATTTTCTTAGTTTCCATTTACTTTATATCAGTTTATATAAGTTCCCATCTTACTGTGTATTCTTAAGTGTTTTTTCTTAATAGTATTTTATTTTTTCCCAATTACATGTAAAGAGTATTTTCAATATTTTTGTGACATTGAGTGCCAATTTTTTTTCCTTCCCTCCCCCCTCCTCAAGACAGCAAGCAATCTGATATAACTTATACATGTATAATCATGTTAAATGTATTTCCACATTAGTCATATTGTGAAGAAGAATCAGAACAAAAAGGAAAAACTATGAGAAAGAAAAAAATTAAAAATAGTATGCCTTGATCTGCATTCAAACTCCATAGTTCTTTCTGTGGATGTGGATAGCATTTTTCCTCATGAGTCTTTTAGAATTGTCTTGGATCTTTGTATTGCTGGAAAGAGCTAAATCTGTCATGGTTAATCATCACACAGGTGTTGCTGTTATTTAGTGTACAATGTTGTCCTGGTGCTGCTCACTTCACTCAGTATCACTTAACTTTGTATTTTTTATAGGCATTGTTTCTTACAGTTCAGTATATTAGTATATCACAATTATTTTCCAATTGGTGGGATTCTATTTTGTTTCCAATTTTTTGATTTTAGAAAACAGTGCTTCTATACATGTTTTGGTGCTTATGAAACCTACTTCCTTGAGACATATGCTTAGTAGCGAGATCTTTGAGTCAAAGGATTTGGATATTTTATTCTGTTTCTTCGTATAATTCTAGATTGCCTTACAGTCAGTGGACTAATTTGCAGCTCCACCTGTTTTTGTACAACTTTTCCATCATTGACTATTCCTGTCTTTTGTGATCTTTTCCAGTTTATTGGGTATAAAATGAAATGTAAGGGTTGTTTTGACATGAATTTTTTATTCTTAGGATTATGTTTCACATATTAATAGTTTGGGATTTTTCTTTTGAGAACTTTTTTAAAATAATCTTTAACCATTTACCCATTAGAAAATGACTTTTGGTCTTTTGTATGTTTATGAATTTCCTGTGTGTCTTGGATATCAAATTATTTATTGGATAAATTTTATGTAAAAGTTTTTAATTTCATGTCATCAAAAAATCTATTTTATCTTTTGTAATTGTTTGTAACCCTTATTTTATTAAGAATTTCCTCCTAACTCTGCCTGTGAAAGGTACTTTATCTGGTTCCATTCTAATTTTTTATTGTGGGAACTTGAATGTGTAGGTCATATTTCAGTTTTAAGCTTATTGGGGGATATGATGTTTGATGTTGGTCTAAATCTAATTTCTACCTAATTGTTTTTCCAATTTTCCCAACAAGTCTTGTCACATAGGGAGCTATTCCCCAAGTGATTTATGTTTGCAGGTTTATCAAACAATCAGTTGTTTCTGATTCTTCTTATATTTGTAAAGTGCCTGGCATGCAGTAAATGCTCTATAAATGTTTATTTCCTTCTCCCCATTTCTTCCTAATCTAGTCTCTTCCATAGACCTTTACTATTTTTAACCAGTACCAGATGTTTTTGGTGATTGCTGCTTTATAGTGTAATTTGAGACCTTAACATTGCCATTTCTCCTTTATTCCTACTTTTGCTTATTAGTTCTATGGAAATTCTAGGCCTTTTGTTCCTTCAAATGAATCCTATTGTAATTTTGTCAGACTATATAAAGTATCCTCTTGACTATTCATTATAGCACTAAATCTGTAAATTACTTTAAGTAGTACCATCATTTTTTATTATGTTGTCATGGCCCTGACATGAGCACTGAGTCTTCTTCATTTATTTGAATGATTCTTTATTTAAAGAACATTGTGTAATTTTATTTAAACAGTTCTTGAGTATGATTTGGTAGAGTGTTTCCCTGATACTTAAAGCATTTTGTAATTATCTTGACTGGGAACTTTTCCATTTCCTGATGGATTTTTTGATTGCTATAGAGAAATGCTTTTGTGAATTTATTTTGTGTCCTCTTCCTTTACTGAAGCTATTTTTTTTTAAATTTTATTTTTCATTTTTAACACAGTTTATAACAGATAAAACAATTCAAACTTTTGGTCAGGTGATACCTCTTTTTAAAGCATTTACAATATGGACCACAGAAGAATTTTTCTTTTTAAACATTAACCAACTGAGACACAAATAATATTTATGTTGCTAACTTCACAAGCTCTTGACCTAATTGTCTCCACGGTATTACTAAGAATTAAAGGACCCTAACTTATTGTTGCTGGTCTAAAGTCCTATGCCTAATAGCTTAATTTTAGACTTAATCTCAGATGTTCCCCTACCAATAATCTATAATTGAATAGATCTGGTATTAAGCTTACAAACCTTTTGACTATAGGAAATTGCCACCAAGAGTAGGGACATTGCAGGGATACAATATCTCCCCAACTTTATGTCATTTCTGGGCAGGAGTAGATTGTGAACTTGCATTCAGTCAGGCATTAAAGTCTGCCAGGTGTCAGTGGGGAAATTAAGTCAAGAGACTCCTACCTCAGCCCAGGCTAAACAGCTGCTCTCCCACCCTTCCCATGAGATCACCTTTTGCTGTTCATACCAGCATCTCACCAGCTTACTGGCATCCTGGATTGGAGGCTCAGATCGCCTTTCTTGCTACCCATTCCTGGAGTTAGACTCAGAAGAACAGTTACTTAATAGTCCCATCTGAAGCTATTTTCTTAAAAAGGTTTTTCCCCCCAAATTATCTAGATTTTTCTAAGTTATTCCTCATGTTTTTAGCAGATAAGAGTAATTTTGTTTCTTTACCTATGTTTGTGCCTTTGATTTCTTTTTTGTTGGTGTTCTGTTATTATCACTAGCATTCCTAGAACTAAGAGTTAGGGGAAAAGGGCATCCTTGCTTTATCTCTATATTTATAATGAAAGCTGTAGTCTCTACCATCATAGATAATATTAGCTTTTGATTTTAAATTTATACTTAGATATTAAAAAAAAAAGGTTGTTCTAAGCCTCTGTCTGTAGGTTTAGTTTGGTGGGGTGGGTTTTTTGGGGGGGTTGTTTTTTTTGAATGAATTGGTGTGGTGCTTTGTTAGAGCCTTTTCTTACTTAGATATGTTCATATGATTTTGAATATTTTAGGGTTTTGTTATATTTTTTCCTAATTTTTCACTATATTTATATCTTTGGTATAAATCCAGTTTAATTATAATGAATAACTTTCAGAATATATTGCTGCAGTCTTTTAACCAGGATTTTATTTAAAAATTTTTAATTGCTATTTTAATGGCACGTGTGTGTGTGTGTATCTTATTTTATCCTCCCATTGTTTACCTGTTAGGACTATGTTTTTCTCATACTTGTTAGAGCATTTTTATCCTCAATTTTTTAGATAGTTTATGTAGTTAATAAGTATGTATGGATAATAATATGTATAGTATTTATGTATGTAATTATGTAGTTAACATTTTTTTAAAGTTTGTTCCATTTTACCTGCAAATCCACTGAACCAGAGTTTTCTCCAAAAGAATTCTTAAAAGTCATCTATTCTTTTAAAACACCATCTCCTCCCTTCACCCCAAACCATACAATAATATTATGTTCTACTTTCTGAGAATAAGTTATTCTTGTCTGGAAGTTTTTTTTTCTTTTACCATTTAGAAAATCATATCCCAAGTTTCCCTTCTTTGAATCTGTTTGCTGTATAATCTTTTGTGACCAGTGGTTCTTTGGTACTTGATGTTTTTGTTTGTGGGAGTATTATTTCTTTGATTTCAAAGTTATGCAGTTTGGCAGTCATTTCCTAGGGTTAAAATTTGTAGTTTCTGGCAATGTCCTCTGAATTTTATTTTCACTTTGTTTTTATTAGTTCTTAGTGGTTTTCTCTTATTTCTGAAATATATGGTGATTTTGTTTAATTATTATTTTCAGTAAGTCAGCAGTTTTTAAAAAAATTATCCTTCCTTGTCTTGTTTTCCAGGTTATTTTTGATAGGAGATGACTCGAATGTTACCATTCTACATGTCATCCACAACTTCCCACTCTCTCTCCCTTCTCTCCTCCCATGTAAAAGATCTTGCCAAATCTTGTCATTGTCATCTTATGACATCTCTTCCTTTTCTCATCTGACACTGCCACAATGCTGATGAATTACCTCACACCTGTACTATTGCAGTAGCCTTCTGATCAGTATCTGTGCCTCAAGTCTCTTTCCAACTCAAATTCATCCTTCACTCGCCTATCAAAATAGATTTTTTTCTGAAGTACACATCTGATCATTTCATATCTATTCAATAAATTTCACTGGTTCCTCATTACTTCAGCATCAAACATGAAATCCTGTTTGAGTTTTAAAGTCCTTTATAAACTGACCCCTTCCTACCTTTCTAGTCTTTTTACCTCTTGTGCCCTCTTCATACTATGCAATCCTGTGACACTGACCTCTCCTTATTGTTCCTTAAACAAGGTATTCCATCTCCTGATTTAGCATTTTCATGGGCTGTTTTTCATTCCTGAAATTCTTTCTCTGTTTATCTCTTCCCTCCTACTTGCCCTGGCTTTCTTAAGGTCTCAACTAAAGTCCTGTCTTCTACAAGAAGTCTTTCTGGAGCTCCACTCATATAAGGCCTTACCTCTCTTGATTATCTGAAATTTATTCTATATATTCTAATTTTGATATTTATCTCTTGGGTTTTTTTTTTCTCCAAATACTTTTGTGGCCAAACCATTTCTTTTCTCTTGGCCTTCTACAGGATTATGTTCTTCTTTTTGAATTTTATCTTGTGATTCTTTTAACCTATAACATTTTCTCACTGCATTACAATTCTCTTCTTTTCATTTATTCCTTCAACCTTTCCTCTAGGGATGACTGGCCAAGGTCCTACATTTTTCCCTTTAAACTTTTTTTGACTCTTCAGAAGTAGGAATATTGTCACTCTGGTTCCTCAGTGCAGGGCCTAGGGTGGTGTGATGGCAAGCAGAATAGGATCTTTTGCTATTTTTGTTTCATGATAATCAAGGGCCTCTGATGAAATCTTACCTTTATCAATGAAGAGTCTTTATTAGAAGTAAAGTACAGAAACAAGAGTTTCTTTAGCTAGAAACAGTATGTGTATTTGTATTGTTAATGTGATTAAAGAGCTTTCCTCACCCATTAATGGACCTGCTCAATAAGAGGAGTTTGATTAGGGAAGATTTGTTAATGAGGCACTGGTTCTCAAGAGTTGTGATGCCCTCTGGATCTAAAAAAGGTTAAATACTCTGAGAGTGAGGTTTTACTTTGGGGCTTACTTATTGAAAGTGTTTGTTTGGCCAGAGGAGGACTCTGGGAAGCCACTAAAGGAGCTCCCAGACTTTGAAAACTCAGATGTTATGCTTCCCTCTCTGGTAACTATGGTCAAACAGTTGGACCTGTCTGTTGAATTCAGGCAGAGGAAGCCATGTCTGTTGATCTTTGATTTCTCTGTATTTTCTTTGAAGTTCAGCATGCTACCTCCCCTGATAGGTGAATGATATATGTGCTTGTTTAAAGTGATTGTTAACCCCATGAAAGTTGCTTTCCTTTTATGAATGCATGTCTAAGAACCTGTGATAGCAGGTCCCCCCATGTATGTTGGGGTGCTTACTGTTACAGGTGGGAATAGAGCACTAAAAACAGCCGTAACTGATCTCTCAATTCCCAGCTTGGAGTTGGCCAGCCAGAAGTCCTGGCTTATTAACAGCTCCCTGATCTTATCCCCTTCAGTGGTATTGGTCTGTGACAGCTGATAGAAAGAGCTAATAGAATACCTGAACTCTTTTCTTTTCCTCAGTCTTGCAGGAAATAGCTGGGCTGATATCCTAGAAGCCTTTGTTTTCCAGGGACTTTGTAATAGAGCCAGACTTAGCACCCTCCTGCAAACACTGGCCTTTACACTGTTCCAGGACAAAACTCCACATTGCCCCAGCCTTGAATGAGAGGGATGCTTTTGGCTGAAGAGCTTGAACTTGTGGTCTTCTGGATGGGGAATGTGAAAATGAAAGCATGTTTTCTCTTTGCCTCCTCTCCCATTTCTAGATGGGGTTTGGAGGGAGTAAGAGAATGGTAGACTTATATATACCTTTTGGTGCTTGATACTTGTAGATGATACAGCCTTGATGGTGGTCCCATGGGTGCTATAGCAGTGAGGATACCACCTCAGGTATGTATGAATAAAGCAGGACAGGGACTTGGAAATTTGTTCTTGTGGTTGTTTAGTTGTGTTCTTCATTTGAGGTTTTCTTGGCAAAGATGTTGAAGCAATTTGCCATTTACTTTTCCAGTGCTTTTAACAGATGAGGAAACAGACACACAGGATGAAGTGACTTGCCCAGGGTCACACAGCTGGTATCTGAGGCTGAATTTGAACTCAGATCTTCCTGACTCCAGGCCCAGGCCTCTATCCACTGTGCCACCTCACTGCCCCAGCAACCCAGGAAACTTAACTCTAACTGTTGGAGTAAAGCAAGAGGCCTTGAAAGGGACAATACCCAGTGTCTACATCCGATAAACCTTGGTATATATGTATTCTGGAGGCCAGGACTGCATCCTTCAAACTAGGTTTCACTTAGCTATAAGTAAGCACCCCAGCGTACACAGGGGAGGCCTGCTATCACAGGTTCTTAGATTTACATTCATAAAAGGAAAGCAACTTTCAAGGAGTTAACAATCAATTTAATCAAGCACATGTATCATTCCTTTAACCAAGCACATATATCATTCAGTTCAGGGAGTCAGCACTCTGAATTTCTAAGAAAATAGAGAGAAATCAAAAGATCAACAGACATGGCTTCTTTTGCCTGAGTTCAACAGATGATTGGACCCACAACTGTCTGACCATGGATACCAGAGAGGGAAACACCAACATCTGAGTTCTCAAAGCCAGGGGGCTCCTTAAAGTGACTTCCCAGAGTCCTCATCTGGCACACAAACCTTTTTATAAAAACGAAGCCCCAAAGTAAAACCTCACCCTAGAGCCAGAGGGCATCACAACCCTTGAGAACCAGTGCCTCATTAACAAAAGGTGTGGGCATTCCTACAAATCTTCCCTAATCAAACTCCCCTTACTGGGCACGCCTATTAGTGGGTGGCAAGATCTTTAAGCACATTAACAATACAAATATATATATATATGTACTGTCTCTAGTTAAAGAAACTCTTGTTTCTATACTTTACTCTTACTGTACTAAAACAAAAATAGCAGAAGATCCTAATTTTGCTTGCTATGACAGAGTTAGAGTTAAGTTTCCTAGGTCCCTGCCCAGTCTGATTCATTGCTTACTTTGCAAAAAATACCCTACCATCACTGCTGTGTTCCATGGGTGATAGAGCTGGTTCCTATTTATACTGCTTCAGCCTTTTGTCTTAAAACTGTGATATTTCATGTTATCGTTAATAGTTTGCAATTTGAGAATTCAAAATTATAGGGTACTCAGTGGGCAATGGTGGAAGATTGCTGTAATTAGAATCAGAGAATCTGGATTCAAATCCAGCTCCACAATTTATGACCCATGTAACCTTGTGCAAGTCCCCTAACCTCCAGTATCTAGCTCCTCATCTATAAAAAGAAGGTATTGGACTGGGGGACCTTTAAGATCCTTGATCCTTCGTAGCATCCTCTGATAGACATAGTTGTAGTCTAAAAAGTATCAAAGAAGTACACTATGGAAAATGAGGTGGGCCATTTAATACATCAGGAAAAAGCAAAAAACATGGACATATATCCTCGTGGAAGACCCTCATAATGTAATGTAAATACCAAGGGGTATTTACAAGAGAATATGGACAAGAACCATGCAGGATAAAGAATGAATGTTTTTTGATTCGCACATTTGGAAGAAATATTCACATCAGTGAGATCAGACATCCTTTTGAAGGACTGAATATACCCAAGTGGAATTCCATGCTGCCTCCACCCACACCTCCCCTGTGTTTGTTTAGAGTGACTAACCAAGAAAACTGACACCACTGTTCTGTATTGATTCATCATAGAGCCTTGTGTGGTACAGTGCTATGGTGACGATACTGATCAGCTAGTTCTTCCCTCCTCTTCAAATTGCTTTTCTCATTTGTCCCTGTGATTCAGTCAAATATCAAAATATACAGCAATATATTTTTTTATTTCAGCAATATATTTCCATTTCAAGAAAGCCTATATAATAAATGCTATGTGTTATGTTGAAAGTTGTCTGTCTTTTCTTTACTTCCCTGTAAGTTTTCTTTTTTCTCTGCTGTGCACTTTTTACTTGGTTTTTTTTTTCCTCCTTCCTCCCCCAGAAAGCTACTATTAAATGTGGGTATATTTATATATAGATATATGCATAAACATATGCATACATACATATAGAGACATATACTTTTCCTAAAAATTCCACTCCTGATCTTTGTTTTTATCTTTGGGCATATCTCTTATTTCCTATCCCTCCTGACTCCTGTACTTCACTTCTACTTGTGATCTTGCCCTTCTTTTACTTATTCTATGGACCCTCCAAGGATCCATCCTTTATCCCATTCCCATGAATCTAAACATCCTTCTATACCTCCCTTTGACATATTCCTTCATCCTCCCTTCTAAAAATTCCTTCCCTTTTTCTCCCAAGGATCCCTCCCTTATACTTCCCTTCCCATTAATCTAAACACCCCTCTATACCTTCCTCTAACCTATTCCCTCACCCTCCCCTCTAGAGATTCTTCCTTTATCCTCTCCCCTTCTCTATCCCCTTAGCATTTTATTTCTTTCTGAATTTAGAAGACTTTTATATTCTTTATATGTGTGTGTGTATGTGTATGCATTGTTCTCTCTTGAACCCATTCCTGATGAAAGTAGGTTTCCAGCACCAATAGCCCTCCTCCCTCATCTAATTCCTCTTTGTCAGTTCTTCCTCTTGCACCTCATTTGTATAAGATAGCCACTCTTTTTAGCTGTTCCTAAACAGTTTTACTTTTTAAAGTTATATTATACTCAGGTTACCTGAATCTTTCCTATGAACTACCTAATTACTAATAACAGTCTTAGACATACTTTTTACAAAAGTCTGTCCTTATTGAGTCCCTTGTAATTAGTCTTTAGTATGTACCTTATATTTCTCTTGGCTCTTATATGTCAAATCCTCTATTAAGTTCAGGTTGTTTTGTTTTAAACAAAGTCCTGAAAGTCTGACAATTCATGAATTTCCTTTTTCTTTTCGTTGAAGATTATGCTTAGTTTTTCTGAGCATGATTTTTTTTTTTTTAGTCTTTTCATGACTTAGGTTTATTATTAACAAGTTGCATTATTGTACTGTGTCATGATGCAGTGACATCCTGATTAATTGTTTGTATACTAATTTGTTGTAGCTGTTATTTTTATTTAGTTTTTTCTATTTTTTAAAAAAATTTTTCTGTCAGTCACTTAGTCACTTAAGATCATAGAATCTTTGGAAGAGACTTCAGTGATAATCCGGTCTAAGCTCCTATGGAAAGCAGAAGTCTGTAGTATCAAAT
This sequence comes from Notamacropus eugenii, assembly GCF_028372415.1. Taxonomy (NCBI): domain Eukaryota; kingdom Metazoa; phylum Chordata; class Mammalia; order Diprotodontia; family Macropodidae; genus Notamacropus; species Notamacropus eugenii. Next base: position 82,475,831 of record NC_092878.1, on the reverse strand, counting down.
CTAGCTTCTGTTTGGTAGATGGACAAAACAAATGGATCAGTAACAGAGTGAAAGATTGATCAGAAGGCAGGAGAGCTGTATATGGATCCTCAAACTTCTTATACACACATGTCTCCAGGGCATTACAGGAAGCAAATCCTTTTTGGACACTTTACATGAAGACCTTTTCATGCTTCTCTTCATTCTTGTGTTTGAAAGTCAAATTTTCTTTTCAGCTCTGGTCTTTTCATCAAGAATGCTTGAAAGTCCTCTATTTCATTGAAAGACCAATTTTTCCCCTGAAGTATTATACTCAGTTTTGCTGGGTAGGTGATTCTTGGTTTTAGTCCTAGTTCCTTTGACTTCTGTAATATCCTATTCCAAGCCCTTCTATGCCTTAATGTAGAAGCTGCTAGATCTTGTGTTATCCTGATTGTATTTCCACAATACCTGAATTGTTTCTTTCTAGCTGCTTGGAATATTTTCTCCTTGACCTGGAAACTCTGGAATTTGGCCACAATGTTCCTAGGAGTTTCTCTTTTTGGATCTCTTTCAGGCGGTGATCGGTGGATTCATTGGATACTGATTTTGCCTCTAGAATATCAGGGCAGTTTTCCTTGATAATTTCATGAAAGGTGATGTCTAGGCTCTTTTTCTCATCATGGCTCTCAGGTAGTCCCATAATTTTTAAATTGTCTCTCCTGGATCTATTTTCCAGGTCAGTTGTTTTTCCAATGAGATAGTTCACATTATCTTCCATTTTTTCATTCTTTTGGTTTTGTTTTGTGATTTCTTGGTTTCTCACAAAGTCATTAGCCTCCATCTGTTCCCATTCTAATTTTGAAAGAACTATTTTCTTCAGTGAGCTTTTGGACCTCCTTTTCCATTTGGGTAATTCTGCTTCTTAAAGCATTCTTCTCCTCATTGGCTTTTTGAACCTCTTTTGCCAATTGAGTTAGCCTATTTTTCAGGGTGTTATTTTCTTCAGCATTTTTTGGGGTCTCCTTTAGCAGGGTGTTTACTTGTTTTTCATGCTTCGCTTGCATGTCTCTCATTGCTCTTCCCAGTTTTTCCTCCACCTCTCTAACTTGATTTTCAAAATCCTTTTTGAGCTCTTCCATGGCCTGAGCCCATTGAGTGGGCTGGGATACAGAAGCCTTGACTTCTGTGTCTTTCCCTGATGGTAAGCATTGTTCTTCCTCATCAGAAAGGAAGGGAGGAAATGCCTGTTCACCAAGAAAGTAACCTTCTATAGTCTTATTTTTTTTCCCTTTTCTGGGCATTTCTTGGGGCGGGGGCAGGGCTGCTATTCAGTGTGAGATTAAGTTCAGGTGCTCAGGTGGGGGCAGGGCCGCCACATGGGGCTCAGTTCCTTCAAGGGGTTTATGCAGAGACCTTCAACAATGGATCCAGGCTCCTGCCTGCTTGGGGAGCCCTGGTCCACCCCCGCCTCCGCTGCTGCCTCCCGAGGGGGCCCGAGCCACAGGGGCACCCCACTCCCCTCTCGACCAACCAAAGAGACCCTCTCACCGACCCTTGCCACCTGTGGGTGGAGGGACCCGCGCGGCCACTGGAGATTCCGTCCCTGAAGCCTGCTGGGATCTGCTCCTCTTGGGCGCCGCATGGCCAACGCAGGGCTGTGCTCGGCTCCTGGTCCACAGTGCGAAGGACCTTTTGCAAGAGGTTTTTAGGCTCTCTGGAACAGAAATCTCGTCCACTCCATTGTTCTGTGGCTTCTGCTGCTCCAGAATTTGTTGCTCCAGAATCTTTTTTTACAGATATTTTATGGGCTGTGGGATCGGAGCTAGCGTATGTGCGTCTGTCTACTCCGCCATCTTCTGAGCATGATATTTTTAGCAGGAACCCCAGTTCTTCTGCTCTTCAATACATAGTATTCAAAAACATGTGGTCTTTTAGTATTGCCACTGCTAGGTCTTTTATGATTCTAATTGTGGCACTGCCATATTTAATTTTTTTCTTGTTGCTTGTAATATTTTATCCTTGAGCTGAGGCTTTCAGAATGCGACCATAATATTCCTCTGGATTTTCCTTATAGGATCTCTTTCAAGTGCTGATCAGTGGATCTTTTCTACTTCAGGACAGTTTTCTCTATTTCTTTTATTATTGTATCAAGATTCTTTTTTTTTTTAATCATAGCTTTTAGGTAGTTCTGTTATTTTTATGTTCTCTTTTCTTAATCTGTTCTCCAAATCAGTTGTTTTTCTTATGAGATGTTTCACATTCTCTTCTACTTTTTCATTCTTTATATTTAGTATTATTGTTTGTTGATCTCTTATAACTTGGCTGGCTACCCCTTGCCCAATTCTGATTTTCAAGAAGTTGTTTTCTTACTTAAGATTCTGGATCTTCTTTTCTAATTGGTTGAATTTCTTTTCATAATCCTCTTATTTTTCTTGGATTTTTTAAAAAGTTTTTTTTCAGTCTCTCATTTGATTTTTAAAGTCTTTTTAAGTTCTTCTGTGAATTCTTTTTGAGCAGGTGATCATTTGATGTTACTCTTTGGGGTAGAAGAGGGTTTCTTTGCTTCACTGTCCTCCTCTGAAGATGAACTCCAGTCTTCTCTATTTCCATTGTAATTCTCTGTGGTTGAATTCTTTTTCCTTTGCCTGTTCATTTTTTTTAAATTTCCAGCAGTTTTTTTTAATTAACTCTAGTCCTGGGGTATGGGGATGGTGCCTCTGGCCTCAGGTCCTCCTTCAGTTCTTCCCTCTGGCCTGGCACTGAAACCAAGGATTCTTCCCTCCTATAAGTGCCCACAACCAGCAGCGTCCCTGCCCCACTGCTTCTGCACTCATGAAGCATGTGCTGGTTCTCTTGTCTGGGCTATGTCTCCACAGCACAGCTGGGTTTAGCATTTGTCAGTAGAGGTTTCCTTAATCTTCCTGGGCTCAAGTGTCCAACTCCCCTCACTGTCTCTGTGGTAAAAGTTCATGCTGCTGATGCAGCCTCCCAACACTTATAGCTTGCAGTTTAAGTGGACCTAGCCTAGAGGTATTTACTCTTCACCAAGACCAGACCTTTTCCTGGGATTTTTCTTCAGATCTCCTCTGATTGTCCCAGGAGGACCCTTGTAATGCCCCTGCTCTTGTTTATTTTTACCCCTTTATGTTTGCCCTGAGGCACCATTTGTTTTTTGTGGGGGAAATCCTTGAGAGCTTGAAGTTTTCCAACCTACTCCACTATCTTCCCAGAATCCACTCATCAGGAAATAACTTTTTAAAAATTTTTTTATTTAATTTGTTTAGAGGTTTTTTCTTCCTTTAGAATTATTTATTATTTTATTTTATTTATGTATTTTAGAATTATTTTATTAAATTAAAAATTAATTAAATTTATTAAATTTAAAAATTATTAAGTTAAATGTACAACAGCTTCTTAACTCTACACGCACACTTAAACTTTCTAAAGGAAAATGTTATGTTATGTTACACCATGATCCTGGCTAATAGCTTTTCAAAATTTTGAGAAAAACCTTAAAAAAGGTCTCACATGTCACCTGAAACTTACAAATTTAACATTATCAAAGAAGGAATGCTTCTACACTCTTACAAAGACCACTAGAAAGAAACAACAATTAAAAAGCTAAGAAAGTGTCTCAAGGGCATTTTTTTGTGTTTTGCCCCTTGCTCCACAGTAAGTTAATGTTATTAAATAATCCAATCCATTCACAAAATGGCTCTCTGCCTCTGCTCTGGTGTCTTCTGCCGTGTGCATGCCTGAGATAAGAGTTTCCTTAACACGGTTATTTCCATAGCCTGAAGCTGTTGTGTCACCTCTGGGCTCTCATCCTCTCTCCTTTATGCAGTGAAGCCCACGGCCAACAGGCAGAAAAGGCTCAGTAGCGGCTCCTCCCTCCATAACCCGCACTTCGCCCACTGCCTCTGGATTGTAGTTCCTTCCACCACCAAAGTTTCCACTCTTCGTTGGACCATACATAGTTGGGAGGTTGCTGATTGCAGTTTCCAAAATCATTGTAGTTCCCACTTCCATAATTGCCTCCTGGCCCTCCTCCGTATCCGTTGTGACCACTTCCATACCCATCAGAGCCCCCTCTAAAATTGCTTCCTGGGCCGGGTCCAAAGTTTCCAAAGATTCCTCCTCTTCCTGCATCATCGTCTAGGTGAAGCTTTTCCGACTTCTGCCTTATGGCCATTGATGGGATGGTACTTTGGCAATACAACTTTGTCTGCAGGATCATCGTGGTCAGATGTAACAAAACCAAAGCCCCCTTTTTACCAGACTGTCTGATTATTGCAACAGGACCCATTTCCCATATTCCTCCAAGTCCTCTCTAAGGTGATGCTCCTCAGAGTCTTCTCTGGTTCCACCAACAAGCGGTTTCTTCGCAGTAACACTAGCACCAGGTTTTCCACATTCCTCTCTGGCTGCTGCTCTTCGGGGCTCGGGTGGGTGAGATCTGGCAGACGTGGCTGCATCCGCTTCAGCCATGGACGAAAATGGTCCAAAACCCAATCCCCCGGATCCTGCTGACCACACAGGAGCTTCTCAAGGAGCTGTGCCTTTTCTCTCTCCGTGGCGGCCCCGCAGGCTAGCGAGAGGGCTGCCACCGGCTGCTGGGCGCCGGGTCGGGAGGCGGGGAGCGAGGGCCGCCGGAGAGGAGAGCGCCGAGCGGGGAGCGGGGAGCAGGCTGAGGCGGCGACCCTGGAGGCGGCGGCTGCTGCGGCTGCTGCGGCTGCTGCGGCTGCTGCGGCTGCTCCTGTTTCCAGCTTTTAAGGAAATAACTTTGTAAAAGCTTTTTGGCATCTAATTGGCTTATTCTAATCCACAGAAAATATGTTAGGTTCAGTTGAAGAAAATTATATTGTCAAGTTGGCCTTGCCGTTTTTCTTTTGGTTTTCCTTAGACTTTGAAGTTGACTAAAGCGTGTGGTTCATACTCTAATTTTTAGCTTCACTTTTTGTCCAGGCCAAACAAACTCCACTGAAGAGAGTGAATCCTGGAGAAGAAGGGAGGAAAATGGTAGAGGTATAAAGTCAACCGTTGCTTATTTTCAAGACACAAAAGTAATTTTTAAACAACTAAAAATCCTTACAGTACCAAATTAAACCTCAAAACTTTTCCTCCTTATTTCTTTCACCAAAGACCTTTAACTGTTTCTTAAATCTCTTTGAGCATGCTTCTACTAATGGAATACTAACTTTACTGATGAAACCATAAAAGAAGGAATTAATATAGTGACTAAATAATACTTTATTTCCCTTTAAGGAGTTAGCAAGGAGGGGAAAATTGGACTATCATGAAAAAGAAAAAAAACAAAGGGAACAGGTAGACTTAGGTTTATTATTTTTCTTACTTTGCTGATATAGCCAATGTACCATATTTCAAATGGTCTAAAGGAACTCTTTTAATTGTTACAGATTTGTTTATTGAAACAAGAACATATGAAAAGACAAGAGAAGGAAAAGGTAAGGATAACATTTCATTTATTTTTCTGTCATACATTTTTCTTCAGGAAAACATTTTTACTTCTTTATATAATTTGCTTCTTAAACAAAATACTTGAAATGACTTTTTTTTTTCCTAAAGGTGGAGCAACTAAATAAGGCCAAGGAACAAGGATGGAAAAGTGTTCTAAGTTGTGGTGGGAGTGGTGAAGTTAAGGTAAGAGGTAGATGTTAATATTTAGTCTCATAATTATTAAATTATAGTTCAAATTTAGTCCTATAATAACTATTGATTACTTCTGTTTGGTAAATAAAAACATACTCATGATTGATTCATGTGAAATGCTACTGCAGATATAATAAGACCCCTTTATTTGTCTTGGTTAGGTATATTTACTTTTAAAATTGTTTTATTCTTATTTTTGGAAAGGTGAAAATGGTGACATTTCTAGCAACCACACTGGGGAGGCCTGTATTAAATTGACATCTCATATTACTCATGTCTTTTTTGACTTGGTTTATATGACTCATTCTTTTAGTACAGTATTAAATATCCTAGCCTCCTCTTGGGTTTCCTGACTTCTTAACATTTGCTTCCTACCAGCCTTTCTTCTGCTATATTCTGTACATTTTAAAAAATGTTTTAATAGCCCCCCTTTTTTTTTTTTTGGTATCACTATTACTGATAATGCCCCCTCCTTCCCTTCCTCTAATCTCTATCCTTCCTATTAAAAATTGAGAAGAAAACCTTTTTAAAAAATAAATGTAGTCAAGTTGGCAATTCTGTTGGAATAATTGTATACTCCACCTAGAAATGTTTATCATTATTAATTTTATTATTAAATATACTTCTTTATTACTTATTAAAATAGATTGAACCTTAATAAATTATAAGGCTTAAAAGAAGAACTCTGTAATCTAGAAAAGTATCAAATATCTAAAACAATAAAACAGACCATTTTCCAGGAGTTAAACCATTAACAAATAAACTCTTCCATCAGAAAGGCAGTCATCTAGATTGCTAAGTGAATCCATCCAAACTTTTGTAGATCATAATATATATTACCTGAACTGTTGCTAACTGTAGTGCTTTCCATGTTAATCTCATTTGGTGATATACAGAAACTATATCCTAGTTCATTATAACTGATCAAGAAGTATTTAGTTCTGGGTGATGTGCTCAATAGGCTGCCAATACAAAGTAAAAAATGAAACCATCCTTTCTAAGAAGGACCTATGATTTTGAGCAACAGAACTGGAAATGTTTACGCAGAGAAACAACCAAAAGGCAATGTAATTAACAAATTTGGATGAAAAATTATTAAAAATTTAAATTATTAAATTAAATTATTAAATTAAATATTAAATAATATTAAATAAAACATTGGCAGTAAAAATACCAAAATGCATTAAAATAAGTAGGGTTTGTATAAGGAATGCAAAGGACTTAATGTCCTGAGTCCTCTTAAAATCAAAATCAAATCAAATGAACAAGAACCCAAGTCTTCAGTTAGTCAAAACACGTTTATTAAGCTCTTACTGTGTGCCAGGCATTATCCTAAATGCTGAGGAGACAAAAGAAGGGCAAAAGACAACCCCTGCTGTCAAGAAGTTTCACAGTTAACTATATACAAACAGGATGTGTATGGCATATATTGGAGGTAATCATTTAGGGGACTTGGGAAAGACTTCTTTTAGGAAGTAAAACTATTTTGTGCAACTTGAAGAAAACCAGGGAAGCTTGGAGGTAGAGATGAGGAATGAGAGTGTTTCAGCCATGAGGGCAGTCAGTGAAAATGTCTAGAGTTTGGAGAAGGATTGTCATATTCAAGGCCCAGCCAAGAGGCCAGTGTCACTGAATTGTGGAATACCTGGAGGGGAGTAACATGGAAGAACACTCAAAAGGTAGGAGGAGGGCCAGTTATGGAGGGCTTTAAAATACAAAGAAGGCATTTTATATTTGATCCTGAAGGTGATAGGAAGCCACTGGAGCTTATTGGATAGGAGAATAACATGGTCTCAGTTCTTTTCAGTGACATATGAAAGAGGGTTCCCAGCTGAAAGGGTAAGGAAGAGAGAGCTCTGAGAAGTTTGAGAGATGGAAAGATCTGGAGAAGGTAATATGGTGAGTGGGAACCTGGGTTAGGAAGTTGTAAACAGATTACCCTGCTAGAGTGAATATTCAGTTCAGTTTATGTAGCATGATTGGTTCTAGAGATGACACAGTTGTGAGGGCATAAAGGGATTAATTTACAGGTTATCTGAAGGAAGAAAAGATATTAAAGGCATAGAAAAAAATCTTTGTCCTTATACTAAAACAAAGCTATTGAGTGAACTGTAGCAATGTTAACCCATTTGTCTACTTTGCTATTTATATAAAATTGTAATGAAAATTATATGAAATTCAGTGAGCATATTGTCCATGATGATATCAATAGGGAAAAAACAGGCTTTCACAAATGATATTCCACAATATATCACCTCTTTATCTTCATATAATTGACCAAAAGATGTAGAAATTGTAGGCATAAGGGAGCACACTCCCTGGACACATTTGCAGGGTGATGAAGAATACTCGTGGCTGTGCACAGACCAGAGCAAAGGCCAAGAGAGTCATAAACACACTTCTCCTTAGATCATACCACCTTGGAAGAACTGCAAACTTATCACCCCCACCCCCAAGCTAGTTTTGAAAAGAGAAGCACAAAAAATCTGATCCTTGAGACAGTGCCCCCTCCATCCCAAGGAGCAGAGCCAAATTTTAACATGTAAAGGTAAAACTCAAGAACTAGGCAGGAAAACTGAGCAAATGACAAAAAAAGAACCTAATTGTAGAAAGTTACTATGACGGAGAAGACTAAAACAAATTCAGGAGACCACAAAGTCAAAACTGCTATATCCAAAGGCTCAAAGAAAAATGTGAATTGGTCTTAGGCCCAAAAAGAATTCATAGAAGAGCTCAAAAAAGATTTTAAAGAATCAAAAGACGTAGAGGAAAAAATTTGGAAAACAAATCACAGTGATAAAAGAAAATCATTAAAAAAGAACCAACAGCTTGGGAAAGGAGGCACAAAAAAATGCTGGAAAAGATAACACCTTTAAAAACAGAATAGGAAAAAATGGTAAAAGAGGAACAAAAATCTAGTGAAGAGAAGAACTCCTTCAAAAGCAGACTTGGCCACATAGAAAAAGATGTTATGAGAATTCATTGAAGAAAAGAAAGCTCAATGAAGGAAATAATTCTTTAAAAATTGAAATTGGACAAGTGTAAGCTAATGACTCCATGAAACGTCAATCAGCAATAAAGCAAAAATCAAAAGAATGAAAAAAATAGTAGAAAATGTGAAATATCTCATTGAAAATTAAGAATTATTGTACTACCTGGAAGCCATGATCCAAAAAAGAACCTAGGCATACTCTTTCAAGAAATTACCAAGGAAAACTACCCTGATATTCTAGAACCAGTGGGTAAAATAGAAATGGGGAAAAAAAATTCATTGATCACCTACTAAAAGAGATCCCCCAAATGAAAAACCCCAAGAATATTATAGCCAAATTCTAGAGCTCACAAGAAGAGGAGAAAAAATAGTAAGCAGCCAAAAAGAAACAATTCAGATATTGTGGGGCCACAGTCATAATAGCACAAGGTTTAGCAGCTTCTACATTAAAGGATCAAAGGCTTGAAATATGATACTCTGGAGGGCAAAGGAGTTAGGAGTATAACCAAGAATCACCAACCCAGCAAAACTCAGGGGAAAAAAATGGGCATTTAATGAAACAGAGGACTTTCAAGCATTCCTGATGAAAAGGTCAGAGCTGAATAGAAAATTTGACTTTCAGATATAAGATTCAAGAGAAGCATTAAAAGGGAAACTAGGAAAGAGAAATCATAAGAGATTCAATAAGGTTAAACTGTTTACATTCCTACATGGTGTAATGTCAATGTAATACCCATAGCAGCTGCTGTGAATATGCATGTGTATTTCCAGGGTAAATTTACAAAATATAATAAACTCTTTTCCTCAAAGACAAAACCAAAATATTTTGGGGGACATCATTAGATTACCAGGAGGTACGATTTAGCGGTATTTATTACTAATCCAGGGAGCGCCTACATCTTCAACCTTCTTTCTGTCAGACCTCCCCACAAAAACAAGTTCCTCTAAACAAATTCCTCCCCCTGCCCACTCAGAATTTGCATCTCTCTCTGTTCCTTGGGTCAACTGCTCCCCCTCACAGCTTACTTCTCTCTCTCTGCTCTGCCTGCTCTCACTCCCTGCTCCTGTTATCTCTCTCCCCCTCCCTCCCTCTCTCTCTCTCTCTCTCTTCTTCTCCCCCTCTCACTCTCTCTTTCTCTCTCCTCCTTGGCCAAGCTTCTCCCAGTCTGAATTCTATGTGACCCAGGCTCCATATGATCACAGGCTCCTTGTGTTACATCTGTTAATGGACAGGGAACATCTTCCTATCCTATTAACATTACACATGGGAAGATCATACTTGTAACTCTTAAAAACTTTCTCATTATTCAGGCAGTTAGAAGGAGTAGACATGACCAGAGTGCAAGGGTATGAGTTGAATATGATGGGATGATATCCAAAAAAAAGGGGTGAGAAAGAGGAATGCACTAGGAGAAGGAGGAAGGAAGAGGCAGAATGGAATAAATTATTTCATATAAAAGAGGTACAAAAGAAGTTTTTACAGTGGAGGGGAAGATGGGGGACATAGATGAGAGGACTTGAACCTTACTCTCTTTGGAGTTGACTCAGAGAGGGAATATGCATTCAATTGGGTATAGAAATCTAGATTTTACCCTCCAGGAAGGCAGGAGGGGAAGGAGATGAGAGGGGGTAAGCTAATAGAAGGGAGGGCAAATTGGGGGGGTGGGAGGTGTTAGAAGCAAAACTCTTTTGAGGATGGACAGAATGATGGGAGAGTGGGATAAATAGGGCATGAAATAGAATAGATAGAAATACTCAGTGAATGATCATAAATGGGGTAAAAAAATTTAAAGCCAGTTTCTCTGATAAAAGCTTCCTTTCTTAAATATATAGAGAATTGAGTCAAATGTATGTATAAAAAAAGTCATTCCCCAATTGATAAATGGTCAAAAGTTATGAACAGGTTATTTTCAGGTGTAGTAATTAAAGCTGTCGTTATATGAAACAATGCTCTAAATCACTTGATTAGAGAAATGCAAATTAAAACAACTCTGAGGTACCACCCCACACCTATCAGATTTACTAACATGACAGAAAAGGAAAATGATAAATGTTAGAAGGGATGTGGAAAAATTGAGACACCATTGCTCCATTGGTGGAGTTGTGAACCGATTCACCCATTTTGGGGAGCAGTTTGAAACTATGTCCAGAGCGCTTTAAAATCACACATACCTTTGACCTAGCAATACCACTGCTAAGTCTGCATCCCAGAGAGATTTTTAAAAAAGGAAAAGGCCTATATGTATGACAGTATTTATAGCAGCTCTTTTATTGGAAATTAAGGGATGCTCATCAATTGGGGAATGGCTTACCAAGTTTTGGTATATAATTGTGATAGAATACTACTGTGCTCTAAAAAATGATGAGCATGATGCTCTCAGAAAAACCTGGAAAGATTCACATGAACTCCTTGCCAAGTGAAATGAGCAAAACCAGGAGAACACTGTACACAGTAAAAGCCATATTTATCATATGCTGATCAACTGTTAATGACTTAGCCATTCTCAGCAGTACAATTCTGAAGGATTTTTGATGAAAAATGCTATCCCTTTACAGAGAAAAAGCTGATGGAATCTTAAAGCAGATTGAAGTATAGTTTTTTTGTATTTTATTTTTCTTAGAGGTTTTTTGGTCTGTGTTTAAATTCACAATATGATTAATACAGAAATGTGTTTTGTGTGACTGCATGTGTATAATCTGTATCAAATTGCTTGCCTTCTCAATGAGGGGGGAGGAGAGGGAAGGAAATAAAGAGTTTGGAACACAACGTTTTTAAAAAGGTTTAAAAATTGTTTTTACATGTAATTGGAGGAAAATTAAATGTTTTTTTAATGTAATATATATGCATGGGATAGCTTTTCATAGAAATACTTAGAAGAATAAACAAATTTCAGAGAGAACTAGGTAGTTAAATTCTTTTTTTTCCTTTTATTTATTTATTTATTTTATTAATTTATTTAACTTTTAACATTCATTTTCACAAAATTTTGGGTTCCAAATTTTCTCCTTGTCCCCTCCCCCCACCCCAAAACACCGAGCATTCTAATTGTCCCTATCACCAATCTGCCCTCTCTCCTATCATCCCTCCCTTCCCTTGTCCCCATCTTCTCTTTTGTCCTGTAGGGCCAGATAACTTTCTATACCCCTTTACCTGTATTTCTTATTTCCTAGTGGCAAGAACAGTACTCGGCAGTTGATCCTAAAACTTTGAGTTCCAACTTCTCTTCATCCCCCCCTCCCCACCCATTCCTTTTGGAAGGCAAGCAATTCAATACAGACCATATCTGTGTAGTTTTGCAAGTGACTTCCATAATAGTCATATTATGTAAGACTAACTATATTTCCCTCCATCCTATTCTGCCCCCCATTGCTTCTATTCTCTCTTTTTATCCTGTCCCTTCCCAAGAGTGTTGACTTCAAATTGCTCCCTCCTCCCATTGCCCTCCCTTCCATCATCCCCCCCACCCTGCTTATCCCCTTGTCCCCCACTTTCCTGTATTGTAAGATACGTTTTCATATCAAAATGAGTGTGCATTTTATTCCTTCCTTTAGTGGAATGTGATGAGAGTAAACTTCATGTTTTTCTCTCTCCTCCCTTCTTTTTCCCTCCACTAAAAAGTCTTTTGCTTGCCTGTTTTATGAGAGATAATTTGCCCCATTCCATTTCTCCCTTTCTCCTCCCAATATATTTCTTTCACCCCTTAATTTCATTTTTTTAAAGATATGATCCCATCCTATTCAGTTCACTCTGTGCTCTCTGTCTGTGTGTGTGTGTGTGTGTAATCCCACCCACTACCCAGATACCGAAAAGTTTCAAGAGTTACAAATATTGTCTTTCCATGTAGGAATGTAAACAGTTCAACTTTAGTAAGTCCCTTATGACTTCTCTTTGCTGTTTACCTTTTCATACTTCTCTTCATTCTTGTGTTTGAAAGTCAAATTTTCTTTTCACCTCTGGTCTTTTCATCAAGAATGCTTGAAAGTTCCCAATTTCGTTGAAAGACCATTTTTTCCCTTGAAGTATTATACTCAGTTTTTCTGGGTAGGTGATTCTTGGTTTTAGTCCTAGTTCCTTTGACTTCTGTAATATCCTATTCCAAGCCCTTCTATGCCTTAATGTAGAAGCTGCTAGATCTTGTGTTATCCTGATTGTATTTCCACAATACTTGAATTGTTTCTTTCTAGCTGCTTGCAATATTTTCTCCTTGACCAGGGAACTCTGGAATTTGGCCACAATGTTCCTAGGAGTTTCTCTTTTTGGATCTCTTTCAGGCGGTGATCGGTGGATTCATTGGATACTGATTTTGCCTCTAGAATATCAGGGCAGTTTTCCTTGATAATTTCATGAAAGGTGATGTCTAGGCTCTTTTTCTCATCATGGCTCTCAGGTAGTCCCATAATTTTTAGTCTCTCCTGGATCTGTTTTCCAGGTCAGTTGTTTTTCCAATGAGATAGTTCACATTATCTTCCATTTTTTCATTCTTTTGGTTTTGTTTTGTGATTTCTTGGTTTCTCACAAAGTCATTAGCCTCCATCTGTTCCCATTCTAATTTTGAAAGAACTATTTTCTTCAGTGAGCTTTTGGACCTCCTTTTCCATTTGGGTAATTCTGCTTCTTAAAGCATTCTTCTCCTCATTGGCTTTTTGAACCTCTTTTGCCAATTGAGTTAGCCTATTTTTCAAGGGGTTGTTTTCTTCAGCATTTTTTTGGGTCTCCTTTAGCAAGGTGTTAACCTGCTTCTCATACTTTTCTTTCATCTCTCTCATTTCTCTTCCCAGTTTTTCCTCCACCTCTCTTACTTGATTTTCAAAATCCTTTTTGAGCTCTTCCATGGCCTGAGCCCATGGTATATTTGTTTTGGATGTGTGGGATACAGAAGCCTTGACTTCTGTGTCTTTCCCTGATGGTAAGCATTGTTCTTCCTCATCAGAAAGGAAGGGAGGAATTATCTGTTCACCAAGAAAGTAACCTTCTATAGTCTTATTTTTTTTCCCTTTTCTGGGCATTTTCCCAGCCAGTGACTTGCCTTCTGAGTTTTCTTTCCACCCCCACCACGCCTCCAGATCTGTCCAGGTAGTGCTTGGAGTCTGAGATTCAAATGCTGCTTCCCAGCCTCAGGGCTTTTGGCGGGAGCAGGGCTGCTATTCAGTTGAGATTAAGTTCAGGTGCTCAGGTGGGGGCAGGGCCACCTCATGGGGCTCAGTTCCCTCAGGGGGTTTATGCAGAGACCTTCAACAATGGATCCAGGCTCCTGCCTGCTTGGGGAGCCCCTGTCTGCTGCTACCCCCACTGCTGCCTCCCAAGGGGGCCTGAGTTATGCAGACACCCCACTCCCCTCTTGGCAAGCCAAAAGGACTCACTCACCCCCGGCGCCTGTGGGTGGAGGGACCTGCATGGCCACTGGCGATTCCATCCCTGAAGCCTGCTGGGATCTGCTCCTCTTGGCGCCGCACTGCCAAGGCAGGGCTGGGCTGGGCTCCAGTCCGGTGCGTGACGGACCTTTTGAGTCAGGTTTTCAGGGCACTCTGGAGCAAAAATCTCATCCGCTTCGTTGTTCTGTGGCTTCTGCTGCTCCAGAATTTGTTGGGAGTTCTTCTTTACAGATATTTTATGGGCTGTGGGTTTGGAGCTAGCATATGTGTTTCTTTCTACTCTGCCATCTTGGCTCCTCCCCCCTCTAGGTAGTTAAATTCTCAGTAGTGAGGTCCTCAAAGTACCCCTTTTACAGCTAGAGAAATTTTAAAAGAAAATAAGAAAGAAATTAAGAACCTAAATAGAATTTTATAAAAATTAAGTATGGTACCTCTCTGGTGATTTCTGATTTGCAGCTCCCACATTGTAAGCTCCCACAGCCAAATGAAGAAAAAGAGCAATATTAAGCACATATTTTATTGAGTAGATGCAATGAAATATATATTTAATAAAGGCCCACTGAAAAGAGATATTAAAAATTAGAGACTAGCTTGATCCTAAAGAATTGGTGAATGAAAGAACAAATCATAGATACAATAGATAACTAGAGAGGAAAAATGACAACCATGAGACCCTTGTGCTGCAGCCAACGCAGTGGGAGAATTTGTGTATCTCAGTACTTTCATTAACAAAAGAGAAAAAGAACAGATAGATGATTTTAGCGTATAACTAAATTAAACTAGAAAAACAACATATTTTTAAAACCCCAATTAAACACCAGAATAGAAATTCTGAAAATAAAGGAAGCTATTAATAAATTTGAAAGCAAAAAACAATTTGAATTAATAAATAAAAATAAGAATTGGAGTTTTTTGAGTGGGGTAATAATAAATTAGACAAACTATAACCTAATTTGATTTTTAAAAAATCAAGAGAAATATAAGATTGCAAGATTCAGAAATTAAAAAGGAAAATTCTTGACAAATATATAAACAGATTGAAAGTGAAGTAAATAAAATTAGGAGAACAATTAATACAATTATTCTAGCATTGTCAGTTTTGAAAAATTTTAGAACTCTCATCAGTGCCCCCAGCAGCTCATGTCCAGAATATAGATGCAGATTCCTCTTCTTCCAGTCTTGACAATGAGGTTATGAACAAGAGGAGTAGGAGGAGGTTTTCTAGCAGAGTGGAATTAAGATCCATGGATTTGAATCCCCATTTGACACAACTGGGCAAGTCAGTTACTTCTTAGAACCTGTTTACCTGTCTGTAAGATAGGAGTAATACTTTTTCTACATACTTCTACAAATAAGTTTGTTACAAGGAAAGTGTTTGTGACCAAAAATGCTGTTATATAAATGGTCATAAAGTGTTAAAACAAATTTTTACAGGTTGTGAGTTAATAAACTTGTTTAGCATGTCTTGAAGTTACTTTCCTCTTTACTTAATTTCCATAACTAAACTTTTAAGGTAGTCTTCCATAATATGGCTTCTACCCCCATCACTCCTTTTACCTCCCTTAGAACTCCAATTGTGAACTCTGATCTAAATTTTCTTCTCTCTTTTCATTTGTCATCTTTCTTGATCTCTAATCTGTTTGATACTATCTAGACAATTTTCCTCTTGAGCCTCTCGTTTTCCTTCATTTTGTGACATCATGGTATTTTGGTTTGCATCATTCCTCTCTGACCAACCTCTCATCTTCCCTTGCTTCATCTTTTCATACTATACATGGCCTATACATCCCTACTCTTCTCTCTTTTTGGTATTATAAAGAATTGACTGACTTCTTTCAGCCTTCCAACTTTCACCTTTTTATAATGACTTCTAAAAGTACATTTCCAGCCCTGAGAGTTTACATTGTCTTCTCCTCTAAGATCTCCATCTAAATATAGTTATCAGCTCCAATTAAATGAATGACTTTCTGCTATCTCAGACAATGAGTCAGGAATTAAAATCTTACTTCCTTCTCCCCTTAGCTTATACTTCTTCCTAATTGACCTTATTTTAGTAAGAAGCACTGTAATTTTTTGAAACACTGAGAATCAAAACATTTCTTCCAAATGCCTGATTAGTATCCCAGTCCTACCAATTCTTCATCACTCTTCAACTCTTTGTATTCCCTAGCCAACACTTTAGTTTAGATCTTCCCCATAGAGTTTCTTGCCTGTAGCATAGAATCTGATTTTTGGTGGATCTCGTACAACAGTAAAAGGTTGATTTCCTTCATACATCATTTTCAGTTTAAAGTCTTCTTTGGCTTCCTGTTTTTCCCAAGTAATATTAAAAGTTGACATTTAGACAGTATTTTGAGGTTTACAAAGAAAAACTTATGAGATATATATTCCAGATATTATTATTCCCATTTTACATTGGAAGAATTGGTAGAAGAGAAATTAAATTACATCTGTGAGCACACAGGAACTGTCAGATGCAGAACTTGAACCCAAATCTCTCCTGACTCTTACGGCCAGTGCTCTTTCCATTGCACCAAGTTCAAATTCAAGCCCTTTATCCTGAAATTCAAATCCACCTACATTTCTCACTGCTTTCCAATAACTTTTCAATCCAATCCCCTTACCATTCATCCTTTTTTCCCTTTCTACCTCAGACACCTACGTTGCTACTTTCCGTTTCAATACCTTATCTTATTTTGTTCCTGTTACCTAGAAGGTCTTCTTTCTTTTTCTTACCATTCAAACACAGTTCAAGATTAACTTCTTCTAAAAAGAAATCTGTTATTAACAGTTTCTGCCATGATCTAGCTTTGGGTATTTCTTCATCACCTGTTTTATATTCTGTGCCACATATATGCAACTTATACATTTTTTTAAAAAAATCTATCCATATCTGATATTTCCAAGTACATTGCAAGTTTCTTGAGGATAGGAACTTTGTCTTCTATTTCTTTTATATCTCTTGTTAAATTAGGACTATTAAAGAATTTTAATCCAATAGTTTTTATATGCATCCAATGTTGATCATTGCAAGTGAATGTTATCTTCATTCTTTTGACCTCCATTTGGAAACATTTTATTAAAATTTACTAGTAATTACTGTGCATTTATTTGATACATTATTGTTCATCTACTTTTATTGGTTCACAAAGTAAACTAAAAATACATTACCGTGGTTATTGGAAAACTACCATGCCCTTAAGTATTTTGGGGAATATTTTTTTAGAATTTACCTGTATTTTTATGCATGTATTTATTACTTTACCATTAATTTATTTTTCTAACCTGTTTTTATTAGTACACAAAGTAAACCAAAAATTCATAGTCACCGAGGAAACTGCCATGTCTTTTGAGTATTTTGTAGCATTAAAGGAAAGCTATAGAATATTGTGTAGTATTATTATCTTTTAAGTTAATTCATTTTGAAAAAGGCATCTATTTAAATTAATATGTTTTGTTCTTTGGAGACATAATATATATGAAATTTAGAAAAAGACAAAAGACTATGAAAGCACTTTCTTTAATTTCCAGGCTTCGTATATTGGTGGTAGAAGGGCATTGGCACCAGGTCCTTTTCCCTCCCGAGGACCATGTGAACATTATCATGCTATTTTTGATCAAATGCAACAACAAGGAGCAGAAGACAAAGAGGCCAGGTGGAAAGGAGAAATACATCGCCATTGCCTTCCGGAAAGGTATGGCTATGTTTAAAGTGGTTGAATCTGCTTTGTTCCAGATTAAAGTAATAAAAGTCACTGTGCATGTTTATCTACAGAGGTGTTCCACCTGGAATACGTCCAGGATTTCCTAATGGGCCTGCAGGTCAACACCATTCTTCTGATGCTGATACAGTTAGGAAAACATTGAAAAGATTGAAGGCCGTGTCTAAACAAGCCAATTCAAACAGGTTGGACTGTGAAAATCTATGAATCCATCCTTGTGTGTAATTTTGTCTGTTGTCATATGTAGCTTAATTATTGTACTTGTTTGAAGATCTCTTTATCCCTCAGAATCACTTGCCATTTGGAAACTAATATTTGCCTCAGTTGTCTAAGTTGTAAATTCATTTGGCACTTAATTATGTTCTGTCAAGAAACCAGAAATTCTAATATTAAATTTTAATTGCAACTGTTTTTTCAGTGTGACCTTTTGGCTTATCATTGAGATCAAAATGATTGCATATAGGTCAAGATATGACATATATATTATTATGCAGCCAAGGTACTATTGTAGTAATTTTGGATTTTGATTAAATTATATATTTATATATTTTTAAAATTACATATTTTGTGTACATACATGTATGTATATATGTATACATATGTATGTGTACATAAGTATATGTATATATATATAAGTATATATTTTTTTAACAAACATTGAAAATCCCTAATTTTTCCCATCCCTTTTCCCCTTTTCTTTTCTCTCACCTTTTTTCTAAGAGTATTTTCATCTCTTTCTTCTCAGCCATTACTAACTTTTGTTTCCCTGTAGTCTTGGCGTTCTTGCATTTCTCCCTTTCTCTTGTGAATCAGTGTAATAATAGTAACACACTGGCCTTGGATTTATAGATTTGCTTTCTTCCTTAGAGTGCAAAAGTCTGTTAATACAAACTCACCTTTAATCCTTCAAATAACTATGAAATTGAGCAGAAGAGTTGTCACTAACAAGAAAGGTTAGATACATCCTCCTTCCTTGTTGAGTTCTTCTGGAGGGCACTTTTAAGAGGGCTCAGAATAAAAAGGTGCTTTTAAACTAAATTGATTGAGGGGGACATTCCTGCAGTTGGTTTAGGGAAACAGAAACCTATAGGAGTGGTGCAGGACAGATGCTCATTAGAATACATTAAAGTAGTTACACATAATTGAGTTATATTTAAATTAATGCCTGATATTCTGTGTAAAGTACTAAGAAGGCTATGTAAATTCAGGGCAGTTCAGTGTGACCTAACTATAGTACACTTTTAAGATAGTCAAGCAAAGAATTGCAGATACCAAAACATATAAAGTATCCTACTAAGATTGACACATACTTTAACTGTCTATTTGTAACCAATGTTAAACTAGAGGGGCAGAGCTAAGATGGCAGAGAAGAGGCAGGGACTCATCTGAGCTCTTCCATATTCTCTTCCGAACAATTTTAAATAATGCCTCAAAACAAATTCTGGAGCAGCAGAACCCAAAAAAAAGACAGGGTCAAACAGTTTTCCAGTTCAAGACAACTTAGAAGGTCAGCAGGAAATATCTATCACATCAAGGTGAGAATGGTGCACAATCCAGTGCTAATTCAGGCCATAGCAGAGGAAATCAGCATCTGGCCTTAGGGGCAACTGAATCAGCTGTGGACAATATGAGTCAGACAACTTGTCAGAAGATTTCCAGGGTTCCTTTTCTGGCACTGAGTCAAGGACTCTGTTTCATTACCCATACTTGGATCTGGGTTGAAGTCCAGGGTTGCAATTCCAGGGCAAATAGGAGCATTAGCACACCAATGCTTATGACTGCAGGAGAAAGGGGAATGTTAATTGGCCTTAGGTCCTGGAAGGGCTCAAAAAGAATTTTAAAGAATCAAATAAATTTGGGAAAACAAATCATAGTGATGCAAGAAAACCATGAAAAGAGTCAACAGCTTGGTAAAGGAGGTCCAAAAAATACTAAAGAAAATAACACACACACAAAAAACAGAATAAGGCAAATGGTAAAAGACACAAAAGTCCAATGAAGAGATGAATGCCTTAAAAAGCAGACTTAGCCACATGGGTAAAAATGAATATTCCCTGAAGAGAACTACTTAAAAAGCAGAATTGGCCAAATGGGAAAAGAGGTACAAAAATTCCCTGAAGAAAGGAACTCTTTAAAATGTAGAATTGACCAAATGGAAAAAAAGTTACAAAAACTCACTGAAGAAAATAATTCTTTAAAAATCAGAATTGGTCAACTGGAAGCTAATGACTCCATGAGACATCAAGAAGCAATAAAGCAAAATCAAAAGAATGAAAAAAATAGTAGAAAATGTGAAATGTTTCATTGGAAAAACAATCAATTTGGAAAATAGATGAAGGAGAGATTAAGAATTATTGTACTAACTGGAAGCTATGATTAAAAAAAAGAACCTAGTCATCATCTTTCAAAAATTATCAAGGAAAATTGCCCTGAACCAATGGATAAAATAGAAATGGGGAAAAAATCCACTGATCGTCTCCTGCAAGAGATCTCCCAAATGAAAAGCCCCAGGAATATAGCCAAATTCCAGAGCTCACAGGAAGAGGAGAAAATATTGTAAGCAGCCAAAAAGGAACAATTCAGACATTGTGGGGCCACAGTCAAAATAACATAAGATTTAGCTGCTTCTACATTAAAGGATCAAAGGTTTGGAATATGATACCTCTGGAGGGCAAAGGAGTTAGGATTATAACCCAAGAATCACCTACCCAGCAAAACTGAGTATAATATTTCAGGAGGAAAAAATGGACATTCAGGGAAACAGAGGACTTTAAAGCATTCCTGATTTAAAAAAGCCAGAAAGAAGGAAGAGGTAGAATGGAGTAAATTACTTCACATAAATGAGGCACAAAAGAGTGGAGGGAAAGATGGGGAAAGTAGTTGGGAGGTCTTGAACCTTACCCTCAAAGGAGTTGGCTCAGAGGGAATAACATGCACTCAATTGAGTATAGAAATCTATCTTACCTACAGGAAAAAAAAGTAGGGAAAGGGACAAGAGAAGAGGGGGTGAACTGAAAGAAGGGAGGGCATATTGGGGGGCAGAAAAGATGATAAAAGCAAAACTCTTTTGAAGATGGACAAGATGAAAGGAGAGAGTGAATGTGAAAAATAGGATGGGGAATGATATAGTGGAGGTACCACCCCACACGTATCAGATTGACCAGTATGACAAAAAGAAAATGATAAATGTTGTAAGGAATGTGGGAAAATTGAGACACCAATGCACTGTTGGAGTTGTGAAATGGTTCAGCCTTTCTGGAGAATAATTTGAAATTATGCCCAAAGGGCTCTAAAACCATGCATACCCTCTGACCTAGCAAGACCCCTAATAGGTCTGTATCCCAAAGATATTAAAAAAGGAAAAGGCATATATGTACCAACAGTATTTATAGCAGCTCTTTTAGTGGTGGCAAAAAATAAATAAATAAATGATGAGCAGGATGCTCTCAGAAAAACCTGGAAAAACTTACATTAACTGATGTAAAGTGAAGTGAGCAGAACGAGAAGAATAGCAATATTGTATAATGATCAGCTATGAATGACAACTCTTCTCAGCAATACAGTGATCCAAGACAATTCTGAAGGATTTATGATGAAAAAATGCTATCCATCTTTAAAGGAAGAACTGATGGAGCCTGAATGGAGATGGAAGCATACTTTTTTCTTTTATACTCCATTTTTCTTGGAGTTTTTTGCTCTGTTTTCTTTCATAATATGACTAATATGGAAATATGTTTTCCATTACTACCTAGTTGTCATAAAATTTAGACTTGCTACTTTATAATTTAAATTTTTTTATCATAAGCAAATATTCAAACAGACAAGCAAGAATGTAAAAATTAAACAAAATTTTTGCTATAGTGTCTTTTAATGAAACAGTTTTGAAATATTACATATTCACTTTAACTAGGTAGTGGCAAAATTATTTCAGTTTCTTCTGAATTTGTTTTTACTTCGGTGTATTTTTCCAAACTTTTTTGCAGTTGTACTTAATTTATATAGTTACAGTCACTATGTATATTGTTCTTTTGGTTCTGCTCTCTTTTCTGTCACTTCTTCTATGTTTTGGTATAGTCTGATTATTCTATACATTTAATGTAGGAGTGTCTGAAATCTTCCTGAAATGGAAGGGAATGTTTTCATTATTTCATAGTTTTCTACAACAGCTGAACTCAAGCTCTCATATTTTGATTAGTAGCACTTGAATTTGGAAAGATTGTTGAAGCGAATTGCCAAACATTTGATTCAGATTTGTGAAATTATTAGTGAGTTTCTACCCACTTAATTGTAGAAGCCCTTGGCATTTATAAACTTTTATATTGTAAATTTTAAATGGTGATTTCTAATTTATCACTTATTCTTTTTCTTTTATTCTAATTACTTTGAAGTACAATAATTATGAAATATGGAAGACCCTTAATTAATCAGTTTAGAAAATAAGTGTGTCATTTAAAATAAACATAGTTCAAACAAATAGGAATTTACATATTATAGATTTCACTTAGTTTTAAAAGTAAGGGACATCTCCATATGAGTTCCCTTACTCTGTCTTGTAAAATTTCATTTCTTGAATCTGATTAGTCTACTTAGATTATGTGTTACCTACATCATAAAAAAGAGTGGTTTTATCTTAAAGCTTCCTTTACTGTTATTATTTTTATGTTATTTAGAATACCATTTCTAACTTTGTGGGATTTTTTTTAATGTTCACAATAGTTAACATACCTCTTATAATTACTTAGGCAAAGAGGACAGCTTGCTGCAGAAAGAGCAAAACAAGTAGAGGAATTCCTACAACGGAAACATGAAGCTATGCAAAATAAAGCTCGAGCTGAAGGACACATGGTACGGTATTTAATTGATTTTGAAGTATGTTAGTATTTTAATGCTTTATGTAAATACTTAGGTACAAACAGAACAGTATAGTTAAGAAGTTAAGCAAAAATAAAAAACTCAGTTATCTTGATATCATCAGTTTGCACAGTTGTCCAAATAAGATAAATAATCTTCTGCTATATTTTAATCTATAAAATACTTACTACAGAAGTGTTCCAGAGTTGTCTTACTGGGTAAGGGATGACTTTGAGTCCTCTTATTATAGGGTCAGGAAGGTTAGAGTGATTTCAGTTTTTGTCACATTGGGATGAAAGGACTAGAGAAAAAGGAAATGGATATTCAAGACAGAAATGTACCTTTTTCTGCTTTTCCTTCCAATATTTTTTGGGAAAAAATTAAGCACCTCTGCTATTTGCTTTACTCGATCATTTATTATTAAGTACAGAATACATTAGTTAATTTTGGTTTCATATGTTGTTAATTTTTAAATAAATATCAAAATAGTTTAGGCATATAAAGTTAGGAAATTTGTATAAGGGAATTGCATTTTTTAACTGTAGAAAAATTCAGGTTTATTCAGAAGTCTATGTGAAATAAAGGGAGAGCAAAACCCCTTCCTTATTCTAATTGACAGTATTCAAGATAATTGCAATTGTCTAAAAAGATTCATGGAGAAGACTTTTCTATGAAAATGCCTTACTTAAAAAGTAGATATTTTTCAGAGTATTCAGTTATTACATCTTTTAGTTTGAAATAATTTTACTTAGCTTAATTGATAGCTAGGAATTAAATTTAGAGATTTTCACAGGTTTATAAATTCTTTTAGGCCCCCAAGGCATAAAAAGGCCATTAGACTGTTAACTCCTTCATAGCAAGGACTGTCTTTATCTTTGTCTACCTGGTGCTTACCAAAGGACTTGGCACATAGTAGGTGCTTAGTAAATGTTTATTAACTGGCAGACTGACCTAGGGCCAATAGTGATTTCCTAGCAGCCTCTCACAGTGTTCTAACTTCTACCCAGAAAGTATTTTGCATGTATGTGTTTGTGTTTTTGGATACACAGGGTGTCCCAAAAGTCTCAGTGCATTAAAACTTTGAATTATACTAAAACTTTTGGCACACACACACACACACACACACACACACACACACACACACACTCCTACCAACATGTATAATCTGACTCATCAGTATTTCAGTCAGGTCTAATTCATCATGACCGCATTTGGGATTTTCTTAGCAAAAATACTACTTTGGTTTGCCCTTTCCTTCATCATCTCATTTGATAGATGAAGAAACTGAGGCAAACAGGGTTAAGTGACTTGTCCAGGGTCACACAGTTAGTAAGTGCCTGAGGCCAGATTTAAACTCAGGAAGATGAGTCTTTCTGACTTCAGGCCTGGCACTTTATCCACTGTACCACCTAATTGCCCTGACTACTTTTTAGCTTATTCTTAATTTTTGTTTTGACCTCTCTGTTGAGACAATTTTCTAGAAGTATCTTTCCAAGTAAAATTTATATGACTGACTTCAGAATTAAGAATAGCGGTCTAGCTCAATTT
Organism: Notamacropus eugenii; assembly: GCF_028372415.1. NCBI lineage: Eukaryota > Metazoa > Chordata > Mammalia > Diprotodontia > Macropodidae > Notamacropus > Notamacropus eugenii. Next base: position 82,451,714 of record NC_092878.1, on the reverse strand, counting down.
CATAACTAAAACAAATATATGTAATTTCCTTTTTTTTTTGTAATTTCCTTTTTAAAGTTAATTTTATTTTCTTTTTATTGATACTTTTATTTTTAATCACATTCACTTCTGAATTTATCACTCTTCCCTCCCTCAAACCTAGGGATCTTTTCCTTATAATAAAGATCAAAAAAGGGAGAAAAAAAAAGTTCAACAAAACTAACCAGCACATCAAATGTGTCTGACAATTTATGCAGTATTTTATATTCATGGTCCCTCTCTCCCCATTTTTGCAATGATGGGAGGCAAGATATGTGTTCTTAGGTTTTCTCTGGTGCCAGACTTGGTCATTATAATTATTCAGTATTCTGTTTTGTTTTATTCTTTCTGTTTACATTATTGTAGTCACTACATCATTTTCAGTATTTTATTTTCTTATTATCCCCCCATTTTGAGAAGATATATACACCCTCTAAGAATCACATTCTTCTTATGCTCTACAGAGATCTAATTAGTGAAAAGCCCTCATGTGTGTTAGGGAACTTGGTATCTCTGCTACCATTACCATCTGGGTGACAATCAGTTTTAATGACTCTCAACCATACTGCATCATCAAAAGATTGTGAAGAAAGTTAGTTTTTGTTTCATGGAGAAACTTGGGATTGTTACAAGCATTTTGCATTTTTGAAAAATAGTATAGGTCACTCTTATTCAACTTCAACACCATCTCTTTGTGGTGTCAGTGTCTGTCCAAGATTCATGCTTTGATAAATCAGCCCTAGATGTTCTCTCTCTGCTCAGATATCATAGTCAAAACTTTAGCTTCTTCATCCATTCGGTTTTTCCTCTTAAACCAAACCCTTTTGAGTGATGATGTGCCCCTTATTTGGGAGGCTGTGCAGTGGTCTGGAGTCTGATTCAATAACCACCACACCACAAACAAGAACATCTGGAGCATATCACTTTCTTTAACAAATCCCTTTTCCATTTGGATTGTTTTAACTTCGCCATGACAACAGTGAAGTCCTTGGCTAAACATACATCCCCTTGTACCATAGTACAAGTACTTCTCTTGACCAGAGTTGTTAAAGAAAGTTATTTCTGTTAACATCTTTCAAGGTATCTCATAATTTTGACCAATTTTTCAGCAACATATAGGTGGAATAGAATCTTTAGGGAAGTTTCTTTCTCTTGTGAATCCAGTGCTTTTTAAAAGTAATTAACAGTAAGCATAAGGCAATCTTATATTCTTTACATTTCACTGTCTGTTGGTAGTAAATTAGTGGACTTGGCTAGCAAGTCCTCAAAAGCTAGAAATAATCTATTGCTATGACCATGCTCTAAATCTTCCAAAAAGATGGAATCCCCTAGAGCTTGAGCTTCACTGGCATAGCATCTTCCAGGGTCACCTCCACACCATGATGAGGAATTCATAACTACAAAAAATAGATAAAATCTCCCCAAATAAAGAAAATGCATCATTTAGGACATAAACTTTGAAGTTCTTTTATTGTTGTTAGCTTCATTTTTCTGTTAATTTATTTAAGGTGCACTTTTATTAACTTATTCTTCCTTTTGCTGTTTCTAAAGATCAGTTTTTTTATTTTTAAATAAATACATTCTTTTTGAATCTCTAAGGCAACATTTTATCCAGATTTCTAAGTGGACTGATTTCTGCAGATATAACTACATACAACATGACTGACTGCAATCAGAGGACCCGGGTTCAAATTTTGTCAAATCGTGTGTAACTGCAAACAGGTCATGTCACTTCTTGGGACCACTGTGACCCTATTGATAAAGTGAGGGGTTTGTACTTGATGACCTCCAAAAATCTCATCCAGTTTTTAGATACTGTGACTCTTGGACTAAAAATGTCAATATGGATTGTTGGGCAGGTTTTTAAGTCAAGCAGTTTTTGAACTCCTAACATTGTATTTAGAGCCACTTTAGGGTCACTGAGGGTGTATAACTACTTTAGAGTTACACTTTAGTTTTGACCCAAATGAGTTCATTTCTTTTTTTCTTCTTAACCAAACTTGGCTCCAAATAACTTCCCCTTGTTTCTAAAAAGCAGTTATACCCTAAAAAGACACATTTAATACAACTGAAGGTGTTCAGAAGAGTGTGCCACTGGCTTTTAAGGCATTCCAAAAAGAATAATTGAATAAAGTTTTGAGCAATGTCATTATCATGTAATAAGATTTTAGCCTCCTAACAACAATTTTGAGAAGAGGTAACATGGCTTAAAATGTTTAAGTCTTGAGGAGTCAGAGCCAAAATGTTGGAGTAAAGGTAGGGACTTGCCTGAGCTCTCCCCTAAGCCCCTCCAAATACTTTTAAAATTGACTGTAAACAAATTCTAGAATAGCAGAACCCACAAAAACATGGAGTGAAACAAATTTCCAGCCCAAGGCAACTTAGAAGATCAGCAGGAGAGGTTTGTCATACCTCGGTGAGAATGGAACACAGTCCAAGGCAAATTGTGCCAGTATAGTCCTGGCCACAACAAACCCAGAGCAGGCCTTGGAAGTGACTGAATCAGCATCTGCTGCTTCCAGAGCTCTCATCCCACAGACAGTAAAGGATCAACTGGTCAGAAGGAGATTACAGGGATCTTTTTGCTAGCACTGAGGCAGGACTCTGTTGCTTTGCCCATACTTGGTTCCAGGTCGCAGTACTGTGTGGCTGTCCCAGGGTGAAGAGGAGCACTAGCAAAGCAGAGCTTGCAACTCCAGTGGAGGGGGGACCCTCCTCACAGTTCCAGAGCAGGAAAGAGTGCTTGCAGTTGTTCAGGCCAGGAAGTAGTAAATGTATTTCTCCTTCAATCATACCACCTTGGAAGAACTGAAAACTTACAGGTTCCTAGAAGTATCTCTGAAAACAGGTGCACAAAACACCTGAAGCTTGAGCCAGGGCGCCCTTCACCCTGGAAGCAGAGCCCTACTTTAACATTTAAAAGTTAATTAGGAAAATGAGCAAACAATGGGGGGAAAAAGCTGGACTATAGAAAGTTATTATAGTGACAAAATCAAAACACACACTCAGAAGAAGACAACAGAGTCAAGCTCCTACATCCAAAGCCTCCAAGAAAAATGTGAAGGGGTCTTAGGCCATGGAAGAACTCAAAAAGGAGTTTGAAAGTCAAGTAAGAGAGTTAGGGAAAATTGGGAAGAGAAATGAGAGTGATGCAAGAAAATCATGAGAAGAGTCCACACTTGGTAAAGGAAAAAAAAATACTGAAGAAAATAACAACTTAAAAAACAGACTAGGCCAAATGACAGAAGAGGTCCACAAAGCCAATGAGGAGAAGAATGCCTTAAAAAGCTGAATTTGCCAAATGAAGAAGGAGGTTCAAAAGCTCACTGAAGAAAATAATTTCTTTTTTTCTTTCTTAAAATTAATTTATTTGTTTTCAGTTTTCTACAGTGACTTCCAAATATCTTAGATTTTTCCACTTCCTCTCCCACCTTCCCGCTCCTTCCCTGAGATGGCATGCAATCTTATCTAGGTTTGACACATGCATTCTTATTAGATTAGTCATATAGAAGAATTAAAATGGAGGTGGAGAAACCATGAAAACAAAACAAGACATAACACAAGAGAAAAGGGAATGCTTTATTCTGTGATCCATAGTTCTTGAGTTCTTTCTCTGTTTATGAAAGGTATTTTGCCTCAAGAGTCCATTGGGAATTTTTTAGGTCCTTGCATTTCTGTGAAAAGGCTAAGTCTACCAGAAAAATTCCTGGCATGCTGTGGTGGTTGCTGTGTACAAAGTTCTTCTGGTTCTGCTCCTTTCACTCAGCATCAGTTCATATAGATCCTTCCAGGCCTCTCTGAAGTCTTTCTGCTCATTCTTTCTTATACCATAATAGTATTCCATTACATTCATATACCACAACTTGTCCAGCCATTCCCCAGGTGATGAGCAACCCCTCAATTTGTAGTTCTTGACCACCACAAAGAGAGCTGCTATAAATATTTTTGTATATGTGGGACTCTTTCCCATTTTTATGATCACTTGGGGATACAGTCCTAGAGGCGGTATTGGTGGTTCAAAGGGTATGCACATTTTTGTAGCCCTTTGGGCATAGTTCGAAATTGCTCTCCAGAATGGTTGAATCAGCTCACAGCTCCACCAGCAGTGAATTAGTGTTCCAGTTCTCTCACATCTTCTGCACCATTTATCATCTTCCTGTTTTGTCATATTAGCCAATCTGATAGGTGTGATGTGGTATTTAAGAGTTGTTTTGATTTGCATCTCTATAATAGTGATTTAGACCTTTTTTTCATATGACTGTAGATAGCTTTAATTTCTTCCTCTGAAAACTGCCTGTTCATATCCTTTGACCATTTATCAATTGGGGAATGACTTGTATTCTTGTACATTTGACTCAGTTCTCTCTGTATTTTAGAAATGAGGCGTTTATCACAGATGCATTGCAAAAATTCTTTCCCAGTTTCTTCGTTCCTCCTAATCTTGGTTACGTTGGGTTTGTTTGTGCAGAAACTTAAGAAAAAAAAATCCTTAAAAGTCAGAATGGAGCAAATGTAAGCTAGTAACTGACAAATCAAGAAACAATAAAACAAAACCAAAAGAAGGAAAAAGAGAAGAAAATTGAAATGTTGAATTGGAAAAACAACTGACCTGGAAAGTAGATCCAGGAGAGATAATTTAAAAATTATCAAAGCCAGGATCAAAAGAAAAAAAGAGCCTGGACATCATCTTTCAAGAAATTCACAAAGAAAACTACACTGATATTCTAGATCCAAAGGGGAAAATAGAAATTGAAAGAGTTCACTTATCACCTGAAAGAGATCCCAAAATGAAAAATACCAGGAATATTATAGCAAAGGAAGCAGTTAATATTGGAAAGTAAATGTTGAAAAAAAGAGGATGCATCACTAAAACTTTTTTCAATTGTATTACAAGGAGTAAGGCCTCAGGACGTTTATACTATTTCCATGTAATTAAAATGGCAAGTCCCAGGGTTTGGAGTGTATTTTGAAGATTTATGCTTTAAGATTTATTGCCATTATATGTTTTTAATGAAAATTTTCAGTTTAAGTAAAAGATATTTGTCAAAGGCCACTGTAAGAACTAGGAAATGATCCTTAGATGAAAAAAGTAATAGCTATTCCTGTATAAGGTGGTGACATAGCCCCATTCATTTTTGAACTTAGTACATTAAATGATAAACAGGGTACCCTGCAAAACCTGACAGCTATGTGTGGAGGCAGGTCCAGTTCTTCAAGAGGAGGGAAACCAAGAAACAAGGAGGAAGAGGTATGCTTCCTGCATGTTCGCTACCTCCATCACCTAGCCACTCTTTTGAGTTTATTGACTTCTTTTCCTGCATGGTTTAATAAAGTATTGGAGGCTTTTTAAATGTATAGGGAATATTAATATACTCAGGCTGACTTATTCCATAATTGTACTCTATAATAACTATATCACTCATGATTTTTTTTTTTTTGCTTTCAACAAAAGGAAGAACCCCTATAATTTTTTTTCTTTTTCTCACTCAGGCAATATTTAATAAAATTACTTTCAGAGGAAGTCTGCTGAATTGCGTTTTTAAAAGTGACTGCTAATTTTGCACTTCCATTAACCCTTTCCAAATAATCTTTTGCTTTCTACTTTCTTCTTCTGTTGTTCAACTTAATACATTTGCTCAGTTTTCTTTTATCCACTAAAATATTACTTGTTTGTTTTCCCCCTAAATGAAAATTTTTAATTTTTTCTTATAGGAGTACTTGGCAAGATTAAAACAAATAAGACTTCAAAACTTCAATGAACGCCAACAAATTAAAGCCAAACTTCGTGGTGAAAAGGCAGGTTGAAGACTGTAATTGAGTAGTTGATTACTATGTAATTAAGAGGATATTGTAGATAACGGGCAAGGGAAACTTTTACAAAAGTCTTTCAAAAATACGGCCTGACATAAGATGAAGGGAAACTGGTAGAGCACATTTCTATGCACAGGATTTAAGAAGTGAATCAATTACATAAATAGAAATGAATATTGAATTGCATGCTTATCTCCTCCCCTTGTCCCCCAGGAATTTTGAGAGAAAATTGGATTAGATTCTTGAATAAGGAGGAAAAACTTTTTTCCTTCTTTGTAATTTTATTGGTTTTTGGCCAGATCTATAAGAAGAAGGCATTTAGGGTGACGGTTAGCCAGTTCAAGAAATGTAATATCATTCTCAAGAAGAGTTCAGTTAAGACAAAAAACAGCATATGCCTTCCAATTTTATACCATTGGTTGTCTATCACACAACACTTCTCAGAATTCATATACTAATCAGAAAGATGTGTCTTTGCTGTCTTGCTTGTTCATATGCTAATTTATTTTGTAGAATGATCCTGATCGCTTCAAAGGACAAGAAGGGAGAGAAGAAATAGAAATTAGACGTAAAAAAATAGAAACACTGAAGGTATTAAGCTTGAAGTGATTAACAGTTGCCAAAGAATCCAAGTGAATTGTAGGAATTGAGATGTGAAATGTAGTTTTCTGGCCCTATGCCCTCTATCAATTAAGGAGTATGACTTATCTATCCTTGCCTTTTCTTTTTCTTTTAATGAATTTTTATTTTTTGACATCATCCATATATCTCTGTAACCCTCACTCCACCTTCTCCCAGAGGGGAGGAATGAGAAAGAAGGTGGACAGAGGGACAAGTCCTACAGAACTAATCAATACATTAACAAGTCTGGTGTTCCTTGTGCAGTGTTTCACTATTCATGATACCCCAGATTCTGCATAAAACATGTCTTCTCATGGCTCTTTGCAGCCTACTTTAATAACTATAATTTTGGAACATTCAGCTTTGAAAATTTAGTTTTTGCTGTTTCCATTTACATTGTTGCAGTCATTGTGTATATTGTTTTCCTAGTATAGGAAAACAGTTCTGGCAGCTGGTGACACAGTGGATAGACTATAGGATCTGAAGTCAGGAAGACCTGAGTTCAAATGTGACTTTCAGTTAGCTATATGACCTTAGGCAAGTCACATATCCTTTGTCTGCCTCAGTTTCCTCAACTGTAACATGAAGTCAGTAATAACATCTCCTTCACAGGGTTGTTATGAGGATCAAATGAGATAATATTTATAAAAAACACTTAGCACAATGCCTGGCACATAGTAGATACTATATAAATACTTATTTTCTCCCTCCCCCTTCTTTCTTCTACTTCACTTTGCATCAGTTCATAAGTTTTTCCATGCTTCTCTGTAGTCATCATTTCTTATAGCACAGTAATATACCATTATCTCTGTGTACCACAGTTTGTTGTCATTTCTCAGTCAATGGTAATCTACTTTATTTCAGTTCTTTGTTACCACAAAAAGTACTCCTATAAATGCTTTCATGTAGATGGGGGTTTTCTTTAGTGATTGACTTCCTTAAGATGTATGCCTACACACGTAGGATCGCTGGGTCAAGGAGCAGGGCCGTTTTCATAAATCTTTAGCTTGTGTGCTTCAGGCTTTCTTTGTGTGGCTCTAATTTATTCATTTCTGTTCATTTTCAGGCCCAGGCAAATGCTAGAGCTGCTGTATTGAAAGAACAACTAGAACGAAAGAGAAAGGAAGCATATGAGAAAGAGAAGCGAGCTTGGGAAGAACATGTAAGAATCTTCTGCTTCTTATACGATCTATGCTAATACGCTAGTGTCTCTCCACTCTTGTGGATTACATCAAATCATGAATGTGCGTGCCCCAAATTTGAAAATTATGAAGACTATCCCTCTGCCACTGTGCACCCTGTCTGAAATGTAGATCAGTCTGCAAATAACAAGGTTATTTGAGAACACTTAGAATCTTAATAGTTCATTGCTGGCCATGTAGTTGGTGCTCAGTAAATACTGACTGAGTATTCATTGCAGGACTGGAAAGAGTAGAGAAATGAAGAGGGAATCACAGTTATAATTATGTCTCTGTCACTATATGTGTTATTTGACTGAGTTACTTAATCTTGTGAGATTCAGATTCCTTATTTGCAAAGTGATAGGATTCAGCGAGGGTAAATGCTAGTCTTTTTCACCTCAAAAGTTCTTTGAGTATCCAACTTGGAATAGAAAATAAATCTCAAATGTTATTTTGAGTCACTGTAATCTGGTAAATGATTTCAAATTCTTTAGCCTCAGCTTTATTAGAAAACGCCATGTTAGAGACTTGTCCAAATAGACAAAACATATTTTAGATCTTTATTTATGTTCATATATGTTTAATTATCACTCATAATGGATCTAGATCAAGTTCTGCCCTGTTACACTTTGACTATCAATATCTACCTAGCTTACCATACTATTTTGCATGTTTATATAGGTATTTATAAAACTGATGTTTTTTTTTGTTTTTAGAAATAAGAGCAGTAAGACCTGGGAAAAATTTCATATTAGATCACATTTTAATACCTTGGGTATATTTCCCCTCATAAAATGTGCTTATTATATTTTAGAATTTAAATGGAGTGTAATAATATTTGATAAGTGTGGTTATGTGGATAACTGTTTTTTTTATTCAGACCTGTGATTTCATTTGTGTAGAAAACTCCTAATGAGGAAATTCCTTTTACCAGGGCGGATCAGCATCTAGTTTAATCGTTATTTGAATGTTATAGATTAATTTGCCTGGAGTCATGTGTGTCAGCATTTGAACTTGAACATAAATCTTTCTCTCTCTGAAGCCAGCTTTCTCTATGCTGTGCCATGCTGCCTCTAACTTAGACAAAGAACAACTCAGAATTTTAAGGAATTACTATGAATTGAATGAAATTTGATTCTAGTTTCTTTAGAGTATGTGAAATCATTTGTGAAATTCATTTTGATCCTTTTAATATGGGGACTGCATGCTAATTGATAATATTGATCTTAACCTAGATTGCATCTTTAATAAGCAAATGTATTTAAGATATAATATCTGTTGCATTTTGCTTTAGAGGTAATTAAACTCTTAATATCATCAGTTTTCTAGTTGGCCTTATGAAATAGCATAAGAAAATGTCACTTGGAGATGCTACTGATTAACATATTTTTTTAAGTTGCCTATTTTATATTTTGTGGACATCGTAGAAATTTATGAACTTCAGAAACAGGTGACTGATAAGGTTCTAATGGAATATACTTTTTTGCCCAAATTCTATAATGAAATCTTCAGTCTTTAATTATGGTCTGTCTTTTCTTTTTTTAAGAAAATTGAAAAAACTCAAGAATTATAATTACATATAAATGATTTATAGGAGTAAAAAAAAGTAATTACCACTTTTACATAGATCATACATGTGCAATTACATGAAACACATTTCCATGTTAGTCATGTTGCAAAAGAAAGCACAGACCCTCCACCTCTTCCCCCAGAAAAAAAGAAAGAAGAAGAAAGAGTAAAAAAATATATATTTGGATCTGCATTAAGACTCCATCAATTCTTTCTCTGGAAGTGGATAGCGTTTTTCACTTTAGAGTTGTCTTGAATCATTGTATTGCTGAGAATAACTAAGTCATTCACAGCCTATCATCATACAATAATACTTTTACTGTATATGATATTCTCCTGGTTCTGCTTATTTCATTTTGCCTCAGTTCATATAAGTCCAGGTTTTTCTGAAAGCATCCTGCTAATCATATCTTATAGCACAATACTGTTTCACATAATCATATATCACAACTTATCTAGCCTGATGGAAGGTCATGTTTGAGAAACAGCAAAGAGGCCAGTGTCACTGGTTCTTATAGGATGTTGTAGGGCCAATACAATATTCACAGTGCCTACAGTGACTATGAATATGCCAGCACAGTTCTGAATCGCAAAATATAAAAGACTCTTCACGGGGAAAATGAAACCAAAACATTTATTCAAACACCAGAAGATCGACTCCCAGCACTGGAAAGCTGAATCCATCAGACCAAGAAAGAAATTTACACACAATAACAATGCAGGGGACTCTACCATCCCCAAACCTTCCCTCTGTTAGTCTTCCCACAAACCAGGTCTGTTAAATCACAAATAGGCTTTCTTAAACAAAATAAGAGACAAACTTTCCCACTCATGCTAGTTGCTGCCTGCTTGTATGCTGCCAGCACTGGTGGTGACTATGAATATGCTGACATAATTCACAATTGGAAATTATAACAGACTCTCCATATAGAAGGCAGGAGAAGAACATTTATTCAGATACCAGAAAGCCAGTTCCCAAAAATCAGAAAGCATAGTAGCCAAGAAGTCAATACACATTATCACTGCAAGGGGCAAAGTCATTCCCAAACCTCCTCCTACTTCTGGGGCCTTCCCACAAACAAACACTCAGAAGCCTAACTATGCCTGCTTGCCTGTGTCCTTCCCAGCTCTGACTAGCCTTATCAACTTCATCCCAGCTCTGCTCAATCTTTCCTGTTCTATCCATTCAGCAACCTCCTCCCACCACATGTGATTTAGGCTTCCATGTGCTTTAAGCAGGTCACATAGACCTATTAATGAATGGGAAAGATTTTCCCATTTAAGTTACCATTACATTCAGCCCCAAGATTTTTTTTGCATGCATTACATAAGTCAGTGGGGCAACTGGGATGTACAGAATTGTAACAGGATAACAGAAAACAAGTATATAAAACAATATCTTAGGCAACTGATGTCAACAGAACTTTGAAACATTATAACAGGGATCACACAAAATAAGTATATAAAACAATATCTTAGGGAAGGACTTGAATGCAAGCACCCCATTATTCTCCCCTTGATTGAATGGGGCCCAAAATCTTGGGATACAAGTTAAAGGCCTCTTTTTTCCATGGCTGCTTCCTGCTGAGATTGGATGTAGAGCTGTCCTTGCCCCAAGAGGTCCCATTTGAGAGGTCATTTCTTTAGCTGGCATCCAGAGCTTGGTCAACACCAGGTCCAGGGTTGACACATCACAGTCATGGACAAGGGGTGACATCCAGCTTAAGCAATTAGGCATCTGCTGGTGGAGGGTACTAAGCCTGCAGAAAACATATCTAGCAAACAAGTTTAACAGACAGAAAGTCAAACAGAAACAAGGAGACAGTAACCAGAAGCAGGATAGTTATGGGATCAACCGCACTTCTGGAGTCCATGAACCCACTATCATAGCCTCATTCATGGTAGAGTTAAGGGTGCAATTTGGTAATCATCAACAGTTACGGTATTATCTTTCCTATGTGCTATAATTTCCACAGCCTTTGGAACGTTGTCTGGCTTCCGTTTTACCCATATTTTTGCTCCCAATTTTATTCTATCAGTAGAACCCAATCCTTCAGTTCTACTAGTTATTTCAGAAGGAGGGTCAGTTTCCACAAGGGCTATTGTTTCATGTGGAATAATAATCACTTGAACAGTTCTATCATTTTTACAAAACTGTATGGGTTCATCACCTACATTTTGGAATGTTACAATAATTTCTCCTTGGTAATTAGAATCTATCACTCCAGCCTTTAGTATTCCTTGAGCTGCTGATCCAGATTTAGGCAGTATTTGTCCAAAATTATTTTTGATAATCCTCATACGTATTCCAATAGAGATTTTTCTTATTTATTTTCTATCCAACCAAAAGTCCTCTAAACAATGTAAAACATATCTTGCCAAACCAGGTGTCCCAGGATATGGTGCTGGGACATCTGGCCTTGCAGTCCAGCACTCAGTATTTGGAATCTTACGTGTTCATTGATTTCTTTCTTTCTTTCTTTCTTTTATTTATTTATTCATTTATTCATTTATTTATTTATTTAACTTTTAACATTCATTTTCACAGAATTTTGGGCTCCAAATTTTCTCCCCCCTTGTCCCCTCCCCTCCAAAACACCGAGCATTCCAATTGCCCCCATCACCAATCTGCTCTCTCCTCCATCATTTCTCTCTGCCCTTGTCTCCATCCTCTCCTCTGTCCTGTAGGGCCAAATAACTTTCTATACCCCTTTACCTGTATTTCTTATTTCCTAGCGGCAAGAACAGTACTCGACAGTTGTTCCTAAAACTTTGAGTTCCAACTTCTTTTCCTCCCTCCCTCCCCACCCCCTCCCTTTGGAAGGCAAGCAATTCAATATAGGCCAAATCTGTGTAGTTTTGCAAATGACTTCCATAATAGTTGTGTTGTATAAGACTAACTATATTTCCCTTCATCCTATCCTGCCCCCAATTACTTCTATTCTCTCTTTTGATCCTGTCCCTCCCCGTGAGTGTCGACCTCGAATTGCACCCTCCTCCCATTGCCCTCCCTTCCATCATCCCCCCCGACCCTGTTTATCCCCTTATCCCCCACTTTCCTGTATTGTAAGATAGGTTTTCATACCAAAATGAGTGTGCATTTTATTCCTTCCTTTAGTGGAATGTGATGAGAGTAAACTTCATGTTTTTCTCTCACTTCCCCTCTTTTTCCCCAAACTAAAAAAGTCTTTTGCTTGCCTCTTTTATGAGAGATAATTTGCCCCATTCCATTTCTCCCTTTGTCCTCCCATATATTTCTCTCTCACTGCTTGATTTCATTTTTTTTTTTAAGATATGATCCCATCCTATTCAATTCACTCTGCGCACTCTGTCTCTATGTGTGTGTGCGTGTGCATGTGTGTGTGTGTAATCCCACCCAGTACCCAGATAGTGAATAGTTTCAGGAGTTGCTAATATTGTCTTTCCATGTAGGAATGTAAACAGTTCAACTTTTATAAGTCCCTTGTGACTTCCCTTCGCTGTTTACCTTTTCATGCTTCTCTTCATTGTTGTGTTTGAAAGTCAAATTTTCTTTTTAGCTCTGGTCTTTTCATCAAGAATGCTTTAAAGTCCTCTATTTCATTGAAAGACCAATTTTTCCCCTGAAGTATTATACTCAATTTTGCTGGGTAGGTGATTCTTGGTTTTAGTCCTAGTTCCTTTGCCTTCTGGAATATCCTATTCCATGCCCTTCAGTCCCTTAATGTAGAAGCTGCTAGATCTTGTGTTATCCTGATTGTATTTCCACAATACTTGAATTGTTTCTTTCTAGCTGCTTGCAATATTTTCTCCTTGACCTGGGAACTCTGGAATTTGGCCACAATATTCCTAGGAGTTTCTCTTTTTGGATCTTTTTCAGGTGGTGATGGGTAGATTCTTTCAATATTTACTTTGCCCTCTGGTTCTAGAATATTAGGGCAGTTTTCCTTGATAATTTCATGAAAGATGATGTCTAAGCTCTTTTTTTGATCAAGGCTTTCAGGTAGTCCCATAATTTTTAAATTGTCTCTCCTGGATCTATTTTCCAGGTCAGTTGTTTTTCCCATGAGATATTTCACATTATCTTCCATTTTTTCATTCTTTTGGTTTGGTTTTGTGATTTCTTGGTTTCTCATAAAGTCATTAGCCTCCATCTGTTCCATTCTAATTTTGAAAGAACTATTTTCTTCAGTGAACTTTTGAATCTCTTTTTCCATTTGGCTAATTCTTCTTTTGAAAGCATTCTTCTCCTCATTGGCTTCTTGAACCTCCTTTGCCAATTGAGTGAGCCTATTTTTCAGGTGTTATTTTCTTCAGCATTTTTTTGGGTCTCCTTTAGCAGGGTGCTGATCTGCTGATCATACTTTGCTTGCATGTCTTTCATTGCTCTTCCCAGTTTTTCCTCCATCTCTCTAATATAATTTTCAAAATTTTCTGAGCTCTTTTTGAACTTTTCCATGGTCTGAGCCCATTGAGTGGGCTGGGATGCAGGAGCCCTGACTTCCGTGTCTTTTCCTGATGGTGAGCACCGCTCTTCCTCATCAGAAAGGAGGGGAGGAGAAACCTGTTCACCAAGAAAGTAACCCTCTATAGTCTTGGTTTTTTTCCCTTTTCTGGGCATTTTCCCAGCCAGTGACTTGAGCTCTGAATATTGTCCTCACGCCCACCTCGTCTCTGGATCCTCCCAGCCAGAGCTTGGGGTCTGAGACTCAAATGCTGCTTCCCAGCCTCAGGGCTTTGGGTGGGGGCAGGGCTGCTATTCAGTGTGAGATCAAGTTCAGCTGCCCGGGTGGGGGCAGGGCCTCCTCACGGGCTCAGTTCCCTCAGGGGGTTTATGCAGAGACCTTCAACAATGGATCTGGGCTCCTGCCTGCTTGGGGAGCCCCGGTCTGCTCCCACTTCTGTTGGTGCCTCCCAAGGGCGCCTGAGTCATGGGGGCTCCCCACTCCCCTCTCGACCCGCCGAAGAGACCCTCTCACTAACCCTTGTCACCTGTGGGTGGAGGGACCCGCGTGGCCGCTGGAGATCCCGTCCCCGCAGCCTGCTGGGATCTGCTCCTCTCGGTGCGGCGGCCGCAGCAGGGCTGTGTTCAGCTTCCAGTCCACGGAGCGAAGGACCTTTTGCGAGAGGTTTGCAGGTCCCTCTGGAACAGAAATCTCCTTCGCTCCACTGTTCCGTGGCCTCTGCTGCTCCAGAATTCGCCGTGAGTTTCTTTTTACAGATGTTCTATGGGTTGTGGGTTTGGAGCTATGTGTATGTGCGTCTTTCTACTCCGCCATCTTGGCTCTGCCTCCCCATTGCTTTCTAATTTGCAGATTTGGGGTCATCATTCTGGCTAGAGGTGTACTTCCTCCCAATGTTCTATTCAAATTACACAGGGCAGTGAACAAATTATCTTTCCTCTGTTGATGAGAATTATTAGACCTTGACTTCCTTAATTGTTCTTTCAATAATCCATTCATTCTTTCAATTAACCCAGACACTTGTGGATAATATGGAATATGATATATCCAGTCTATGCTGTTTAATACACAATATCTCTTCATTTCATTGCCTTTGAAATGTGACTCATTGTCACTTTGGATCTGCTTTGGGGTTCTATAATATAGACTTATGATAGCTAGAGTTTTACAGGTGTTTTTCTGAGTTATATTCTTATAGGGACAAGCCACTAGTACACTTGAATAGGTATCAACAGAAGTACATACAAATTTGCATCCTTTATCTTGGGGTAGGGATCCTGTATAATCAATTTGCCAAATGTGGGCTGGTACTTTTCCCCCTTTCTATCTCTCCAGTTATTCCCCAAGAAATAGTTTTTTCTTTTTCCGACTGACATATATAACATTCCTCTACTATTCAGCATATTGACTACTTCCACCTGTCCCAGTACTTTGCAAAGTCCGCTTTGTACATGGATTATAGGCTACCTCTTTTCAATGTCTTTTGTGACCCAAATATTTTGCTGTCCCGTCAGTAAACCATACATATCTCTTTCGTTCTTCATTTAATCCATCATAACCCTCATTTCATTTTATTCAACTGTAGCTTTGGTTCAGGGGATGTATCATTTCCCTCAGTATGTGTGTTTGCTATAGATTCATACAAAGTAGAAACTCCACTTTTGCCTATTTTAGATCCATTTTGAATATGCCATTTCCATTTAATTATGCTAGCCTCTTGAGTATGTCCAATTCTGTGAGAAGCTGGGGTACTTATTACTCAGTTCATAATTGGGATTCCAGACCCCTTAATATTACCTCATGGCCCAAAATCAGTTGTTCAGTCTCTACCAAAGCCCAGTATACATCTAGCAATTGCTTTTCAGAAGAGGTATATTGAATTCCAAATGAAGGGACTTTCCTAGACAAAGATCCTAAAGCTACATTTCAACTTTGTTATTTTTGCCATAAACTTCAGTTTGCATATTCATCCTATATGGTCACTTGTAATTCCACCAGGCCACTTTGCATAGGCCATAAATATAAGGCCTTTGCTTCTTCAAAAGTTTTGTACTCTGCTTAAGTCCCCAATCAAATTCATATTTTTTCCTAGTAATTTTATATAAGGGTTCAGTGACAATCCTATGACAAATAGTGGGGCTATGCAGATATCCTTGTGGCAAGCATGTAAAAGTATATTGTCGGCCCTGCCAAGTGAAAGCAAATTGGTCCCATTGTTTCAAATCCCAAATAGTATTGAGATAATAAAGAAAGCATTGGCAAAATCAATAACTGTGTACCAAGTCCCATCATATTTCTAGATCCTTTCTCTTAAGGTATTGGTATCTGGAACAGAAGCATACAAGGGAGTGTGATTTGGCCAGATCAGTACTTGAGAAAGATCAATTTGATACCTAAGTAGGGTCTGAATTGAAGCGGGGAAAGACAGGCTGGTAACAATAGTTCAGACATGAGGTGATGATGAGGATCTGCATACTAGGCTGGTTATATTGTATGAGGAGACAGAGGCAGGGCGGAGGGAAGAGGGAGAGAAAGAAAGGGGGAGAGAGAGAGAGAGTGTGTGTGTGTGTGTGTGTGTGTGTGTGTGTGTATGACTGGGAAGATGGTGGTACCTATGCAGTAAAAGGGAAGTAAGAAAAAAGGGAAGGTTTGAAGGGAAATATAATAAGTTCTGTTTTGAATATAAGTTTTAAGATGTCTGTACTTGATTAAAATTTGTACATTTTGCAAGAGTTCAGTTTGGGTTTGGCTAATGATTATGCTTTTTATGTCACTGCTAAATTATCCAGCACCGAAAAAAAGTCAATTTTTTACAAGGAAAGTGTTTATATGTATTAATGTCTGAGATGGGAAAATATTATAAGTAAAAATTATTTATGGAATTATGGTTTTAATATTATAGATAAATGTTATTTTATGGGGCAGCTAAGTGATATGATAAATACAGTGCTGAGCCTGGAGTCCAGAAGACCTGAATTCCAGTCAGGCTTTGGAGTGTAGCTGACCCTCAGCAAATTGCTTCACCTCTGTTTGCCTCAATTTTCTTATCTTGAAAATGGGGATAATGAGAGTACCTGCCTCCCAGAATTTTGAGGCTCAAATGAAATAATAAGTGTGCGTAGCACCTGACATATAGTGTTAGATAAATGTTAGCTGATGCTTTTGTTATTATTAGTTATGCTGTCTACATACTTGGCTTTCAGGATAAAATAGATAACTAATGATGCCAAATTGTTTTTTAGTGAACTTGAATATATAGCCCAGCCCCTGAAAGTATCATTTTATTTCTTTCTCTGTAACTACTGATATTTCCATTTTAAATGCTATTTGATGTCTACTGAAAAACATGATGAAAACTGCAAATGAATTTATTTGGAGTAGTATGATTGATAGAATAATTTTTATATTCAGTGAACTTACTAATTTGAAATAAAAAAATTAGTATTAGATTTGTAAAAATTCAATAATGTGTTCAGTGCTTTATTTTACAAAAAATAAGATATTATACAATTTGATAGAAATTATCCAAAGATATGTTACACATGAATACTTTATCTAAATATAATATACCAAGTTGACAGAAGCAGTTTTTATGTGTGTTTTATTTTCTTCTCTACAAATTTAAATTTTCCATCTATAAAGCCTTTTTTTTTTTTTTTTTCAGTTGGTAGCTAAAGGCATAAAAATTACTAATGTACCTTCCAGTGAGAAAGCAGCAGCACCTGGTCATTTCCAGGAACAGCATGAACCAGGAAGTGTTTCTTCCCAGGTACAGGTGAAGCCTAGTATGCCAGTTATCTCCATCACATCAGCTTTGAAAGAAGTGGGTGTGGTAAGTGCTTTGAAATTTTGGACTAAGAGAAGATAATAGGTTCATGAAAATGATCTGATATTTTAGAAACAAAATGTTAAGTGAACCAACTGTCAATTCGTGATATTTGAAGTAGTTCTTTAAGAAAAGCAAACAAGTTTTTTTGTGATTGATACTTTGTACACTTGAGCCTCACTCTACTCAGGTGTCAGGCTTGGGGATTGTCTTTTAAGTGAGACTTCTTTGTAAGTGTTCTTCATTTTTAGTGGTCTTGATGTGGTGGGACCCTAGAACTTTTGCCCAGGACAGGGGGAAGAAAAGGGGATTTTCTACTTTCTTTAAACTTTATTTAGCTCCTTACCCTTGTCTCTCAGACTTGTAAACTTGCAAAACACAGATACAGCACAAGGACTACCTTCTTCACAATATCCCTCCTTATCCTTCCCAATCATCTGTGTTCTCTCTCAGTAACTACTTTGTGTTTTTTAATATCCATTCACTTTGTTATTAATATCAACATGTATTTATTAAATGCTTACTAAGCCTCAGGTACTGTGCTGAGTGTACAACTATGTAATTTGCAAGATACAAATAATCTAAAAAGATGGTAATCATAGAGAGAAGGCACTAGCATTGGGAAAGGGGAAAGGATGAGATGGGGAGTGGGAGGGGGAAGGATCAGGAGTAGATCAGGAAAAGACCGTTTGCAGAAGGTTGGACTTAAGCTAAGTCTTGAGGGAAGCCAGAAGGCAGAGATGAGGAGGGAGAACTAGGCATGGGGGACAGCTGGTGAAAAGGCATGGAGTCAGGAAATATCATTGGATCATAGAGTATGAGAAGAGGAGAAATGTGTGGGAAAGGACCAAGTTGTAAAACACTTTAAAATTCAAATAGAATTTTAAAATAGAGATAATAGAGAGCTACAAGAGTTAGTGGGGTTGACATGGTCAGACCTACACTTTAGGAAGATCCCTGACGTCTGAGCATAGCATGTTCCGGAGCTGAGAGAGACTTGAATCAGGGAGATCATCCGGCAAGCTATTGCAATGATCCATGCATAAAATGATGCAACCCTGCACCAGGGTGTATGTCTGTCTTTTCTTTGTTAATAGAATGTAAGCACCTTGAAATCAGAGATTGTTGCTTTTTTTTTTTTCATTTTATTTCCAACACCTAGTTGGACTGGCACAGTAGGAACTTAATAAGTATATATCTTATGTATACTTATAATATATCTTAATAACATCACATGTTCCATATCCTTTTAATTATGTACCCAATAGAACCTAAGCTGCTTGAAGGACGGGGCAAATTTCTATTTATATCCCCAGTTCCCAGGACAATAGTGGATGCTTAATAAAAATTTTTGATTGATTGGTTTCAGTAATTATGAGTTTAAGAATCCAAGATGGACCACCTTTATACCAAATTCTTCATTTAGCTAACAACGCTGTAATGATAGCCAGGTAGCAGTATAGTGGATAGAGCCCTAGGCCTAAAGTCAGGAAGACCCGAGTTCAACTGTGGCCTCAAACTAGTCAACACTGTGACCCCATATGACAACCCCTGACTGATTCAGTTTCCTCAACTACAGTGATAACATCTACCTCACAGTGTTGTGTGAGGATCAAGCACGATAACATTTGCAAAATGTTTAATAGAGTGCCTGGTACATAGCAAACACTTAATAAATGCTTATTTCCTTTCCCTTGCCTAATGAAGTTCCACTGTAATTAAATTAAAACTTGCTTTATTTTAACTTCCTTTGTTAATATCCTTGTGGGTCTGATTCTTACATTAATTTTTTAATTGGTCATATATTTATATGGATTCAAATAAATATATTTGTATATATGTATATATATGATCATATTAATTACTACCAAATTATGAGTTTTGTCCCATTCTGCATGTGTATAATATTTTATTTTTAATATTTAATATTCTTTAATTTGTATCTCCAGTGCTTAGCACGTTTTCTGATGCATAATAAATGCTTGTTGATTGATTGATCAATTCATGATAGTTGATGTAATACATCATTGTTTATCTCAGGTATTTAAGTAATTTGTACATTCTCTCTCTTTGCGTTGCCCTGTTGCTATATTGTCAGTAATATGGTTGACTATGCAAACATAAAAGTTTTTGGCCATTCAGTGAGAATTTCATAAAAGAAACAGTTGCTCCTCTAGAAACATTTTCTTTCTAGTAACTTAGTTTTTTTCTTCTAAAATAAATTTCTTTTGCATCTACCACACTATTTATTCCGACTTTAGATACCATTGGGTACATCCTAGATGGTACCCAGACTATATTCTCATCTAGCTGGTCATTTCTCTGGTTATAGTGACTGCTAATTCCTGACTACTTTTACTGGGTAAAATGTTCTTTGTCTCATTTACTTTTAATACTGCTGAACTGACTACTCTTATGTCCTTCTGTTTCCTAAAATGGTACAAAATTCAAAGTAATGCATATTGCCAAATAATTTTTCTTTCTGTACTGATATTAGCAAACATTTCCTTAATTCCTACTTTGAAAACTTTCTGAATCTTGAAGTTTTTGCTTTCATATCTTTTTGTACGTACTAATTACTTTTTCTGAATTTGCTTATAAACTTTAGAACAAGGATGGGGAACCTGTGGCCTTCTAGGTCCTCAAGTGCAGCCCTTTGAATCTAAACTTCATAGAACAAAACCCCTTAATAAGATGATTTGTTCTGTAAAACGAACTTAGTCAAAAGACCACAGATGAGGACCTAGAAGGCCACAGTTTCCCCACCACTGCTCTGGAAATTCAGATTTCAGTAAGTAGGCTAATCGGAAGAAAAATTGCATATTTTCTATCTTCCAAACAAATAACTCAGTTCTCATTTTTCATGTTTGCTTTCATTTTTGAAATAGAAAACAGTCTAGCAAACTCACAGCTATATAAGACAGAGAAAACATCAATAAATTCAACTACTGTTTATAAACAAGCTCATTTTTGACTTACATTGAAGTCACTTTTCCTACTAAATCTTTAATGAGATGAGACTTGTTAATAAAAAAACTTGAATTATGTTCATTTCGTTTCATTGTACTTTCTGTGGTGAAATTGAAATAGCCCTTTTCCCTTACCCCTTCCACTCTAAAAGAAATAGTAGTTAACAAAAGATATGGATTAATCCACACATTTGATCAGATAGTTGAGAATTGGCCTGTAGACTTTATATTGAGCTGATTATTTACTTAAATGAAATTAAACTTTGCAGAAATGAAACAATTAATATGGAGAGATTCATAATGGAGGGGAGGGCAATAATAAATTAAAAGAGTAACAGTAAGGAATTTTTTTCTGATATGTCTCATCTTTTATCTTTCTGATTTTAAAGAACGGAAGTTTAATTGACATTCAGGAAACTTCTGAAGAAATGAAAATGACTGATAATGCTCTTTCGGTAAGTAAATTTCTTTAGCTTTCTCTCGTCATCCTTTCTTTTAGTTTATATAAATATTTCAAAATGTAAGACTATTACAATTGCAGAATAAACGAGAGATACTGCGTAGACTAAATCAAAACCTCAAAGCTCACAAAGAGGAAGAAGAAAAGGCACAAACCTCTGAAATCTGTAAAATAACTACGAATGAAGACATTAAGGATCATCAGGAAGAAAAATCTGTAATATCAGAACGTAAGAAATGGGAGGCAGGGAGTCAATTGGAAATTCCTCTAGCCAAATTAACCATGGAAGAGACCTTTCCTACAGGTGAGAATAATTATAAAATTGTTGGAAATTATCTCATTTTCACAGCAAAACAGTTTCTTTATATTATTTATGTTAAATGATACAAACAGAAATGTGCATATATTGAAATAAAAAGCAAATGCTACTCTTTTGATTAATGCACATTTTTGTGCCCATGAGAAACCAAATCAGGGAAAGGAAATTTTCTCCTTTTTTTGTTTAATATTTTATTTTTTCCTTATTTACATGTGAAAGCAATTTTTAACTTTTGATTTTTTTTTAATTTTTGAGTTTAAAAATACCTTCCTCCTTTCTTTCCCTCACCCCTCAAATTGAAAATGCAAGCAATTTGCCATAGGTTATTTAAGATCAGTGATGCAAAAACCATTTCCATGTTAGTCATGTTGCAAAAGACCAAAAAAACCAAGAAAATAAAGAAAGTAAAGAAAAAGTATGCTTCAGTCTGCATTCAAACTCTGTCATTAAGACTCTGTCAGTTCTTTCTATTCAAACTGCATTCAGACTCTTTCAGTTCTTTCTCTGGAGATAACATTTTTTCACCACAAATCCTTCAGAATTGCCTTGGATCATTGTATTGCTGATAATAGCTAAGTCATTCACAGCTGATCATCATTTCACTTTGTATCAGTTCATGTAAGTCTCTAGGTTTTTCTAAGAGCATCTTACTAATCATTTCTTATGGCACAATAGTATTCCATCATAATTATATACCATAACTTGTTCAAGCCATTCCCCAGTTGATGGACATCTCCTCAGTTTCCAATTCTTTGCCTCCACTAAAAGAGCTGCTGGAAAAAAATTTTTACATATAGGTTCTTTTCCTTTTTGTTTGGGATATATATATCTAGTAATGGTATTGCTTAGTCAAAGGATGTGCATGGTTTTGTAGCTCTTTGGGCATAGTTCCAAATTGTCCTACAGAATGGTTGAATTGGCATACCACTTCACCAATAATGCATTGGTGTCTCAATTTTCCCATATCCCCTCCAACATTTGTCATTTTCTTTTCCTGTCCTGTTATCTATTCTGATAGGTGTGAGGTGGTACCTCATAGTTATTTTAATTTGCATTGCTATAATCAATAGTGATTTAGAGCATTTTTTCATATGACTATGGATAGCTTTGATTATTTTGTCTGAAAGCTGCCTGTAATCTTTGACCATTTATAAATTGATAAATGGCTCTTAATTCTATAAATTTGCCTCCGTTCTCTTTATATTTGAGAAATGAGGTCTTCATAAGAAAACTAAGTGTAATTTTTTTACAGTTATGATTATTTTATATTTCCCTCCATCCTGTTTTCCTCATTTATCCTATTCTCTCTCTCCTTTCACCCTGTCTATTCACAAAAGTGTTTTGTTTCTGACTTCTTCACCCATTCTGCCTTCCCTTCTGTCAGTGCCCCATTTTCACCCTCTTCTCTTATGTCTTTCCCCTCCTGCTTTCCTGTATGTTAACATAGATTTCTATACCCAACAGAGCCACCCAACAGAGTAAGGTTCCCCCCTCACCTCCCCTATTTTCCTCTCCATTCTAAAAGCCCTTTCATGCCTCTTATGTCAGATAATTTACTTCTCCCTTTCTCTTTCTTCCAATGCATTTCTCTTTGTCATCCCTTAACTTTATTTTTTAAAAATATTTACCCCATCATGTTAAACTCAAACCTTGTACTCTATCCGTGTATACTCCTTGTAATTGCTCTAATAATGAGAAAAATTTTAGGAATTAAAAGTATCATTTTCACATGTAGGATGTAAGGGGTTTAAACTTATTGAATTCTTTATCATTTCTCTTTTTCTGTTTACTTTTCTATGCTTCTCTTGAGTCTTGTATTTGAAAGTCAAATTTCTATTCAGCTCTGATCTTTTCATCAGGAAAGTTTGAAAGTCCTCTATTTAATTGAATGTTTAATTTTCCCCCTTTGAAGGCTTATACTTACTTTTGCTGGATAGGTGATTCTCGGTTGTAATCCTAGCTCTTCTGTCCTCCATAATATCATATTCCAAGTCGTCCAGTTCTTTAATATAGAAATTGCTAAATCTTGTGTTATCCTTACACTGGCTCCACAGTGTTTGAATTGTTTGTTTTTGGCTACTTGCAATATTTTCTCCTTGACCTGAGAGCTCTAGAATTTGACTAAAATATTCCTGGGAGTTTTAATTTTGGGATTTTTTTCAAGAGGTGATTGGTGGATTATTTCAATTTTTATTTTACCCCCAGGTTCTAGAATATCAGGGCAGTTTTTCTTGATAATTTCTTGAAAGATGATGTCTAGGCTCTTTGTTTGACCATGGCTTTCAGGTAGACCACTAATTCTTAAATTCTCTCTCCTGGATCTGTTTTCCAAGTCAGTTGTTTTTCCAATGAAATAATTTGCATTTTCTTCTGTTTTTTCATTTTTTGATTTTGTTTTATTGTTTCTTGATGTCTCATGAAGTTGTTAGCTTCTACTTGCCCAATTCTGATTTTTAAGGAATCATTTTCTTAAGTGAGCTTTTGCATCTCCTTTTCTATTTGGCCAATTCTCCTTTTTAAGGAATTATTTTCTTCAGTGAATTTTTATGTATCTTTTTCCATTTGGCCAATTCTGCTTCTCAAGGAATTCTCTTCAGTGAATTTTATACCTCTTTTACCATTTGGCCTATTCTGTTATTCAATGTGTTATTTTCTTCAGTATTTTCTTGCACCATCTTTACCAAAGTATTGACTCCTTTTTCATGATTTTCTTGCATCACTCGCATTTCTCTTCCCAATCTTTCCTCTGTAAGGCCTCTCTTATTGGAAAATTGTTTCACGCTCTCCTTTTGTGAGTTCTGCCATTCCAGAATTTGTTTTGGAACATTATTTAAAGTTCTTTGGAAGTGTTAGGTGAGTCTCTACCTTTTCTCCACCATCTTAGCTCTATCTCCTGGAAGGGAGATTTTTATTTTAAAAAATAATTTTTTATCTAATCAGCACTGCAAAAACACTTAAGAAGGTATATGAAGTTAATTATTTGCCAGAATTAAAGTTTTTATAGTTGAATATTTAAGGTAAATAATGAAGTCTTTCTTTTGTACCACTTGAGGAAATAAAAGAATGTATCCTTAGATCTACCCCTTTGTACTTTAGTAGAGGAAGAGGTAGGGACTGTCTTGTGATTTCATCAGGGATCCCCTGATAGAAAATTCCTTCTCCCAAATCAGATTGTCCCTAGTTCTGCAACTAAGAGATGGTGATCTGTTACAGGAAATGGGATGGAGTGATATCATAGAGGTATTAGCTTTGGTAAGGAGTGAACTCATATCATCATGTGAGTCAGAGGTGAAGGAAGAGATAGTGGCAGAAGGCATCTAAGTGATATGCATGAGAAAGAGGAAAGAAGAGGGAACTCATGATGAATATCCTCAATTTTTTCTGTAAAATACGATGCAGGGTTCTCAGGTGAGAGAGTGGGAGGAGAGGAGCAACTGAGAGTCTCAGAAAGTTGCCAGTGGCCCGGAGAAGTTCAGTGACTTGCTCAAGATCACAATCATATAGACAGTTTGTAAGACTTGAATCTAAGGCTTCCTGACTCTAAGGTCAGGCTTCCATTAAAGCAGACTAGAATTTCTTTATTCCTTAGATGGTCTTTGTATGTCCCTTTTCCTAAAAAATTCATCGTTTTGTGACCAACCTTATCATCAGTGTCTCTAAAGTTACTTAGCCTGGTTTCCAGAAAAAAAGACTGTCATTGAGTCAAACTTAGATTATATCGACAAGCATTTATTAAGTGCCTACTCGGTGCCAGATTCTGTGCTAAGTACTGGAAAAAATGCAAACAGTCCCTCCCTTCAAGGAGCTCACAATCTAGTGGAGGAGACAAAATGCAAGTAACAGTACACAAACAAGAAATATGCAGGATAAATTGGAGATAATCTCAGAGGAAAGGCACTAAAATCAAAGACTGGAAAAGACTTAAACAGATGGGATTTTAGTGAGACTTGAAAGCCAGGAGGTCCATCTCCTCTAGTAAAAGGCAGCTTCTACTTCCTGCTGCACTCACCAGCCCAGATCTTCAGAATCCCAAAATGTGGAAGACTTCTAAGTATGAGGGGGAGTGACCTTCTCTCTGTCCTTGGACCATCCCTCTCCTGCTGTGTCTATCCCCTGTGGGAAGAGGAAAAGGAAATCAGGTGAGGAGCAGGTCTTCTATCCCCTACTATGCTATCTCCTTCCTAGTCTCCATCCTTCAGAGGGATGAAAAGAAGCGAGAGCTCCCATCTGACAATGTGCCCATCATCTTGTGCTGTGTTTGTCTCCATCATCTTCCGAGGAGTGGTGCCTTCCTCTCTCTGATGAACATTCATATCTGGCCATCATACCCTATACATTCCAGTGACTACAAACCCCTTTTAGGTCATCCTTTAAGCCCCAGTTCCCACCCCTACTTCCCAATTCCTTATTCCCATCCCCTCAACCCTCCTATCCCAAAGTCTCAAAAAATGCCACCCACTCCTTTCACTGTGTCTTCTAGAATACCAGTTTCACAAGTGATAAACTTCCCTTCATTCTAAATCTTCTTTCCTACGCTCTTCAGCTCTTAACAGTCACTGAAACCTGACTTCCCTTAATGACACAGTCTCCCTGTTTACCCTTTCTAGTACTGACTATAGTACTCATTTCACTCATTCCCCTTGATTTACTGATTGAGGCAGAAGAATTGGAATACTCCTTGATCCCAACTACCACTTCCCAGGTGCTCCTCATACCTCCGTCACTCAGTAACCTCTCCCCTTTGAGGATCATGTTATTCATATCTATCACCCAATCACAGTCCTGGAAGCTGTTGTCTACAGACTTCCGGGTCTTTCCCTTTCCTTCCTCAATGAGTTTAGAACGTGACTCACACATTTTCTTTCCTTCCCAACCCCTGCCCTCATGCTAGAGGACTTAAGCATAAATATTAGCTCTCTCTCAAATACCCTAACCACTCAGATCCCCAATCTATTCATTTTTCTTGACCTGTCCCTCCATCCCACCTCAGTCACACATACCATCACCCACAGATGTACTACCTTCATTTTCGAGAATTCCAAAATCTTATCTGACCACCCCCTATTTACTTTCCAACTTTCTCTTCTTTTACATAACCTTATTCTCTTCAACCCCTCATTTCTCTCCCATGCCATCTCCCCTGCACCAACCACTCCCTTTTTTTCCCCCATCTTTATTCCTTGGTAAACCAGTTCAACTTGATGCTGTCTTCTTTTCTTGGGTCTCTAGCTCCCTCATCATATCTTATCCTAGGATTATTCCCCCCATCTTCTGCCTTCACTCCTACATAGGTGCTGCTAAATGAAGATGGAGAAAATCACTTAACCATTCTGACTGGGTCCACTGTAAATTTATATTACACAACCTTAACTGGGCTTTCACTGCTTCTGGGCCATCTTATACCTCCCTTATCAGTTCACTAGCCCACTCTCCACAGAGGCTTTCATCCCTGTCTTTTCATTCCTTCTCATGCCTCTCATGGTTCCCCTCTCTCCAGTCTCTCAGCTGAGAACCTTGCATCATATTTTACAGAAAAAATTGAGGACATTTACCATGAGCTCCCTCTTCTCTTCTCTTCCTCATCTCCTGTCACTCAGGTGCCACTTCTGCTACATCTCTTCCTTCACCTCTCTTTCACATGATGACATGGATTTGCTCCTTACCAAAGCTAACACCATCAAGTGATACCATTCCATCCCATCTCTTCCAGTAGATTGCCACCTCTCTCATCCACACTTTTTCAATCTTTCTCTGTCTACTTGCTCATTACCTGCTGCCTACAAATATGCCCATGTCTCCCCAACCTGAAAAAAACCTCATTTGATCCCTGTATCTCTGCTGACCTCCAGTCTTGCATCTCCAGTTGCCCTTTAGACATCTCAAACTACATGTTCAGTGGTCATCTTAAATTCAGTCTTCCAAAACTGAACTCATCTTTCCCTTTACTACCTTACCTATTTCTGTGGAGGGCAACCCTATCCTCACAGTTCCTCAGGCTTGCAACCTAAATGTGTCATCCTCCACTCCTCACTATCACTCACTCCCCACATACAATCTGTTGTCAAGGCCTGTTACTTTCATCTTTGCAACAATCTTTCAAATACATCTTCTTCTCTCCTCTGACAGTGCTACCCCCCTGGTGCAGAATCTTATCACCTCATGTCTGGTCTATTATAATAGCCTGCTTGGGTCTCTCCCCATTCCAGATCATTCTCCATTCACAAAGTTATTTTCCTAAAGCTCAGGTTTGACCATGTCCCTACTCCATGCTCCCTCCCTTCCCTTCATTCAGTAAACTCCAATGGCTCCTTATCTCCAGGATCAGGTAGAAAATGCTATTTAGCATTCAGAGTTTTTCATAATAACCTTGCCCCTTCCTAGTCTTTTTATACCTTACTTCCCTTCAAGTACTTTTGAATCCATTGATACTACTTTGCCTCCTTGCTGTTCCATAAACAAGATCCTCCATCTCTTGACTTTTTCTCTGGCTTTCTTCCATGCTTCAAATGCTCTCCCTCTATTGACTTCCCTGGCTTCCTTCAAATCCCAAGTAAAATCCCATTTTTTTTTTTTACTGAAAGTGTTCCTAAATCACTCTTAATTCTAGTGCCTTTCCTGTATTAATTATTTCCTATTTATGCTATGTAAAAGTTTTTGATTTTTTACATATTTATATATTGTCCCTCCCATTAGACTGTAAGGTCCTGGAGGCCAGGGCCTGCCTTTTGCCTTTCTCTGTATTCCCAACACTTAACACAGTGCATGGGACATTCTTATTGACTGACTAAGATGAGGAAGGAGAGACTTCCAGATATGGGAGACAGCCAGAAATGTAGAGTTGGGAGATGGAGTGTCTTTTTCAAGCTCTAGCAAGAAAGCCATGTTCTTTTCAGTAGATTTTGCTCTGAAACATCCACAATTACTTCTTAATTGAAAATTTTTAAAAACAATTTTAAATGACATTTCATTTAAAAAGCTGTCTTAGTTTTCCTTTTTTTTGCTTTAGAGAAGATTTTCCTTTGGTCTCCATCTTCCGACCTTGTCAGTCACCTTTTAAAAACAAATAGTTCTAAATGCATTGTATAATATGAACATTAAAAATAAATAACCAGTTGAGTTACTGACTTACAGTCAACCGTGAAAATGGTTTGCTAATCTCATGTTATAATAATTTTGTAGTGACCTTTTTGTTATAACCATATCAATTTCCCTTCTTTTGTTCTTACAGAATTTACAGTGGGACATGTTATTAAACTAGATAATGAAGGATCTCCAAGAAGAGCCTGGGGGAAAAGCCCAACAGATTCTATTCTAAGGATTCTTGGAGAAGCTGAACTACAACTTCAGACACAATGTTTTGATGAGATAGCTCTTAAAAATGGTAAAATGGAATTAAATATTTTTTTTATTTTTATTTTTCATTTTTAACACAGTTTATAACAGATAAAACAATTCAAACTTTTGGTCAGGTGATACTTCTTTTTAAAGCATTTACAATATGAACCACAAAAGTATTTTTTTTTTAAATATTAACCAACTGAGACACAAATAATATTTACGTTGCTAATTTCACAAGCACTTGACCTAATTGTCTCCACAGTATTACTAAGAATTAAAGGACCCTAACTTATTGTTGTTGGTCTAAAGTCCCATGCCTAATAGCTTAATTTTAGACTTGACCTCGGATGCTCCCCTACCAATAATCTATAACTGAATAGATCTGGTATTAAGCTTACAAACCTTTTGACTATAGGAAATTGCCACCAAGAGTAGGGACATTGCAGGGATGCAATATCTCCCCAGCTTCATGTCAGTTCCAGGCAGGATTAGATTGTCCACTTGCATTCAGTCAGGCTTAAGGTCTGCCAAGTGTCAGTGGGGAAATTGAGTCAGGAGAATCCTACCTCAGCCCATGTTGAACAGCCGCTCTCCCACCCTTCCCATGAGATCACCTTTTGCAGTTCATACCAGCATCTCACTGGCTTACTGGCATCATGGATTGGAGGCTCAGCCTGCCTTTCTTGCTATCCATACCTGGAGTTAGGCTCAGAAGAGCAGTCAGTTAATAGTCCCATAGCATCTAAAAATGGCAAGTTCCAATAACCAGGTTTCAAATATGATTATAATTTCACTTTAGCTAAGGAACATCTTTTGAGGCAAGTCTTAAGAGGCTTACATGCCTTTCTATACCTGTTCTAGTTCCTGCTTAAATAACAACCATAAAATCAGATTTACCATTAAAACCTTAACTTTTCCATCAATGCCAAATTTTACCCAAGGTTACCTTCCTCTAGGAAATTTAGGCTAAAATTCTTTTCCCCAAATTTAAAGGTATCTGATTTATTCTCAGTAATTAATTCAGTCAATTGTTTTAGTACTAATTGCTTTTACATCACTTTGTAACATGTCCAGTTTTTCTCCCCATCAGGAACTAAATATTTTTAAGTGAATGATATTGATAAAAAATATAAACATGAATAAGACATTATATCATTTATAAAAGGGCTTTTAATATGAGTTTCTCTTCAGGTAGTAAGTGTCATCTGATTGTGATTTCATCTTAATCTAGGAAGTTTTGCTTTGACAATATCTGTGATCCAGTAAGAGGAGGAAATGAAAAAAGTGAAAGGAAGTCTGAAAAGTCATGTCATAGGGTAGAATTTGTTAGCAAAACAAATTTTGGGGTTTTTTGTTTTAATAAGAAAAGTACTCTCTGCTAGTGGTTTGTGCAGTAAGTTTATGACTAGTTAATAGAGTATAACAGATAATATCTTATGATAATTCTGGTTTTACAGTGCTATATTTGTAGTAAGGATGACCTGGGTTCTGATCCTGTCTTTGACCTTTAGCTAAACTTTGTGACTTTGGGCAACTCACTTAACATCTCTGAGGCTTGATTTATTCATTTCTAAAATGAAGGTAATACCTCACAGAGTTACTGTGAAGTTGAAATAAGATAATGTGTATAAGTGATAGTCATTATAACTATTAAATAGAGAACTGTAGTTGCAAGTAGTGCATAGAAGTCAGTAAAAGGATATATGCCCAGGTTCTCAGAGTTTCTCACAGATAGAGGAAAAACTCAGTTCAGTGCATCAATTTAAATACCAACTATGTATCTGGCACTTAAGTAGGTAAATATGAAATATAAAAATAATCCCTTTCTATTGAGAAAAACAGTGCATATACCAGTTATCTAGTAGAGAATACACACAAAGTAATTTTTGGACAGGACCAGGAATATTCACAGGTTGTTCACACAAAATGATCTTCGTTAAAACCAGGATCCCCTGTGCCGTGCTTGAATAATTTCATTGTCCTCATTTTATTAGAGAAATCTTACTTTGCTTTTAGAATACATTAGAAAAACTAAAACCTATGTAAATTTAAAAAAAAAACTCTACACTATCCATTATTTGAAATGAAAGCATGGCAAAATATTATACACATATATGTATGTATGTATATGTGTGTGTATAATTGAATCTACCTACTTGAATCAGTGGGTTTTGTTTATCTCATTTTAAAATGTATATATTTTATATATGTATATATATACATATAGTTTAATCTATTTCATTAATTTTCCAAATACATTTTGAGTTTTTTAATATTCAGTTTTTCTGATTTTGAGTTCCCTTTTCCCTCTATCCCCTACCCTACCTCTTGAGAAGGCAAGGCATATAATATTGGTTACACATATGAAGTCATGCAAAACATTTCCATATTATTCATGTTGCAGAAGAGAAAACACACACACACATACACACAAACACATACACATGAAAAATAAAATGAAAAATGTATGCTTCAATCTGTACCCACGTTCATCAGTTCTCTCTCTGAAGAGGGATGGCATGTTTCATCATGAGCCATTCAAAATTATCTTGGATTATTGTATTAATCAGAGTAGCTAAAAGCAAATCTTATGATTGTTCTCCAAAATTTGCAATAAGAAGTTAACGAAGATGTTCCTGGATATTATTTTTCAGAAAATCTTAGGTGGGGGGAAAAAAGCATGCCTTTTCCCTCCACATTCTAACATCTGCCTTAGCTATTTTTCTGTGCAATTCAAGTACATTTGATGGTATTTCTACAAATGAATTACTTCACTAAGAATTATACAACCTGGAACTTATGAAGTATTATACTGGAGTCTAGCCAGGATTACTGCAGCACCTTTTAAAAATAGTTTCTCAAACATAATTAGAAATAAAATTCAAGGCTTTTGCAAAACGTTTTTTCATTTTGGTGGGGGGTGTTTCTACAGAAGCCTCTGAAGGAAAGAACTACAAAACCTTAATCTTGGGGGAAAAAGAAGTACAATTTGTTCCTGCTGATGTAGATCCTTCACCTGTAGTTGATAAAGCTGATATCAAAGCCTCTGAAGAGCTGAAACATAAAGAAGCAGATGAATTTTTACAGATGGCATTAAAACCAGTTGTGGTGGAAGAAAAATCGGAAGGTATGATTCCTAATTGTTTTTTGTTTTTGATTTGGATCTATCAGTTAATGAACAAGAATTTGTTAAGCATTTAATATGTGACAAGCAATTTCCCAAATCTTGGAAATAAAAGTAAAAGATAAAAATAATCCTTGCCCTCAAGGAACTCGTATTTGAATAAGGGAAGGTGGCACATAAAAGAAAGGTAAAGAGAGGGTAGGGAGGAGTGAAGTATTCATCTCAGCACAGTGGAGATCCAGAATGCCTCCTAAAGAGGAATGAGACATGGTGGGCCTGGGTTCCCTTCTTAAATGAATTTTCTGGGAGGAATCATCCAATCAGAGGAAGAACCACAGGGGCAGAGAGTCTTTCCAATTTGTAAATTCCAAAGCTGGAAGGAGCTTATAAGATGAAAAAGCTTTTGGATCTGTAATTTCATATGAGGAGTTCCCAGTTAGGAAACTCTCTCTGCCAATGCATATTAGTGATTTATAGTCTTAGAGAGTTGCTTGGTACCCTTCAGTTTAAGTGCCTTGTCCAGCATCACCCAGTCTGTGCATGTCAGAGACAGGACTTTTGAACTCAGGTCTTCCTGATGTTGAGACTGATTTTCTAGCTTCTATACTACACTCTCTCTCGTGGATCCTAAGTATTCTAAATGAACTAATTTTATAATTAGTTCATAGTTTTGTATAGAAACAGAGACAGAGAGAGTACATATATATATGTGTATATATATACATATATACATATACACACATAGTTATAGTATATATATTTATAATACATAATTTTATAAGAGCGAAGAAATTCTAAGGTTTGGTTTCCAGAAAAATTTGCTCATTTCTATGGTGTTTTCAATTTGAATAGAACTAGAGTTTTTTCCTTCATAGTCTGTATGATCTTGTGATCACATTTATGGCCAACATATATGTTCCACCATGCAGATGGAACCGTAATCTTGAATTGCCTGATTCTATAATTGGCTGAATTTCTAGCAACAATATTTTTATGATCGTTTGTTTATTGTTTTTTTTTTCTTTGTAAGAGGTGATTATGAAATAAGGACAAGATTTTGAAACTTAGATATTTCTCACTTTTCTGAATGTGCATCTCTGCAAAGACACTTGCTGTACAATATATATAAAGAAGTATTGTCTACATCAAACCATAGCACTAAAATTCCTTAATAAAGATTTCGTAGGTTAAACCATAGAAATTTGCTTCTTTTACTGTAACAAAATAGATTGAACTTTTTAATGTAAATGCTAGTGTAATTCAAGAATAAATTTTATATTTGTGGTTAGGCAAACTTTGCATTTGCTAGTATTGTCCTGGTTATATTAAAACAAGGCTATGTTTTCAAGTGTTTAGAAAACAACCCAACCAGGGACATAGTTTACTTCATTCTTATCATTCATTTGTTTATCCTATGAACATTGATTAGGCCCTGATACATGCATATTATTTTTTTGCCCTAACCATCTCTACCTCTCTATTCTTGTTTATGGCTACCTCTTTTTTTTCCAACCATATTTCATTCTTGAAGTACATAAAATTTTTATGGCTACTTTTTTCTTTTTTTCAAACTTCATTCCACAACTACATGTAATTTCACTTTAAGGTTTCTCAACTATTTTGCATTTCTATAATTTTGTTAGATTCCCATGACATTATAGGACTACATACAGAAATAGATGTGTTATAATGATCCCTTCCTACTCAACTCACCCTGTGCGCTGTGTGTGTGTGTGTGTGTGTGTGTGTGTGTGTGTGTGTGTGTGTGTGTGTGTGTGTGTAATCCCTCCAACTACCCAGATACTGAGAAAAGTTTCAAGAGTTACAAACATTATCTTTCCATGTAGGAATGTAAACAGTTCAACTTTAGTAAGTCCCTTGTGATTTCTCTTTCCTGTTTACCTTTTCATGCTTCTCTTGATTTTTGTGTTTGAAAGTCAGATTTTTTTTTTCAACTCTGGTCTTTTCATCAAGAATGCTTGAAAGTCCTCTATTTCATTGAATGACCGTTTTTTCCCCTGAAGTATTATACTCAGTTTTGCTGGGTAGGTAATTCTTGGTTTTAATCCTAGTTCCTTTGACTTCTGTAATATCATATTCCAAGCCCTTCAATCCCTTAATGGGGCCAGGACTAAGGGAAGATCCGGCACCCTTCTTGCTCTGGTTGAAAAAGCCCTCTCACTGACCTTTGGCACCTGTGGCTTAAGGGATCTTCAAACCTCCACTGCTGCTGCTGGGGATTCTGCCCCCTGGGGTCTGCTCAGGTCCTGCTCCTCCCAGCGCCCTCTCGCCAAGGCTGGTCTAGGCTCTGCTCTGCGTCCTGTGCAACAGACCTTTCCTGTCAGCCTTCCAGGTCACCCTGGGCTGGAAATCTCCTCCACTCCGTTGTTCTTTGGCTTCTGATGCTCTGGAATTTGTTGAGAGTCTTTCTTTACAGGTATTTTATGGGCTGTGGGGGAAGCGCTAGAGTACATGCGTCTTTCTACTCTACCATCTTGGCTCCACCCCCGGTTAGTCTAATTTTAAAGGTGTTCTTTTCTTCAGTGTTTTTTGGGGTCTCCTTTAGCAAACTGTTGACTCATTTTTCATGATTTCTTGCCTCACTCTCATTTCTCTTCCCAATTTTTCTTCCATTTCTCTTACTTGATTTTCAGAATCCTTTTTGAGCTCTTCCATGATCTGAGACCAATTCGTATCTTTCTTGGAGGCTTTGGTACATGTAGGAGCTTTGACTTTGTTGTTTTCTTCTGTTTGTATATTTTGATCTACCTCAGTCTGTCATTGTGGGGCTTCTGCTGCTTTAGAACTGTTTAAAGTCATTTTTTACATGGTTTTTGAGGGGTTTGGGGGAAGAACTCAGGTAGGTCCCCGCTTCTACTCCACCATCTTGGCTCTGCCCCAGAATATGTATCTCTTCTTTTTCTCTCTTCACAGAATTATAAAATTTGAGAGTTGAAAGGAACCTCAATAGCTGTCTAATATAACTCATTCACTAAAGAAATCCTCATGTTAATGTGTCCAACAAGTGGTCATTCAGTCAGTTTGAAGATCTTCAGGGGACAGTAGAAGGAGTAGCCCTTCCCAATTATGGACCATTCTAATTTTAGGATATTTTTCTTGATTTGAAGCTGAAATTTGCGTCTTAAAAGGGGCCAAATG
Organism: Notamacropus eugenii; assembly: GCF_028372415.1. Classification (NCBI taxonomy): domain Eukaryota; kingdom Metazoa; phylum Chordata; class Mammalia; order Diprotodontia; family Macropodidae; genus Notamacropus; species Notamacropus eugenii. The sequence goes on along the minus strand of NC_092878.1, from coordinate 82,416,877 downwards.
GAATGAGTCTAGTCCCTTCTATCTGTCATACCCCTTTAAATATTTCAAAACAGCTGTCATATTTCTCTTCTTCCCCACTCCCACCCCTGATTCTAAGCTTTCTCCAGGCTAAACTCATCCAGTTTATTCAATCCTTATATGACATGGACTCAAGGTTCTTCACCATCTATGTTGCATTTTTCTAGATACTTTCCAGCTTATTAGCTTCTTATTCTTCTTAAACCATGACACTCAAAATTGGACAAAGTGCTCCAAATGAGGTCTAACAAGGACAGAATACAGTAAAACTGTCATCTCATTGTTTCTGGAAGTGTATTCCTTAAGGAAGTCCAAGATTGCATTAGCTTTTCTGGCTGCTACATTATTACATGTTGTGTTTGTAGTCCACTCGAACTCTCATTTCTTTTTTAGAACAGTTTCTCTCTCTCTATGTCTTCCTAATCCTGTACTTACAAAGTTGATTTTTTTTTTGTACACAGATGTAAAACAGTCTACTTAAATTTACTAGATTTCATCTTGTCAGAGTTAGAATATCAAGATCCTTCTGGATACTGATCCTATTATTTACTATGTTAGCTACCACTAAGAAGCTACCAGCCTTGTCATCTGAAAATTTTATGAGAAAATCATCTCTGTTCATCCACGTATTTGAGAAAAATGTTGAACATCACAAAATCAAGGGCAAATCTCTGAGATCCTGTATTGGATCTCTTCCCTCAGTGATAGTGAACCATTAACAACTACTTTAGTCCAGCCATCCAGTCAATTCTGAATCCACCTGATTGTATTCTTGTCTATCTGTTGATCATCCATCATTTACTGAGCATTTACTATGTGACAAACACTTGGCTCAGTATTTACAAACTCTGAAGTAAAAAAACAAAAACAAAAAACAGAAACAGTCCATGCTCTTGAGAAGCTTATAGAGAAGGCAACACATAAAAGGAAGCTGGAAAGTGAGAGTAGGGGGCTATAATGGAGGAAATTCTGCTTGAATTCTAGAGAATAATGAAACATGACTAACCTGAGCCCCCTCTTTAAATAGAGGTTCTGCAGGGAGACATCTAGTCAGGAGAGGCCACAGGGGCCTCAGGTAATTCCAGTGTGTTTAATTCATATCTCTGTTTTTTTCACAAGAATAATAATAGCTAATCCATCAAGCCTTTGATAAAATCTAGATAAATTGTACAGTAGATAAAGTATACAGTATATCCACTGGTTTAATCCTGTCCAAAAAAGGAAGGAATTTGGTCTGACATGACCTGTTCTTGGTGAAGCCATGCTGGACAGTCAAGCTCACTGACCTCAAGTTTGCTGATGTATTCTCTTTCCTTTTTGGAGAGTCAAGACATATGCCCTTCTCCAGTCATGTTGTACCTCTCCTATTTCCCATGATCATTCAGATATCTCTGGCAGTGGCTCAGCAATTATATCAACCAGTTCTTTTATAAGTCATTTGGATCAGGTGACATGATTTATTCTCTCATTTTTCTTAGGTGTCAACTTCTCGTTAGCCATTTTTATTCTGTCATTTTTAGTGGAAGTATCATTTTCTTTTGCAGAGAAAACAAACAATATTAGAATTAGATATCTCTGCTTTCTCTCTGTTATCACCTATCATAATTCTATCCACTTTACTCACAAAAATTCTACTCTCCCAATATAGTTCAAACAAATATAAATAAAACACCGTGTTGTCCCAAGGTTCCCTGTCATTCCGAGCTTTTAGCATTCTTAACTCTACTCATGAATGCATGCTTTTATATTTTTCCTGTTACTTGCCTTTGCTTCTAACTTCTCTACATATCTTTTTTTTAACCTAAGTTGGTGAATTCCACATGCATTCATATTCATCTCTTCAGAAAAATTCCATTTTGAGGGCGGAGCCAAGATGGCAGAATAGAAAGATGAACATACTCTAGCTCTTCCCCCATAGCCCATAAAATATCTGTAAAGAAAGACTCTCAACAAATTCTAGAGCAGCAGAAGCCACAGAACAATGGAGTGGAGGAGATTTCCAGCCCAGGGTGACCTGGAATGCTGACGGAAAAGATCTGTCTGTTGAGAATTGTTTTTGTGTGCAACTGGGAAATGAGAAATGCAGGTAATGGGGTACAAAACTTTATCTTGCCCTACAGGACAAGAGAGAAGATGGGGATAAGGGAAGGGAGGGGTGTTAGAAGGGAGGACACATTGGTGGAAGGGACAATCAGAATGCAAGGTGTTTTGGGGTAGGGGGAGGGGAGAGATGGGGAAAAAATTTGGAACTCAAAATTTTGTGGAAATGAATGTTGAAAACTTAAAATAAATAAAGAAAGAAAAATACCGTTTTTCATTTGTTGGAATTGATTCCCTTTGTGTCTTACAAATTTCACTCTTGAAGTGTTTTCCATCTTTCTTGGGCTAATTTCCCATATAGCATTTTATTCTGTGGTTTTATCCATCTTTCCTTTGAATTTTTTTTTTATCATCTGCTTTCATCAGATTTCAAGTGCATGTCAGATTTTGCCCAGGTGTTTTCTGGTCTTTCTTTGTCACATCCTTCAGAATGGAGAATTATCACGAAGTTCACATTGTTTTCTCTCAGGTTCCTTTCTGTTAATAAGAATCAGAGAGATGACAGAATTTCCCTTGAGGGTTCTTTTGCCTTTTGAAGTATATAAAATTATTGCTACAAATAAACAAGTTATCAGTTCTTCTGCTTTTGACAAAGAGAGATCTTTAACATATCTGGATAATTGAAGTATCAAAATCTACTTTCAGTTCTGCGTCATGGCTCTACGTCCAGTGTAATGTGTTTCACAAACTCCTTTTCTGTTTTCCTTTCCTGTCCAGGTAGTCTACAAAATACTATGTGACAAAATCTTTTCTATTCCTCCCTCCTTTGGCTTTTCCCTAAATGATCTCTATCATGCTTCCCCTCTCTGGTGTTTAACTTCCTCATATGAATGTGTTTTCTTAATATGTAAAGCTCCTACCTTCTTCCCATTTTATGTTTCTCTTTCTTTTGAATAAAGTATACCCATTAGAGCCATAATCTAGTCATATGTTTCATCCCACCAAATCTCAGTGATATAAATGAGGTCACATTTGGCTCCCTTCAGTAGGTCTACTAATTTTTCTTGTTTGTCACCTAAACATTTGAGTCTTATGGGTTTTACTACTGGCTCCTTTCTTGGATTTTGTCCACTATGAATTTACAAGTATTCCAGTTGCTTTTTTTCTTTCTTTGTGCCTAATCTCTGTAGTATTTAACTTGGGAGATGTACATAAGCAGTCTTCTCCCTCCTTCATCCTTTTTCATTTAAAGACCTTTTTTAAATTAAATTTTTGAAACATCTGACAAATACAGTCTTACTCCTTTTATCTGGCATATTGTCCCTCTGGCCAAAAATCTTTTTCAATCTTACATGGTAAACTGTGATCTAGAAATCCAAGTCTCAGTCCAGTATATGTACCACTTGCTTAGTATATCCATATACACACACACATATATATGTCTATATAAGACTTTATAATCTTTGACAGTACTTTGTAGATTCCCTTTTAGAAGTGTCATTTGTGCCCAAGTGAAGCAACATAAATGGATAGTTGCCATCTGTTTTGCTAAGTCTTAAGAGGATCTTGTATGTCTTGGTTAAATGTCCAAGAAATAAAACAGATTTCTCTTTTGTTATCTGATCAATCAGTCAGCTAAATATATACTCTATACCAGGCACTGTGCTAAGCACTCAGGATGCAAAAAGAGGTGAAAGATAGTCCTTGCCTTCAGGAGCTCACAGTCTAATGATTGCAAGCTCCACAAACAAATAAATATACGCAAACTATATACAAGATAAATAGGAAATAAACAGAAGAAAGGCATAAGAATTAAGAGGGGTTGGGAAAGGCTTCCTACAGAAAATTAGATTTTCAGTGGAACTTAATGGAAGTCAGGGATGAGGAAAAGGAGTATTCCAGGTATAGGGGACAGCTGGAATGAATGCCCAGAGCCAAAGGTGTAAGAAAACTGGAGCAAGAGATGGGAGTTGTCAAACTGAGCATTTTGCACTTGATCCTGGAAGTAATTTGAAAGCCCCTGAAGTTACTGAGTAGGATGGGTGACATAATGAGAACTGCACTTCAGTAAAATTACTTTAATGACTGAATGCCAGATGGATTGGAGTTGGGAGAACATCGAAGCCGGCAGATTCTCTAGCAGGCTCTTGCAGTAATCCAAGTGTGAGGTGATGAGGGCCTGCATTACAGAGTTGGCAGTGTCAGAGGAGAGAAGGGGCCATGTTAAAAACATACTGCAAAGGTGAGATCGACAGATACTGGCAACAGATTGGACGTAGGAGGTAAGAGATAGTGAGAAGTCAAGGATAACTCCTAGGTTGTGAACCTGAGAGACTAGGAAGATGGTGTGACACTCCACAGTTATACGGAAAGTTGGAGTAGGAGAGGGTTTAGGGGAAAGATAATGAATTCTGTTGATATATTGAATTTAAGATGTCTACTGGACATCCAGTTTGAGGTGTCTGAAAAGTAATGGAGATGTGAGATTGGAACTCATTAGAGAGGTTCAGGCAGGACAGGCAGATTTGAAAATTATCAGCTTAGGGATACTAACTAAATTCATAGGAGCTAATGAGATCACCAAGTGAAGTCATATGAGAGAGAAGTGAAGAGGAAAGAACCCTGAGTGCTGTTTAGAAGATGTGATGTGGGAGAGAACTCAAGAAGAGGCGAAGAAGCAGTCCAATAGGCAGGAGGAAAACCAGGAGAGAGAAGTGTCCCAAAAACCCAGAAAGAAGAGGATGTCAAGTAGGGGAGAATGATCAGTGTCAGAGGTTGCTGAAGAGCAGCTGGGTTACTACTGAGCAGAGAATCACCAATTCCCAGTGCTCTTCTCTTCTCCCTCTGCATCTTACTGGATGATCAGATCTGAGAGCTCCTGTGGCTCTGCTCTGCCACTGTTGAGTCAACAAACATCCTCTGCCTCCTCAGAGCAGCTCTCTCTTTTTTAAGAGCTTTCAATCTCTTTTTAAAACTTTAATTATACAGGTATCCTTTTCCTTCCTTTTTCTCCTCTATGTAGCAACCATCACTTCTCTTTAATCCTAACACAAGGCCTATCTCTGCTCTACCTCAGCACCCTCTCTGGCCACATAAGCCATTCTTCATTTCTTTAGAAACCCTTCATCTTCCCTAATAACCTGGAGGCTTCCCTCTAGTCCTGTCACCTTCTCTTCTAGGAAGACAACTAGCCTACCTCTGAAACACAAATAGCAAGAACAAGCATGATAAATTCAATGTAGATCACTGTTCAGTTTACCCTGCTGTCCATAATGGATGAGATTTCCCCCTTGGTTTCTTAAAACTACTTGTGGACACTAGCATTCACTTGAACTATTGAACCTTTCTGTAAATTAGTAACAATCCAAATTGTCTAAAAATCAGTTTGACAAATGAGAAGTATGACGACATTAATCTTTTAATGTGTTTCTGTGGAAAGTTTTCTATGCCTTCTCAAAAATCAGTTTTATTTTTCCAAGACTTATTTTTCCTGAAGGGAAAAAGATAATGTTATGTAATAAAATAATGAAAAGAAGAAATAGAATAATTAATCCTTTTAAATTTTTTCTCTTTGTGCAGTGGTAATCTCTTTTGTTGTTGTTTTAAGTGCTGAAAAGTAATTTATTCCTTCATTTATTTATTTTTTATTTTGTTTTCAGTTCCCAATTCTCTTCATCCAGCCCTTCATTCAGAAGGTAAGCAATACAATTTTGTGTTGTTTAGTCACTTTTAGTCATGTCCAACTCTTTGGGACCCCTTTGGGGGTTTTCCTAGAAAAGATACTGGGATAGTTTGCCATTTCTTTCTCCAGATCTTTTTACAGATGAGGAAACTGAGGCAAGCAGGGTGAAGTGACTTGCCCAGGATTACACAGCTATTAAGTGTCTGAGGCCATATTTGAACTCAGGTGCTCCTGATTCCAGATCTAGCACTCTATCCACTGAGCTACCTAGTTTCCCCAAGCTATCTAGTACCCATCATAAATCATGTAAAACATACTTCCATGTTGCAGAAAATAGCAAGAAAAATAAAGTAAAAAAATTATGCTTCTATCTCATATAGTGATAATTGCGAAAGAAATTTAGTTATGTCAGAAAATTAGCTAACTTTGGTATGGATTGTTTATACAGTCTTTTCCCTTCCCTAGAAAATTAATATACTAACTGGAACAAAAGTATTGATGGGTTACAACAAAGTTCATGTTGTTTTCTCCAGGCTTACTGGTATTTTATTCTGATACTTTGTTCATATACATTTCTTGTAATATTTTCATTTTTTTTAGAACCTGATGATTTGGAAGCAGAAATCTTGGAAGGATCGAATAAAGCTAACAAAAATATTGACTTGCCTTGCTCTATTAACGAGGTGTGGCTTAGAGGCTCAGAGGAGACAGAGTATGTTACTTGGTGCCTAGTAGTTTTTGCATTTTATTTCAAAAGGTCATCTTTAGGGCTGTATATACTTATATTCTAATTCTTTTATAGAACTTCAAATTATGATTTAATGGAGTCCGTTCGTGTGACCTCCTTGCAGAGTCATAGTGTATTGTTCCCTGACAATCTTCTATACTGTTTAGTATCTTTACCAGACAGATCATTTAAGTCAGTTCTAATACCTCCTTACCAACTCTCTATACCCTAACTCTCCCTAATTAAAGGCAAAAAGCTGGCCACTGAACTTTTATCTAATCTAACCATATCCTTGAAGCCTCCACGATAAATGTGGGACAATTTCTTGTAAAGCATGGGGCATATAGACACAACTGAAGTGTGGTAGGAGATAAAAGTGAGAAAGGACATTAGGTACACTCCCACTCTGTGGAAGATGGACTGGTCCTCAGAAAAGTCATCACAAGATGGCAATAACAAGTATCACCATTCTGTTCCATTGGAATCTATTATTCCGCATTGGGATGAGAGCACAGGTCCACATGATATGAACTTTCTCATATTTTGTTGGCTGCAGTGATAAATATTTTCCAGCAGATTATTTAGGTTTCTAGATCTCAGTAATCTTTTATTTTTATGGAAACCAGCAAGCCCATTTCACTGAATCTCTGAATGTACTTGACCCAGTGTATTGTGAGTATATTTTTAATGAAATTAGTGTATTTTTGCACAATGGGAAGATCTTTCCCATCCATTAATAGGCCCATGTGACCTGCTTGAGTCACGTGAAAGCCTAAGTTACATGAGTTTGTGTCACTTGGAACAGAAAGGGTTGGAGCAGGAAAGATGGAACAGGAAGAGGCAGAGCTAGAGCAGAGCTGAGAGGAAGTTAGTCAGAAAGCAGTCAGAACTGAGAGAAAAGAGAAAACAGGTAGCTGGCTAGCATGAGTGGGAAAGCTTGTTTGTGATTTTGTTTAAGGGAGCTGGTGTCTGGGAAGCCTAATAGGGAAAGCTTAGGGATGGTGTTACCCTCTGCGTTGTTATTGCATATAGATTGTTGTTATTATGATGGATTTGGCTTTCTGGTGTCTAAATAAATGTTTTGTTTCTGTCTTCAATGTGGAGAGTCTGTTGTATTTCACAATTCAGAATTGCACTAGCATTTCATTGCTGCCGTAGGCACTGTGAATATCGCATTGGCGCTACATTCAGCTACTAGCTTTCTAGTCCTCTATTCTACTCCCCTAAAGGTAGACTCTCTGGGACAGTAGTTTCCATAACTCTAGGCCAGGCCAAAATTCATTTCATGCTAAGAAAACACATTGCTTGCTGCAGTTACTGCATGTTTTACAGTATAACTCTTATGCTTCATAACTTTTTCTGTATGTGTTGACAGCTTGGAGAATAAAGCAATGAAACAAAATGATTTTGAAGCAGCTTCTGAAAGAAGAAATCTTAGTGAAGTGGAATCACCTAATAAAGTTCAGATAGGTCAGCTTATTCTGTTTTTAAAGAGTTGTTGGCTCTAAACTGTTTTACTTTGGGTGTTGTACAAGACTGAGTATTGCCACATTAGTCACAATGAAACCAGCGCTTATTAAATAACTACTGGTGTATGTTACTCCTGGCTATTCCACCAGCAAAACATTCCATCTCTAGGCTCCAGGCATTTTCTGTAGCTGTCCCCCATGTCTAGAAACACTCTCCCTCGTTGCTCCAACGACTGACCTCCCTGACTTCCTTTAAGTCCCAACAGAAATCTCACTTACTGGGAGCTTTTTCCAACCTCTCTTAAATCCAGTGCCTTCCCTCTATTAATTATTTTCTATTTAACCTGAACATAGCTTGTTTTGTATATATTTGTTTGCATGTTGCCTCTCAGTATTAATTAGAAAATAAAATCTTTTTTCTTTTCATAGTCACTTAATGTGACTATGTCCATATTTGCCAATATTGTTCATATTTAACATCATTTTAAAAGGTTATTTGAACTTATCTGTTTATTGATCACTAAGGATAGTAATAGTAGGATATATGATTTGAGTAGGAGTTAAGCTGGATTGCTTCAGAAATCCCTTCCAGCCCAAAGATTTCAGGGTATTACATGACCTTATACCCTGATATTTCCTTTATGCTATAGAACCTGGTATAGAAGATTCTGTGCAATCTGAACCTAATCTAAAGAAGTCTTTGCAGCCTGAACCATTTTTTCACAAAGTCGATCCTTTTGAAGCCTTGAAAAAAACTACCTTCATGCCATCGAGTCATCATACACAACAACAGTCTTTTCGTGCCCGTTCAGATTCACCAGCAAAAAGTAAAGGCAAGAATTCATTGCTAATTGGACTTTCTACTGGTCTGTTTGATGCAAATAATCCAAAGGCAAGTATGCAAGTTAAATTATAAAATACTGCAATATTATTATTATTGTTGTATTTTTGTTAATAGATGCTTCCTTGAAAACCTCTTTTTTAAATCCTTTAAATAAAACACATGATTGTCCTCCTCTGCCCAAAATACTAAGAACGATTACCTCTTTACATAAACCCATTGGGAACCCGAAACAAGACACCATTTTCCTATTGATTTTAATTTTCAAAATTCTTTCCTATTGGGTTCACATTTCTTTAAAGACTCACATTTGTTTAGGGCCTTTCCCTTACATCACCTTTTCCTTTGTTGCCACTTACCCTCTTCTACCTCTATATAAGACTAAGCTTACATGTATATGATATAACAAACTAAGTAAAACAAACAAATGTCAAAGTTCTGTAGAGGATTTGACTTAGTAAGAAATGAGTTCAAATGTGACTTTAGATACTTAAAAACTTACTTAAAAATGAGCAAGTCACTTAAGCTCTGTCTGCCTCAGTTTCCTCATCTGTTAAATAGTGATCATAAGAGCACCTACCTCACAGGGTTATTAAGGGGATGAGATAATATATCTATAGCACTTTGCAAACTTCAAAGCGCTGTATAAATACTGTTACTACTACTACTACTAATAATAATAATAATACCTTAAGAGCAACTTTCTGATAACATTTTCCATACTTACAGGTATATATCCTTGACAATTCTCAGCATATAGCACTTAGTAAATGCCTGCTGATTGCTTGTCACAAGAGAATTATTTTGATTTTCATTACCTATATCAGTTACATTATGTCTTTGCACATTTTTACAGAAATTGTTAAACATAATACTTCCCCATTTATTTAGTAATCAGACTTTCAGTACTCTCAATTACTAGAACACAACTTCAGGCTTCTATAGGCAAAGGTCTTTGAGCATTATGAAAAACAGCTGTCAGACAACAGTTGCATTTTATTTTTTAGAAGAATATAAACCACTTCCAGGCCAGAGAATTTTCTCTGGCTTTTAGGTATAAAAGATCACTTATTTAACAATTCTGGTTATTTAGTCTCACTATCTTTAGCTTCTAACTCACAATAAATTTGAATCAATAGTGGGAGATATCTACAGCAGATTCACTGACAGCTATAAAGAGTGCCAACTAACTATAAGAAAAGACAAGAAACATCACTAGAAAAATACATCTGCTGAGTTCTCCTAAAACCTTAACCCTGCTCCTTTCCAGATACACTTCATACTAGTTTACAGTTCTTGCAGACCTTTTCACTATCCCTTTTGGAACCTCAACAGCAGTCTCAGTAAAGCCCCCTACCTATTCACACTTTAACTTAACATGGGTGTCCCCTGAGTAAACCACATTCCTTGCAACGATCTTCTTTGGGGGCTAGTTGGAAAAGTTGACATACTCTTTGTTTCCCTCTGCCACTTCCAAACCCTTTTTCTAACTATATCTGTCAATAGCCTTGCTTCTTTTTAAAGTTGGTATAAATCCATTTATGGGCAGCTAAGTGGTGCAGTGGATAGAGCACCACTGCAGGAGTCAGGAGGACGTGAGTTCAAATCTCACCTCAGACACTTGACACTCACTAGCTGTGTGACCTTGGGCAAGTCACTTAACCCCAACTGCCTGATCCTGGGTCATCTCTAGTCATCCTGATGAATATCTGGTCACTGGATTCAGATGGTTCTGGAGGAGAAGTGAGGCTGGTGACCTGCACAGCCCTCCCTCTCTCAAAACAAAGTCAAGTGCAAGTCATGTCATCATTTCTCTGATGGCATGGTCTTCTTCGGCAATGAAGGACAAACACACACAAATCCATTTATATTATTCTCTCCATGTACTTATTATCATTATCTGCCCACTTTATGGGTAATCTTTCAGCTTCCTCGCTGAATTTAGCACCAAACTTATGGTCTTTCTTTGTACTCCATAAATTTCCATTTTGGTCTGGGACTTCAGTTTAATTTAATATTCCTCTTGATGCCACACCATAGCCCCCCTGCTTCCTACCCCAAACGTATGATTCTTACAACTTTGTGTCATCTACAAATGAATAAGAATACTTCTATTATTTTATCCAAATCATTGACTTCATACAAAGAGGTGCAAAGTGCTGTGGGAGTTTGGAGGAAGAAATGATTAGTTTGGGGATAAGGAATAAGAGTAGATCTAAGGAACCTTTCATAGTAGACCTGGCTTTTAGATTGTTCCTTAAAGAATGCGTAGATTTTCAAGAGACAGATATGGATGGAGTCAGGCATTGCCGTTTGGAAAAAAGCAATATAAATGTAGTTGAAAAAACGTAGCATGTTCAAAGAATGGAGAATACTCTGAATTTGTTGGACAGTATATGAAAGTGAGTAGTCACTGTTAGGATAAGTTTGAGTAAAATTGTGAAGAACCAGATTAATGACTTTATTCTCCAGATAAGTAAAAGATATGAGGTAGTGGGGTTACATACACAGTAGTAAATGAGCCTTCTAGTTAAAAAAAACCTGGTCTGTAAAATAGGGATAAGAATACTTGTTGTATCCTCCCAGGGTTGTGAGACTCAAATAAAATAATGTAGGTAAAGTATTTTGTCAACTTTTAAAAGTCAGTTTATTTTGATAATGGTAATAATGATAATGGTCAGTAGGGTAGGAGTCCAGTCAGTAATCAAAAAAAAAAACCTGGGAATATCCACTCTCCATCAGAATAAGAGAATTCTTCTTAAGAGTCTTAATCCCTAGATGTTACAATTTGGAGGCAAAGACATCCAAACCCCAGTAGTAAGTTAAGACAGGGTCTGTGTGCAGTTTTACTTGTTGTTTGTTAATATGCACATATTACTGATTAGAAAAAAATGTGTTTAAATTGGGATCTAACAGTTTTCTCAGAACTGGTTAAGCCTTTTTTTTGAGAGCCTTCAGTTTTAGTCTTCATATTTTTAGAGATGCGAATTAAATATGCATGTAGAGAAAAGTAGTGCCGATAAAGGTAGAAAAATAGTAATAATAAAGGTTTAAGGAGAATTAATCTAGACAAAAATGGCTAAAAATGAAACTCACTAGAGTTTCATGGATTGTTTTGAGGAGGTTTCTTAAAATATTTTAAAAATATGGCCTTTGTAGTACTTTAAAAAAACATTTAAATGAACCTTAGAATTTGAACTGTCTACATTTTGAAGTAATAAAATACATATTGAAATAATAATAGTAATAGTTTATTTGTTCTGTATCCCTTTTAACTTACTTGTACCTTTATAAAGTGTTGCAGTTATTGGGTGGTTTGTCTTTTTAAAATATGGTTGTGGTAAGTATGTGGGATTTTATTCCTCAGCCATTTTGATTTGCATCATTTTGTTTTAAAAAGTTACATTATTTCTTTGTAGTTTTTGTAATTGTCATTTTATACAGAATACTAATCCTGTTGCATTAATATATTATAATTTATTCAGCTCTCTCTCAATAATTGGAAATAATAGTTATTTCTAGTTTTTTGTTATTACAGATAAAATAGCAGTGAAAATTTTTATACCAATATCTCCTTTTTCTTTAATATCTTTATAATAATGTTAGATATATTTTTTATGACTTTTTTATGATTCTTATTATACATTTCTAGAGTGCTCTCTAAAAAGTTTATACTTGTCTCTAGTGCCACCAATATTTGATTTTACCATTGTTAGCTATTTTGCCAGTTTGGTGAGAATAAGAAAATATTGTAAAATTGTTTTTCTTTGCATTTTTCTTATAATTAGAGATTTTTAACATGTTCTCAAGCAGTTATTAACTGTTTATATTTCTTCTTTTAAAAATTCTCTCTTAATACCCTAGAACCATTTTTTCCATTGTGGAGTATTTTCTTAAATAATTATATTAATTCCTAAAATATTCTGAACATGAGCTTTTTATCAGATACATTTAATGAAAATATTTTCCCCAGTCTGTTTCTGGAGATATTGCTTTGTACTGTATAAAATTCTTTATCTTTATATACTCACAACTTTACTTTTCTTGTTCTGGAATTTTTTATAGGAATCATATTTACAAACAACAAACTAGAATAAGTGAACCTAAGTTGGAAAGAAGCAATTTAGCAAAGACATAAAATTTTATAATTTAGTTCTAGGATCTTACCTAAGAGCAAACTTTTTGACTAAGGGTTTCATATCATTGCTTAAGTTCTTTGGGTTAATGAAAAGACCAAGCTCTAATTGAAGAAATATCAATTACTGAACCTTATGTCTGGTCTTTTTTCTTTTCTGCCTTTTTGCAGACACTCAGGAAAGCCTGTTGTATTTATGATTCTCCAGTCATATTTTGCATATTGCCCACTGTAAGGATAACCCTGGATCTTTTAGTATGTAGCCTATGACCCACTTGAATATTTTAGTATAATAAGGTGCAGGGGGAGCTTGAGGTAGAGAAGGGGACTACTTGATTAGAACATGCGATGAAATAATAAGCCAGTAAGAACCTGAAAATTCTTGTTGTTCAGTGAAGTAATATTTGCATGAGCCTCCAGCTTCTTGGCGGACTGGTAATGGACAATAGATATGGAATGACATGGCCAGCATATTTATTTGTTCTGCTTGACTATATTTTGTTGTTTACAAGGAGGTTAAGTTCTAATGGGGGGAATATGTGAGGAGTGATTGGAGAATGACTGATGTTTTTAAAAAGTAAATACAACTTAAGTAAGGTGTGTTATTTTCATAAAACTGTTGGAATTTGAAGCTGAACCGCTAAGAATTGATGAGAGAGAGAGTGTGTGTGCACACACATATATATACAGTAGCCTTTCTTTCCATTTTTTATTTCTCTATTCTTGCTAATAAAAATCTTTTTTATTTTTTAGATGTTAAGAACATGCTCACTTCCAGATCTCTCTAAACTGTTCAGAACATTGATCGATGTTCCCACTGTGGTAGATGTATGTCAAGACAATCTTGAAATAGAGGACAATGAAGATGAGCCCATTAAAGATACACCTTCTGATTGTGAAGAGATGTAAGCATAAAGCTGTTACTGAATATCTTACATTATATAATGACTTCATTGATCTGAGGGAAAAATTAGTTTAGTCTCTAGATTTATTCTGATAAATCAGTGTTCTGAAGTCAATTTCAGATTTATTTTCTTTTATCTTACCTCCGTCTTTAATGGTCTGTAAGCTTTATATAGACCAGCACTATCATATAGCAACCAGGAATACTAATAATATATAATAGTATCCAAGACAAGGAAAGTGGTGTAGGTTTCTCTGTTCCACTCTGGTCAGACCGCATGTGTAATGCAATGTTATTTTAAGATGCCGTGTTTTGTTAACACTGGAAAGACTGGAATTTAGGAAGGCTTCAAAGGACCAAGCTACATCAAGTAATATAGCATATTTTTCTCTTATGCATAAAGCAAAGAAAATAAAAATGGTATAACTATAACAGAATTTTTGCATCAATATGCATTCCTGGCCCTTCTAGTGGAACACTTCCAGAGGATGGTGATTGAAAGGGGGGATTTCCTCAACTTTATGTCAGAAGGAGCTATGGAAGCAACTTGAGGTGATTAGCCTGCAGAAGAAAGGACTACAGGAACACAGAGCATAATAACTTAAAAGTATTTAAAGGGCTTTTGCAGAGAAAAGGAATTAAATTTCTTCCAGTAAAATAGAAACTTCATGAAGGCAGAGACAGTCTTTCATTTTGTTTTTGTATCTCAGGGTCTTTTTGTTCTTAATAATCACTTAAAAACAAGTGCTTGTTGGAGTAGATTAGATGGTTTGCCCTGCAGAGCAAAACAAGCAGCCATGCGATGAAGTTCTGCAGAGGCACAAAATCCATCTTGACATAAGGAAAAACTTTCTAATTAAAGATATCTTTCAGTGGAATGGACTAGCAAGAGATGGATGACTGCTTGTCACTCATGTTATCTGGAGGGGATGCTTAATTAGATACACATTGAAGTAGGTAACCACATATGTCCCTTCAGACTCTGTAATTCTAATTTCATTTCACTTGCCTCATTGTTTTCAGACTTTTTTCTCATATTTTTAAAATACTTCTCATTTTCATTGAAGCCTTGCAGTGCTTTCTACTTTTGAACTGTGGGAAGTTTCAGAGATGTCTTTGTTTTTCTTCTAGTTACATTCTTAGCTTAAGATCATTGGAAAAGTTTATCTTTACATTTTTTGGAGATTAACACTTAAATGATGGTCCACTTACTATTTCAATAGTATATATTGGGAATGTTCAGTTTTGGAATGTTCATTTATTTTTTTTATTTAAATTTATGGGTTCCAAATTTTCTCCCCATTTCCCTCCCCCCACCCCTAAACACTGAGCATTCTAATTACCCCTATCACCAATTTGTCCTCCCTTCTAACGTCCCTCCCTTCCCTTATCCCCATCTTCTCTTTTGTTTTGTAGGGCAAGATAAATTTCTATACCCCATTACCTGTATTTCTTATTTCCTAGTTGCAAAAACAATACTCAACAGTTGTTCCTAAAACTTTTGAGTTCCAACTTCTCTTCATCCCTCCCTCCTCACCTATTCCCTTTGGGAAGACAAGCAATTCAATATAGGTCATATCTGTGTAGTTTTGCAAATGACTTCCATAATAGTCATGTTGTGTAAGACTAACTATATTTCCCTCCATCCTATCCTGCCCCCCGTTGCTTCCATTCTCTCTTTTGATCCTATCCCTCCCCAAGAGTGCTCCCTCCTCCCACTGCCCTCCTTTCCATTATCCCCCCCCACCCTGCTTATCCACTTTCTCCCCCAGTATCCTGTATTGTAAGATAGGTTTTCATACCAAAATGAGTGTGCATTTTATTCCTTCCTTTAATCGAATGTGATGAGAGTAAGCTTCATGTTTTTCTCTCACCTCCCTCCTTTTTCCCTCCACTGAAAAGTCTTTTACTTGCCTCTTTTATGAGAGATAATTTGCCCCATTCCATTTCTCCCTTTCTCCTCCCAATATATTTCTCTCTCACTGCTTAATTTCATTATTTAAAGATATAATCCCATCCTACTCAATTCACCCTGTGCTCTGTGTGTGTGTGTGTGTGTGTGTGTGTGTGTGTGTGTGTGTGTGTGTGTAATCCCACCCACTACCCAGATACTGAAAAAAGTTTCAAGAGTTACAACTATTGTCTTTCCATGTAGGAATGTAAATAGTTCAACTTTAGTAAGTCCCTTATGATTTCTCTTTGCTGTTCACCTTTCATGCTTCTCTTGATTCTTGTGTTTTAAGGTCACATTTTCTTTTCAGCTCTGATCTTTTCATCCAGAATGCTTGAAAGTCCTCTGTTTCATTGAAAGACCATTTTCCCTGAAGTAGTATACTCAGTTTTGCTGGGTAGTGATTCTTGGTTTTAGTCCTAGTTCCTTTGATTTCTGGAATATCCTATTCCACGCCCTTCGATCCCTTAATGTAGAAGCTGCTAGATCTTGTGTTATCCTGATTGTATTTCCACAATACTTGAATTGTCTCTTTCTAGCTGCTTGCAATATTTTCTCCTTGACCTGGGAACTCTGGAATTTGGCCACAATGTTCCTAGGAGTTTCTCTTTTTGGATCTCTTTCAGGAAGGGAATGGTGGATTCTTTCAATATTTATTTTGCCCCTTGGTTCTGGAATATCAGGGCAGTTTTCCCTGATAATTTCATGAAAGATGATGTCTAGGCTCTTTTTTTGATCAAGGCTTTCAGGTAGTCCCATAATTTTTAAATTGTCTCTCCTGGATCTATTTTCCAGGTCAGTTGTTTTTCCCATGAGATATTTCACATTATCTTCCATTTTTTCATTCTTTTGGTTTGGTTTTGTGATTTCTTGGTTTCTCATAAAGTCATTAGCCTCCATCTCTTCCATTCTAATTTTGAAAGAACTATTTTCTTCAGTGAGCTTTTGGACCTCCTTTTCCATTTGGCTAATTCTTCTTTTTAAAGCATTCTTCTCCTCATTGGCTTTTTGAACCTCTTTTGCCAATTGAGTTAGCCTATTTTTGAAGGTGTTATTTTCTTCAGCATTTTTTTGGGTCTCCTTTAGCAAGGTGTTGACCCACTTTTCATGCTTTTCTTGCATCTCTCTCATTTCTCTTCCCAATTTTTCCTCCACCTCCCTTATTTGATTTTCAAAATCCTTTTTGAGCTCTTCCATGGCCTGAGCCCACTGAATATTTATTTTGGATGTTTGGGATACAGAAGCCTTGACTTTTGTGTCTTTCCCTGATGGTAAGTATTGTTCTTCCTCATCTGAAAGGATGGGAGAAGATATCTGTTCACCAAGAAAGTAACCTTCTATGGTCTTATTTTTTTTCCCTTTTTTGGGCATTTTTCCCAACCAGTTACTTGACTTTTGGGTCCTTTGTCAAGAGTAGGGTATGCTCTGGGAATCTGTCAGATCTCAGTTCCTCCAAGGTGATACAATCAAGCATGTACTGGTCTGGGTGCAGAGAGGAATTTTTGTGCCTGGAATCTTAGCAGAGTTTCCTCTCCAAGCCACCTGGCCTCCAGTTCTGCCAAGTCAGCACTGGGGGCTGATTTTCAGTTAAGCTGTGTGGGCAGGGCCACCATTCAGTGTGAGACAAAGACCAGCTCCCTCAGGGCCTCTACTCAGGGCTGAGGTAAGACTCAGCTCTTCAGTGCCCCCAGGGGTTTTTACGCTCCAACAATGGATGTGGGCGGCTGTACAGGCTGCTATGTGGCCTCTGTGGCCGCTGCGTGCTGCTGGAGCTATGGGAAGGCCCTTCTCCCTTCCTGGCCAGCTGAAAGAATCCTGTCACTGACCTTTGGCGCCTGTGGGTTGAGGGATCTGTGAACCTGCTGCTGCTGGGACTGGAGATTCCACAACTGGAGATTCTGCCCCCAAGGGCTGTTCAGGAGCCACACTGAGCCGCCCAGGCTGGACTGGGCTCCTCTCCACGTCTGGTGCAATATATGTTTCCTGTGGGCCTCTCAGGTCACCCTGGACTGGAAATCTCCTCCATTCTGTTGTTCTCCACTTCTGCTGTTCCACAGTTTGTTGAGAGGCCCTCTCTACAGGTTTTTTATGTGCTGTGTGCGGAAAGCCTCCATATCTATGTCTTTCTACTCCACCATCTTGGGTCCGCCCCCTGGAATGTTCATATTTATAAAATATTAGCTAATGGTATTTTACTCTGTTTTACAAAATAGTTATGGTATTATTGATATTGCAGATCTATAAAAAATTCTTAGGGTTATTAATTCCTTACTTTTAGTTTATGTTAAAATTTAGTTTTAAAATCCTTATAGAAAACTTTTTATCTGAGTGAACAATAGCCAGATTTTTAAAAAAAAAAACACAAAAACCTTTTATTCCTTTATACCTACTAGTTGGTAACAAAACTTCACATTTAAGTTTTCTTTGTTTATGAAAGATAATTTGTAAAAATGATGACGTATTTTGAAAACTTTTACTATCTTCATATGGAAAAATTTCCCTGTAGTATTTCTTTCAAATCACTTTCATTCCCTAAATATTCCAGGTAATCATTTCTTTACTGAATTTGCTAAATCTTCTAAAATATTGCCATATTACAAATTAGGGCAAATGAGAAGGCAAAGCTGCTTTTATATTTAGTCTGCTAAAATATTGTGGATAGATATTTCAAAACTTAAGTAATTGTTAAACTAGTATTTATAGTAATGTGATTTAATTAAGCAACTAAAATTCATTTTAAAGGGACCCATTTATATTATTATAATACCTAGAATTATATTTTGCATTTGTTTTGAATTTTAAATCTTTTAAACATTTGACAGTATTATATATTTTATATGAACTTTATCGTACACTATATTACCATCTAAGCTCTCTGCCAACAAGTAATATGGATTTAAAACATATCATGGAATGTAAAGAAATGTGATTATGATGTTCTGGTTCTTAAATTTCAGAATATTTGGGGAGGCAGACCCAGATTTACAGGAGCTTCAGGCCTCTATGGAAAGGTTGCTTCGAGAACCTAGTGAAGAATATAGTGAACCACCTAATGAAGAATCTAGTGAAGAAGAAACTGACATAAAGTCCGTCAATGAGGGACCTATAGCAAATGGCACAGAACTTGCTGATGAGGATGACAACATAAGCAGTGAAAGTGCTCTTAATGAAGAGTGGCATTCAGGTGAAAATAAAACAGTGTGATTGTTAGTCTCTTTTGAAGTATCAACTCAGAACAAATGATTTTTAAGTAAAGTATATTTTAAGAGAAAGGCATTTTTCCAGATCTAAAATAAGTGGAGCACTAGGAAAGTTTTAAGAGGGAAAAGAAAAGTCATACTCTCTTTTTTCTTCCTAAAGTATGGGGGCATCCTTTTATTGGACAATTATCTGAAACTAATCAAGCTTGCTCCCAGCCATTGCTTGGCTTCCCTCTCTAGGTGGTGTTTTCTAGCTCTTCACTGGTAGAAGTCAATGCTGTGAACCACTTTTAAAATAATTTGATTCCTGTTCACCATTTTTGTTATTAAGACGATTAATACTTGCGCTATCAATTTAATTTCTTAAAGATTAAATTTTTTTTGGAGATTTGTCTTTATGCCTTTCTCAATTTACTTGAAGGATGCATTAGTCTGTTTCTAGTAACTATTCAGCCATTGACTATATGCATTAATAAGTTTTTAGTTTTG
Source organism: Notamacropus eugenii (assembly GCF_028372415.1). Taxonomy (NCBI): domain Eukaryota; kingdom Metazoa; phylum Chordata; class Mammalia; order Diprotodontia; family Macropodidae; genus Notamacropus; species Notamacropus eugenii. The sequence goes on along the minus strand of NC_092878.1, from coordinate 82,397,421 downwards.
CCTTTTTAAATAGCATCTTGTCTTTTGCTAATGTTTTCAAACTTTCTTCAGTGTACTTTGAGTAAAAGAAAAATGTTGAATCCATATAGTATTTTCCCTACTACTTTCCTGAAATTTTAATAATATGAAAATTTTATTTATATTTGGCTTTTCTTTCATATTACTTTTTCACTTGAATGCTCATTTTTTTTCTGCCTAGTAAAGTAAGATGCTAACAATTAAATTTCTTAGATATTTAGAGTTGCTAACTTGGATAGGCATAATACTGTACATTTTTAGTTTTTATTAATTTAGTCAACATCTTTATGTATGTCAGCATTTTAATCTAATTGATCTAACACCTTTCAGTTTTTTTAAAAAAACCTTCCTAAAGTAAATTTAGAACCAGAGGAAACACTAGAAAATGCCTGTTCCCTCAGAAAGTTAAAGCACCTCATTTAATAGACTTGCCAAGGTCATCCTGATGATGAACAGCAAAGGTGGGATTTGAACCCAAATCTTCTTACTCCAAATCCAATGCATTTGCCACTCTACCATGGCACGTTATTGTTAATGGTATTAAATTAGCAATGACTACAATTTTTGGTAGTGAAAGTAGCATGTGCCATTGTTTATTATTTGTGGAAGAATTAAACTCATTTTTTGACTGTTATGATACATATCATTTTATATCTAATTTTTGTTCTTTTGATCATTAAGTAATTGCCTTATTTTCCCCTTGTTAGATTACAGTGATGGTGATATTGCCAGTGAATGTGGGGAATGTGATAGTGTCTTTAACCACTTAGAGGAACTGAGACTTGATCTGGAGCAGGAAATAGGCTTTGATAAATTCATCGAAGTTTATGATAAAATAAAGGTTGGTAGAATGCGAATTAAATTTATACTTGCTGACAATCCCAAATGACTTGTGATGAAAAATGCTATCTGATAGCCTTCAGAGAAAGAGTTGATGGCATCTGAATATAGACATAATATAGAAATGTTTTATGTAATTGTACATGTGTCACCTATAACAGATTGCTCTCTGAGAGATGGGAAGGGACAGGCGGAGGGGACAGAATTTGGAACTCAGAACTTTCACAAAAAATGTTAAAAGTCATTTTTACATGTCAGTGAAGGGGAAATAAAATTTTAAAAATGAAAAAAATTTATATTTGTTTTTGGAATGTATTCTGTATACAAATGAAGTATCTTTATAGTCATTGTATTAATAAGTACTGAAAATATCCATAGTATTAATCAAATTAATCAGATTAGAAAATGGTATATTAAAATTAGAAAAAGGTAATTAAATGTTACCTATTACACTTAAATAGTGTTCATTAAAATTTTGGAATTGTCATTTCATATAGGCAATACATGAAGATGAAGATGAGAAAATTGAGATTTGTTCAACAATAGTTCAGAATATTCTGGGAAATGAACATAAGCACCTCTATCCTAAGATCCTTCATCTAGTCATGGCAGATGGAGCCTATCAGGAAGGTAAAAATTGTTTCAAAAATTATTATTAAATATTGAATGCCTGCTTTTAATGTATTTAATTGGAAAGGCAATTTAGATTCCAAAATTAAATACAAAAGTTTGAATATCTTTGACTAGATGTAATATTATTTAAATTAATTTGATTTGTTTTTGATTTTGAAATTGTGATTTCCTCAGTGTGAGTATTCCTTTCACTGATGCATGTCACAATTTTTCTGTACTTTGAAAGATAATATTCACGAGTTCCTGTGGCTGAAAAATGCATCACTCTTTGGACACCTGGAGAAATGTCTATGAATTTCACTGAGCTTGTTCTCAGAAAACAACCTGTCACCAGGGCTTTACTTTTGAAACCTTTTCTGCTTAGTAAGATTTGGTTAGAGCTGAAAATACCAGAAACTTATAAGAACATTGATTTGAGAAAAAAAAATAGATATGAAGAATCAAGAGGTCTGATACAAAGAAAACAATTACGAATTAATAAAACAAAAGTAGTGTTTTTGTTTTGTTTTGGAATAACAGCCAAATGACATAGATTGGGGGTTGGGAGAAGAAGAAAGAAGAGGGATGAAAAAAATAGTGATTTCTATATAACAAATGTATAAACAAAACTTGTAGAAAGAGAATGGGGAATGGGACAGATTGACAATCCCAAAGTGACTGTGCCATCTCAAATAGGGAAATTAATGCATATTTTTACTTAAGTGATTTAAGATATGGGAACGATACTTAGGAGGAATATTATGGTCTTATTAGGATTACTTCTAGTCAAATAAGATTGCATTCCTTTCTGATAAAATGAATAATTTGACAAAGTATGGTTAAAAACATGGAAATTCTTAGCTTTTCAACATAGAGGAAATTATTAAGAAGAAAATATATTTGATTACATGAAAATAAAGGACTTTTATTGAACAAACAATATATTCAGAATTTAAAGGAAATAAACACATGGGGGAAATCTTTGCTATAAATTTTTCTGTTAAAAGATTTGACGTTCAAAATCTATAAGGAATTAACAAGAATAAGATCTATTCTCTGATTTTAAAAAGTTGTAAAAAGATATGAATGGGTAGTCCCTGAAAAAAACCCAAGACTCACATGAAAAATTATACAGTACAGTAATGAAACTGTGGAAAAACAGGTATACTGTTGTGCTGCTAGAGTAACTGACTGTTAGGTCAGTCATTTAGGAGAGCAGTTTGGCATTATACCTCACGAGCTACAGGACCATTTGTACCTTTAAACCTACTAATAGCACTCCTAGGACTGCAAAGCAAGCAGTTACAGTAGTGACACTAAGCAAGACAAAAAGACCTCACGCATGTGCTCATGTACACCCAGCACTGTAAACTACCCCTCTTATTTAGGTTCCAGGATGGAATCTACAGGGAGCTCAGAAACTTGGCCTTCAGTGTAGAATCTGACTAACCTTTCTCATCACCACTATCTCTCTTCACAGCTCCTCTGTATTTCTTATATATGTATTTATTCCTCTTACCCCATGGCCCACTCATAGACTCAGGCAGCTTCTAGCTCCTGACATATGCCCAGGTGACCCATTAACACTATTATCTCTCTCTTACAGGTATAACAAATGTATCACTCTTACATTGGGTCTTCTCCATTCTCTTACCTTTCTTAACTATACCATCAAGCTAATTTCTCCCACCACACTTTTAACACCAGTACTGAAGGTATATAACAATGCTTCTTCAGTAGAGCATAATTTGCACCTGTGTGCCTCTGCAGCTTCCTTCAGGGAGGCTATTCCCCCATTGGCATTCTCAGCTACCTTATTTGTATTAGCAAAAAATGAAAACAGCCTTTATCCACAGATTGGGAGTGAATAAATTCTGGTGTATGAATGTAATGAGATATTATTGTAGTCTAAGATGACAGAGCAGAGAAAATAGGTTAGCATTTATATATGTATATGTGTGTGTGTAATGTATATATATATATGTGTATGTGTGTGTGTGTGTGTGTGTGTGTATATATGAAACATTTCATAGATACAAAACATTTAGTATCCTGATTACTATAAGAGCAATAAAATGCAGAGAAGTGAAACAAAACATTTAGGAGATACAGAAATAAGTATGATCACTTGTCATGTATTATGAATATATATGTTTTTAAAAGATTTTTCTAATCTGTACATAATAAGTTTATAGTTTCATATATGTATTTTTTAAATTTTTTTACTCAGATGTGTTTATTGATGTTGGTTTATGATTTCCTCAATTCTCCTATATCATTCCTTCCCCCATCCTTTCAACTGTAAGACCTTGCCTCATATTTCACCCAAAAAATTTTAAATTATTGATTGAGAGCTCTCTATTTTTTTCTTCTTTACTCTTTCACATTATTCAGATGTCTTCTACCACCATCTTTTCCTTCACCCCTGACTCACCTGAGGAGGTGACCCTTTTCCTTACCCAAGACAAAACCTTCTACCTTCACCTTTGATCTCATTCAATCCCATCTTCTCCAGTAGATTGCCCCTTTTGTCACCCTCATTCTCACTAATAATCTTCAATTTCACCCTATCTGCTAGTTACTTCCCTGATGACTACAAACATACCCATGTCTCCCTGTCCTTTAAAAAGAAAACAAAAAAACAAATCTCTTAATTCATCTATCCCTCCTAGCTATTGTCTAATACCTTTCCTCCCTTTGGTTGCTAAACTCTACCTAAATTAATTTACTTATTCAGTGCCATACCAAACTACCAAAAATGATTTTGTAGAGCTAGAAAAATCATAACTAAATTCATCTGGAAGAACAAAAAGTTCAAAATATCCAGGGAATTAATGAAAAGAAATGCAAGAGAAGGTGACCTAGCCGTACTAGGTCTAAAACTGTATTATAAAGCAGCAGTCAGCAAAACTACTTGGTACCAGCTAAGAAATAAAGTGGTGGATCAGTGGAATAGGTTAGGTATACAAGACATAATACTCAATGACTGTAGTAATCTACTGTTTGATAAACCAAAAAACTTCAGCTTCTGGGATAAGAACTCACTATTTAACAAAAACTGGAAAATAGTAAGGCAGAAACTAGGCCATCTCATATCCTATACCAAGATGAAGTCAGAATGGGTACATGATTTAGATATAAAGGCTGATACTATAAACAGATTAGGAAAGCAACAAATAGTTTACCTGTCAGATCTATGGTGAAGGGAAGAATTTATGACCAAACAAGAAATAGAGAACATTATGAAATGCAAAATGGATAATTTTGATTACATTAAATTGAAAAGGTTTTGCGCAAGCAACACCAGTACAGCCAAGGTTAGAAGAGAAGAAGAAAGCTGGGAAACAATTTTTACAGCCAGCGTCTCTGATAAAGGCCTAATTTCTAAAATATATAAAGAACTGAGTTAAATTTATAAGAATACAAGTCATTCCCTAGGTGATAAATGGCAAAGGATAGGAACAGGCAGTTTTCAGATGAAAAAATTAAAGCTATTCAGAGTCATATGAAAAAATGTTCTAAATCACTATTGATGAAGGAAGCAACTCTGAGGTACCATGTCACACCTATCAGATTGGCTAACATGATAAATCTTGGAGAAGATGTGGGAAAATTGGAACACTAATACATTGTTGGTGGAGTTGTGAACTGATACCACCATTCTAGAAAACAATTTGAAGTATGCCAAAGGGCTATAAAACTGTGCATACTCTTTGACCCAGCAATATTGCTTCTAGGTCTGTACCCCAAAGAGATCATAAAAATGGGAAGGGGTCCACATGTACAAAAATTTTTATAGCAGCTCTTTTTATGGTGGCCAAGAATTGGAAATTGAGGGGATGCCCATCAACTGGGGAATGGCTGAACAAGTTGTGGCATATGAATATAATAGAATTCTATTGGTTCATAAGAAATGATGAGCAGGCAGACTTCAGAAAAATCAGGAAATACTTAGATGAACTGATGCTGAGTGAATTGAGCCGAACCAGGAAAATGCTGTACATGGTAATAGCCACAAGGTGTAATGACCAACTTTGATAGACTTAACTCTTCTCAGCAATGCAAGGATCTGAGACACCTCCAGAGGAGTGATGATGGAAGATGCCATGCACACCCAGAAAAAGAACCGTGGAATCTGAATGCAGATCAAAACATTCTGTTTGCTCTCTATTTTGGTTTGTTTCTTCTTCCTCATGGTTCCTCCCATTGGTTCTAATCATCTTTACAAAATGAATAATGTGAAAATATGTTTAATATGAATGTATATTTAGAGTCTATCAGATTGCATGCTGTCTTGGGGAGAGGTCAGGGAAGGGAGGAGAAGAAAATGTAGAACTCAACATCTTATGGAAGTGAATGTTGAAAACTAAAAATTAATTGATTTTTTTTTAAAAAATCAAAAAAATACTTCTACTTTATCTCTTCTTTCTTCTAAATCATCTGCAGTCTGACTTTTGACCACAATCATTCGACTGAAATGCTCTTTCCACAGTTACCAGTGATCTCTTATTTGCCAGGTCATTCCTCTTGACCTTTCTGTAGCCTATGACACTCATTCATCCTTTTCTTGTGGGTACTCTCTCCTTTCTAGATTTCATGACCCAGCTCTTCCCTGGTTCCCCTTCAGTCTGTCTGATTGCTCTTCTGTCACCTTTGCTGGCCCTTATGCAAGTCATGCCCACAAATCATGGGGGTATACACTAGAGTCTATTCTGCACCCTCTTTTTTTCTTCTGACAGTGATATGGGATTCCTATAGGCAACATATTGACTTAGAATAATACAAATGAACCTTATCTCTGTTGTATTGTATTTCTATTTTATTAAATGTTTCCCAATTACATTTTAATTTGGTTCCAGGAGCAAGTTTTGCTCTGCTCTATACTATCTCACTTAGTGATCTCATCAGTTCTCTTGAATGTAATTATCATGTCTGCGCAGATGATTCTCAGTTCTATTTATCTATCTCTAGCCTCTGTCTTGACTTCCATTCTCACTTCACCAACTATTGGTTGCACTCTTGAACTCAGTGTACCAAAGACCTCCCAAACTCATCATACCCAAAAATCATCTTACACACTCCCTACTTCAAACCCCCTTTTCTTCTAAATTTCACTTTTACTCTTTAGAATGCTGCCATCCTCCCATTTGCACAAGCACCCAACCTCACTGTCATCTTTGACTCCTCATTTGCACTCACCTCCATAACCATATATGTCAAGTGTTGCCCCTTCTGTTTTCACAACATCTGTCATATAAATCCTCTTCTCTCTACTCAGAGCACCAACCTGGTACAGGTCTTCAACCCCTCTTGGACCTTTTCAGTAGTTTGCCCTCTCCTCCCCGGTTTATTCCCTAATGAGCTGCCAAAGTGATTTTCTTAAAGCACAGATCACCCTCTCCCTACTCTCCCAGCCCCATTCAATATACTCCATTAACTTTTCCTTCCAGGATTGCATTTAAAGTTCTCTGGCTTTTTAAAGGCCTTCACAGTCAGGCCCTTCCTACCTTTTTGTTATACTTTACTCTCCCCTGGGTCTTCAACTATTTAGAGACACTGGCCTTTCTGATTTGAACACAACGCTATCTTCCAACTCTATATCTTTTCATATGCTATCCCTTATATATCTTGCATTACATAGTTATCTCCATGTTGTTTCCTCCAGTAGAATGTGAGGTCCTCAAGGATGGTGACCTTGTTTTTTGCCTTTCTTTGCCCGGTAATTAGCATAGTGCCTGGCTTATAGTAGTTGCTTAATAAATGTTTTTGACTGACTGAATATTACTATCAAATCAGGTGTGAAATAATTTCCCGAAGCTGTTTGTTTGCTGCTATCATGTAAGATAGTGTTCAAAAAGTTCTAAACTAAAACAGTGTATTTATAATGAAGTACTTTATATATTCCTGTTCATAGATGATGACATAATTTCAACAAACTTTAGAGCACTATTAATCTCAAGCGAAATAAATAATTATTAAATGGAAATCAACCTAACCTCCATACTCCAAAAACAGAGTGGATAAAAATCACACATTGTGCAAATTATGACATATACAGTCAATCTTTAACTTTTGAGGAGGTAGGCTCCTAGAAAACAGTGCAGAAGTCAAAGAGACAAATGTTGATACTTTGATACATGGAACCTTCATGTAGGTGGTTAGGGTCCCACAACCACCAAAAGCTGTAAACATTCACTAGAGATTGCTGAAAATATAGTTTTCTGCATACAATTCTTAGTAACAAAACATTAATTCTGATAATATGCACTTTTCCTAAAATAACCCATAAAATGTGATACACAAATGTGATACACAAATACAAAAATGTGTTACACATTTTTTATCACTAGCAGTTCTCTAGAATTCTGTGACCTTTTATGCTAACATATCAATTTTTGAAAAACTGGTTTCAGACTATTCATTTTGTGTCACACATGAAATCTGCAATGGCATAAACACTGTGCAACAAATGAATTTCTCAAAACTAAAATTTTTTTTATTTAAATTTATTTAAGTTTTCAACATTCATTTCCACAAAATGTTGGGTTCCAAATTTTCTCCCCATTTCCCTCCCCCCACCCCTAAACACCGAGCATTCTAATTACCCCTATCACCAATCTGCCCTCCCTGCTAACATCCCTCCTTTCCCTTATCCCCATCTTCTCTTTTGTCCTATAGGGCAAGATAACTTTCTATACTCCATTACCTGTATTTCTTATTTCCTAGTTGCAAGAACAATACTCAACAGTTGTTCCTAAAATTTTGAGTTCCAGCTTCTCTTCATCCCTCCCTCCCCACCCCTTCCCTTTGAGAAGGCAAGCAATTCAATATAGGCCATATCTGTGTAGTTTTGCAAATGACTTCCATAATAGTCATATTGTGTAAGACTAACTATATTTCCCTCCATCCTATCCTGCCCCCTATTGCTTCCATTCTCTCTTTTGATCCTATCCCTCCCCAAGAGTGTTGACTTCAAATTGCTCCCTCCTCCCATTGCCCTCCCTTCCATCATCCTCCCCACCCTTCTTATCCCCTTCTCCCCCACTTTCCTGTATTGTAAGATAGGTTTTCATACCAAAATGAGTATGCAATTTATTCCTTCCTTTAGTCGAATGTGATGAGAGTAAGCTTCATGTTTTTCTCTCACCTCCCTCCTTTTTCCCTCCACTAAAAAGTCTTCTGCTTGCCTCTTTTATGAGAGATAATTTGCCCCATTCCATTTCTCCCTTTCTCCTCCCAATATATTTCTCTCTCACTGCTTAATTTCATTATTTAAAGATATAATCCCATCCTACTCAATTCACCCTGTGCTCTGTGTGTGTGTGTGTGTGTGTGTGTAATCCCACCCACTACCCAGATACTGAAAAAAGTTTCAAGAGTTACAACTATTGTCTTTCCATGTAGGAATGTAAATAGTTCAACTTTAGTAAGTCCCTTATGATTTCTCTTTGCTGTTCACCTTTCATGCTTCTCTTGATTCTTGTGTTTTAAGGTCACATTTTCTTTTCAGCTCTGATCTTTTCATCCAGAATGCTTGAAAGTCCTCTGTTTCATTGAAAGACCATTTTCCCTGAAGTAGTATACTCAGTTTTGCTGGGTAGTGATTCTTGGTTTTAGTCCTAGTTCCTTTGATTTCTGGAATATCCTATTCCACGCCCTTCGATCCCTTAATGTAGAAGCTGCTAGATCTTGTGTTATCCTGATTGTATTTCCACAATACTTGAATTGTCTCTTTCTAGCTGCTTGCAATATTTTCTCCTTGACCTGGGAACTCTGGAATTTGGCCACAATGTTCCTAGGAGTTTCTCTTTTTGGATCTCTTTCAGGAAGGGATTGGTGGATTCTTTCAATATTTATTTTGCCCCTTGGTTCTGGAATATCAGGGCAGTTTTCCCTGATAATTTCATGAAAGATGATGTCTAGGCTCTTTTTTTGATCAAGGCTTTCAGGTAGTCCCATAATTTTTAAATTGTCTCTCCTGGATCTATTTTCCAGGTCAGTTGTTTTTCCCATGAGATATTTCACATTATCTTCCATTTTTTCATTCTTTTGGTTTGGTTTTGTGATTTCTTGGTTTCTCATAAAGTCATTAGCCTCCATCTCTTCCATTCTAATTTTGAAAGAACTATTTTCTTCAATGAGCTTTTGGACCTCCTTTTCCATTTGGCTAATTCTTCTTTTTAAAGCATTCTTCTCCTCATTGGCTTTTTGAACCTCTTTTGCCAATTGAGTTAGCCTATTTTTGAAGGTGTTATTTTCTTCAGCATTTTTTTGGGTCTCCTTTAGCAAGGTGTTGACCCACTTTTCATGCTTTTCTTGCATCTCTCTCATTTCTCTTCCCAATTTTTCCTCCACCTCCCTTACTTGATTTTCAAAATCCGTTTTGAGCTCTTCCATGGCCTGAGCCCACTGAATATTTATTTTGGATGTTTGGGATACAGAAGCCTTGACTTTTGTGTCTTTCCCTGATGGTAAGTATTGTTCTTCCTCATCTGAAAGGATGGGAGAAGATATCTGTTCACCAAGAAAGTAACCTTCTATGGTCTTATTTTTTTTCCCTTTTTTGGGCATTTTTCCCAACCAGTTACTTGACTTTTGGGTCCTTTGTCAAGAGTAGGGTATGCTCTGGGAATCTGTCAGATCTCAGTTCCTCCAAGGTGATACAATCAAGCATGTACTGGTCTGGGTGCAGAGAGGAATTTTTGTGCCTGGAATCTTAGCAGAGTTTCCTCTCCAAGCCACCTGGCCTCCAGTTCTGCCAAGTCAGCACTGGGGGCTGATTTTCAGTTAAGCTGTGTGGGCAGGGCCACCATTCAGTGTGAGACAAAGACCAGCTCCCTCAGGGCCTCTACTCAGGGCTGAGGTAAGACTCAGCTCTTCAGTGCCCCCAGGGGTTTTTACGCTCCAACAATGGATGTGGGCGGCTGTACAGGCTGCTATGTGGCCTCTGTGGCCGCTGCGTGCTGCTAGAGCTATGGGAAGGCCCTTCTCCCTTCCTGGCCAGCTGAAAGAACCCTGTCACTGACCTTTGGCGCCTGTGGGTTGAGGGATCTGTGAACCTGCTGCTGCTGGGACTGGAGATTCCACAACTGGAGATTCTGCCCCCAAGGGCTGTTCAGGAGCCACACTGAGCCGCCCAGGCTGGACTGGGCTCCTCTCCACATCTGGTGCAACATATGTTTTCTGTGGGCCTCTCAGGTCACCCTGGACTGGAAATTTCCTCCACTCTATTGTTCTCCACTTCTGCTGCTCCAAAATTTGTTGAGAGTCCCTCTCTATAGGTATTTTATGGGCTATGTGGAAAGAGCCTGCCTTTGTGTGTCTTTCTACTCTGCCATCTTGGCTCCACTCCCCAAAACTAAAATTTTTTAACCTGAATCTTACCTTCTGTGTCAGATGGTCATGTGAGGGCATTATACTTTATACTATAAAGCTGTAAATTTCTTTACCTTGGCCACCCTCCAGAAACCAAGGACTTGGTTGCTAGGACTTTAGTCATTGCTGTCAGAAGATGCCAAGACTGGTGAGGTCACAACCATCACCTTGAAGCCTAAAGGACTTTAATTATGCTTAGGGGGCATGATTGCAACCCAAGGAAAGTATACAATGAATGCAGGGGGAGCTCTTTACAACAGTAGGTTAAACAATATCAGTGAATCACCTCATAAGAGAGTATCTGGAGTGTAAGGTTCACATTGAGGGACGGTGGAATATATGATTTAATTGGTAAAATAGAAGCAAATTATGGAAGGTCTTGAATTCTACATTGAAGTTTAGAATTGATCAACAGAGACATTTGGAAATAGCCTGATAAAAGTACTATTTTAGATCCCTAATCTAGAGAGAAATGTGTAGGACAGCTTAGAATGGATGTAAATAAAGGCTGGAAGATCAGAGCAGCTTGGACTTAGTGCTGGTTTTGGTCATGTGAGAGGCTTTCTTCTGTGGATCTATTTAAGAACCAGATTTTATGCTACCATTTAAATATGGACCTCTAAAGTGAAACAAAGGAAGGTCATTTGATGAAAAAACAGATTTGTGATTCTGTTCCCTACAATTTACTTTGTTCATAGGGCAGAACACAATATTTCCTTCAATTGGTTTATAGGGAATAAAAAAAAGTCTTTCAGTCTTGCAGTTGTTCTGTATCCATAAACAATAGTTTCTGGTAAATTTACAGGGAAAGTTCTCATTTTATTTCTACTCTTGATAAATAGCCATTAAATAAAAGTAGCAACCCCATGGCTATTCCTTTTTTTTTTTTTCCTTGTTCCTGTGCTAAACAATGACTGCCCATTTAGGAGAAAACTATCCCCATCCCCTTCCGTGCATTCTCTCTCTTCCCTCCTAACCACAACCTCACCCAGCCCTGCCCATCTGGAATCCCCTTTCCACAGTGAACAAACTCCTTTATCCTGGACCTCTTTCTCTTACCTTCTTTTCTGTTAGCTCTACAGAGACCTGGTTGTCTTTCTGAAAGTGCTGCATCTCTGGCTGTCCAGTACTGGCTGTATCTTTTTTTCTCCAGCCCTCCCCATGACATGTTGGTTTTAGAGGGTTAGAGGAATACTGTTTGCTCCACTGGCACTGCCAGATTCTACCTCCTTCCCAGAAGCCTTTCCTCCTCTGAAGTCTATTCAGTATAAAATTTCCCCCCAGTCAAATTTATAATGAATATAATACACCAATCCCAAGGTCCTTCTCCTTTATTCCTTTCCTTTGTGAGTTGTTTTTTTTTTTAGTGATACTCATTTTTTAAATTCTGAACTTAAACACAAAAAAATCATTTTTATGTAAACAGTAGAACTAAGAAAGAGGATTCTATATGAAACTGAATGTTTCATATCACTTGCTTTTATTTGTAATGTAATGTAATAAATTCCATATGTTACTTTGAAAACTTTTCTTATCTGTGCTTCTTTCTGAACTTCCATCTGTTTTTCTTCTATGCATTTGTAAAAATTTTTCAGTATCTCTCTGTCAAAGAATATTTACAAGTTTAGTAACTTTTGGGCCATAGTTCTAAATTACTTTAAATAATGGCTGTACCATTTCACAGCTCCACACAAAGTGCATCATTGTGCCTATTTTCTCACAGCCCCTCCAACATTTGTCATTTTCCTTTTTTGTCTACTTAACTGATCTACTAAGTGTGAAGTGGAACCTTGGAGCAGCTTTAATTGGCATTCTCTATTAGTGATTTAGAGTATTTTTTTTTTTTTGGATTGCTATAGATAGCTTGGATTTCTTTCTTTGAGAACTAATTACTCATATCTTTTGACCATTTGTGAGTTGGAGAAAGACTCTGATAAATTTGAATCTGTTCCTTACTTATCCTGCAAATGAGGAATTTTTGTCAAATAGTGAGTTCTTACAGTGATACCTGGCATGTCTTTGGATTTAACAAACACTTGATTACTAGATCATTTGCTTTGTTGTGTACCTAATCTGTAGCATAGATCAACCACTCTTTTTCTAACCAGTATCAGGTTGTTTTTGGTGATTACGGCTTTGAAGTATGGTTTGAGATCTGCTGCTGCTAGACCCTCTTCCTTCCCCATGTTTCCATTATTACCTTGAGATTCATGACCTTCTGTTCCTACAGATAAATGTTATTTTTTTCTAACTGCAAAACAATCCTTTCTCAGATTGATTAATATGACACTGAATAAATAAATTAATTTAGGTAGTATAATTTTTATTATGTTTATTTTATATCTTGCAACATTATTGAATTACTGTTTCAATTAATTTTAGTTGACTCTCTTCAGTTTTCTAAGTGCACCATCATATCATCTGCAAGAAGTAGTAATTTTGCCTCTTCTTATGCCCTCACTTTCTTTTTCTTGTATTGCTTTAGCTGGACATTTCTAGAACTATATCTAATAGTAATTTAACCAGTGGAGACAGTATTTCTTTATCCTTATATTATTGGAAGAGATGCTAATTTACCATCATTGCAAAAATTATATGCATTGATTTTAGATATATATATATATGATTTGATATGTTACAAAAATTTCCATTTATTCCATTGTTTGCAATTTATTCCTATTTATGTAGTGGGGTTTTATTTTCAGTTTTGTGAATCTCATTTTTTATTTTTAGGATTTCTATCTTAGTTTTTAGTTGGAGTTTTTAAATTTGTTGGGTTTCTAGTTGTTGCAGTATCTCCAAAGTATTATCTGTACTTTTAGACATTCAGACCCAAATATTCCCTTGATTCTGGGTTATTTACCCCCTTGGAGGCCCAACTTGCAAAGGTGAGTTGGATGAGAAAGTAGAGCCAGAGGAAACACTTCATTTACTTTGTATTGATTTGATATTTGCTAGTCTACTGATATGTTGTTTTGTCCCAGTAGAACAAGATTTCCTTGAGGACCGGGACTGTTTCTTTTGTCTTTCTGTCCCCTGTGCCTAACACAAGTAGTACCTAATAAGCACTTAATAAAGGTTTGTTGATTGAGCTCACTGTTAACAAATGCCTCTGCACTGATGTAATTAGGTGAACAAAATTTGTTTATTCTTTCTGCTCGATTTATTTGTGTTTGTTGAAGCATTTGTTACCCAGTTAAGCAACTACCTATCTGTACTAAAATTGGGATCATTTATGAATTAACATTAATAACTGATGTCTACTCTTTCCCAGTATTATATTTTAAACATATTTCCTTTCTCCTCACTAAAATTACTTAGAAGCAGCAAATGAGCTAATATGAATCTCATCATCTTTTATTAATAACCATGGTGAAAGATTTGGTGGTAGAGGTAACAGCTAACAATCAGAGAACAAGAAAAAAAATGGCATGGATAATTCAAATATTAACTGATCATCTACTGAATAATAGTAGGCCTGATATTTTTTTTAATGACTCAAAACCCTCAGAACAGTAGCATGCCAGTTTCAAAATAGCCATTTTCTGTACTGCTCTATTTTTAGCCTGTTCTTTTGTTTTTGTCTATATTATAATCTACTTCTCTGATTCTCTCTTACTGGTTTTGTAAATTATATTTTGCTTTTGATATTGTATGTTGCCTTTTCCCTGTCATCCATATTAATGATAAGCTATTTACATAAATATTCAGATCTCTCCAAATGAAGTTCTTAATTCCATCAAAAAACACTGTCTTCCCTATTAAATATAAATGTAGTTTTTAAGCACCATTTTACTTTGGTTCTGTGGCAGATACATACATTCATAAATATTTTCACATCTTTAAGAGTCCATAGAAATTAGTTCTCAGAAAAGAAATCAAAGCAGGTAACTGTTTTCTAATCTTAAGAATTTTTTGTATTTTTGTTTAGATATATCTATCCAAATTCAAATTGAAGAAGTGAATATTAGACATATGAATTGCCATGTGATTTTACCTCTTAATTCTTAGGCTTAAGCATAAATATAAACTGAAGAAAATAATTAAGGTGATTTAGGAGTTGACATAAAAGGAAAAGTATATTTAAAAAGCTACCCAAGAATGTTTTGCACCACCACCCCCCTTTTTTTTTTTACGGAAGCAGTGATGTGGAAGAAGAGGTGCTAGATTTAGAGTTTGAGGACCTGTGTTCAGATCATGGCTCTACTATTTATTAGAGAGAGACAAAGCACTTATTAAGGCTTACTATGTGTCAGGCACTGTACCAAATGCTAGGGGATATAAATACAAGAAACCAAGAAGGTCCCTACTCTCAAAAAGAGTTTATGAGAAGAAAGAGAAGCTGGAAAACAAGGTGGGAGGTGGAGGCAGTCTGGAAAGTGGGATGAGCAGGGAATGAAATGACCATAGCTGGGCCCCTTCAGGTTATGGTGATCCTGTCACCCTTTGGATCACCTCAATCCTCCCAAAGAGCAGACCTCAAGGTGGAAGCATCTTGAAGTGAGAAAGGCAGCTGAGGACTTGGGGACCAGTCCAAGAGTGATTTCAATTACTACTCTCAGTGTAAACCTTGAACAGTTGTCTTAACCTCTTTAGGCCTTAATTCCTTATCTGTAAGATAAGAACGTTAGACTAGATAATTTCCAAGATCCTTTCTAGCTCTAAATCTAGAAGCCTGTGATTCCAAATTATTACATTAAAAATCTAGTGGAAGGATGGCCCTGTGTTCTTAGGCAAGTATGAGGTGGATCTTACTCTATTTAGGGCCTTACTCATGATGTTGATATTTTGTCATAAGGTACATGTTTCACCCACTTCTCAGCACCGTGAGCTACACTTTGTAAATTACTAATGTTAATGAATTGATTGAATGAGGGAGGTGGGCCAAATGTAAATAAAAAGATACAACAATACATATGTGCATGTGTGTGTATAAAACTTACTGTATAAAATTTATTTTAACATTTTCTGCAATTACATTTCTTTATCACTTCTGAGATGATAACTCTACTTACTTCAATGTCTTAATATAATAGCTTATCAGTTTGTTCATTCTCTCTACCAAGGCTGACCCTAGCCTATCCATTCCTTCTTATTTTGTATAATTCTTGTCCATGCAATTCCATAAATCCTATACGAAGGAACAATCCATATCACAAGAGCCCACTCTCAAAATCTGTCTAAGTGTCATGGTTCTGCAGTTTTCATCAATGAGAATAAAATCCTATCCCACCTGTTCCCTTTCTGCCCTCTCTCCCACAACTGCCTCTTCAGATTGTGTTAGGCTAGTTTTTTGCTTTCATACATTTTTTGCTTTTTGTGGGGTTGTTTTCTTTTAAAGAACCAATTTGCTGCTGTTATAATCATATGTAACGTCATCTTCTCGTCTTTATCCTTTTTTAAAATTTGTTTTCATTTTAACCAGTCTGAATGTACAACTTCTTTCCTTAAGTGACTCCCACATCTATAACCAGACACTCCTTGTCTACTGGAAAATGAAATTTATTATATTCTGTGTTATTGTTCAGTGTTTTCTGCATCTAATGCCATCTGATGTGCTGAGGATGTATTCGTGATATAAAATCGTGAGTCCACTGAGGTGGCACAGAGCCTCTGGCGTCTTTTGTCTCTTAAATTTGAGTCATATTATTTGTTGTCCTCTTCTGCATCCATCTTTGCATTAAAGTCAACACATTTCAGACATATGTTCGCTTAGTTTGGAAAACCACAGAATCTTCCACATTCCAAGGGACCTCACAAGACATCTTGTCCAACTTCTTAGCCAAGACTCCATAATCCTTGGTAATCTCAGTAAGTTCTTTTTTCATCCACCTATTTTTTTTTAATAGATCTCTGTAGCATTCTCATTGAGAAAGCCCTATCAAATTCAGTGTGCAATTTTATCTACAAATCAGCAACATCTAGAGAACCCTACCACTTTTATAGACTTTGTGTAGCATATCATCTGCAACACAGGGAAACATCTTTAAGTAAATACTTCCGTACAGTGCAACTGACAAGTTGTCATCCACTTTCTA
Source organism: Notamacropus eugenii (assembly GCF_028372415.1). Classification (NCBI taxonomy): domain Eukaryota; kingdom Metazoa; phylum Chordata; class Mammalia; order Diprotodontia; family Macropodidae; genus Notamacropus; species Notamacropus eugenii. The sequence continues at coordinate 82,380,538 of NC_092878.1, read as the reverse complement.
CTTGAACAACTCCAGGGAGGAGGGGCCCCCTACCAACCCATTCCACTTGAAGCTATCTCCAATTGCAAGGAAGTTTTTCCTCATTATAAATTTTAAATATGTAACTTGTACCCGTTTTTCCTAGTTTTGCCCTCTGAGGCCGGGCAGAACAAGTCTATTCCTTCTTCTAACTATATCAGCATTCTGATATTTAAAGACAGCTACCAAGATGTACTCTGAATCTTCTTTATACTAATCCTTTCTTTTCAAGGACTTTCACTATTAGGATGCATTCCTGTTGATGCTCTCTAGCTTATCAGTACCCTTCCCACAATGCGGTACCTGTAACTGAAAATGATAATCTAATTGTGGCCTGACCCAGTACAGATAGTCACTTCCCTTGTCTTGAACCCTACACTTCTGTCACTGTATCCTGTGTTTGCAAGAATACTCTTTCTTAGTTCCCATGTCACACATTTGATGATGTGACAGATGCCTGTCTAATGAAGCAGTATACCCAAACAAATGTTGTCAAGAATATGTTTGCCAAAGATCTTATACACCTAATCGTAAGTATTTTAAACCAAAAAAAAAGAAAAATAAGAAAAGGAAAATGCATAGTCTGTGTGTACATGTATATCTGGAACAGAGGCATGATTTAGTAATGATGAGAGATTTCAGTTATCCAGATATCTTCTGAAATCTCTTTCTTTCTCTGCAGAAAGTAGAGCAGTTAATAATATCTTGACTTGCCTTAGTGATATTTTGTACTTCAAAAGGTGGAAGGGCCAATCTTATTCACACTAATAGGGAGAAACTGGTTGCTAGGATGGAAACAATGGGAACTTTGGGAAGAATGATCATTCCTTTTCTTGGAGTATGTTACAGAGAAGTAAAGGAAATCCAAGTGAAGTATGACTTGCATCATAGGTTTTGGGAAAGCAGATTTCAAAAAGTTCAAGATAAAAAGATAAGATTCCCATGGACTAAATCCTAGAATGAGTGGGGGAGTCTCAGGAATGACATTCTGGAGAGACAAAGGGAATTGATCCCATTGAGGAAGAAAAATGAGATTTGTTTGAAGAAACTAATGTACATGCATAAGAAACTCACTAACCAACTTTGATTTGAAAAAAAACCCGCAAATCAGAAGGTATCATTCTGCATTGGTAGAAAGTGTTTCCTCTCCTAAGAGCTCATTACCTTAATGAAATCATAGGGTTAATCCTCTATCCTTTTGTCCCAGTATAGCTTTTTTAAAAATTCTTTATGCTTTGCATAGCTTGCCTCACCTGCTTCAATTCATTCTGAGGGTTAGCATTTCTGAAGCTGTTTTTATAAGACTGTGCCATATAAAGAATTAGAAATTAAGGGGATACCCATCAATTGGGAAATGGCTGAAAAAGTTGTCGTATAGGATTATGATGGAAAGAAATGATGAGCAAGATGTTTTAGAACAACCTGAGAATACTTATATGAACTTATGCAAAGTTAATTGAGCAGAAACACTGAACATTGTACACAGTAACAGCAATATTGTAAGTACGATCAGCTGTGAAAGATTTAGCTACTCTGATCAAGACAATGATCCAAGACAGTTCCAAAGAATTCAAAATGAAAAATACTGTCCACCTCCTGAGAGAGAACTGAAGAACTCTGAATACAGACAGAAGAATACTCTTAAAAATTTCTTTATTTTTATTGATTCATTTTGTATGTTCTTTTTCAGCATGGCTAAGGAAATATGTTTAGCATGACTTCACATGTATAATCAAAATCGAAGTACTTGCCTTCTCAAAGGGGAAAGGGGCTAGAGGGAAGGAAAGACTTCAGAGCTCAAAATTGTAAAAAAAATGATTGTTAAATTTTTACATGTGATTTGGGAAATATTTAACAAAAATAGTTTTAAAACACATCTATGAAGAAATACACACACATACACACATACACATGCTCTCCTTTTTGTTCCTTCTGGGGAAGGGTAAACATAACTAGTACCTTCAAATAATCTTCATATAATGTGAACACAAGGCCTTTCACCATCCTGTTTATTCTCCTTTGGACATTTTCTGGTTTATCAACACTCCAGAACTGTTTATCCTGGACAGAGAAAAAGCTCTTTTCAGGTAGTTGAAATAATATAATATAGAAGAAGGATTAGGTCCCAGAATATAGAATCAGGAGTAATGGATGGAAGGTTCAAAGAAGTAAAATGAGGCTTGATGTCAAGAAAACCTTGCTTAACAATCAGAGCAGTCTAGAACTGTGCCAAGCTCCTCCCACCTTACAGGTCCTCAGGCAGAGACTTCCCAGACTCTGCAGGTTTGGTACAGCAGGGATTCTATGTTCTTTTCTATCAGGATTCTTTTATAAATGTGAGGTCTTTGATGTTTTTATATAAAAGCTTATTAAATTTCTTCTCTTCTAAATTAGTTTAGAAAATCAGCTTTAAAATGTTAAAGCATTATAATTTAAGAAAGACATTAATGGATTTTAGTTAAGTTAGACAAAAGAAATCTTACTAAGTTTAAAAGAATTTAAATAAGGTGACAAATAAAAGTGGTGACAAATTTGTTATTTGAGATTAGGTTAAAGAGAGGTCAGTGTAAGGTGTTAAAAAAGTAATCCAACCAAGATACAGATGTGCTACAGAACTAGCTGGTATGTACTTGCTATATAGTTTTGAATAGAATGCTACATTGATGGTACATGTCACATGTAATAATTTAAAAAATAATATGTGGGACACAATAAAATGTGGCAATCATGAATTCTGGATTTGGACAAACTAGTGTTATTTAAAGTTAAAGAATTGATCATTTGCCTGAATACCCATATTTCTGGTTGTTAATTTCTGTTTTCCCTTCCTCCTACAGATAATGATGAATAAATCTGACTCAGGACATTCTTTCGCCTTCTGCTTATGGGAAATCGTTGCAATTCTGCCCAGCCAAATGACAAGATTCAGTCAGAAATGTATCAAAGACTCTGTAAAATAAGAATATCACCGTTAAGATGGGCGTGCTGATTGCATGAAGGAGCCAAGGAAGCATACCATTTTAAACTTAAAATAGTAGTGCTTTGTCTTATTTTCTTTGTTCCTTGAGTTTAAAAGTTAGTTTCTATTGAATATGTATGTGTGTGTCTTTGTCTATACAGAGACATATACTTCATGTCAAACCATCCACAGCTTAGCAGGGACCCTCGGCCAAGAATGGACTTAATGATTTTAAAGAATATTTATCATGAAATAAGGTAGCATCAACTGTTGCAATATGGCTGAAAAACTGACCCATATTGTGAAAAACTTACATTCAAGTACTTAAACTTTTTTTCCTAGACAAATGCTAAAAGGCAGTTTTTGGTGTTTGTTGCTGGGGGTTTTTTTAAATAAGCTAAATTTACTAAATTAATTAATCTTGTTAAGATCCCTCTTTGAATACTTAACATCTTTGAGGATGATGTTCATATCCTAATCTATATTGTAACCAAAAATGTACATTTTCTCAACAGTATCACCCAAACCAACCTAACAGATACAAATTGAGATGCTGTTCTAGAGATCATTGAAAGTTTTGATTTGCAAAGGATAGATGGAAAATTTTATTCTTTAATGTCCAAAAAATACAAGCTTCTTCAGTTATTTTTATTTGGACTGGAACTCACAGAAGTGCTTGGAAATTTGCCTGCTTTTGTAACATTGACCCAACATGTAGCTTAAAAGCAGCATCCATCTGTGTTTTCACCTCTTATCCATAGTTGTTACATGAAAAATGATTTAGTAAGAAAAGGTGTTTCCAATCCCCATTTTTACTTTTATATAAATCATTTCTTGCAATCAGCATCTCAGTGGGAAAAGATCATTTGATGGTTTCCTCTATTGCTTTTCGTTACAAGAGGATCCAGGTTTCACAAAGTCCAGTAGTTTTTTTTCCTTTGAGGTGATGACCACATGGCACAATCTCTACCTGCAACAGAGCTAAGAATTAGATAGGAAATATCTGCCATCCAGATAGAGTATGTTAACCTTTGAGCAAAGGCAGCCTGATTGGCAAAAATCTCACAAGTTTAAAAATAAAAATAATCTTGGCAGCAGCACTATGTTGAAGTTATTATGTATATTATTTTTAACATTCAAAAATAAATATTTGATTTTTGTATATTTCTTTACTTTTGTGAAGTTACTATTAAATTTTTTCTTACCTACCAGAAGGATGCCTGATACCGTTTGTCTTCTCCTTATTGACACTATGAAAAGGCCAGCCTAAAAAGATCAAGGTCTCCCATTGCATCCTGGGCCATCTCCAGTCATCTTGATGCATTGATGAATATCTGGTCACTGGACCCAGATGGCTCAGGAGGAGAAAGTGAGGCTGGTGACTTTGCACAGCCCTCCCTCACTCAAAACAAAGTCATGTGCAAGTCATGTCATCATTTCTTGGATGTCATGGTCTTCTTCAAAAACAAAGGACTAACACAGACTGTGAGTAGACCAAGCTGCCTCTCCCCTTCCTCTGGGACTTTAGGGTTTACTGGCCAAATGCCCTCCCTGTCTCCCTTTCTCCCTTCTTTCTTTCCTCCTCACTCCCAAACCTTAAACGCAGGGCACTCTGAAGCCCATATTCTGGACAACAATAAGTCCCTGCCAAGCTTCACTTAATGACTTGGCTTAAAGTGATTGTCACTAATAACAGTGTCTGTTGATTGAGTTATTTTTCTTTTGTTCATTAAAAGGGCCATTCCCTGACTATTTCTTAAAGAGGCCTATTCACTCAATGAGTGTTACCTCTCTCTGAGTACCTGAAAAGGCCAGCTTTAAAAGGCCATGGTCTCCCTTTGCATCCTGGGCCATCTCCAGTTATCCTGATGAATATCTGGTCACTGGACTCAGATGGCTCAGGAGGAGAAAGTGAGGTTGGTGACCTTGCACAACCCTCCCTCACTCAAAGTCAAGTGCAAGTCATGTCATCAATTCTCTTATGTCATAGTCTTCCTCAAAAATGAAGACAGACAATATGCTTTTTATAAAGAGCTATGAACACTTTATATGCTTGTTGCATTAAATTAATGAAGTAACACATCATTCTCTTTTTGTACATACTGAAGTAATCTTTTTGGCACCAGATAATTGATTCTTTTTTTGGGGGGGGGGGGGGGACACAAATGAGTTAGGTGACAACTTGAACTGTTTATTTCAATTGAACTATATGTTTCAATTCTCCAAAATCCTGAAAGCTGTGAATTATTTTGTGACTTCAGGTAGCTAAGTGGCTCAGTGGATATAGTTCTGGATCTGGAGTCAGAAAGACCTGAGTTCAAATCCTACCTCCAGCACTTACTAGCAGTGTTACCCTGGGCAAGTCACTTAACAGACATGTAGATTAGTTTCCTCAACTGTAAAATGGGGACCTACCCTCTCAGGTTATTGTGTGAGGATCAAATGAAAATATTTGTAAAGTATTTAGCACCATACATAGCACATGGTAGATGCTTAATAAATGCTTGCTTGCCTTCTTCATAACTTGAGTTTAAAATTAATTCTTAACTAGAAATGGTGGTATGTGCCAATAGTCCCTGAAGGAATAGGGATGCTAGTGAATTCCTTGCGTTTGGAGGAGTTCTGAGCTGCAGGAGAGAAGATGCCAGTAGGGTGCCCACACTATGTCTGAAGCTGGGGACAACCAGGCTGCCTGACGAGGGACAAAACTCCCCAGGTCAGAAACAGCAGGTTGATGCTTCCAGACTGATCAGCTATGGAATTGGGCCCATGAATAGCTACAGCCCTTCCAGCCTGGTCAAGAGAGGGAGAGCCTGTCTCAAAAAATAAGATGATTTTCAGATGATTATACAACTATGTTTATAAAAGAAGTATCTCTTTGCCTTTCACATAAATACATGCAACAACAAAAAAAGGTAAGTAAATATTAGTAGTGTCAAAAGAATGTTAGCACTACGGCTACATATCATTTAGTTCAAATTCTCTTTTTTTTAAAATTTATTTATTTAACTTTTAACATTCATTTTCAGAAAATTTTGGATTCCAAATTTCCTCCCCATTTGTCCTCTCCCCTCACCCCAAAACACTGAGCATTCTAATTGCCCCTATCACCAATCTGCCCTCTCTTCTATCATCCCTCCCTTCCCTTGTCCCCATCTTCTCTTTTGTCCTGTAGGGCCAGATAATTTTCTATACCTCATTACCTGTATTTCTTATTTTCTAGTAGCAAGAACAGTACTCCACAGTTGTTCCTCAAACTTTGAGTTCCAACTTCTCTTCATCCCTTCCTCCCCACCCATTCCCTTTGGGAAGGCAAGCAATTCAATATAGGCCATATCTGTGTAGTTTTGCAAATGACTTCCATAATAGTCATGTTGTGTAAGACTAACTATATTTCCCTCCATCCTATCCTGCCCCCCCATTGCTTCTATTCTCTCTTTTGATCCTATCCTTCCCCAAGAGTGTTGACTTCAAATTGCTCCCTCCTCCCATTGCCCTCCCTTCCCTCATCCCCCCCACCCTGCTTATCCCCTTTTCCCCCACTTTCCTGTATTGTAAGATAGGTTTTCATACCAAAATGAGTGTGCATTTTATTCCTTCCTTTAGTGGAATGTGATGAGAGTAAACTTCATGTTTTTCTCTCACCTCCTTTCTTTTTCCCTCCATTAAAAAGTCTTTTGCTTGCCTCTTTTATGAGAGATAATTTGCCCCATTCCATTTCTCCTTTTCTCCTCCCAATATATTTCTCTCTAACCGCTTAATTTCATTTTTTAAGATATGATCCCATCTTATTCAATTCCCTCTGTGCTCTGTGTGTGTGTGTGTGTGTGTGTGTGTGTGTGTGTGTGTGTGTGTAATCCCACCCACTACCCAGATACTAAAAAGTTTCAAAAGTTAGAAATATTGTCTTTCCATGTAGGAATGTAAACAGTTCAACTTTAGTAAGTCCCTTATGACTTCTCTTTGCTGTTTACCTTTTCATGCTTCTCTTCATTCTTGTGTTTGAAAGTCAGATTTTCTTTTCAGCTCTGGTCTTTTCATCAAAAAGACTTGAAAGTCCTCTTATTTCATTGAAAGACCATTTTTTCCCCTGAAGTATTATACTCAGTTTTGCTGGGTAGGTGATTCTTGGTTTTAGTCCTAGTTCCTTTGATTTCTGGAATATCCTATTCCACGCCCTTCGATCCCTTAATGTAGAAGCTGCTAGATCTTGTGTTATTCTGATTGTATTTCCAAAATACTTGAATTGTTTCTTTCTAGCTGCTTGCAATATTTTCTCCTTGACCAGGGAACTCTGGAATTTGGCCACAATGTTCCTAGGAGTTTCTCTTTTTGGATCTCTTTCAGGCGGTGATCAGTGGATTCCTTGAATACTTATTTTACCCTCTGGTTCTAGAATCTCGGCAATTTTCCTTGATAATTTCATGAAAGATGATGTCTAGCCTCTTTTTTTGATCAAAGCTTTCAGGTAGACCCATAATTTTTAAATTGTCTCTCCTGGATCTATTTTCCAGGTCAGTTGTTTTTCCAATGAGATAGTTCACATTATCTTCCATTTTTTCATTCTTTTGGTTTTGTTTTGTGATTTCTTGGTTTCTCATAAAGTCATTAGCCTCCATCTGTTCCATTCTAATTTTTAAAGAACTGTTTTCTTCAGTGAGCTTTTGGACCTCCTTTTCCATTTGGTTAATTCTGCTTTTGAAAGCATTGTTCTCCTCATTGGCTTTTTGAACCTCTTTTGCCAATTGAGTTAGCCTGTTTTTGAAGGTGTTATTTTCTTCAGCATTTTTTGGGGTCTCCTTTAGCAAGGTGTTGACCCGCTTTTCATGCTTCTTTTGCATCTCTCTTCTTTCTCTTCCCAGTTTTTCCTCCACCTCTCTAACTTGAGCTCTTCCATGGCCTGAGCCCATTGAATATTTATTCTGGATGTTTGGGATACAGAAGCCTTGATTTCTTTGTCTTTTCCTGATGGTAAGCATTGTTCTTCCTCATCTGAAAGGAAGGGAGGAGACATCTGTTCACCAAGAAAGTAACCTTCTATGGTCTTATTTTTTTTTTCTTTTTTCTGGGCATTTTCCCAGCCAGTTACTTGACTTTTGAGTGTCCTCTCCACACCCACCACGCCTCCAGATCCACCCAGGCAGCACTTGGGGGCTGAGATTCAAATGCTGCTTCCCAGCCTCAGGGCTTTTGGCTGGGGCAGGGCTGCTATTCAGTGTGAGATTAGGTTCAGGTGCTCAGGTGGGGGCAGGGCTGCCACATGAGGCTCAGTTCCCTCAGGGGGTTTATGTGGAGACCTTCAACAATGGATCTGGGCTCCTGCCTGCTTTGGGAGCCCCAATCTGCTACTGCCTCTGCTGCTGCCTCCCAAGGGGGCCTGAGTTATGGGGACACCCCACTCCCCTCTTGGCAAGCAGAAAAGACCCTCTCACTGACCTTTGGCGCCTGTGGGTGGAGGGACCTGCATGGCCACTGGAGATTCTGCCCCTGAAGCCTGCTTGGATTGGCTCCTCTCGGTGTGGCACTGCCAAGGCAGGGCTGGGCTCTGCTTCGGGTCCAGGGCGCGACGGACCTTTCATGTCAGTTTTTCAGGTCTCTCTGGAACAGAAATCTCCTCTGCTCCATTGTTCTGTGGCTTCTACTGCTCCAGAATTTGTTGGGAGTTCTTCTTTACAGGTATTTTATGGGCTCCAAAGTCCTCTTTTTTTTAATAATTTAGTTTTCAAAATTCACTTCTGTAAGATTTTGAGTTTTAAATTTTTCTACCCTTCTCTTTTCTCCTCCCTCCACAAGACAATGTACAATCTGATATCAGCTCTACTTATACGTTCATATTAAACATTTTCACATTAGTCTGTGCCATAAAGAAGAATTAGAATTAATGGGAGTAACCACAAGAAAGAAGAAACAAAACAACAAAAGAAAAGGAAGGCAAATAGTCTGCTTTCACCTGCATTCAGACTCCAAAGTTCTTTCTCTGGATGTGATAGGATTTTCCATCATGAGTCTTGGAGTTGTCTTAGATCTTTGCATTACTGAGAAGAGCTAAATGTATCAAAAGCTAGTCATCACGCAGTGTGGCTGTTACTGTGTACGGTATGCTCCTGGTTCTACTCATGTCACCAGCATCACAAATTCCTCTTTTTCTAGAAAAGGAAATAGATTTGCTTCTGTTTGGTCATGAAGAACCAAAGGTTCAAAAAAGGTCCTATCCCAGGAGTTGGTGTTAAAAGATTTTTTTTTTAATTTAGCTTTTTGGATAAATGTGTATTATGGATATAACAATTCCTCTTTAACAAAAAGTAATGATAAAAGATTGGGCTTTTGATTTCCATGATACAGGGAGCTCTCAGGTGAGTAAACTATTATCAGTTCCTTCTTTGCACTTGAGTCTTAGAGAGTGTCTGAAATCACTGAGAGGTTATATTGTCATACAGCCAAGTGTGTGTCGGAGACAGGACTGAAACATGGGTCTTCCTAGCTCTATCAACTATATCATGCTGCCACTTAAAACCCTCACTAACAGATTAATTGAAGGAAGAAACAGTTTCTATTGGTGAGATATCTAAATTAACTTGCACTCCATTTTTTAATTACAAGTTCATAAATTCCTATACTTACAATCAGAAGGGACCTCAGAAGTCATCAAAGTCCAACCATATCATTTTACAGATGAGGAAACTGAGACTCAGGTTGAATTTGAGTGATTTTAAATATATAATATTTGGTCAATTTGGAATTATAGTTTATTTAATATATCTGACTGTCTTAGTCCTCTTACTGATTCTGGAGTTAGGAAAAACTGACCTAAAGTATTGTCTCTGATACGTTAACCCAGGCTCTTCTCCGAAGGTTTAAAGTTATCAAAAGAATTGCTGTTCTGATTAAATAAATGTAGTTCTCTATGTGGATAGAAAAACAGGGCAAGAGCCCCCTTTCCCAAAGATAGTTAATGTAAATGACTGGTTCTAAAATGTTTGAAGATAATTTGTATACATGTTTTAAACATAGTTTCTACAATGTTTTGAAAAGAGAAAGTTAACTTTAACCCAGTGGCAAAACCCTTTGACTCTTATTATGGTAGGTGCTCAATAAATTTTCACACTGATGAATATATGCATCACTACCTGACAAGTAGGTGCTTAATAAATGCAGATTAATCATGATAAACATGATTTTACCTTTTCATGTCTTATTAAATACTTTTAAAGTATTCAAAGTAGCCTCAGTAATATAAGGGTACTACTAACATAGAAGAAAACCAAGTTTTTTCTATAATCCCATCAAATGATTACAAGGTGAAGAAAGATATATTTTCCTTTAACATGAAAATTGTCAACTATAGTAATGGCAGGAGAAAATTTCTGAAAACAAGTGGAATTTTAGAGGGTAGGGAATTATAAACATAACTAAAATACTAATATTCAAAATATGGCAATAAATTGTGTGAAAAAAATGAAGCCATGGAAAGGGTATCTTCAAACTTAATCCCACCTTTAAAGAACTATAAAAACTTGACTTTTTCCAGTTCTTCATCCATTTACCCATCCCCTTATCAGGACCCTAACTAATTGGTTTAATAGAAGGAGAACCTCTGCAACCCTTTAATAAGAGTAGTGTGCTTATAATGCTGGGAATGTATGCATTATTGGAGGCAGTTCATTATGCAAACAAAAAGTTGGAATGCCTCCCTGAAGAATTTGATTTCCCCAGTTCACCTCTATCAAGGTCAGGGGATCCTAAGAGAAGGCTTCATACTGTATAGATTTTCACAGATCATGTCTTGTTCCAATCAGTTTGTGCATAAGTGTCATACTGGACTCTTCCCAAAATTGTACTGAAGTTATAATTCTTGTAAACCAAAAGAAAGAAAAAAATCCAGATGAGCCATACTTTCAGTTGACTTGTAATGATCAATTCAGAGTAAAAGTAAACTATTTCTTAAATTTCTTTGATGGAGAGTGTTAAAATAGAGAAACCCTGCAATAGCATCAGATTATTATTCTGAGAAGAACAATCTGAGTGAAAAAGAAATGTAGATGTCTTTTGTGATGAAGTTTGCTTTGTAGCTACATTAGATGGATAGACCATTTCTGAATACAATAATCACAATATATTCCTTAGAGTCCTAGTTAGGAAAAGGCCCTCAAATGTCATTAACTCTATCCTTACCCTAAAGCATGTGTCTTCCATAAGATCTTTGACAACTGAACATCTACTCTAGCTTGAATGCATTCTGTGATGGAAAATCCACAAAGTAGGATATTCCTTGGTTGAACAGCCCTTTCAAGAGTTTCTTATACTCAGACCTAGTTATATCCTCTGGAGCTATACAGTGTCTACTCCCTCTTCTACATAACAGCCCTTCAAATATTGGACATGGAGATCTTGTCCTCCCTAAGTCTCTAGCACTCCTAGAAAGAGTGCTGCACTTAGGAATCAGAAAAACTAGGTTTAAATTCCCACTCCAACACTTAACAGTCATATGATTGTAGCTGTATGACCTTGGCTAAATTTCTTCATTTAGAAAGTGGGAACCTGAATATTTGTACTACCTCTCATAAAGAATTGTTCCCAGAAAAATCTCTGAAAACAAAATGCAATATAACTGCAAGTAGTCATTACATCATGATATCTTTTTAGCAGTCACACTGCAGTGACTATTCATCGTATTATGGTCAGGTAGGACCCTCTAGCTTTTCTGCATTAACTACTCCCTAACAACTGTCTCCCCATTCTTTACTTAAACTTGATTTTTTGTTTGAACCTACATACATTTATCTCAAGGTTCTTTCCTGTTACTTTTAGTCCATCATTATATGGCATATTAAGAAAGCCTTGAATGAGATCTTTGGGGATCCTAATACTGTTGTCCAGTGTGTTTACTATTCCTCCAGCACTTAGCATAGTGCCTGGCACATGGTAGGTGTTTAATATATGCTTGTTGACTGACATGAAAATGTTGGTGAGCCTAGAGCAAGCATTAGGACATGCCACTAAAAAGTTCTCTCCAGGCTCACCTTCTCTATTATGCATTATTTGGATTCAGTTTGACCAGTTCAAAATCCACATAACTGTCTTTCCCTTCATTTTTCCACAAGCATATCTATTATTCATGGACTCAAGCATTCTTGAAGTCAAGGTAAAGATTTATTACACTTTTCAGTGGGCGAGAGTTCTTAGGGAACCTGCAACCTTAGAGGGGTACAGGTAAAGTTTACATAGGATATTCTATAGTAAAACATATGCTAAATATTCTAACTAGGTGATTCAGGGTGGGATTAGGGAGTGGTTATGGAGTGGTTAGTTCTTAAAGGAACATGCACTTTTAGTATCTACTGCACAGGTATTTTACCCAGAATTCATTGGGAAATATCCTGAGGAGGGGGTGCTACACGGAGGTGTGGTTTTTGGCTTGAAATGTCACCAAGTCAACTAGTGGTCAGAACTGACTAAGAAATAACTGGCTGCTCTCATCAATGTCTTGTTAGACAAGATAAATGTAAGGGAGTATATGTATGTCTAAGTCTAGGATACATATGATTGGTCAGTGAGTAGTAAATGTCATTATGACCCAATGTACAGCCAGTTCAGTCAGTACACAGCTGGTTCAGACTAATAAGTTGTATAGGTGCAGCTGGCTACTGTAGCAGGAAGGGAGATAACAGTTGTTGCTGGGGCAGGCTGTGTCCTTGGGCTGGGGAGAAACTGCCTGAGATAGTCTTTTGAGACTACGGAGAAATGTGGTTTTAGAATTGGGGTCCAAGCACAGGTACCCAAGCATCCCATTATGGCCACTAAGCAAATTATATGTGAATCTAATGAAATATATCCACTCTACCTCTTAGCTGCCTAGTTAGTGTACAGTGGAGTAAAAAGGGCTGAACTTGAGTCAAAGGACCTGAGTTTGAATGCCAACTCTGTCACTTACATGCTGTACATGAAAGACTGGGTGGATAGATAAAATAAAGTAGATACACACACAAACGTGTGCATGTATGTGTGTATATGACAGAAAGAGATGCACCAGGAGGCATTTCGTGTTGGAGTTGTATTGCCACTTGAAAGAATCATAATAGAAGTATTGTTTAGAAATGAAAGAAACCCTAGACTCATCTAATTCAACCCTTTCATTTTACAGATGAGGACGTTAGAGCCCAGGAAGAGAGGTTACATGACTTGTCCAGGATAACATAGCTAGTAAGTGGCAGTACATACCATGCACTATTCTATCATAATTCACTACTTAAAGTGTTTTCATTCTGGTGTCTTTAAAAATCAGTTTTCATTGAAGCACGGGAGAAATGCTAAGATAAAGTAGGATTATAGAGTCAAGTCAACAAGCAAAAGCAAAAAGAATGTTAGTCCCTGTCCTCAAGGAGCTTATATTCTAATGGGGGAAGACAGTACATAAAGATAAAAGCAAATAATAAGGGTAATCCTTGATATTTATGTAGAACTTGAAAGTATTCTGTCTTTACAACAGCTCTGTGAAGTAATCATTCCATGTGTTATTGTCTCCAGTTTTACAGATGAAATAGGTACTCAAACTAACCACCTTCCCTAAGAGCAAAAAATAAAAGAAAATGAAATCATATTCAAAGTGGATTGGTACAAATCAAGCATATTTTTGGCAGTATATTGTGACAATTTCTCAATAATTCCCATCCTACTGGCACTTCTGATAAAAAGCTTTAGCTAAAACAATGTGCAACCCAAAACTTCTTGTTTTCTTTCCCTATTATTATTACAAACTTAGAAGCAGGCATTTTTCATTCCCCCTGAGAATGAGTTACATTAGCACAAAAGATTGGGGCTATTTAAAATCCATGTTATACAATTGAGCATATCTTTCTAAAGATGCATTTTATTGCCTTTTGATATGTTTATTCCTATTATTGTAACATAAGAGTCATTTCTTCCAAGAAAAACAAAAAAAAAAAAAACACTTTTAAAAACGTCCTACAAATATACTCCCCCCTTATAACAAAGAATAACCAATTGTTAAGCCAAAACACTCACTATGGGTGCCCTGTCTGCCAATATAGCCACCATGTTGCCCAAGAAGTCTCCCATATCAGGTCAAACACTGGCCATGTTAGTTGTCAGATATGAGTGCTGTATGAGTGTATGCTTTCCACCTTTCCTACAGTCACCTATTTTGATTTCATCAAATGAACTATGGTTACTATACTATTGGGACACTCCAATATGAAGTTTTAGAAATGTTAAATACCTTTCATAAACAGACCTATAGACAAATACAGTAATATTTAAAGGTAAGTGGTATATTTAAACTTAATTTAGTAATAAAAATAAACCGAAGGTATAGCACTCTTGTTGAACATCTCTTTTGGTCAGTTATAAATCTGATATTCTTCACTTTTAGCAAACATATGTGAAAACCTAAAGCTAAACTTTTTTGTTTGTCTTTCATTTGTGTGTGATTTTATTCAACTCCTTCTATTGAAATAGATCAGCAGCTATTCCACAAGTTAGAAAATTGTCTATGATGCTGAAAGGCTGTGACTTGCTCAGAGTCACAGAATCCATATGTGAACCCAGCTCTTCCAGACTCAGAATTTCTGGTCCTTAATTTAATTCTTTTTTTTTTTAAAAAAAGTTTTTAACTTATTTTTTAAATTATTAAGCATTTATTATTTTCTTCCTCCCAATTTAAAAAAGAAAATAAAAATAAAAACCCTTGCAATAATAAGCACAGCCAAACCAAGCAAAAAAAAATCCTCTATTGGTCATGTCCAAACATGCATGCCTCATGTCATTCATCACTTTTGTCAGTAGATGGGCAGCATTCTAGAATCATGGTTGATCATTGGGTTAGAGTTCTCCTTACTTTAATTCCAATCAGCCTGCAAGGTACTTATGCTTAGAATTGTTTCGCTAAAATTCTCCCTAGTTACTTCACTATGATGTAGAGGTGAGTGGGTTCTTGAAGACTATACCAGTCAGGTGGAGGCTCTGGTTCAGTCATGTCTGCCCTCTATCCACTGGGCCACCCAACTGCCCTTCTGTTCATTAGGACTGGTTAGTTGTTGTCCTTTGTTCTGGAAGGACCAAAATGACATCACTGACCCAAGTTACAGTGTGTCTGACTGTGACTGATCAGACCAGTTTGAGCTCAGAATGCTATACCACAGGTCAGGCCCAAACGGTCCATATGAACATTTGGGGTGGGTTCTCTAAATTTGCACATCTCCCATTTCTTTTGAGCTATCTCAATTCTGCTTTGCTCATAGAACATAGCACCTTCTTTTATGAGGGCATGCCACACTGGGCAGTCCTATGCCAGTGTCTCCCATGTCATGCAATCAAATCCAAAGTTCTTAAGAGAGATCTTGAGAATCTCCTTGTATTGATTCTTCTGGCCACCATGTCACCATGTGCTTGCCTTGTGCGAGTCTGGATACTTCAACAGTGGATAATGACATCTACTATCACTTGTAATCTCTCAGTGAAGAAATTCGACTTAATTCTTTTGAGGGAATGTCTTTTGTCAGGGAGTATGAATATTTGTTGGGAAGCATCTATTGTGTCAAATGATATTTCAATAAAAAGAATAAAGGTCTTTAATCCTTGTTGATAGAACAAAGCCTTAATGAAGATAATTAGTAAGAAGGTAACTGAGAAAAGGTTAAATTAAGTTGGCTTCCTTCCCCTTGTAACAGAGAAGAGCTACATGACTCTTATCTATTGTCTAAGTAGGGCTTCCCTCCACCATGTTCAGTAGGGCAGAAAAATGAGTCTTGAATTGTATTCTACCTCTGCTTTATATTACTATACTGTCTGTAGCAAGGGAAGTGGGGCAGGGGTAGGGGGTGGGGGAAAAGACTAATCCTTGTGTTAATTTCCTCCAATCTGCAAAAGTAATGCCAAGACAAGATCCCCTTCATTCAATGTGATACAATGTAGTAGGTGTTTGATGAGCAATTGTTGTTGAGGAAAGAAATAAAAATCTATCTTCTCTTTCCATCATTGTTACCCTACTGGTATATTAAATAATCTGAGATTTGCACCTCCTTTTGTATATCCATGATGATGATGATACATCTGTGGATGTTTCCTGGTCAAGGAAACAGGAAGATCCAACGAACCTTCCAATGGACCTTCAAGGAGGTCAGTTTAAAAAAATTTACTCAATATAGAGTCACCCCAAGAGTGCCCAAGGTGGAATTTATCTTAACTAAACATAGGGTCTGCAGCTAGATGGAATGGTGGATAGTGTGCCAAGCCTGGAATCAGAAAGACTCATCTTCCTGAGTTCAAATCTGACCTCAGACACTTACTTACTAGCTGTGTTACTTAACCCTGTTTGCCTCAGCTTTCTCATCCATAAAATGAGCTGGAGAAGGAAATGTCAATCCACTCCAGTATCTTTGTCAAGAAAATCCTAATTGGGGTCATGAAGAGTCAGACACAACTGAAAAACAACTGAACACCAAGGATAGGAGGATTGTCCAAAGGGCACACAACCTCACTAGATGTACTATATATATGGATCTTATGTAAAGTGAACTAGAGGTATCAGTGTATTCCTTTTATAATTTAAATGGCACATCGTATTCAGCATCCAAGTATAGCAGTGTTAATTCACATTCAGTATGTTCAAACCAACATCTTGGGTTGGATCTCTGTGTTTATGCTCATGAATATCCTATTCCAGTGCTCTGTATAGGTATTGACCTGTGCTTATTAATTTTTTCTTCTAACCTTTGGCTTCTTAGTCTCTTATTTCTTTGTTTTAAAAACACTCAAGAATTTTTTTTTATCTCCCTTGGACCTACTTTAAAAAAAATAACTCAAGTCAAAACCTGAATAGAGAGCTGTTGAAGGATAATCAGACTTTCTATGGGAACATTACTTCAAGCTGTGGAGCAGAAACCATTAGGAATACTGGATATCTAATTGCACCATTAACTCTTTATGGTGCAAATCAAGAACCAAGATCCTTGGAACATAAATTGGTCCTAGTCAACCATCAATGAAAAAAAGCACTTTGGTGGGGGAGGAGGAGGCCTAGGGGGAAGCAGTACATCCTATTGACTCAGTAAAAAAAAGTAAATGCTAAAGACATTTTCTCAAAATTGGGCCTAATGATATGAATCAGGAGCTTGAAATGTGCACTTAGTGGTCTAAAACTACTCAGCTGTAATTGCTTAATTATACTTAAATGAGGGTTCCCAATAATCAGGGGGAAGAAATCCAGGCAAAATGAAATTGCTTTTATCACAATTACAGTAATTTTGTAAATTATTCAAAAAGTATCATTTCATAGAATTAACAGATTAAAACGTTAACTTTATGCACTGATTCATGACTATAGGAAGCAGGCAATGCTTATTATTGTGGGCAATGCTTAACCTCCATGGTAACTTCTCCTTTTTGTTTATTCCCTGAGAGATGGGGAGTCTAATCTTCACTGTGTCCTATGGAAACACTAAGGTTAAAGTCAGTGCCCCAGGCTGATTTCATAAGAGCTTCATGGCAGGCTTATTTCATGCTTGGTCCTGGAAGTGTCAAGGTTCAAGTGTTACATTTCTTCCACATTGGAGGGAAAAGCAGAATTCTCTTCCTTTCATTTTTCCCCTCAAGATTAGAAAAGAGCTGCCATTTACCCAATGATTTTGAACAGTTACAAGCTCCTATCCAAATGAATTCCATTGGATGTTTCATCATTGACATTTCTGACCAATGTGACAGTGACTGAAAGCTGTGACTTTAGGTCAAAGTATAGTTATTCATTACCAACTTTAAATGTATTCAAGCGAAAGAACACCATATTCCATAACAGTGGCCTGGGAACCAAAGCTAATCTAGTGTCTCTATTGATGGGGAAGGAGGGGAATTTTATCTCAGCTGGCCAATTTGTCACCTGGGGCTGCATGACAGAAAGTGCTTCCTACTTTAAGAGGCATGTCAACGTGAACTGTCTGCAGGGGAATCTACCCAAAGCTGTAAAAGAATAGATTCCTATCCTCTTTGTTGCTGATTTCCATCAAGTAATAAGAATTTTAAAAACAGGGACCTTTGCATTAGGAATTAATTACAACTCTGACTGGTAAATGGTGTGTATGTGTTAATAAATGCTTCTGGATTTGAGCTGACTTGGATGATTTTCAGGAAGATGATGGAGTAGTCACCATTTCAGGGAACCATCATACTTCCATCAAGAAAAATGGTGGAAACCCTACCAAGAAAAAGAGGATAAAGAGGTAGAAAAGAAGGAAATAAGAACAAAACAAACAGAAGAAAAAAACAACCATTACTACAGTTAACCAGCTCCTGCTGAAGCTACCAGAGGCATCCAAGCAGCTGATTTCCCACAATTCTTGCTCCTGACCTAGTCATCAAACAGTCCCACTGCTATTAACTGCAACAATAACAATACTTTTCATAGTCTTTACAGGGCATAATGATAATAATAATAATAATTAATAATAGAATTTATTGTAGCTCTTTAAGGTTTCCAAGCAATTTACATTTGATCCTCACAACTACTCTGTGAGCTAGGTGTTATTATTCCCGTTTTACAGATGAGGAAACTGAGGCTGAGAAAGGTTAAGTGACTTGCTCAGGGTCATATATCTGAGGCAGAATTTGAACTCAAGCCTTCCTCACTCAAATCCAGTGCCCCATCCTCTGTACCACTAGCTGTTTTTAAGAAGAAGAGAATAAGGGGGAGTGGAGCCAAGATGGCTGAGCAGAAAGACACACATACGCTAGCTCTCCCCCACAGCCCATAAAATACCTGTAAAGAAAGACTCTCAGAAAATTTTAGAGCAGCAGAAGACACAGAGCAACAGACTGGAAGAGATTTCCAGCCCAGTGTAACTTGAAAGGCCAATGGCACAGGTCTGTCACACAGGACCTGAGAAGAGCCCATCCCAATCTTGGCTGTACAGCAGGACACCAGGAGGATGAAACAAGCAGGCCTTGGGGACAGAATCCCCAGCAGCAGTGGTGGAAGTTTGCAGATCCCTCAACCCACAGGCACCAAAGGTCAGTGAGAGGGTTTTTTCAGCTGGCTGAGAAGGGAGCAGGATCTTCCCATAGCTTCAATCTAAGGTGGCAGCAGCAGAGGCCACACCGGTAGACAGCAGCTCCCACAGCAGCCCGCATCCACTGTTGTATCATAAAACCCTTGGGGGAACTGAGCAGTTGATCCTTAACTCAGTCCTGTGTGGCTGCCCTGTCCCCACCTAATGCTCCTGGAGGAATTGAGCAGCTGATCTTTATGTCACACTGAATGGTGGCCCTCCCCCGCCCCAAAAACCTGGGGGAATTGAGCAGCTTATCTGAATCTCAGCCCCCAGTGCTGGCTTGGTGGAACTGGAGGTCAGGTGGTTGTGGAGAGGAAACGCTACTACTCACAGATTTTGGGCACAAAAGTTGCTTCTTGCTCCCACACCAGCATACATACTTGATTGCCCCACCTTGGAGGAACTAAGATCTTACAGATCCCCAGAGTATACCTTACTCTTGACAAAGGACTCAAAAGTCAAGTAACTGGTTGGGAAAATGCCAAAAAAAAAGGGGAAAAAAATAAGACTATAGAAGGTTATTTTCTTGGTGAACAGATATCTTCTTCCATCCTTTCAGATGAGGAAGAACAATGCTTACCATCAGGGAAAGACACAAAAGTCAAGGCTTCTGTATCCCAAACATCCAAAATAAATATTCAGTGGGCTCAGGCCATGGAAGAGCTCAAAAAGGATTTTGAAAATCAAGTAAGAGAGGTGGAGGAAAAATTGGGAAGAGAAAGAAGAGAGATGCAAGAAAAGCATGAAAAGTGGGTCAACACCTTGCTAAAGGAGACCCAAAAAAATGCTGAAGAAAATAACACCTTCAAAAATAGGCTAACTCAATTGGCAAAAGAGGTTCAAAAAGCCAATGAGGAGAAGAATTCTTTAAAAAGAAGAATTAGCCAAATGGAAAAGGAGGTCCAAAAGCTCACTGAAGAAAATAGTTCTTTAAAAATTAGAATGGAACGAATGGAGGCTAATGGCTTTATGAGAAACCAAGACATCACAAAACAAAACCAAAAGAATGAAAAAAATGGAAGATAATGTGAAATATCTCATGGGAAAAACAACTGACCTGGAAAATAGATCCAGGAGAGACAATTTAAAAATTATGGGGCTACCTGAAAGCCATGATCAAAAAAAGAGCCTAGACATCATCTTTCATGAAATTATCAGGGAAAACTGCCCTGATATTCCAGAACCAAGGGGCAAAATAAATATTGAAAGAATCCACCAATCCCCTCCTGAAAGAGATCCAAAAAGAGAAACTCCTAGGAACATTGTGGCCAAATTCCAGAGTTCCCTGGTCAAGGAGAAAATATTGCAAGCAGCTAGAAAGAGACAATTCAAGTATTGTGGAAATACAATCAGGATAACACAAGATCTAGCAGCTTCTACATTAAGGGATTGAAGGGCGTGGAATAGGATATTCCAGAAATCAAAGGAACTAGGACTAAAACCAAGAATCACCTACCCAGAAAAACTGAGTATACTACTTCAGGGAAAATGGTCTTTCAATGAAATAAAGGACTTTCAAGCATTCTTGATGAAAAGATCAGAGCTGAAAAGAAAATGTGACCTTAAAACACAAGAATCAAGAGAAGCATGAAAGGTGAACAGCAAAGAGAAATCATAAGGGACTTACTAAAGTTGAACTATTTACATTCCTACATGGAAAGACAATATTTGTAACTCTTGGAACTTTTTTCAGTATCTGGGTAGTTGGTGGGATTACACACACACACACACACACACACACACACACACACATACAGAGCACAGGGTGAATTGAATAGGATGGGATCATATCTTTAAAAAATGAAATTAAGGGATGAGAGAGAAATATATTGGGACAAGAAAGGGAGAAATGGAATGGGGCAAATTATCTCTCATAAAAGAGGCAAGTAAAAGACTTTTCAGTGGAGGGGAAAAGAGGGGTGGTGAGAGAAAAACATGAAGCTTACTCTCATCACATTCGACTAAAGGAATGAATAAAATGCACACTCATTTTGGTATGAAAACATCTTACAGGAAAGTGGGGGAGGAGGGGATAAGCAGGGTGGGGAGGATGATGGAAGGGAGGGCAATGGGAGGAGGGAGCAATTAGAAGTCGACACTGTTGAGGAGAGACGGGGTCAAAAGAGAGAGCAGAAGAAATGGGGGGCAGAATAGGATGGAGGGAAATATAGTTAGTCTTACACAACATGACTATTGTGGAAGTCATTTGCAAAACTACACAGATATGGTCTATATTGAATTGCTTGCCTTCCCAAAGGGAATGGGTGGGGAGGGAGGGAGGAAGAGAAATTGGAACTCAAAAGTTTTAGGAACAACTGTTGAGTATTGTTCTTGCATACAACTAGGAAATAAGAAATACAGGTAATGGGATATAGAAAGTTATCTTGCCCTACAGGACAAAAGAGAAGATGGGGATAAGGGAAGGGAAGAATGTTAGAAGGGAGGGCAGATTGGTGATAGGAGTAGTTAGAATGCTTGGTGTTTTGGGGTGGGGGAAGGGGAGAAATGGGAAGAAAATTTGGAACCCAAAATTTTATGGAAATGAATGTTGAAAACTTAAATAAATAAATTTAAATTTAAAAAAAGTTTTAAAAAATGAAGGACAAAAAAAGGAAAAACCATTCTTTAAAAACTGGAATAGAGCAGATAGAAGCTAATGACTTTATAAGAAACCAAGAAATTATAAAACAAAAGCAAAAGAATGAAAAAATAGAAGACAATATGAAATATCTCATTGGAAAAACAACTGACCTGGAAAAATAGATCCAGGAGGGACAATTTAAAAATTATTGATCTTCCTGAAAACCGTGATCAAAAAAAGAGCCTAGGTCTCGTCTTCCAAGAAATTGTCAAGGAAAACTACCCTAATATTCTAGAACCAGAGGGTAAAATGGAAATGGAAAGAATTCACTGATCCCTTCCTGAAAGAGATCCAAAAAGGATAACTCCTAGGAATATTGTAGCCAAATTCCAGAGTTCCCAGGTCAAGGAGAAAATATTATAAGTGGTCAGAAAGAAACAATTCAAATACTGTGGAGATACAATCAGAATAACACAGGTTTTAGCAGCTTCTATACAAAGGGATTGAAGGGTTTGGAATATGATATTCCAGAGGTCAAAGGAGATAGGATTAAAACCGAGAATCCTCTATTCAGCAAAACTGAGTATAATACTTAAGGGGAAAAAATGGAATTTCAATGAAATAGAGAACTTCCAAGTATTCTTATTGAAAAGACCCAAGATGAATAGAAAATATTACTTTCAAATACAAGAATCAAGAGAAACATGAAAATGTAAACAGGAAAGAGAAACCTTAAGAAACTCATTAAAGTTGAACTGTTTACATTCCTACGTAGAAAGATGTCATTTGTAACTCATGAGACCTTTTTCAGTATTAGGGTAGAGGAAATATAAATATGTAAATGGGTATGGGTATGTATGTATGTGTATATTATATTGGTGTAGGCATGTATATGTACATTGTGTACGTGTGCATGAATATATCTGTGTGTATGTATATATGTATACATGTGTGTGTATATGTATATATATATATACATACATATATACATATACATACACAGAGGGCACAGGTTGAGCTGAATATGAAAGGAGAATGCCTAAAAAATAAAATTTACTGTTGAATGGAGTGTACTTGGAGTAAGAGAAGGGGAGAGGTAGAATGTAGCAAATCATCTCACATATAAGAGGGAAGAAAGAGCTTCTACAATGGAGGGGAAGAGTGGGGAGATGAAAGGAAATAATTGAGCCTTACTCTCATGGGATTTGGCTTAAGGAGGGAATAACACACATGGGTCACATAGCTAGGAAGTGTCTGAGGCTGGATTTGAACTCAGGTCTTCCTGAGTCCAGACCTGGACACTCTTTCCACTGCACCACCCAGATAAATACAACATCACTCAAGTTGAAGCCTCTAAAGCATCTTCTGCCAAGAGCAGAATATCACATCAGCAGGTAATGAGGACAATATTTATGTAATGAAATCCACTACACATCCAAATTATTTTATTTTAGTGAAAGTTTGTTATAAGGACATTGATAGAAATCACAATTCCCAAGGTGAGGAGATGAGATAGAACTGATCTCAAGCCTCTCTAGCAAGTTAATCAAATGGAAAGTGCTTTTAACCCTGATAAGAAAGTGTCTTATCATACAACACCCACACATTTTCATCCACTATGGCTTATCTTTTTGAGATGTCAATATAGCTTTGTTGTACACTATCCTTCTTTATAAGGATATTCATATTAGGTTGGGATCTCTTCACCATTTTTGTGTCATGAACCCCTTTGTCAGACTAGTGAAGCCTGCAGACCTCTCCTCAGAATAATGTTTTTAAATGCATAAAATAAATCCCACAGGATTAGAAAGGAAACCAGTTATATTGAAATATAGAGATCAAATTATTTTTTTAACATTCACAGACTCCAGGTTAAGAACCCATGGTATTGAAGAAGGTCTCCATTATGTTGAATGGATCCCCAAAAAAGGGTTTCTTGGAAGGAGTGGACAAAAATTTCATAGAATGAGTGAGAGGCTCTGATTTTCACTGGCAAGAATATTTTCTCCATCTGAAAACTGAGGCATGATACTATTTTGAAAGATAGTTACTTCCAACTCCTCAACACTCGAGGGCCCACACTTATGAGATCACTGAATTATTCAAAAAATTCATGGAATTATTCAAATTTCAGTAATTTTAAATTGCCTTGACTCATTTTATCTTACAACAATTTATAAGCACTAAGCCAGTAAAGACTGAGCACTGTCCTCTTCAGTTAAGTGTAATAGTGAATAGATAACTGAACCTGGAATCAGGAAGATCTGAGTCTAGTCTAAGTCTTAATCTAACTAAAATCTAGTCTAAGAAACTAACTAGCTGTATGAATGACCCTGAGCAAGTCACTTGCCCTCTCTCTGGCTCAGTTTCCTCATCCCAAAATGGAGATAATAAAAGCACCTACCTGCAAGGATTGTTGTGAGGATACAACGAGATAATATTTGAAAAGCATTTTGCAAACTTCAAAGCACAATTTGCATGCTATCTATCATCATTGTAGTGATTGTCATTTTATTAATTGTCTTTACTCACCCAATCACCATCCTAGTTCAGATTCTCATTGGTTTTTCTATCTCAAATTTCTACCAACTCTAATCTGTGTTCCACTCATCAGCCAAATTGGTTTTTCTAAAGAATATTTATTTTCTAAAGAATATTCCTAAAGAATATTTATTTCTAAAGAATATTCCGGGGGGCGGAGCCAAGATGGCGGAGTGAAAGCAACGACTCACCTAAGCTCCTGGAAAAACTCCTCTGGATATATCTGGGGGGAGAGTCTGACCAGACTTTGGAGGTGTAAAATCCAGTGGGTGACGGACTTTGACAGATTCGGAGCCCAGGCTGGACCAGAGGGTCCACGGGAGGGATCTGTTCCGCGGGGGTAAGACCCTGGCGCACAGCGCAGCGCGGTCAGTGCGGCAGGGCGGAGGGGACCAGAGGAGCCCGAGAGTGGCGGGCGAGACCAGCGGAGCAGGAGATAAGCCAGGCCAAGCTGGTGAGAGCCGCTGAGTGCCAGACATCAGCGCAGCAGTCCTTGAAATCTTCAGCCTGAAGACGGACTTCGGTGGGTCACTACTTGAACTTCCAGGAACTGGGATGGCAGAGTGATCAGTAAGTGCTCTCTCCTCCCCCCTGATGACCCTGAGGGAACCATAAAATTCTTCCCCAGATTAATCCTGGATCAGTGGGAACAGCAGAAGGGGGCGGGTGGTCTCATAACACCAGAGGCTGGAAAAGTGGCAAAGGGGGATTCTTCCTACTGTGATGGAGGCGATCTGGAGGGACAGATGACCCAGGGCAGAGAAAATTCGCACTGAGACCCAGGCAAGCCTCAGAGCCGGGAGACGAGCCCCAGGAGGGGCGGGAACACGAGTTAGCTTCTAGGCGTGCCCCAGCCCTCCAGGGGAAAAGGGAAGACAATAGGGAAGCTGGGATTACCATCCCCTGACCTTGCCTTTGCCTCAAGTCAGCTGAGGAGATAGCCTGAGACCAGACCACACCTCCCACACACCTAACAAGCTAACCCCAGGGTTGATCGGGGAAACAAAAAACAAAAGCCTGCTTTTAGCCTAGACACACATCAGCTCAACTTAAAGATCTGTACCTTCTGACTGAAAGAACCAAAAGCTAGAACACTCAGCCAACATCATGAATCGGAAAAAGCAGGCGAAAAGTGAAAAAACCATAGAATCTTTCTATGGGGATAAGGACCAAAACACAAACACCAAAGAGGTTAGAGCTGAGACTGTACTTCCATCTGAAACCTCAGATGGGACTATGAATTTCTCGCAAGCACAACTAGATTACCTGGAAGGTCTGAAGAAGGATATAAAAGAAAAACTGGCCAATGATTTTAAAACTATAAAAAAAGAATTCACTGATGAGAACATCACCCTGAAAAAGAAAATTGAAGAAATGGAAAAGGAAGTTCAAAAATTAACTGGAGAGAATAATTCCCTAAAAGGAAGAGTTAATCAAATGGAAAAGGAAACCCAAAACCTAATTGGGAAATTTGATCAGATGGAAAAGGAAACCCAAAACCTAACTGGGAAAATTGGTCGAATGGAAAAAGAAGTACAAAAATTAAATGGAGAAAATAGCTCCTTAAAGGGAAAAATTGGTCAGATGGAAAAGGAGATGGAAAAGCTAACTGAAGAAAACACTACGATGAAGATTAGAATTGGGCAAGTAGAAACTAATGACTCAATGAGGCAACAAGAATCAGTCAAACAAAATCTAAAGAATGAAAAGATAGAAGAAAATGTAAAATATTTAATTGGAAAAACAACTGACCTGGAAAATAGATCCAGGAGAGAAAATCTAAGAATTATTGGCCTGCCAGAAACCCATGATGAAGAAAGAGTCTGGACAATATCTTCCAGGAAATCATCAAGGAAAACTGTCCAGAAGTACTAGACTCAGAGGGCAAAATAGTCATCGAAAGAATCCACCGTTCCCCTCCCGAAAGGGATCCCAAACTCAAAACCCCAAGAAATATAGTTGCCAAATTCCAGAGCTATCAAGTGAAGGAGAAAATACTACAAGCAGCCAGAAAGAAACAATTCAAATATCAAGGACACACAGTCAGGATCATACAGGACCTTGCAGCTTCTACATTAAAAGATTGAAAGAATTGGAACCCAATATTCCGTAAGGCAAAGGAGTTGGGACTTCAACCAAGGATCAACTACCCAGCAAAGTTCAGCATAACATTTCAGGCAAGGAGAAAGGCATTCAACGAAATGAGGGATTTCCAGAGCTTCCTGACCAAAACACCAGAACTCAATAGACAATTTGATCTTCAAATGCAGGTCTCCAGAGAATCATAAAAAGGTAAACAGAGGGGAAAAAACAAAAACAAAAACTTGCTACTCAATTAGGGCAAACTGTTTACCTCCCTATAAGGGAAGATGATACCTGTTAATCTTGAGAACTGTGCAGCTATTATGATAAAAGGGATATATGTAGAGGGAACGGGCATAAAGTAAATGATGTCATGTCAAAAATATGATTTAAGTATGAGAAGGGAATGTAATAGGAGGTGTGGAAAGGGGGAAGCAGAAAATGGCAAATTATATCACAGGAAGAAGTACAAAACTATAGTAGAGGGAAGGAGGGGAGGGAGATGAGCATTGTTTGAGAGGTACTCTCATCTGATTTGTTCAAAGGAGGGAACAATAATCTTAAGTAGATAAGCCTAACTAGCTCTATAGGTAGTAGGAGGGGAAGGGGGAAGAAAGGGGAGGGTGGCTAAAAGGGAGGAAAGAAGCAATAAGAGTAAAGGGGACTAAAAGGGAGGGAGGTCAAAAGAAGGAGGGGAAGGCTGCAGGAGGAGGGGGAGAAAAGTGAATACTATTGAGGAGGGGAAGGGAGACGGGAGAGTTAAAAGCACAAATGGTGGGAAAGAGGGTGGAGGGAAATACACAGATTGTAATCATAACTGTGAATGTGAATGGGATGAACTCTCCCATAAAACGGAGACGGATAG
The DNA here is from genome assembly GCF_028372415.1 of Notamacropus eugenii. Lineage (NCBI taxonomy): Eukaryota > Metazoa > Chordata > Mammalia > Diprotodontia > Macropodidae > Notamacropus > Notamacropus eugenii. Next base: position 82,353,434 of record NC_092878.1, on the reverse strand, counting down.
CAGAATGGATTAAAAGCCATAATCCAACAATATGCTGCTTACAAGAAACACATTTGAAACGGGGGGATACACATAGGATAAAGGTCAAAGGATGGAGCAGAATATATTGTGCTTCAGCTCATGTAAGAAAGGCAGGAGTAGCAATCCTAATCTCAGACAAAGCAAAAGCAGAAATAGATCTAATCAAAAGGGATAAGGATGGAAACTATATCCTGCTAAAAGGCACCATAGACAATGAAGCAATATCATTACTAAACATGTATGCTCCAAGTAGTATAGCATCCAGATTCTTAGAGGAGAGGTTGGGGGAGTTGAAGGAAGAAATTGATAGCAAAACTATACTAGTGGGGGACCTCAACCTCCCCCTCTCTGAACTCGATAAATCCAACCTCAAAATAAACAAGAAAGAGGTTAAGGAGGTAAATAAAACCCTGGATAAGGTAGATATGATAGATCTTTGGAGAAAATTAAATGGGAATAGAAAGGAATATACTTTTTTCTCAGCGGTACATGGAACATTTACAAAAATTGACCATGTACTAGGACATAAAAATCTCACAATCCAGTGCAGAAAGGTAGAGATAACCAATGCATCCTTTTCAGATCATAATGCATTAAAAATTACATGTAATAAAAGGCCATGGAAAGAGAAACCAAAAATCAATTGGAAACTAAATAATCTAATTCTAAAGAAGGGTTGGGTTAAAGAAGAAATCATAGAAACAATCAACAATTTCATTCGAGAGAATGACAATAGTGAGACAACATACCAAAACTTATGGGATACTGCAAAAGCAGTTATTAGGGGAAGTTTTATATCTCTGAATGCTTACATAAATAAAATAGAGAAAGAGGAGATCAATGACTTAGGCTTGCAGTTGAAAAAGCTAGAAAAAGAACAAATTGAAAATCCCCAAGCAAATACCAAATTAGAAATACTGAAAACCAAAGGAGAGATTAATAAAATTGAAATTAAGAAAACTATTGAATTAATAAATAAAACCAATAGTTGGTTTTATGAAAAAACTAATAAAATTGATAAACCTTTGGTCAATCTGATTAAAAAAAAGAAAGAAGAAAACCAAATTACTAATATTAAAAATGAAAGGGGTGAACTCACCTCCAATGAGGAGGAAATTAAAACAATAATTAGAAACTACTTTGCCCAACTTTATGCCCACAAATTCGATAATCTAAATGAGATGGATGAATATTTTAGAAAATACAAATTGCCCAGATTAACAGAAGAGGAAGTTGATTACTTAAACAACCCCATCTCAGAAAAAGAAATTGAACAAGCCATCAATGAACTCCCTAGGAAAAAATCTCCAGGGCCAGATGGATTCACAAGTGAATTCTATCAAACATTTAAAGAACAGTTAATTCCAATACTACATACACTATTCTTGAAAATTGGGGAAGAAGGAGTCCTCCCAAATTCTTTCTATGATACAAATATGGTTTTGATACCCAAACCAGGAAGAGACAAAACAGAGAAAGAAAATTATAGACCAATTTCCCTAATGAATATAGATGCAAAAATTTTAAATAAGATTCTAGCAAAACGAATACAGCATCTTATCATGAGATTAATACATTATGATCAGGTAGGATTCATACCAGGACTACAGGGCTGGTTCAATATTAGGAAAACTATTAGCATTATCGATTACATCAACAACAAAGCTAACAAAAACCACATGATTATCTCAATAGATGCAGAAAAAGCTTTTGACAAAATACAACATCCATTCCTACTAAAAACATTGGAGAATGTAGGAATAAAGGGAACTTTCCATAAAATAATAAGCAGTATCTATCTAAAACCTTCAGCAAGCATTATATGCAATGGGGATAAGCTAGATGCATTCCCAATAAGATCAGGGGTGAAACAAGGTTGTCCATTATCACCACTATTATTTAATATGGTACTAGAAATGTTAGCTGTAGCAATTAGACAAGATAAAGATATCCAAGGAATTAAAATAGCCAAAGAAGAAACTAAGTTATCACTCTTTGCAGATGATATGATGATTTACCTAGAGAATCCCAGAGATTCAAGTAAAAAATTACTAGAATTAATAAACAACTTTGGCAAAGTTGCAGGGTACAAAATAAACCCACACAAATCTTCTGCATTCCTATATATTAGCAACAAAGTCCAACAGCAAGAGATAGAAAGAGAAATCCCATTTAAAGTTAGGGTAGACAGTATAAAATACTTAGGAGTCTACCTGCCAAAACAAACCCAGGGATTATATGAACACAATTACAAGACACTTTTTGCACAAATAAAGTCAGATTTAAGTAAGTGGAAAAACATTAGTTGCTCATGGGTAGGCCGGGCTAATATAATAAAAATGACAATTCTACCCAAATTAATATACTTATTTAGTGCCATACCAATTAAACTATCAGACAATTACTTCCTAGAGCTGGACAAAATAATATCAAAATTCATTTGGAAAAACAAAAGGTCCAGAATATCAAAGGGACTAATGAAAAGAAATGCTTGGGAAGGTGGCCTAGCGCTACCAGACCTCAAACTGTACTATAAAGCAGCAATTATCAAAACCACTTGGTATTGGCTAAGAAACAGAGAGGTAGACAAGTGGAATAGACTTGGCACTCAAGATGCAGTAGGCAAGGAATATAGCAACCTTCTGTTTGATAAACCCAAGGACCCCAGCTTCTGGGATAAGAACTCATTGTTTGACAAAAATTGCTGGGAAAACTGGATAACAGTGTGGCGGAAATTAGGCATAGACCCATACCTGACACCGTACACAAGAGTAAAGTCCAAATGGGTACATGATTTAGGTATAAAGATTGATACCATGAATAAACTGGAGAAGCAAGGAATAGTGTATTTATCAGATCTATGGAGAAGGGAAGACTTCTTTACTAAAGGAGAGATAGAATGCATTATGAAATGCAAAATGGATAACTTTGATTACATTAAACTGAGAAGTTTTTGCACAACCAAACCCAATGCATCCAAAATCCGGAGGGATGTAGTAAATTGGGAAAGAATTTTTACAGCTAAGCTCGGGGATAAAGGCCTCATTTCTAGAATATATAGAGAACTGATCCAAATGTACAATCATACAAGTCATTCCCCAATTGATAAATGGTCAAAGGATATGAACAGGCAATTTTCAGAGGAAGAAATTAAAGCTATCTATAATCATATGAAAAAATGCTCTAAATCACTATTGGTTAGAGAGATGCAAATCAAAACAACTCTGAGGTACCACATCACACCTATAAGATTGGCAAACATGACAGAACAAGAAAATCATAAATGCTGGAGAAGATGTGGGAAAGTTGGAACACTAATTCATTGTTGGTGGAGCTGCGAGCGCATCCAACCATTCTGGAGAGCAATTTGGAACTATGCCCAAAGGGCTACAAAAATGTGCATACCCTTTGACCCAGCAATATCACTACTAGGACTGTATCCCCAAGAGATCATAAAAATGGGAAAGGGTCCCACATGTACAAAAATATTTATAGCAGCACTCTATGTAGTTGCCAAAAACTGGAAGTCAAGGGGATGTCCATCAATTGGGGAATGGCTGAATAAATTATGGTATATGAATGTAATGGAGTACTATTGTGCCATAAGAAATGATGAACAAGAAGACTTCAGAGAGGCCTGGAAGGACTTATATGATCTGATGCTGAGTGAAAGGAGCAGAACCAGGAGAACTTTATGCACAGCAACAACCACAGTGTGTGAGAGTTTTTTCTGGTAGACTTAGATTTTTGTAATAACACAAGAACTTCTTACCAAAAAAAAAAAAAAAATCCCAATGGAGGATCTCAAGGCAAAATGCCTGCCACACTCAGAGAGAGAAATATGGAAGTCACTCACATATTGTAGCAGATCATGTTTGTGTATGTGTATGTGTTTGTGTATCATGTTCTGATTTGTTATACGATTTCTTTCATTTATCTTAGTCTGACTACATAGCATGACTATAGTGAAAATATACTCAATAGGAAAGTATATGTAGAATCTATACAGAATCGTATGCAGTCGTGGGGAGGGAGGGGGGGAGTGGGGGGCAGGTGGGGGGGATAAAATCGCAATTGTATGGCAGTGATTGTTAAACATTACAAAATAAAAAAAAAAGAATATTCCTAAAGAATATCTATTTTCTAAGGAATATTCCTAAAAAATATTTATTTTCTAAAGAATATTTATAGCAACCTCTTTCTGAGGTTGCAAAAAAGTGGAAATTGAGGGGATGCTCATCCATTGGGGACTGGCTGAACAAGTTGTGGCACATGAATGTAATGGAATACTATTGTGCTATAAGAAATGATGAGCAGGATGCTTTCAGAAAAACCTGGAAAAATTTACATGAAATGATATAAAGTGAACAGAACCAGGAGGATATTGTTCATCGTAACAGCCATATTGTATGATGATCAACTGTGAATGACTCAGTTATTCTTAGCAATACAATGATCCAAGACAATTCTGAAGGGCTCATAATGAAAAATATTATCCACCTCCAGAGAATGCAGATTAAAGCATACATTTCTTATTTTTCTTATTGGGTTTTTTTGCCTGTATATTTTTTCACAACATGACTAATATAAAGATATGTTTTGCATATACATGTATAACATATCAAATTGCTTGCCTTCTCAATGACGGGGAGAAGGGATGGAAAGAGAGAGGGAGAAAATTTGGAACTCAAAATTTTTCAAATGAATGTAAAAATTTTTTACATGTAATTAGAAAAAAATAAAATATTTGAAAAAATAAAAAATAAAGAATAGATCTGAAGAACAGATATTCTGTGTATGTTTTTATTAAAGTGCAGATTATTAGAACAGACTCTTTAAAGTATTCACAGAGCTTGTCCAGGAGGTTCTACAATGTTCTAGTGCTTAATGCAAACAACAGTGTCATTGTTAAGCATGGCATGAATGATGCAAATATATCAATCAACAAATACTTGGCACTACACAGTGCCAGGCCCTGTGGTAGAAGCTGCTGACATAAAGATGTGACATGTTTTATTCTTTTTTTCAGTTGAGTTAAGGTTTTTATTGAATGTTAAAAATATATTTAGTCAAACAGACTCAAAGCCCAGGCCATTATTGGACTCCTCAGATTCTTCTTGTTTTGCTTCCTCTTTCTTCTTTTCAGCTGGGGCAACTGTGTTAGCAAGAGCAGTCCTTCCAGCAGAGGGAGCACCACCAGCTGCTGGGACAGGTCCACCAACTCCTGCATTATAGAGGAGACTTGCAATGTTTACATTGGGCAGGGCCTTTGCAAATAATCCAGGCCAGAATGGTTCAACATCTACATCTGTTGCTTTAATGAGGGCATTAATTTTATTCTCTGTGACTGTAACCTCATAGTTGTGAAGGATGAGGGCAGTTACAAGTGAGCTCGGAGGTGGCCATTTCAGGAGATGGATGAGGAGAGACTTTGTAGTGGTGCCAGTCACTGGCTGAAGTGAGGGTTCACCCCAACACGGCCTTAGCTTCTGAAGAGGAACCAAGCACCTTACAGATAACTGAAGAGAAAGAGCAACATGTCCTATTCTTAAAGAGCTCACATTTTACTAAGGAGATACAGCTTGGTCACATTTAAGTAAATTTTAAGAAATACACAAATTTTAATCTATTCAGTAACAATCATTTATTAAATATCTATTTCTCAAAAGACCACTTACACTAGGTAGTAGAGGACATGGAACAATAATTAAGATATAGTCTCTGACCTCAGAGTTCAGAATTTGTATATAATTTTTAGTGCTTTCATTTAAAGTTTTGAGTTCCTCTCTTTTTTCCTCCTCTCCACCCTCCCTGAAGGGGCCATCTCCAGTCATCTTGGTCTGTATCTTGCCATTGGATGCAGATAACTATGGAGGAAAAAGCGAAGTTGGTGACTTTGCACAACCCTCCCTCACTTAAATCCGATTCATTTACATGTCATGGCATCACCTTCCTGATGTTATGGTCCTCTTTGAGAATGAAAGACAAATAACGCCAATCCTCCTTCTGACCCTAGATGGTAAGCAATAAGTTATACATGCACAATTATGGAAAACATTTTCATGTTAGTCATTTTGACAAGAAGACTTGAATAAAAGAAAGAAAATGAATGAAAGAAAATGAAAAATAGCACCTTTAATCTGCATTCAAACAATATCAGTTCTTTCTCAGCAGGCAGATAGTATGATTCATCATTAATTTTGAGGGATTGTCTTGGATCATTGTATTACTGAGAATAGCTAAGTCATTCACAACTGTTCATAAAACAATATTGCTGTTACTGTGTACAACATTCTCCTGGTTCTGTTCACTTCTCTATGCATCAGTTCATGTTAGTTTTCAGGTTTTCTGAAATCATCCTGCTTGTCATTTCTTGCAGCCCAACAATATTCCATTACAATCATATATCACAGCTTGTTTAACCATTCCTGAACTGATGGGCATCCCTTTGATTTCTGATTCTTAACCACCACAAACAAAACTGCAATTAATATTTTTGTACAAATAGATCTTTTTCCATTTTTTTGGTCATCTTTGGTATATAGACCTGGCAGTGGTATTTCTGGATCAAAGAGTATGCACAGTATTACAGCCTTTTAGGCACTATTCCAAATTGCTTCCCAATCAGTTCACAATATCACCAACAATACATGTGTCCCAGTTTTCTGACATCCCCTCCAATATAACATATTTTCTTTTTTTGTCATATTAGCCAATCTGATAGGTGTGAGGTTGTACCTCAGAGTCATTTTAATTGTATTTCTCTAATCAATAGTGATTTAGAGCATTTTTATGACTATAGATAGCTTTGATTTCTTTGTCACATCCTCTGACCATTTATTAATTGGAGAATGACTTGTATTTTTATAAATTTGACTCAGTTTTCTATATTTTGAGAAATGAGGCCTTTGTTCTGTAAAACTTAGATTCAGTCAAAAGGTTGTACCCGAGGACTAGAAGACCACATGTGGCCTCAAGGCTGCAGATTCCCCACCCTAGGCTTAAAGATTAATCTGATAGCACTATAAAAGATGATTTAAGCAGGGAAACCAGTTAAAAGACTGTTCTAACAGGTCAGCAAGGTCATGAGGAGGGTCTATGCTAGGATGGTGGCAGTAGAGATAAAGAGAGGACAGATATGAAAGGAAATAATGAGACAGAAATAATGTAGTTTGACAAGGAGAGGGTGGGAGGGCAATCACAAGAGGAATAACACTATGTTTGACTGTTTCAGGTTCTGTTGCCCCATTCTTCTCTAATACTAAACTCTCAAAGTTCTACTTGTGTTTCTTCAGTAATTCATTAAATAGTGTTAAGAATGACATATGAATTTTCATAGGTTTCTCTGCTCCCCTCATCCATCCCTAACCCCAACAGAGTTGGTCACACTGAGGCCTCCCTGCACTCCACTACAAACTTGATCTGTTTCCATTTCACCCCAATTCACTTATCTCCTGCTGCCTTCACCGTCTTCTTTTTCTATCATCATACAAATGGTGGACATAAGCAAAACATTGGATTCTGAAATGTTAGAACTGGAAGAAATCTCAAAGACCTTCTTGTCCAATTCACACTTCTACCAGAATCCCTCTATCATTTTCCCCAGCACACAGTGATCCAAATTCCAAAGGAAGATCTTCACTGATGGAAATGAACTACTTCCTAAGGAAGTTCATTACACTTTGGGACAGTTTAGATTATTAACAAGCTTTTCCTTCTGTGTAACCTAAATCTGCCTGTCCAGAATTTCTCCTCATTGTCTCTACTTCTCCCTCTGGTAGCACATAAAATAATCCCATACTGCAACTATTTACTTGTGTGATCATGGACAAGATCCTTTAACCTTCCAGTCTCAGTTTCTGCATTTGTAAAATTAGAGAGTTAGACTAGATTGCCTTTAATGTTTCTTCCAGATCTAATTCTATGACCCTTTCTAATGCCTCTTACAGCCCCTTTAAATGCAATCATGTTCCTACCTCTCTGCTTTTTTTAAACTAAACATGCTTGGTTTCTTCAACTGATACTTTAGTCACCATGTCAAGTGACTAACTTGTGCCTGATCTATGATAGAATTTTCTGAACTCATATTGGACTGATCAGACACAGCCAAGCACAGTGTACCTTGATCCCAATATCATGATATAATTGGTACCCTTCAAAAATGATTGCTATTGTTTGTCTTTTGTTCTCAGAGAGGATCGATGACAGCAGAAGGGTGATGTCTTTACTTGCAAGTGAATTGGGTTGAAGTGAGGCAGGGCTATATGCAAAGTCATCAGCCTCACTCTCTGAGTCCGATGGCAAAATATAAGTCAGGATGACTGCTAGTGGCCCCCCCTCCAAAAGTGAAGGCCTGACAACAATATGGCATGGTCTCCATGTCCTTCGCTATCACCCTAATTAGCTAATTGTGGCTGCATTCTCATGTGTTAAAGTCCTTCCTAAAATGTGTATTCAGAATTAAAACACACTCCCCAGAGATAACATGACTTATAGTGATTCTGTGTTCTTAGATCAAATTCTGTATGTGGAAAGATCTCCAGTAAAGAATGTGATTCTGTTCTGTTGAGGATTTACCATGTAATTAAAGGAATTTAACTTTAAAATAATAGCAAGTTCACCTTTAAAAAATATTACATGTCAATTGTGATGAACTATATTTCAGGTTAATATATTGCCTAATGTCTTTTGCACTGTTAATTATGAGAAGTTATAATACACGAATTGTTTTTTGCCTTGTTGAATAAGAGAACTCATAGAATTTGTGTCAAATATTTCAAAATCTCTATAATACCCAATTATAATAATTAACATGTATGCCTTGACCTAGAGCCATATAATGGCCTCTAACATCCCTTGTTCATTGGGGTTCCCTCTTCTTTGATCTTAATTTATTTGAGAAAAAAGTTAGGAATATAATCATGATCACCTCTAAGACCTCAGTCAGGAAACACCAGCATTTGGGCAAAGGTTTGGCTCCTGTCTTAATTTATATTTATATCTCTCTCCCTTCTCTGCCATAGCTCAGTCTTACTTCCTCCTTTCCTTGATTGCCTCTGGGCTGCTGGTTGCCAACTCAGCTTTGTATGACCCCCCTCCTCCTCCACTTCCAGATTCTCATAATCTCTATCCAGTTCTAAAATAGCTTCTCCTTTTCCATACAAGCTCCTAAGGGCATGTAATAGTAATTTTAATGGAAAGATCTTTCTCATTCATTAAAGCCCATGTGATCTGCTTAAATCACCTGGAAGCCTAAGTCACATGGAGTGGGAGGAGCTTGCTGAACAGGAGGAACAGGAAGGGTGGAGCAGAACCCAGAGGAAGTGAGTGAAATGGGTAGGCACCGAAGAGAGAGGAAGCAGGCAGGCCAGTAGGGCAAGGCTCATGCTTGTTAGTGTTTGCTTGTGAGAAGGCCCTGGCTGAGGTGGGGAGGCTTGGGAATGACTTGGTTCCCTGTGGTGATCATGATAGATTTTGCTTTCTGCTTCTGGCATTTGGCTTTCTGGTATCTAAAAAAATGTTTTTCTTCTGCCTTCTAGAAGGAGAGTCTGTTATACTTTGCTATTGAGAACTACACTGACACAGTCATAGTCACCATCAGTGCTGTGAATATTGCCTTGGCGATATAGGGCATGACCAAGTCTATCACAAAATGGCTTTGATTGAAGTTATAAGAGTTGTTCACACTTAGTTCTGATATTGATACAATCAAGAAGTATTCTCACCTAACAAATTTTAAGTGGAGTGGGGTAATCTTTGGACCCTTGTCCTTCCATCCAATCTGAATATTTGATGAATATGTGAATTTATTAGCATAATTAGTCCCTCCCTCTAACTTAGTAGATAGCTTTTGAAAATTACCATGGCCAATAAATGAGTGCCCCAGTAGCCAACCTGGTGATGGGATTTTTTTAATGTAGCTAGGTTGGTCGTTGGACAACAAGCATACAGTCTATCTAGCCTAGTGGCTCGTGCAAGCATTTAATACATGTTTGTTAGGAGACCAGACTTCTTTCTCTATTGCCTGCTCCAAGGTGCCACCATCCACAGCAGAGGCTGAGCTGAAGTCCACCACTTCGGGACTTGTAACCCTGAATGACATGAAGGCCAAGCAGGAAGCACTGGTGAAGAAATGAAAAAGCAACTGACTAAAAAGGAACAGTCCAAAGAACTTCAACTAAAGCTAGAGAAACTTCAAGAAAAGGAATGCAAGAAGGAAGAGGAGAAGATCCCTAACTTATCCTTCACTGTGGATGAGGAAGAAGATAAAGATCTAGAACAGGAAGAGATCCCTTCAGAGAAGAGAAAATTAGGGAAGAACCCAGATGTAGACACAAGCTTTCTTCCTGATCATGACCAAGAGGAAGAGGAAAATAGGCTCTGAGAGGAACTTCAGCAGGAATGGAAGGCCAAGTAGAAGATGATCAAGAATGAAGAAATGGAAATCACATTGAGTTTCTGGGATGGCTCTGGGCATGAAAGGACTTTAGAGATAAAGAAGGGGAGCACAATGCAACAGTTCTTGTAGAAGACCCTGGAGATCTTGCAGAAAGACTTCAATGAACCGAGGTCAGCAGGAGTGGAGCAGCTCATGTACATCAAGGGGAAACCTGATTAGACCTCATCATCATAGCTTTGATGATTTCATTGTCACCAAAGCCAGAGGGAAGAGTGGCCCACTCTTTAATGTTGATGTCCATGACAATGTTTGGCTGCTCAGTGATGTCACAGTAGAGAAGGATGAGTCCCATGCAGGAAAGGTGGTACTAAGAAGTTGATATGAGAGCAAGCATATTTTCCCTGTCAGCTACTGGAAGCTCTACGACCCAGGGAAAAAGTGGGACAAGGACACGATGAGGAATTGAGACAAACAGGGCCATGTAGATGGTGGGTGTCTGAGGCTGGATTTGAGGTCAGGAAGATGAATCTTCCTGCTTCTCAGTCCAGTGTTCTGGCCACTGCACCACCTAGCTGCCCTAGAAGTGACAAGACTTGGCAGCAGATTGGATACATGGGATAAGTTCCAGTGAAGGTTGAGGATGACACCAAGGTTACAAGCCTAGGTGATGTTACATTAAAATAAAGAAAGCACGTATCATCCAGACAATGATTAAATAATCTATGCCAATTGCTAACAAACTGGAACCAAGGCTGTCCATTGCCAAGGACCCAGGGCTTTGGTATTTACTGAGTTAACATGGTTTGGAAGGAAGGAAAAACAAGATGAAATGGCTGAGACACCTGGTTTCTTATTGAAGGAGGGCATCAGGAGACACTGAGGAGAGAAGAAATAAAAAGACAGTCAGACAGATAGATAAATGAATGCTTGTTCACTTACTATCACCAGAACCATCCCAGAGACCTTTCCAGCTTGACAAGGATCTGTCAGAGTTTTTCTCCTATGATTTGGCTTCAAAAACTCAGGGTCACCTCTGTGCCATGATATGTCATCTGAGAAGTACTTCAGTGGAAGGGTAAAATTAAATCACTTGCGTTTTTATTAGGGACAATAAAAACTGCCATTAAAAATGTCCCTGTTCCAGGTAGAAACCAAGATATCCATTTAGATAATGACAAATAGGATCTCACTGATTAAAATGTTAATTCTCAGTCAAAATTTCTAGATGGGTTGAGATAATTGACTTGAGTCCATAAAAAAATTTTCATTTAACAAGTACCATTTTTCTCTTTCTCCCAAGTCCTTCCGTTTCTACTGAAACAAATAAAAAAAACAAAACCCTTGTAATAAATCAGTCAGAATCAGAGTTAATAAACATTTATTGAGTACCCTCTATGTACCAGGCACTGTGCCTGGGGATACTCTGGGGATTCAAAGAAAGGTATAAGACAGTCCCTATCCTCAAGTAGCACACAATCTGATGGGGGAGACAACATGCAAAAATAAGTTGAAAAGGAGGGCAGAGAGAGGAGAGGTACTCCCTCCTGAAGGCAGGATGAAGTCATTAATCAGGGTGAGAAATGATCAGAGGAGAGATGAATTTCTGAGTTGATTTCATCTTTTGAAATGATCCATTTCTGGAGATGATGAAGCCCAAGAAAGTACGTGGGTCAGAAATAAATGTGCATAGTCAAGGAAAACAAATTAGAACACGGCTATTTAAACTTTCTCCACTCACAACCCCTTTTTGCTAGAGAAATATTTACGCAACCCTGGATATAAAGATATATAAAATAGGTATGCAAATCAAACATTTACTGATAATAAATCATAAATTTATTTTTAAAAAATTCTTTGGTATACATACCCTTTTACCATTTATTAAAGACAAAAGCAAATTTGCATACTAAAGAGATGGACGTGCTTGTTTATTTTTACATAAAGAATTAAATCTTGGTGAAATATCTGATACTGCAGGACAAAGAGCATTTTCAATGTTTTTCAGAGTTGACTGATATTTTGATTTTATAATCGTCAATTCTGAGAACACTGCACAGCATAAATATGTAGTACAAAATGGCAAAAGTATGTTTAGGACTATTTCAGAAATTGCTGGAAATTCTGTCCTAATCCCAAGCCAAAATTCATTTACTGATTTTTTTAAGAAACTCAGGTTTTAGACCTGTGTCACTTAATAACTCAGCAAATTCTTCTTGCACTTTTAATGGCAGATAACTGACATTGTTCTTTTTCTTAATTAATTAATTAATTTTTAGTTTACAATATTCAATTACACAAACTTTTGAGTTTTAAAATTTCTCCCTTTTCTTCCCCTACTCCCTCCTCAAGATGGCCTCCAATCTGATATAGGCTCTACATATACATTCATATTAAACATATTTTCACATTAGTTTTGTTGTAAAGAAGAATTATAACCAGTGGAATGAATCATGAGAAAGAAGAAAAAAAACAAAACAAAAAAGAGATAGATGGAGAGTGAATAGTACGCTTCAATCTGCATTCAGACTGTAATTTTTTCTCTGAATGTGGATAGCATTTTCCATCATGAGCCTTTTGTCTTAGAGCCTTGAATTGCTGAGAAGAGCTAAGTCTATCAAAGTTAGTGATCACACAATGTAGCTATACTGTGTACCATGTTCTGCTGGTTCTGCTCCCCTCACGCAGCATCAGTTCATATAAATCTCTCTTTCTGAAGTCTACCTACTCATCATTTCTTATAGTATTCCATTACATTCATATACCACAACTTCAGCCATTCCCCAGTTGATGGGCATCCCCCCAATTTCCAATTTTTTGTCATCACATAAAGAGCTGCAATAAATATTTTTGTACATATGAGTCCTTTTCTCATTTGTATAATCTCTTTGGGATGCAGCCCTACAAGTGGTATTGCTGGGTCAAAGGGTCTGCACATTTTTATAGCCCTTTGAGCATAGCTCCAAATTGCTCTCCAAAATGCTTGTATCTGACTAAAATTTTTTGTTGCAATTGAGTATATATGAACCTAACTTAGTTTTTTTAGAATCAAAATGTGAAAGGAAGTATTTCTGAAACTGTGTCACCAGGCACTTCAGATAATTAATTATAACTCTTACAATGAAATCTTTGGGAAGGTTATTTTCAATTACAAAATCATATGTAACTGTAAACATTTCTAAAAAAACATTTTCCACCCTATTCTCCCATTTAACTTTTTTAGTAAAACTTTCAGTTTTATATTTTAACACAAATATGTAACAATGTTTTCCTTGAAGCAGCATGTTTGAATCATTGAGGTTTTTGAGAATACATGATAAATAACACAGTTTTGAGAGCCATAAGTCAATATGAAAAAAACCCAACAAAATCAGATTTCTCCTCAGCCAAAAATACAATAACTTTATTTTTCAATTTCAATAATCTATTTAAACTTCTTTCTCTTGAGAGCCACCCTATTTCTGCATGGTAATAATAAGCTTTTATCTTCAGAGTCCAGGTCTTTCCAAAGACATGAAAACAAATGACCGTTAAAGACCTGGCTTTTAATGAAGTTAATGATTTTGATAGTATCAAGAAACACAACATCTGACTCTGGTGATATATTTTTTTTTTACTATAAGTGCCTCCTCATGGATCCTACAGTAAGTAAAAGTGATATATTCATTGCTTTAACTTTTGCTCCAGATTCAACATTCTTGCCCATCATTGCTCCAGCATTATATGTACACACTCCAATGCAATTTTTCCACTGTAAACCTTCATTTGTGAAAAATTCATTGACTTTAAGATATATATCTTCCCGAACTCTTGTGCACCCTTCCAAAGGGCAACAAAACAATAATTCTTCGTGTATGATTTCTTCATAAAGTAACAACTATGCCATGTTAGAAATATCAATCGCTTTATCTAACTGAATTGTAAACTTTGGGCTGCCCTTAAGACTGGTAATAAGTTACTGGAATTGATCATTGCTAGTTTCAGAAATTTTTTAGGAAACCATATCATTTCATAAAGGAATTTTATGAATTTCATCCCCATAGCTTTTCCCATGAACTATTTCTGACATTTTAACAGCAGCAGATAATAGTTATGAGATTTCTATCTCAAATGGCTTTTTAGTTTTTGCAATTAAGTTTTGTGAGATGCAAGTAAATACTTTTCACAGATAGTAACAAATTTCTCAAAACATTATTTTTCTTTGTTTGAAGATTTAAAAGTCGTTCAAAATATTCCTTAGGTTTACTGCAGTATACTGCATGTTTGGTATTAAGATGTCATTTTAGTTTGGATGGTTTCATGATCTCTACAGTCAAAACTTCATTCCAAATTAAGTAAAGACGTTTCTCCACACCATCATCATTATTAGAAGTAAATCCATATTGCAAAATTGATTTGACATATTTTCTTTTTCTTGGCAATTTAGTTGTACTACAACCTGGTAGCAAAGACTGTGACATTATCATCAGTATTTTTACCTCTTCTGTTTAAATTTAGCCATGTATTCATAACCAAAAAATATTTTGTGCTAAAACATAAATAAATATTGTTAATAAGTTCTCAAATAAATATCAGCTTTAGCTTATGAAATTACATTTGTGCTTAATTTAAAAAATTGATGTTCATGCTTACATACACATACAGTGGTGATAGTGGAGAAATATTATTAAAGAGCTCATCTTTACTTGCTGCAGTTAAACACGTTTCTGTAAAAGAAGGAGATAACAATGATTTTTAAAATGAAATATTCTAATACAACATGATCCAAAGATATACTAATTTCATGCATGCAGAGGAATGACAGTAGGAAAATATTAAAAGTCTTTCTTTTCTATAATTAAACTATCATGTTTCTGTAAGAGCAGAAAACTTTCCATGTACAGTAAAAACACTGCAATTCATAACATGCAACAGTCCTGAATCTCAGTCGAGGTATTTCTGGTAGTGTTTGTTGATGTTGCATGGCATGATGGCATGCACATTGCAAAGTGCACTCATGTGTTCAGAACAAAGGCTGCAACGAAATTGTGTGATATCACATGGCAGGTGCTGCCAGAAACACCTTGGATTCATTACATGCTTGATTTTGGATTACTTTTGGTTGTAGCATGTTCAGAAATCCTTTGCCAAATTTTTGCCAAATTTGCCAAAATTTATTGCAAAATTTTTTGAGAACCCTCACATTCAGTTACTCGACCCCATATGGGGTCACGACCCACAGTTTAAGAAGCACTGAATCAGAGGATGTTTTGAAAGTGAAGAAATCTTACTTGAAAATCCCACCCACCCAATTCAGTGAAAACTGCCATAAAGATTTTAAAATATTTTCTATCATGGATGTAAATAGTGGACTTTATTTTATAGTTAGCACTAAGTTAGACTAGATGGTTAACATCTCAGAAATACATTTCAAGGAGGCTTTGATCAAGTAAGGGAAAGTTCATTAAAACAAAAAAAAAAAAAAGAGGGTCACTCCCATAACTTTAAACCTGATGTGACCAAGATGGGAGGGATAGGGCAGGCAGTCCTGGCTAAAAGGTCAGGGTACCACTCTGTCTAGTTCACCTCTGCTTTTTATAAATGAAAAATAATATGGAGACAAATTTGGGAGCAGCAGAAGCCACAGAACAATGGAGCAGAGGAGATTTCTGTTCCAGAGAGACCTGAAAAACTGACATGAAAGGTCTGTCGCACCCCAGACCTGGAGCAGAGCCCAGCCCTGCCTTGGCAGTGTGGCACCAAGAGGAGCAGACCCAAGCAGGCTTCAGGGATGGAATCTCCAGTGGCCACGCAGGTCCCTCCACCCACAGGCACCAAAGGTCAGTGAGAGGGTCTTTTCTGCTTGCCAAGAGGGGAGCGGGGTGTCCCCATAACTCAGGCCCCCTTGGGAGGCAGCAGCGGAGGCAGCAGCAGACTGGGGCTCCCAAAGCAGGCAGCAGCCCAGATCCATTGTTGAAGGTCTCCTCATAAACCCCCTGAGGGAACTAAGCCCTGTGTGGTAGCCCTGCCCCCACCCAAGCAGCTGAACTTAATCTCACACTGAAGAGCAGCCCCACCCCAGTCAAAAGCCCTGAGGCTGGGGAGCAGCCCCCAAGTGCTTGCTGGTTGGATCTGGAGGCATGGTGGGTGTGGAGAGGACACTCAGAAATCAAGTAATTGGCTGGGAAAATGTCCACAAAAGGGAAAAAAAATAAGACCATAGAAGGTTACTTTCTTGGTGAACAGATGTCTCCTCCCTTCCTTTCAGATGAGGCAGAACAATGCAGGGAAAGACATAGAAATCAAGGCTTCTGTATCCCAGACATCCAGAATAAATATTCAATGGGCTCAGGCCATGGAAGAGCTCAAGTTAGAGAGGTGGAGGAAGAACTGGGAAGAGAAAGGAGAGAGATGCAAGAAAAGCATGAAAAGTGGGTCAACACCCTGCTAAAGGAGACCCCAAAAAATGCCGAAGAAAACAACACCTTCAAAAATAGGCTAACTCAATTGGCAAAAGAGGTTCAAAAAGCCAATGAGGAGAAGAATGCTTTCAAAAGCAGAATTAGCCAAATGGAAAAGCAGGTTTAAAAGCTCACTGAAGAAAATAGTTCTTTAAAAATTAGAATGGAACAGATGGAGGCTAATGACTTTATGAGAAACCAAGAAATCACAAAACAAAACCAAAAGAATGAAAAAATGGAAGATAATGTGAAATGCCTCATGGGAAAAACAACTGACCTGAAAAATAGATCCAGGAGAGACAATTTAAAAATTATGGGATGACCTGAAAGCCATGATCAAAAAAAGAGGCTAGACATCATCTTTCATGAAATTATCAGGGAAAACTGCCCTGATATTCCAGAACCAAGGGGCAAAATAAATATTGAAAGAATCCACCAATCCCCTCCTGAAAGAGATCCAAAAAGAGAAACTCCTAGGAACATTGTGGCCAAATTCCAGAGTTCCCTGGTCAAGGAGAAAATATTGCAAGCAGCTAGAAAGAAACAATTCAAGTATTGTGGAAATACAATCAGGATAACACAAGATCTAGCAGCTTCTACATTAAGGGATTGAAGGGCATGGAACAGGATATTCCAGAAGTCAAAGGAACTAGGACTAAAACCAAGAATCCCCCACCCAGCAAAAGTGAGTATAATACTTCAGGGAAAATGGTCTTTCAATGAAATAGAGGACTTTCAAGCATTCTTGATGAAAAGACCAGAGCTGAAAAGAAAATTTGACTTTCAAACACAAGAATGAAGAGAAGCATGAAAAGGTAAACAGTAAAGAGAAGTCATAAGGGACTTACTAAAGTTGAACTGTTTACATTCCTACATGAAAAGACAATATTTGTAACTCTTGAAACTTTTCAGTATCTGGGTAGTGGGTGGGATTACACACACACACACACACACACACAAAGAGAGACAGAGAGAGAGAGACAGAGAGAGAGAGACAGAGACAGAGACAGAGACAGAGAGACAGAGGGAGAGAGACAGAGAGCACAGAGGGAATTGAATAGGATGGGATCATATCTTAAAAAAATGAAATTAACTGGTGAGAGAGAAATATATTGGGAGGAGAAAGGGAGAAATGGAATGGGGTAAATTATCTCTCATAAAAGAGGCAAGCAAAAGACTTTTTAGTGGAGGGAAAAACAGGGGAGGTGAGAGAAAAATATGAAGTTTACTCATCACATTCCACTAAAGGAAGGAATAAAATGCACACTCATTTTGGTATGAAAACCTATCTTACAATACAGGAAAGTGGAGGAGAAGGGGATAAGCAGGGTGGGGGGGATGAGGGAAGGGAGGGCAATGGGAGGAGGGAGCAATTTGAAGTCAACACTCTTGGGGAGGGACAGGATCAAAAGAGAGAATAGAAGCAATGGGGGGGCAGGATAGGATGGAGGAAAATATAGTTAGTCTTATACAACATTACTATTATGGAAGTCATTTGCAAAACTACACAGATATGGCCTATATTGAATTGCTTGCCTTCCCAAAGGGAATGGGTGGGGAGGAAGGGATGAAGAGAAGTTGGAACTCAAAGTTTTAGGAACAACTGTCGAATACTGTTCTTGCTACTAGGAAATAAGAAATACAGGTAATGGGGTATAGAAAGTTATCTGGCCCTACAGGACAAAAGAAAAGATGGGGACAAGGGAAGGGAGGGATGATAGAAGAGAGAAGATTGGTGATAGGGGCAATTAGAATGCTCAGTGTTTTTGGGTGGGGGGAGGGGACAAATGGGGAGAAAATTTGGAACCCAAAATTTTGTGAAAATCAATGTTAAAAGTTAAATAAATAAATTTAAAAAAAAAAAAGATTAAAAAAAGTAGTATGGAAACGCCCACTCAGAAAACCAGACCTTGTGAAGAGATTAACCTCCTCAAATACTTCAAATTACAGAGAAAGATGTTTTTGTTGTTGTTGCATCTTAAAAAATGTTAAATCATACAAAGGGGAGTCACTGGGGCCATATAGCAATTCACATGATTTTTCTCTATTATTTGCAAAGTCTGTATGGTGGCAAGAATGTTTTATTTAGAGGAATACATCATTCCTACTTGTCAGCTCAAGCTAGATGCTGGGCTGATTTGCTGACAACTTTTCTTAAGATAATAGATACATATTCCACTCAGACAGCTGAATTAAGGAACTGAACTGAAACACGGGGGATTTTATGAGGTGTCTAACTGATGCCATTTGTGGGTAAAGGACATAAATATATTATGTCAATAATGCTGTCATCATTTAAAGCTGCCCAGACAAAGGAAGAGGAAAAATGTTTTTTGTGAACCAGATCCTGCTAGTCTGGGCAGATCCCAATCAAAACTATGAAGTAGGCTGTTTGTTTTCAGTACCTCCTATATTTCCTTCCTTTTAGGACCCTTTGCTGATATCCTCGTACTGGTGGTGTGTGCCTCCTCCTTCCCACAGTGCCTCATGCTCTGAATTTACCTCGTCTTCCTATCAAAATTTAACCATCCCATGTCCCATTCACTCTGACAGATGAACCTGCTAAAGGGATTAATGTGAGTGCGCTGTGTCTCTCCTGTAACATATTTACATCCCATCAGGGTTTTCTAGAGACAATGGTTCGTTCTAAAGGAATGAATGAGACTCTCATGCATTCAGGTGGGATGCTGCGGGAGATGTTTCAGATGAGACAAACTTTGATGGTTTTGCATTGCCTATGGAATGAATTCCAAACTCATTAGCCTGGAATTCAAGGCTGCTTTTCCTTAACTGGCCTTAAGCTACCTGTCCAGCTTTATCTTTCTCTGTCCCACTGCATCCACTGAAGCTTCATTGTCTCTAGAACAAGCATCTGAACTTTTTGCTATTATCCTTTTATACTGCAGTTCATAGGATAATCCATTTAGAGAAGGGACCTTAGGGAATCTATTCCAACCCCCTAATTTTATAAGTGACAAAACTAGGACCCAAAGGGTCCTAAATTGCCTAAATTCACACAGGTTGTAAGTGGCAGAAACGGGATTCAAACCTAAGTCCACTGACTCTAAATCCAGCATGCTTTTCATTGCATCTCCTATTTGCATTCTGCTGCCTTCAAGGATCGCCTGCTTCAGCAAGCATCCTCAGATCAACCTAGACCCTAGGGTTATTCTCTCTGTCTCTCTCTCTGTTTCTCTCTGTGTGTCTCTTTCTCTGTCTCTGTCTCTGTCTCTCTGTCTCTCTGTCTCTCTCCCCACCCCCACCCCATCCCAAAACTCCAGCAGCACCAATAATCTGTCCCACTGATTTGGCACTTATGTCTTCCTTAAACAAGCAACCTACTTTTCACTGCTACAAAGTTCACCATGCTGTTTGATTGAAATTACCTAGCAGGACTGGAGGATTATAGATCTAGACCTAGAAGAGACCTTAGAGATCTCTTAGCTCAATCCCCTCATTTGACTGATGTGGAAACTGAGGCTCAGACTGATTTGGTGATTTTGTCCAAGGTCATATAGGCAGTAAATGGCAGAAGCAAAATTCCAAATCCTTGCCCTGGCCTCTTGTCACCTTTCTCCCTTCACTGAATAGTTTACCCTGAAGTCCAAACAGGCCTAAGGATTTTTTTTTACCTCACAGTGATCAGTTTTAGCACTTTCTTACATCCCAAATCAGGATGTTTCCTTCCCTCTCAGTAACAACTTCCCAGGGTTACTTGGCTTCCCGTACTTATTGACTTGGAATCATAGCACTTGGGAGTCAGAAAGGACCTTGAAGAAGGTTTTGGGCAGCTCTCTCATTTTACAGAGGAGGAAACTCTAACAGCCTGTTGTTATTAACAGTGGCTTCAATTCACAATCCAAGAATGCAGAGCATCTACAAGGGGCTACTAATACACATCCTGTCTACTTCATTGAATTGTATTGTCAGCTCCTTATAGATAGAGCTGTATTCAGAGTTTTGCCCACCCTCGCCTCAGTACTCTGGACATAGCAGATGTTCAATAAATGTTTGTCCGTTGATTTACCTGATGTGATTCAGGCCCTGTGATGCCTCTACAGTTATGCTTCTATTGGCCACGATGACATGAAACTAGATGACTGAAAGGAAGTTTCCATTTCTACTAGGTATGAGGCATGATAATTTGTAGTATAAATTTTTACGATATCTCCTATCTCATCTCCTTTGTTCTTGTGATTTTATTTTCTTCTTGTCTAAATTATAGGAAATAATTGCTGGACTGATAGGTCTAACCTTGAGGTGCCACTTCTGGGTTGCTGGGGATGGGAGTGGATGGTGGATCGAGGTTAGGGGAAGGGGTACCACTCACTTGTCCACCCGAAGGGCTTCTCTGCTTTGCATGTAGGCAAAGTTGGGCCAGGTCTAGTCCTGGGAGAGCCTGATATGTAATGAGAAGTATTCGATACCTTTTTCTTATACTCTTTGAATCATTGAAACCCTTACCCTGGTGACTCTAGGGACAATTTTACTTAGAGCTGCTTATTAGGTTATAGCTCATATCTAGAATTTCCTCAAAAAGAGAAAAGTCAAAGACATAAGATAAATCAGGTATGAGGTAGGGGATTTATTCCTACACACAAAAAATGCTAAATATAAAAAGATTTATAAACATACCTGAAACAGAACAGGAGTTGGTATCTTAACTTATAAATACTTAACTTACAAATTGACTTGTGAACTAACACACAAATCTCATCAGAATATAAAGCAGTTTGGAGGATTATTTTGCTAAGCAGGTATTTTACTTTGCATCTCAACTCTGTACTACCAAATGATTTCAGCCACATATAGGTAAAATAGCCAGGCTCAAGGCCAGTCCTCTTGTTGGTGGCTGTCCACTATAATGTAAAAGCTTCCTTCCCTTTCTATGAGCCACCTCCAACCCAAGTGACCCAAGTTTCTGGACTTCTCAAAGGCAGCTAGGTGAGGCAGAGGAATCAGTGCTGGGCCTGGAGTCAGGAAGACCTGCATTAGAATCCAGCCTTAGATACTTACTAGTTTTGTGTGCCTCAGTGTCTTCAACTATAAAATGGAAATAAAAATAGTACCTAATTCCCAGGGGGATTGATCAAATGACAAAGAATTTATAAAGTGCTTAGCACAGTGCCTGGCATACAGTAAACAGGAACTTAATAAATAAACATTCCTTTCCTTTCCCTCTCAGCTTCACAAAGCTGCCTCTAAGCCTAGTTATCTCAGTATACTTGCTACCTACAGGTTTGATCAGGCAAGGCAAGTGGTTTTGACACCAGGCCCATTTCTAAACCATGATGTCTACACTCTGGCCATTTTCCTCATTGCCCTCCCTTCAGAACTCTGGGATCCTCTGGCTCCACAGCCAACAAAGGGACTCATTGTTATTTCAAAGTGTAAGTCCCTCAGAGATGAGTCATATGTAGTTAGAAGGACCCCTTCCCCTTCCCTGAACCAAGCTTCCAGGTGGTGGCAAGGAAACAGGAATGTTGATTCATCACACTTCATGGGATAGCTTCTACTATAGAGGGATGCCAGGGGTCAGTAGTTCAGCAGTCATTCTATGAACAACAAACATTTATTAAATATGTTATTGCAAGCCAGGGAGGAAAAAAACAAGAAAAACGCAGAAAAAAGTCTCTTCCATGAGGACTTTACATTTTCCTAGGTGCATACATATGAAGCTAGTAAAAAAAATGCAAGATGTGTATTACCAAGGGGTGTATATATATGGGTGTATGTATATGTGTGTATCTGTCTGTCTGAGGGAAGGCTTCCCTGAGCAAGATGCATCTTAATTGAACCTTTTAGAGAGGTAAAACTTCTGAGAGTCAAAAAAGAGGAGTGAGTAAGGAGGAGTGAGTACATTCTACCCACAGAGGACAACTTCTTTGAAGGTATAGTGTCAGGAGATGGAAAATCAAGTATAGGGGGCAGTTAGAAGTCCTCTCTGGTTGGAGCACAGAGTATGTGAAAGAGATTAACAGGAAATGAGGTTGGAAAAGAAGGTTGTACTGTGATTGTGGAGCCCTTGAATGACAAACTAAAGAGTTCACATTTTATCTTACAAGCAATAGGGAAACCATTTAAGGTTTTTGAGTATAACACAATTAGATCGTTTGTTTATAAAAATTATTTTGGCATCTTCTAAGAGAATAGATTAGAAAATGAAGAGCCCAGAGTCAGGGGAACTAATTAGGAGGGCATTCCCATAGTCCTAGAGAGGGGGATAAGTCCTGAATTAGAGTTTTGGCACTGTGAATGGAGAGAAAGGAATGGACTTAATTAAGCAGAGGTGTTCTGGAGCTGATTGTTAAATTTTTAGTGTGAGCATTTCCACCTTGGAAATTTGCAAACACTACAGATCAGGGCTTGATTTATTGTTTTGTTGATTGTCTAGACTTAAGAAAGTAATGGAGAAACTGTTAAAAAAAAAAAAACATAGATCAAATCGCAAAGAATGGGATGTACATTTCATTTTCAGCTGTCTGGTCATTAAACATTCACCAGCACACCACTGGTCTCAAGAAATATTGTGGAACTAGAACCAACAGAACTTGATAACTGATTGAATTTTGAGAGGATGGGGAAAGTAAGGGTGTAGGATGACTCAGCTAATCAGTGTAATGGGTTGTTGTAGTTTGTGCTTTGTTCTTGAAGAGGACTTTCAAATCAATTGATTTAAATGTGGGAGAGCTATGTAAAGTCACCAGCCTCACTCTCCCTGAAGGAGTCATCTGGGCCCACTGGCAAGATATAGAATATTACAACTGGAGATGGCCCTGGATACAGTGGGAGACCTTGACCTTTTTAAGCTAAGATCTTTAACAGGTCTCAGTTCGACTGAGGCAAAACCCATTTAATAATTAAGACTAGGTAAGAAATGAGGGAGACAATGGTCTCTTTACCCAGCCAAAAAAACCACAACAGTTTGGGAGGGGTTTCCGGTCTTAGGGACCCTCAGAGTTTCTGGCCAAAACAGAAACAATTTCTATTTACATTTATTCTAAGCCATCAGGGCCCAAACAGTGACCAGGTGGGGATTGGAGTGGGACCTATTGTTGGCCAAGGCCACAAGAGCCACAGTGGTTTGGGTTTGAGGCATGGTCCTTAAGAAGGAAATCTAGTGCGTAAACCCCAAGATGTCTAGCTAGGTTTCAGGCACTAAAATTTATCTTACGTTGGGCAGTGCACCTGCAGGTAAGGGCATGATACCCCATGAGGACAGGAGAGGAGAGGAAAGGAATTTTTTTTTGCTGGCAAGAATAATTATTTTTTTAGTATTTAAATTGGTGGGTTTTTGGACCTTTAATAGTATCTTATTTTTTCCCAATTACATGTAAAGATAGTATTTGACATTGATTTTTGTAAGATTTTTCTCCCCCCTTCCTGTTTCCCAACATAGCAAGCAATCTGATACAGGTTATACATGTATAATCATGTTAAACATATTTCCACATTAGTCATGTTGTAAAAGAAAAAACAGAACCAAAGGGAAAAGCCACAAGAAAGAAAAAAACTACAAAAAAAGTGAAAATAGTATGCTTTGATCTGCGTTCAGACTCCATAGTTCTTTCTCTGAATGTGGGTTAGCATTTTCCATCACAAGTCTTTTGGAATTGTCTTAGGTCATTGTATTGGGAAGAGCTAAGTCTATCATAGTTGATCATTGGACAACGTTGCTGTTACTGTATACAATGTTCTCTTGGTTCTGCTCACTCCACTCAGTTCATGTAAATCTTTCCAGGTTTTTCTGAAAGCATCCTGCTCATCATTACTTATAGAATAATAATGTTCCATTACATTCATATACCACAACAATTTCCAATTCTCTGCCACCATAAAAAAGCTGCTATAATTATTTTTATAATCTCTTTGGGTTGCAAACCTAGTAGTGGTATTTCTGGATTAAAGAGTATGCACAGTTTTATAGCCCTTTGGGCATAGTTCCAAGATTCCTTTCCAGAATGGTTAGATCAGTTCACAACTCCACCAACAATGTACTAGTGTTGCAATTTTCCTACATTGTCTACAACATTCATCATTTTCCTTTTCTCTTGTATTAGCCAGTCTGATAGGTGTGAGGTGGTACCTCAGAGTTTTAATTTGCATTTCTCTAATCAATAGTGATTTAGAGCATTTGAAAATGGTAATGCTTTGGGCAAAAATAAGTGATGAAGTCAATAAGCATGCATCAAGTGCCTACTGTGTTCCAGGTTTGTGCTAAAGAGGTAACTAATCCTGGGCAGTGGGACATTGGGACAATTTTTTTACTTTGGTCTTTTTTCATCACAATCCTTCAGGCAGGCTGGAACTGAACCCACTAAGACTGAAACTACCTAAATCTAGTTATGGAACTTCCTATATGGTCTTTGATGAGTGATTTATACTCCCTGGGCCTCCATAACATCAACTACAAAAAAAAAAAAAAAGGCAGGGGAAAGGAAGGAAGAGTCAGACTACATGAAGTCTGTGACAATGAACTGTGAGCTTTGCAGATGTTGTTTTAGGGGGGAAAGAGGTATAATTACATAACTTTCTTCCTAATCCCAACATTAGTAAATCACTTGCTTCTCTCAGCCTTACTTTATTCATTTGTAAAATGAAGATAATAATAGTACCTACCTCCCAGGGTTGTTGTGAGGACAAAATGAGATAATATATGGGAAGTGCTCTTCAAACCTTAAAGTGCTATATAAATTCTAGCTACAGTTGTTACATTTTCCACTCATAATTGACTCTGAATTTATAGTTTGAAATCAAAAGCCCTTTTCCAGTAATTTGTTTAAACTTTCGAAAGGTAACATCAAAGTGTTTCTAGACAGATCATCTGGCAGCAGTTATTGGGTAGAGAGTAGGAATGGTCTATTCACTTTGACTTTTTAAACCAATTAGAGAAAAAGACAGTTGCATTTCTAGCAATAAGTTCCTTCCTCCTCACATAGCAGAAGAGTAAGCTACAAGCAATGGCTTGTTATAATGTATATCAGATGTGTCATTTTCAGAGTTGTTTTCTTTTTTTATTATATTAATTTTATTTATTTTTAGTGTTCTACAATCACTACCATATAACTTAGGGTTTTTTCCCCTACCTCCCCCACACCTCCCCCCTTCCTTCCCAAGATGGCATACAATTCTATATAGGATCTACACATACATTCCTATTAAATACATTTTCCCTGTAGTCATGCTGTGTAGAAGAAATAAAATGAATGGAAGAAATCATATAACAAACCAAAACATAATACACACACACAAAAATGATCTGCTACATTTTGCGATTGACTTCCATAGTTCTTTCTCTGGATGTGGAGGGCATTTTGCCTTAGAAGACCATTGGGAATTTTTTTTAAGGCCTTGCATTGCTATGAAGTTCCAAGTCTACCAGAAAAAACTCTTGCACGCTGTGGTCGTTGGTATGCACAAAGTTCTCCTGGTTCTGCTCCTTTCTCTCAGCATCAGATCAAATAAGTCTTTCCAGGCCTCTCTGAAATCTTCTTGTTCATCATTTCTTATAGCGCAATAGTATTCCATTACATTCATATACCATAATTTATTCAGCCATTCCCCAATTGATGGGCATCCCCTTGATTTCCAGTTTTTGGATATTACAAAGAGTGCTACTATAAATATTTTTGTACATGTGGGACCCTTTCCTATTTTTATGATCTCTTGGGGATACAGTCCTAGAGGCGGTATTGCTAGGTCAAAGGGTATGCACATTTTTGTAGCCCTTAGGGCATAGTTCCAAACTGCCTTCCAGAATGGGTAGATGAGTTCATAGCTCCACCAACAACGAATTAGTGTTCCAACTCTCCCACATCCTCTCCAACATTTATCATCTTCCTGTTCTGTCATGTTTGCCAATCTGATAGGTATGATGTGGTACCTCAGAGTTGTTTTGATTTGCATCTTTCCAATCAAAAGTGATTTAGAGCATTTTTTCATATAATTAGAGATATCTTTAATTTCTTCCTCTGAAAATTGCCTGTTCATATCCTTTTGACCATTCAATTGGGGAACGACTTTTATTGTCAGAATTGACAATTAAAGAAAACTTAAAGGGCCTATTACCATTATACAGAATTTGTTGTTGAGTTATTTTTCAGTTTTGTCTGATTTTTTGTGACCCCATTTGGGGATTTTGTGGCAGAGATACTAGAGTGTTTGCCATTTCTTTCTGCAACTCATTTTACAAATGACAGAACTGAGGCAAACAGGTTAAGTGACTTGCCTAGGGTCACATAACTAGTAAGTATCTGAGGCTAGATTTGAACTCAGGAAGATGAATCTTCCTAACTCTAGGTCTACTGCTCTATTCACTGTACCACCTAACTGTCCATTACACAGACTAGACCATTTTAAAGAAAACATAATGCATATTTTAAAATCATATTTAGATTGATTATAATCTTTTGAGAAAATTCTACTCATTTTATTTCATTTCATTTTCTTTGGAATCATCTGTGTTCAAGGTAGATATTAATTTTATTTTTATTTTTGCTTTCAAACTAAAAGTTTGTGAGCTATTAGGGAAGCTTGGGCTACTTTGGTATTCATTTTGATTTTAGACTTTACTCCTATGGCTCAGGAGGAGAAAGTGAGGTTGGTGACCTTGCACAGCCCATCTTCACACAAAACAAAGTCAAGAGCAAGTCATGTCATCATTTTTCTAAAGTCATGGTCATCTTCGAAAATGAAGAATGGACACAACTTATGAGTACACCAAGCTGCCTGAGTGGGGACCCAGTTAGCTGGGTAACTCAGCTCATCCTCTCCCTTCTGTCTCCCTCTCCCCTTCCTTTGGGAGTTTACTGGCTAGATATTCTTTCCTCCCTCCCTCCCTCCCTCCTTCCCTCCCTCCCTCTTTCCGTCCCTTCTTCCATTCCTTCCTTCCTTCCTTCCTTCCTTCCTTCCTTCCTTCCTTCCTTCCTTCCTTCCTTCCTTCCTTCCTTCCTTTTCCCCAAATTTTCAACCCAGTGCACCCTGAAGCCCATAGTTTGGACAATAGGTCCCTGCCCAAGCTCCACTTAATGGCTGGCTTACAGTGATTATCAATAGGAACAGTTTCTCTTTCCCTCCACCTTTGATTTAGTTATTTTTTTTCTTTTGCTCATTGAAAGGGCCATTCCCTGACTACTGCTTAAAGAGGCCTATTCACTCAATGGGCATTACCTCACTCTAAGTGAGTACTTGAATAGGCCTTAGCCTAAAAAGGCCAGGGTCTCCCATTGCATCCTGGGCCATCTCCAGTCGTTCTGATGAATATCTGACCATTGGACCCAGATGGCTCAGGAGGAGAAAGTGAGGCTGGTGACCTTGCACAGCCCTCCCTCACTCAAATCAAAGTCAAGTGCAAGTCATCTTGATGTCATGGTCCTCTTTGAGAACAAAGGACGAACACAACAACAACAACAACACAACAACAAGATTTACTCCTATGGGTCTAGAAAATAACAATAACAACAACAACCATAGCTAGCATTTGCTTTAACATTTTTAAAGTTATAATGCACTGTCTTGTGATCCTCAACTGAACAATACAAATTCAACAATTCTATTTAATTAAAGCTATCAAGCACTGAGCCATAACATTTTATGTGGATAGGACAAAGTTATTTAAATCTTAAAAATTTTAATGGAAATTTTCATCTATTATAGTAATTTTTTATGTGAAATTCATTTACAAATTCAACTTGAAATGTAGTTATTAACTATTTAAAAACAGCAATAACAACATTGTTTACTTATCCTTGGTAATTTTATAGACACTTCCTTGTGAAGCTAGAAATCTTTTAAAAACAGTCATTTAACCTTTCAATGCTTCCAGAAGGATCAAGACAGGCCTATTCTTGCAAGGAAGAAGAGGCAGTCTGTTCATTAGTGGTGATTTAAGACCAGCCCAAACACACCTCTAGTCCAGGGCTGCCAGAGGTTCTTTTTCCCAGACCGAGATGGAAAGACTCAACCATCAGAATTACTCTCTTGAAAAACAGTGTTGTGAAGTCTTGAATTCTAGTCCTACTTCTGTTGAAAGGTAGTGATGTGACCTTGGGCAAGTTAACGACACCCTTTTTGAATCTCTATTTCAGTTTTGAGGTTCTACAACCTATGATTTATTTATTGGGCTTAGCAGCAAAAAAACTTCAACCATTAGAAGTCCCTCCCAAAGTCCCAGATCCCCGCTGAGCAAGACAGCTGGTGGACAAATTTTATACCCTTAATGTTCCTAGCCATTACTTCTCAAATCCCATTTTGTTGTGTAGATAAGGGCAAGAATATCTAGTATAAGACGATTCTTTCTTGTGTTATGTTTTGGTTTGGTTTCTCCCATTCTTTTTTAATTTTTCTATGCAATATGACTAATATGAAGATGTGCTCAATATGAATGTATGTGTAAGACCCATATAAGATTGCTTGCTGTCTCAGGGAGGGCAGGGGAGAAAATTTAAGACTTATGGCAGTGGTTATTGAGAACTGAAAACAAATAAATTAATTTATTTTTTAAAAAAAAGTGAGGGCCTACCTCTGAGCAGCTGGGGGAAACAAAGGCATTACAAAACAAACAACAGGGAAATCAGTTCACTGACCATCCAAATGGCCTGTTGCAATTGAAACATCCATGACTGCAAGACATATCCTTCAGTAAGTACGGCACATGCTTTTAAACATTCTCAGGTAGATCCAAGCATTCTACAAACAAATATGGAAATTTACATTGCTGGGAAAACTGGAAAGCAGTCTGGCAGAAAGTGGATATAAACCAATATCTTCCATCATGCATACTTGACCTCGACATAAAGATATCATAAGTAAATTAGAGGAACATGCAACAGATTACCTGTCAGATCTATGGATAGAAGAATTTATGAATAAACAATAAATAGCATTGTGGGATATAAAATGAATAATTTTGATTACATTAAATTTGAAAAGTATTTCTACAAATACAACTAATGTAGCTGAAATTAGAAGGAAAGCAGAAAATCTGGGAAAATTTTTATAGATACTTTCTCAGATAAAGGCCATATATCTCAAATATAAAAAAAAAACTGAGTCAAATGTATCAGAATATGAGTCGTTCCCCAATTGATAAATGGTCAAAGGATATAAAACAAGAAGTTTTTGAAAGAAGAAATCAAAGCTATATATAGTCATATAAAATGTTCTAAATCATTACTGATTAGAGAAATGCAAATTGAAACAACTTTGAAGTACCATCTCATACCCATCAGATTGGCTAAAAGGATAGAAGGGGGAAATGACAAATGTTGAAGGGGATATGGAAAAATTCGGACACTAATACACCGTTAGTGATACTGCAAACTGATCCAACGATTTTGGAGAGCAATCTGGAATTATGCCCAAAGAGTTATAAAACTGTGTATACTCTTTGAACAACAATACTGATATTGGGTCTATTTTCTAAGATGGTCAAGGAAAAAGGAGGAAAACATGTATGCTTTAAAATATATCAGCTCTCTTTGTGATGGTGAAGAATTAGAAATTGAGGGGATGTCCATCAATTGGGAAATGGCTGAATAAGTTGTGGTATATCATTGTGATGGAATACTACTATACTATAAGAAAGGATGAGCAGGTTGCTTTTAGAAAAACGTGGAAAGATTTGCATGAAATAATGCAGAGTGAGTTGCGCAGAATCAAGAGAACAGCATAGACAGTAACAACATATTGTTCAAAGAGTAACTGTGAATAATTAAGTTATTCTAAGTAATATGAATATTCAAATATTCAAATCAACTATGAAGGACTTAATGCTATCCATCTCCAGAGGAAAAAAACTGAAATATGAAATATATTGTATGGCTCCACATATATATTTATATCATATGTTGGCCTTTTCCAATTTGGAGCTGGGAGAGAGGAAGGAAAACAATTTGGAACTCAAAATGTAACATAAAATAAAAATATATATTTTAATTACCTTAAAGCAGTATTAAAACTAACTCTCTTGCAAACAAACTTGAGCCATACTGACCTTCAAAGCCCTTAAAAGGGACTGATTCCTTGGGGCCCAGAAACAGCAGCAGCTGTTTGGGAAAGCTGGATAAAAGTGAGATCACAAGCTGATCTTTAACCAGCAAATTATACATCCAGGCCCTGGATGCATCCTTAAAGCAACTTTTAAATACAAATTTAGTTGAGAGGGAAGAAGAAACCTTGGCCCATGTTGAAGATAAAAGATTCTGGCTGTTGAAGAATCTGTGGGGTAAACTTTATTCTGGTAGCTTTCTAATTTAACTATTAGGCACTAAATCCAGTTATTTCTGGCTGCTAAAAGCATTTAAGTGTTATCAGCACCCCCGAAATTTTGGTCCTTTGGGTTTAGAGTCCTTTTTGCCCTGCCTTAGTAATAGATTTGACCTCCAAATTCCCACAAATGCTCTGCATCAGGCAGCAGGACTTTGACAGTGGTACGGAGGGGCTTTCACTGGATTGTTAATAAGAACAAACTGGTTGAAACTCAGTCTACTCCAAATAGCAATTTGAGATTGTTTTATAGGATTTTTTGGGAGACCTGCAATTGAGCTGGTCCAAGTCAAGGGAGGAAATATCATTTAGCTTTGTCGCTGGTCTCTAGATACTCTTCCTCCATTGTAAAGAAGAGCTACCCTTCATTCCCCTTCCATCTGTGCTTCTAACTCTCTGGACTTTGCCGTCATGCCTCAGCTGCCTTCTCACGCTGAAACATACCTCTGCCCTTGCATTTCCTTCTCTCATTGGTGAGTTCCTCCAAGAATTTGAAGAATTTTGAAGAACAATCTGGGCCAGTCATTTTTCATTCCCCTTCTAGCTCTGTTTCTAAATCTCCAGACTTCACTCTTTCCTGCCCTGCTTTCCCCTTTTATGTGTTGTATCCCCCTATGGAATGTACACTTCTTGAGGCAGAGGCCATCTTTATTGCTTGTATTTGTATACATCGTGGCTGGCACATAGTAAATGCTTAATAAATGTTTGTTAACTTGACTTGTTGACTTCTTGCTAGGAGCATGACATCCAAGAAAGACACGACATGGCTTGCTTTGTGGAGAAGTCCAGTTTGAATCATGTTTAAAAACAAATTTAAAAAAACCTCTGAATATAAACAAATAAACTACTAAGGACATGAGAGAAATACCAAGCAAGAGTTTAGATGTGATCTTTGTTCTTGTTATAGGAGAGTGATATGTTGTTGGCCGTGGCCTTCCTTTCCCATGGTAATGAGATCTTATCTGATGGTTAAAAAAAAATACATCAGTTTCTCCTTTGCACAACTCTGTGAAAATAAGTTAAATTAAATTATTGGTATAAGCACATTAATCTCATTCTTGTTCTTCTGGAAAGTGTTGGCTTATTGAAAATCACATCAAGTTGATTAGAGCATTTTTCATTTTCAAATCCTTTTTCTGTTTTTCTGTTTCCTCTTTTGATATTTCAGGATCAAGTTAATTTTTATCAAGGAGACACGTTTAAGATTGCTTTATTTATTTTACTGAAGAACGCTTGCCAATCATTTTCTGTGGCATATATCAGAATAATCTGATGCAATGTTTCTGGGAAGAGGATACTAGAATGTCGAACCTTTCTCTGAAACTGCTAGTCCTGTCCTAATTTCACCTCTGCTTTTGAAGTAGATGAGAATGGAAGTAGGGAATGGGAAATAGGATCCTTGAGATTTCCTAACATGTCAGAAGAATCTCCTGGCAAAGCAA
Source organism: Notamacropus eugenii (assembly GCF_028372415.1). Classification (NCBI taxonomy): domain Eukaryota; kingdom Metazoa; phylum Chordata; class Mammalia; order Diprotodontia; family Macropodidae; genus Notamacropus; species Notamacropus eugenii. The sequence goes on along the minus strand of NC_092878.1, from coordinate 82,320,870 downwards.
CTGACCTAGAGAGAAATTAAGGACTACTATTGGTTTGTTTAAAGTTCGTTGCAAGTATTTGGAAAGCATCTGCTCCAGTTTCAAGCAAGCTCATTCATTGCTGACTGAAAGCCAAAGTCATGAACTCCAGAAATCATTCATACTTCATCCCTTCTGGAAAAATGTACATGGTTTTTCTAGTGGGCATGGTACACATGTTCCCTGACCTGACACTCCAGATTCCCTATTCCATCCTTAATTCTCCCCTTTTTTTAGTCACATTTCTGTTTATTTTTTAATTTCAAAATTTTTATATTGTTTTAATTTGTTTAGCCTTTGGTAAAAAAACAAAAGTATTGGTATGGATTAATTTATTCATTTTTAATTGGTTTTGTAAACACTTCTGGATTTCACATGTAATAGTGTGTTAATATTTTATATATTTGCTGTCAGACCAGGGCTCTAGTTATTAAGTCCCTCTGTTTCATCATCAGCTACTAGTCAATATACAAGTCTAGAAATGAGGTGGTAAATCTTAAACATAAACAATGACCATAAACAGTACCTAGAAAAGATAGCCCTTGCATTTCCCACTATGTTCTCACCACCAGATTTCTTACTTTGGGGGATACAGTCTTTCAGTCAGTCAATTATCATTTATTAAGTGCCTACTATGAGCAAGTCACTGTACTAAGTAGATATGAAGGAAGTATAAACCTAGTGAAAGAGACACTGGGAACCACACTAAGTTTAACCTTCTTGAGTTGAGTCCTGGGCCTGAAATCAGGAAGACCTGAGTTCAAGTCCAGCATCAGATATCACTAGCTACATGATCCTGGGCAAGTCATTTAACCTCTCTATTTCAGTTTCCTCATCTGTAAAATGGGGATAATAATAGCATTTACCTCCTAAGGTTGTTGTGAGCATCAAAAGAAATAATATTTGTAAAGCTCTTAGCACAGTGCCTTGTGGAGAGTAGTACTTAATAAATGCTTCTTTTGTCCTCTTGTGCCTTCCTTCCTTTCTCTTCCTTCTCTCCTACCCTCTCCCTATTCTTCTCTCCTTCTCTTCCTTTCTGATCTTTCCTTTCTCACCTTCTCCCTTTCTTTGCTCCCTCTCTTTTTCTCTTCCTACCTAGAATGTTCAAATAAGAGGGAGAGAAAGGGATTTCTTTTGGTAGGCACAATCACAGCAGTGAAAAGAGTCTATAGATACCCCAATAGCCTGTCTCTAAGGAAGGGGCCAGGAAGATCATAAAAGTAGACCCAAGAACTCCATCTGGGGCCATTTAGTATAGTATAACCCTCTACAACTCAATAGACCCTGAAGACATAACTCAATTTACTCCACAGTAATGATTGATCATTATGATGACTCTGAGTCATGAAGAAAAACTTCAACTATGCTCAAGATATTTGTTTGAGAAGGGAGGAAAGTCTGTAACATATTTTAGAAAAGATTTATCTAGAACAGTTAAGATTTTTTTAAAAAAAGAAATTTGATACTTAAATGTCCAAACCCACATTTTTAGATTTGGCAATCTAAAAATGCTTGGCTTTTCAGAATGACTCATATCTTTTTTTTTTTTTTTTGCACCATTATTAGGCAAAACTTTGTTTTATCTTTTATCTATGTATATGTCATTATTAGGTGATAAGATTTATTAGGACAGTAACAATACCTTATCCTACCTTTTCTTTATCTTGTTGCTTGACACAAATGCTCATTACATAGTAAGTCCTTACTAAGGAAATGTACAGAAGTTACAGGAGCTTCTGCAAATGAAATGCCTCCTTTATAAACCATTACTACAGCTTAGTAAATAAGAGTGATTTACACCTGGAGTGTTTGTTCCAATTAATTTATGTTTTACTGTGCTTTGTAACCATTTTTATTAGAATCAATGTTGGGGAAAAATCATGAGATATTACATTCATTGGTTATAAAATCCAAATATTATACTATGATTTCCATAGCAATTCCAAGCAAAACAGATTTTATATCTGCCTGGCATGATTGGTTCTAAATAAAACCTCAGCAAGGATGCTTTCTTGTCATTTCTTCTGATTTCCTGGATGCTAGCGTTATATCTTAAAACTTGAGATAAGCATTAACCGTATTCAAATAGCCATGGATCTCAGAAGGAGTTTGCTGTTAAATGGGCAGGGTCATTATCCCAGCCCTGGTTTCCATTCTCTTATGTGCCTCACAGCATGAGTCATGAAAGGCTGTTTTTCAGCTCCTCCTTCCCTTACCCCCCAAGGTCTTCTTTGTGTCCACTTTCCAGGGATGGTTTGCCTGCCTTGTGAACTTGCATCCTGTTCACCTGATCCCATTTCCTCCAATGTGTCAACTCAGCCATAACAGGCTTTGAGCATCTGACCTTTCCTTAACCCCAGCAACACGCACACAACTACACATAACAATATATACAGTTTCTTTTCATTTATTAAAGGCAGGGATTCCTTGGGGAATAAAGATTTGACAGCTCCAGTTACAGGATAATTGTGATCCTTAAAAAGAGAGAGAGGAGGAGAGATGAGACAGATGGTGTACACTGGAGACGTGTAGAAGTTTTTTTTGAAAAATAGCTTCAGAAATCCAGTCGAGAAGAGGGACAAGAAGCTATGCAAATCATTTTTTTTTTTACATGAAATATCGCAGAACCCAAAGAAATTATTGTAGTCTTTGGGCTTTCGTCGAGTGATTTCTGATTGATAGGATGTAGAATACTAACGACCGATAATTACCTGCTTTCTGATTTTGGCCAGGAATCTCTAACCACTCATTCTAAACTGTGTGGGAACATTATTTTTTTCCTTGAGATTATGATGGCAACACATGTTTTCTACATGGTTGAATTCAGGCTTAACATTATAGCATCTACCATAAACACCAATTTAGTTAAACTTTTCAGGATTGTTCTGTATAGTCACATAACAATTTACATGTGTGAATGTTTCATAAGAATTTTATTAGTTGCCTGTTCCTTGGCATAGCTCATGTCTTGCTTATGAAGATGATAAAATTGTACTTTGATTCCTTTTTTGCATGTGTATTTTCAAATCTGCTCTTTTAAATTAGGTCAGGATGGAACTTTAGCAACACTTAGCTATTTTCACATATTGTGAAAATAAATGACTTTTCAGCATCTTCATTTTTCACCTGACCCTACAAATATACATCTCCCAGGATGGACACTGCATCAGAAGTTCTAAGAAACAGCCCTAGATTTGGGCTGGAAATTGTTGCAAGTCTACTCCAAGTTGAAAAAGAAACTTTTCCCCCCTCTTCTCCTCATTTTTTCCCCCTTTAATATAGTAAGGAAAAGTGATTGTAGTGACAAAGCGGAAATCAAGTATTGAATTTAGTCCAGCATAGCCAAAGAGGGAGGCAGAAAGAAGCCTGGTGGGATTATTACCTTATATGATGATAATTATACTTAATGGGGTGAATAAAAACACATTTTTGGGGGCAGGAAGGAGGAGAGATGAAGGGCTGGTGAGAATGAAAGGCCAAAAGAAAATTTAATGGGATTCTAACATATGAAGGGTGTGTGTTTGCATTTGATAGGTGTGTTGGGGTTGTGATCAAATTGACCAGTTCCTTCATCTTCTGCCCAAGGCTATAATGAAAGGAAAACTGGGTTATGACTTTGGGAAGCTGAGCAAAATACATGCAGATGTTTTGTTTGTACTTTCTGGCTGGCTTGGTTAATGACAGCAAAGAATTTTCCCTCCAAGTTGTAATCCAAAAGAAATTTGAAAATGAGTAGACAATTTTTAGTTTATAAAGGTGGGTTGTCCAAGAGGATGAAAGCATTTAATTTCCTGGAAATAATTGGATAGACTGATATTTAACTACTCCACTTAGAAGGAAGGAAAGAAGCAAAGAAGGAGGGAGGACAGGAAGGAATTAAGGAAATGAGAATTTATTAAGCACTTACTATGTGCCAGGCACTGTGCTAAGTACTTTCCAAATATTATCTCACAACAGCCCTGGGGGTGGGGGGGTGTTATTATTATTCCCATTTTACAGATAAAATTTTTTGGGGGGGTCTGGTTTTGTTTTAGTGACTTGCTCAGGGTAACTGTTAGTATCTGAGGTCAAATTTGAATTCAGGTCTTCTTGACTTTAGGACTAGTGAACTAGCCACTGTGCTACCTAATTGCCTCAGACGTTAGAGTGAAATCTGGCCATGTGGAGTGATTGATGGGATCAGAAAGGGTTCATGAATATTATTTTGTTTTGTTTTAAAGGGTCCTGCCCCTCTGACCAGAGGGAGAGATAGGGAGAAGGTATGTTCCAGAATGCGCCAGGACTGAAGCCCTTATTTTTGAGTTCCATAGTTTCCTTATTTGTAAAATAAGGAATTGGACTTAAGACATCTTTTTGAGCTTTGAATTCTAGGATTCTACAAGTCTTTTTGGAAACAGAATTGGACATTATAGTTTTACATCTAAATTTTAAAGATTTTTTTTTTAACTTTTAAAATCATATTGGAATTTGGTAGCAGAAATATTTTAAATAGAAAGAGAAAAACTTACCCTTCCTTTCTCTGCCAAGCTTGATATGAATGATTCTAAACTATATGTGGGTTCCTAGGGGGATTCTGTGACCTTTGAATGTTTTCCCTAAGGCTTAGGTTGGAGCTAAGGTGGGATAGGAGCTTCCCCAGGGGCAAGATTCTAATTCACATATTAATTAATTATTATACTGTAAGTTTTTTTGGGCAGAAACTAGATTTTTTTAAAAAAAATGTAGCAGATGCTTAATTGAATTAAATTGATTTTTTCCCCCTAATACACTTTCTCAAGGGTCCTGATCCACTTTCAAGAAGAGATGGGGAAGCCCATTTTATTATGTTTCAAATTGGTTATTGATACTTTCCTCCCAGGTTCCTTTTTGGATGAATGGGAATTTTCTGTGGATAATTACAAATATTTTTGCCCAGAGGTTCTTCATACCTTTGGGTTTGGTCTTTCCCACCTTATCAATATTAATGGAAATAGGTTCCTTGGCTTCCCTAACTCACTTGTGGGTTTTCAGTCACCTACAGCAAAAAAGCGAAATAACTTTATCCAAGTGGCTTCTAGAGCCCCTAGAAATCACTTGTTCCTGACTCAAAGCCCACTGGTCCCTTTAGAGATCTATCACTTCTCTCATTCATTTGCCTCCACTAGATTGTAATTAGCAATGTCCCCTCAGAAGTTAGCCATCAGTTTCCCTTAAAATACTCAGGCTCACTGAGTATCTTACTCAGCATCATTCTATCATGGTTATTCTTCAGCAGTTCCCAGTTTTGTCCAGGAGATGGAATCAGCTCTCCAGAATTTAGAACAGGGGAGGGGGGGACTAATTCTGCCAAAGCTCTTCACACTCAGGGCCTCATGTTTCCAGGCTGTTTATTCTTTCTGTCCTTCAACACTGGGTTCCTACAGCTCCACCCTTCAAACTGAGGACTTCTTCAGATGTTAAGGAATTTGTTTTCTATTTGCTCTGCTCAGAAATTCCTCCAACCTTCCTCCCTGCCCCATCCCCCTCCATTAGGGCTGCAGGGTGAGCTGCTTTAATATCTCCTCTTGACTCTCAGAGACTTGGAGGTATCCCATTCTCTTTACTCTCTGGTCTCCATATTACTTATCTTTCTTTTGGTAGGCTAAGCAGATGTCAGCAGGGACATGAAAATCTAATGCAATGTAAATTTACTGCAAGTATCTGTGATCTACAAGTTTGTATTTTGTTTTGTTTTGGTTTTTTGATGGGGAGGGGTGGTAGGAACAGCCCCTTGCTGTATAGATAAAAAGAGGAAGGGAATAACATTAATAGGAAGTTAACATGTGCCAGCCCTGCGCTAAGTGCTGTACAAATAACTCCTTTGATCTTCACTACAATCCTGTGAGGTAGGTGATGTTATTATCCCC